>NC_140485.1:121774553-122444553 GCF_964271855.1 Acomys minous | reverse complement strand
ATAATGTATTCAAAATTAAATGCTATGCTTCTAAGTTACGTAGTTGACATTTGAAAGTGTAGAACTTTTTACTGGGTATCATCTTCAGTTGGACCTGTTATTTTTTTCTTTTATTTTGTTTGTGGTGATGTGCATATTAAATTGGAATCTCTTTGAAGTTCTTCTCCCATCTGTTTAGAATAATACAATGTTAAGAACTTCATTTGCAGCAATGGATATTTTTCTGATATGCCACAGAAGCTTCTCTTTATAAGATTACAGGGTAAAAATAGCAAATCTCCAATGATGGTGCTCTTTGAAACTTAATTGACTCTCCAAACATTGTCTAACTTCACTGGTGGGTACTGGGGCTCACTACTCTGTCTGTCCTTTGTGATTTAATTTTACCCTCTTATCTTGAGAAATTATTTTTGTACATTGCTTAAATGTTTATATGTATGCAACCTCTGAAGTGTCTGCTTTTTGGAAAAGGGATTTATTAATTCCTTCTCTGTCAAATAATGCCCTTGTAATTTTATATAACTTAATATATGTCTTTATTTCCTCACTTGTGAAATGAGTTGAAAAGGAAAGCCAAGTTATATAAATGCAATCAAGGGCATGGGGGAAATGGGAGCCCTTTTACACCTCTGATGGGAATGAGTATTGGTTCAGCCATTGTGGGGAAAAAAAAGACTGTGGAGAAGAAAAAATGTGTTATAGACAAAAGACAGGATGTAGCCATCACATATAGGTATGATTTCCTCTCATGTGTATTGAACAGTATTTGTAATTTCTATAGTATACAAGCAGCACAAGAATCTACACAGATAAATGGTAAGATGACTGAGGTATATATAAACAATGGGATATTATTTAGTCATTAAAAATTAAGCCGTTGCCGCTGCTGCTGCTGTTGTCTTTGCTGCAGCATCTTTGAATCTAGAACAGATTATACTAGGCAAAATAAAACAAACAGAAAGGGTAAAACTGTTACAGAATCTCATTAGGGAATCTGGGAAAAGTTACCACCTCTACAGGATTGTTATAGAGAAAAAAAAAGCTGCATGAAAAGTACAGAATTGGGTGCACAATAATACAGAGATACTGAACATGATTCTATAGCCTTCTGTTTTTATCATAAGCACTAGGAAAGCCACAACTCCAATTAAACTACCCACAGGAAAGTTCTTCACTCTGTTTCAGTCTTTCTTTTGCAAGGAACAAATACCACCCACACCCTTGCTGGGACAATCCATTTACCATCCACACAATCAATGAGATAAATCATTGATCACAAGACTTCTGAAGATTCCTTTCTCTTTATTTCCATTTTTAGAAGAAACAACAGCTCTCTTCTAAAATCTAGAAGAATTTAACCTTTGCTTCAAAACTGAATGAAGTGCTGTGTGCGGATGCATAATTGCTATGGAGTCTTATACTAATACATAATGAAGACAAAATAGAAGTAATTATAACAGAGATTCATGAAAACTATGAAAAAATCCAAGAAATCTGGAGTGAAAGGGGGAGGAAAAGTGATTTATTTTACTAATCCCCGTGTGTTTTGTGTACTTAAGAAATATCAAGATTAATGATGGATTGAGGTAGAAGAATTCGAGTATTCAGTTCTGATTTTGTCAATCACAGGTTGTATAGCTTTCTGTAAAACTCTTAACAGTCCATGTGCCTTAGTTTCTTACATGTAAAGAACCTGAGTGATGCAGACATGGCTAGGTAATTTTTATATGACAGTTAATATGAAACATATCAATACAATGTATAGAAAATGTGTCTGGTAATTCTAATAAGTCATTCAAGATCACTGAAGTCCTTATATGTCCTTTACACTATATCTCACTATGTATATAGAACAGTAGTCAAATATGATTTTAAAGAACATATCCTTAACATGTATGTTTTCAAGTCTTTGTTCTCTTCCAGCAAGTGGCTTCAGGTGTTCCATCTCACCAAGCCCTCTGCCTGGAGCTGTGTGGGCACATTGACAGTGCCCTGGCTAACTACCAGCTTACCAGGAGGGGGACCAGCTTAATTGCCTGAATTCTGGCTTCACAAAGCAGCTTTCACACCTAAAGCTGGAGCAGCTCACATCTGTGGCTGTCAGGCTTCTGCCTTGCAGATGAAGAAATCAGCTGTGCCTGGTCCCCTCAGGACACCCAGGGGGTCCAAGGCTCATGCATAAAATCAAAACACATAAACCAATTTCCATATAGAATACAAATAACATATTCATTTAATAAGATAGCTACAGAAACTTACTGCCCATGTTATTTTTAAGCTTCTATGCAGGTAATTACAAATCTGCTTAGGAAAAAAAAATCAATGAAGCCATTAGGTCAAAACCAAATTGCCTTTGTTCTATGCAAGTGTGGAAATCTCTGTGCACATTTGTAGTACCCAGAGAAAATTATTTTATTTAATATCAGGCAATTCATGGTGCTACCTCAGGCTGTGAGATAAGGGTGCATGTATAATTGCATACACACGCAAACACAGTATATATGCACAGTACAGATGAAGAGAGGACTTTCTAGCTATTGCTGATGGTTGGATTTGTTATTTTGTACATATAAGATGTACACTTTTATTGCTGTGACATAAGAAGGATCACTGGTTGATGATCAGTGCAAGAATCCACAGGATGCCAGGCAATAAAGTACCATGCTTGATTTCACATCTGAGAGCACCAACTGGGTTCTGATAATGACACCTCTGACTGTGAGATTTTAATTACTCAGCGCCCACTCAGTATCACAACTGCATAAATAGCATGGAATGCAGGAGTTGTACAATTTTGCAAACTTTCATTATTACTGACTAGAATGCTTGTGGACTATTTCCGTCCTGAGCTCTGACTATATTTCTGTAGAATTTTCTTGGTATTATTCTTGGCTAATGTAACTGCATACTGTGTAATCCCAGTTAATGTAAAAACAGGTATAAACCGGTTATCATTGTGATTTGAAGGGCTATACAAGGTGCCTTGGTCCTTGGGTCCAGCAGCTCATACACAGTTCACCTGTTGATACTTTGTAGACTTGGAAAAATAACTTTACCTAAGTCGTCTCATTCAGCTTCTTTGCATTCTGGGCCAGAAATATGTGTAACATAATTATTCCAATACATACACTATTTCTAACTAGTTTGAATTGACCTCTAGTTCCTAATTGACTTTAACTTAAGATCATTAGATCAGTGCTCTAAACAGTAAATTTCAAGTTTCAAGTCAATACATTAAATTGCAATCTCAGTTTTGGGATAAGATTCTTAAATATGTAATAGAGGATCATATTAAGGGATCAATGTAATGGCATTTAATATACATTATTAACATTTAGTGGCATTAAGTGGCTACTAATGACCATTGATTTTTATCATAATTCTTTTCTTTTATTGTTGTCATCATTAATATAGTAGAAGAAATAAAGAAGGTGTCACAAAAAGTAAATATAAATACACAATAAATTCCCAATCAAGGCCAGCCATCTATGTACTATATACTTATTAATAATGATATGATATGTTTTTCAAGTTGAAGAATCCCTCCCTTGCAGTGTAATCTCCTGGTTCTTACAAAATATCTTCAGAGTCAGCATGCATCATTCACCAGGCATTCTTCTGTGAGAGACAGTGGCTCCCCAAACCCCAAACCACTGTATATTTTGGCACCACTATCTCTATTAATTGTTACCTCATAAGCAAAATTTACTTTGTAAGCTGTTTTGATATTAAACAGACACCTGCTGTAGGGCATGAATGTTGATGCTGCAGTGACGGTTGAGATGGGATGTTGATCACAGCCAGAAAAAGAAGTGAAGACTGTGCTAGTTAAATTCTTATAGATTTCTACTTTACAAATATGAAAATAAATTTTCAGAACAATTAAGGCTAGTCCTCTGCTCTTTGTATGAGGAGAAAAAAAGACACCTTTACATCTACATTCATGCCATACAAAGATTGGCATCTAATAATAATTCACAGGGATTCTGTAGCTAACAAGAAGCATTGTCTATGCCTAGACATTATGTCTCGGTCAGTCTCAGAGCTATTCCCATATTAGCAGTATAAGCTACCTTGTTCTACAGTTTAAATTATTAACATCGCAATTGTATTTCCCTCCCACATACCCTTCCCATCCCGCTCTCCATCCCTCACTCCCTCTACCTTCCTCCCGTAGTCCTCAGAAAGGGGAGCCCTCCTCCCCTAACATCTGATCTCAGCCTATCAAGTCTCATCTGTACTGCCTGTAACCTCTTCCTCTGTAGCCTGGCAGGGTCGACCTGCCAGGGGGAAGTGATCAAAGTCTGGCGACCAGAGTTTATCTCTGAAGTCCCTACTCTCTACATTGTGGGACCCACAAGGAGATTGTGCTACTTCATCTGAGCAGAGGGTCTAGGTCATTATCATGCATGGTCTTTGGTTGATATATCAGTCTCAGTATGATAGTGTAGTTATCCTGTATTATGTGGCTAATATCCATTTACGAGTGAGTATATACCGTGCGTGTTTTTCTGGGTCTGGGTCACCTCACTCAGGATACCTTATACATGTATCACTTTAGGACTATATAATGCTTGTGAGAAATTATATTCTTTCAGAAAAAAATGAACTGGACACTGACATTGGATCAGACTTGACAGGATTTGTTCCTCTCAACATGCTGGACCCCGACATCCTACATCCCCCATGTTCTAGCCCCAGGCACCTCAGTTGCTGTTACCCATCAGAATGGGACAGCTTCCAGAAGAGCATTGTAGAAAGCTTCTGATCACAATTGTTCCAGCATTTCAGACTACCCCACACAGGATTCTAATTAAGCCTGGAATTTCTCAACATTTAGAAACTGGACCACAAATGCTATTCCTAGCTTATTTAACCATTTCCCCCAATTTTACTTGGTCCCCTACAAAAGTATTATTCATGCCAAATCAGCTGGAAGAAACCTTAAGAGAGTGATGGCCCCTTTCCTTTAATGGACTCAGGTAGGCTTTTGGTTGCTTTTGTGGGTTATTTCCAAAGGGAGTTGGTTATAAGGTCGTATTTAGAGAGCAAACAAGGCTGGACTCAGGGATGTCTCTCTTTTCCTTTATCTTCCATTCTTAAGTTTGGAGATAGGGGTTGAAAAGAGGGAAGGGGTAATATAAAAATATGTAGGGAAGATAGAACAAAAAGTAGATTATTGAATCTACTCCTCAACTTAGTGCCTTAATTGTCACTCAAAAGGCTATTTTTATTTCAGTGGTATAGAATTTTGTAAATAGATGCAAAATAAATTTAATTTTAGATGCAGTGGCATAAAATTCAAATTTAAGGTTATTCTTCATACACATTATGTATTTCTACTCTAATATGCTGTATTGTACCCTTATAAGTACATTATTGTAAAGGCTTACTTTCAATACTTTTAAAGGGCTATTGCAGGCTGTTGAGGATAAATAAGTTATACAGATTAATCCTTAGTTGATCATATCGTAGTCATATCAATTACTAGTCTATATTTAATCACAAGAATATACATTCTAGTTGGAACAGATAGGTGTGATTCTATAGAAAGTTATGGTACAATAGTTACATAAGGTCTCCAAAAACCTCAAACACATACAGAATATGGCATTTAGAAACAGATTAACTCCTGGCAACACCCAGCCTACCTCAAAGCGGATGATCATCATCAAAGAAACTCCTTATGGAGATGGCTTCAAATGTGGCGAACAAGCCATTGGGGAAAATGTCCTCATTTCTACCACAGACAGAATTCTGCCCCAAAAAGGGCAAGCTTGGATGGACGCAGAGTCGACGGCCAAACTCTGACAAGACAGGGTAAGCAAGTCCTCAATAGTTTCTGCCTCAAGTATGTCTATCAGATAGATTGTGCCAGAGGGCTGAAGATGATGCTCCAGCATTATAGAGAGTTTTGCGTGACTGCTCAGGTAACAAACTGCCTCTGTCATCTTCTCATTTGGGAAACTGCTAACCTGCACCCTTGTCTGCTCAGGTAATCAATTGTAGTTCTTCTCAAGTCTCTGATGGGGTTGAAGCCCAGATAATTTAGTTTTACAATTAAGTTTAGTTGTTTAGGGGTAAGATGTTTTTAGGTCTAGGTAGATGTTTCAAGTTGATGATGATGAGATATGATAGATATTGATTCACATTCAGAATACTAGAAGGACCAGGATAGGAAAGATGTTTTCCTCAAGGCTGCCAAATATAAACAGCCAAAACATTAAGAATGTAACCTTTATATAATTCCTGATTATTTCACTGTTCTTCTTGCTATAGCTAGATTATTGTATATATGTGTAATAATATATGTGTTATATGTAAAAAAATAAAAATATTTATTAAAAAAGAAAAAATACAAATAGCCAAAACACTATCAATGTAACATTTATATAATTCCTGATTATTTCATGGTTTTTCTTGCTGTAGGTAGTTTATTGTATCTATGTGTAATAATATAAGTGTTATATGTAAAAAATAAAAATAAAAATATTAAACATAACTTTTTCAGAAACACATTTGTTGTTACTTTCCAGGACATGAGACAATCTTATTTAAGATTTTTGGATGATATGAGTTTGTTTGTTTGTTTTGTTTTGTTTGTTTTGAGACAGGGTTTCTCTGTGTAGCTTTGGCTATCCTGGAACTCACTCTGTAGTCCAATCTGGCCTCTACTTCATAGAGATCCACCTGCCTCTGCCTCCCAAGTGCTGGGATTAAAGGTGTGTGCCACCAGCGCCGGGCTTGGATGATATGAATAACAGCTTTTTTTTTGGCTTCCACTTTATGATTGCTTTACCAGAATCATAAGCAGTATCTTCTCTTTGTTCACTGTTGGTTCAATCAAACTATATCCATGTACATGGTAGATCTGGAGGGTGTAGACATTGTCAGTGATGGTGAATTGTGTGAGGGTGGGAGAATGAAGTAATTAGAATATTTTTATGTCTGTAATCAACCAATCACAATCTTAACTTGAAAAAGTCCTAAATAATTCCATGTGAAATATCTTGATTTCCCAATCTATGGTTATTGAAAGTTTTGCTGAATACAATACTCTGTATTGGCATCTGTGGTTACTTAGAGTTTGCAAGACATCTGGCTAGGCCCTTCTGGATTTTATGGTCTCTGCTCAAAAGTCAGGTGTGATTCTGATAGGCTTGCCATTGTCTGTTACTTGGCCTTTTTCCGTTGCTGCTTTTAATATTTGTTCTTTGTTCTATGCATTTAGTGTTTTGATTACTATCTGGCAGAAGGCTTTAGTTTTCTGGTCTAATCTATTTAGTATTCTGTAGGCCTCTTATTTGTTTTTAGGCATGTTTTTCTTGAAATTTGCAAAAATTTCTTCTATGATTTTATTGAAAATATTTTCTGTGCTTTTGAGAAAGGCATCTTCACTTTCTTCAATTCCTATTATCTTTAGGTTTCTCCTTTTCATGGTATCATTGATTTCTTGGATGTTCACTATCAGGAATCTTTTAGATTTAATATTTTGTTTGATAGTTGTATCAAATTCTTCTGTTGTATCATCTGCACATGAGATTCTTCCTCCATCTTGTATTTTGTTTACAATCTTACCTTTGCAGCCCTGTTTTCTTCTCTACATTTTCTTTCCAGGCTTTCCTCAGTTTGTGATTTTATTATTGTTCCATTTTCATCTCAGATTTTATACCATATTATAGATTTCCTTCAGATGATTGTTGGTCTTTTTCTGAATTTCTTCCAGTGATTTCTTCATTTCCCCTCTATAGGTCTCTGCCATGACCGCTCTAAGGGCCTCAATCTGTTTGGCTGTATCTTCCTGTATTTACTCACAGATTTTATTCCTTTCTTCCATTATAATCTTCAGTAAGAAATATTTGAGGTCATTTTCTCCTGTTTCAGATGTGTTAGAGTTTTCAGGGCTGATCACTTTGATATAGTTTGGATCTAGAGATGACATAATATTTTGGCTTTTGTTGTTTGTGTTTTTAGACCAGCTTTAGCCATCTTGCTGTCTCTAGTATTGGTTAGTAGTTTCTGGTATACTTCCCTGGATGTTGAGAGCAGCTCATCGGTGAATGGCTATAGGTTGAGACCTCTCACCTTGAGTGATCAGGGAACTCTTCAGGTGGATAAAGAGGGTGACTTGAGATCAGACCTGAGAACTTTCCATGGATCAGCTGCATGACATGAGGTAAGATATTCCTGTGTTCCACACCACAGTATCTCCTTTTGGCAGCGAGACTCAGACAATGGTGTTTTATAGCCCACAGTTTCTTCCGAGGAACAGAGCTCAGATGTGGACCGCACCAGTCATGGAGGAGCCAGATAGGGAGTCTGTACCCATGCCTTCATGGACCTGTGAGCTTTCCTTGGTAACTTTCCTTGGATTGGCCAGGTGACCTGAGGTCAGATCGACTTGTGTGTTCCATGCTGTGTTATCTCCTCTAGACTAGAAGACCCAGACACTGGTAATTTAAAACCCCATAGCTCTCTCTCTCTCTGAGCCCTGGAGGTAAGTAGATGTGTGACTGCCAGGCATGTAGATAGTCCTTAGAGCCCTAGCTGATGCCTGCCTGGATATGAAAACTTTCTGTGGATTGGCCAGGTGACCAGAAGTAGATCTACTTGTGTTCCAGACCATGGGGTGTTCTCTGAGGTAAAAAAAAAAAAACAAAAAAAAAAAAAACAAAAAACAAAAAACAACAACAACAACAACAAAAACAAGACACTGGTGTTTTGTACTTTCCAGTTCAGTTTGATAGCCATAGTGTGGCAAAAAAGCAGGCAACTGACTAGTCTTTGGAGACTGTGAACACATCTGCAAGGACCCAGAGACTTTTATTTGGATTATCTGGATGGCTCAAGGCAAGACCCAGCCATACTTCACACAGTGTGGACTCCTCTCACTTGGGAATCACGAGTTTTGTAGTTCTCATTTTTTTCCTTAGGTGGCTGTGAAATTATTGCTGTCCTGCTGATCAGACATGGTGTGTATTCAGTGCTGCCATCTTGGATCTCCCTCAAAAAACTCTTTTCTTAAAGCTTAAAAAAATTTAAGTCACAAATTCCTTATATTATGAGACTCCCTTTTGTAGGAAACTGAGTACATTTCAATTTGAGTTAATCAAATAGTATAGTATTGGCATAACCTGGACACATAAAGTAAAGGATCAGAGTAAAAAGCCTAAAAACAATATGGGTGCAAATATAATACTTTTGGTTTAGTTGTTTGTTGTTATATACACCATAACCAAAGGCAGCAGAGGGGAGCAAAAAAGAGTCTCATTGAGGGGAGTCAGTATAAGAGTTCAAGGAAGAACTTAGACACAAACTTGCTTGCAACTACCACAACATTCTTAATTAGAAAGAAATTCACTTTACAGCTAAAGAAGTACAGCAGAAACTATGCTGGTTGCTATATGAAAACTGGCTTCCAAGCAAGCTTTTGATAAGCTAGCTTTCTTATGCATTTTGAGGCCAATGACTTATATAAGGCACACTTCCTCAGGATTGAGCACACTTCCTGTAGATTGGCTATCCAAAATCAATTAACAATCAAGACAACCACACAGATGTACCTATAGACTAGACTGATATACACAATCTTGCAACTGACCCTCTTTCTTTGGTGACTCAAGGCTGTGTCGAACTGACAACTTAAGCAAAATAGGACAGTTACCAATTGACGTTCATCAAAGTTACTGGAAACATAGACACTGGAGAAAAGATGGTTTTGTCTTGTGAATACACAGGAGACTGGGCACTCACATCTGAAATTAGGAAACTATACTCATGTATTCATTAAATAAAAATATGAACTCAATCTGTTCTATCTTTATCCCTGAACATCTTGTAGGCAGGGTGAATTTTAGAAGTTTTTGTGGGTGGGTTGGTGTTCCCCTCCCTCTGCTAGGAGATTTATCTAGTTAAAGGGTATAGTCTTCCATTTCTATGGCTCCTGCTACATGGAGTCTCTTCTAAAGTTCCTTCATATCTTCCCAGGAGCCTATCATGCTTTACATATCCAGCTTGTCACAGAGATAGCCCTGCCCACAGTTGCTCTTCTCTTTATAGGCCTTCTGTCTTCCTGCCCCAGCTCTCCCCAAGTTTTATCTCCACCCTCATATCTCTGTTCTCCCTCTCCTAGCTCATTCTGTCTCCTCAGCCACTATGTCTGTCTATTCTATTTCCCCTTCTGAGTGAGATTTAAGCATCCTCCCTTGGATTCTCTTTGCTGCTCAGCTTCTTTGCATCTGTGCATTGTAATAGGTTTATCCTGTACTACATGGCTAAAATCCACTAATAAATTAGGCTACGTCATGTGTGTCTTTCTGGGCCTCAGTTATCTCACTCAGGATTATCTTTTCCAGTTCCATCCATGTGCCTGCAAATTCCAATATTTCCTTGTTTTTAATTGTGGAAAATGCACCACAATTTGTTTATCCATTCTTCGGCTGAGGAACATCTAGGCTATTTCCATTTTCCAGATTGCTATTGCAAATAAAGTTGCTGTGAACATAGTTGAACAAGTGTTCTTCTTGTATGGTGTAGTGTCTTTTGGATACATGCTCATGAGTGGTATAGATGGGTCTGGAGGATAAGCTATTCCCAGTTTTCAGAGAAAGCACAAAGTTGATTTCCAAAGTGGTTGTATAAGTTTGCACTCCCAACAATAATGGAAGTGTGCTCCCTTTTCTGCACTTCCTCACAAAATGTGCTGTCATTTGAGATATTGATCTTAGCCATTCTGAGGTGTGTAAGATGGAATCTCAGAGTCGTTTTGATGTTTATTTCCCTGATGACTAAAGATGAGTCATTGAGCATTTCTTGAGCAAGAAGCTCTGGTATGTTATTGCACATTAAGGTGAATACATTCAGAATTTTAGAGCCACCAAGAAGAAAAAAGTTTTCTTCAAGGTTGCCAAATACAAATAGCCACTATGAATGTAACATTTATATAATTCCTGATTGTTTCATGTTTTCTCTTGTTGTATATAGTTTACTGTATATGTGTTCAATAATGTAAATGTGTATGTAAAAAATAAAAATGATAAAAATAATAATTAAAAAATAAAATAATAATAAGCTCTATATGTGAATAATCTAGAATAAAGGATGCTGAAAATCTTTACCAGAAACAAAAAATGACTGAGGATATAGGTACATGTACCCTGATTTCAACATTTAATATTGTATATTTGTCTTAAAATGTTCCATTTATACATTGGTATTATGCATTAAGCATCAGTTCAATTTTTATTGAAAAAGTTTACGCTCATAAAAATGTGCACATTAATGATTGCACTGTTTTTTTTTTAATTCATAACCCCTATAAGTAAGTAAATGTGGTGATTAGCCAAAATAAATCAGGGAACAAAAATATTTAAATATATATCAGTAGAATCCCCGAGCCAGAATTAGCAAGTGCTTGCTGCAAGGGATTTATTTGCTGGACACAATAGGTATACTGCACACATCGCATGAATTCACAGCAGCTGGGACTGCAAGCACAAGAAATGCAGAAGATGAAACCAACCGCACACCTGCCTGCATGGACAGGGAAGGGGCTTACGAAGTCTCTCTCCTGACTGAAAAGCTGTTAACTATCTGTCAATAGTTGCTGAGGGAGGCAAAGTAAGTTTTCTTCAGGGATCAGGCCAATGAAAGGCTACCCGTGAACATATAAGGCAACACTAACCCAACACAATTTTTAAAAAATTTCACATGATACAAGCAAGGAGAGGTAGGGAAGGATAAGGTAGAATTGGGGTAGGGAAGAAATAGGGAGTTGAGTTTGATCAAAACATGTGTTTTTAAGTCTTTATTAAAAGCTTTCAAAAGAAAACGAACACTTTAAAAATTAAAATAATAAAAAAAACCTAAGACAGTAGCAAATACCCATCCCTACCCCTCATCCACACATCAGACATCAGGCATATGTTTCTTGAGTATATTCCAGAAGCCAGAGTAGGTAGAAAAGATAATGTCTCAGTATCACAGATCTTATCCCTTAGTAAGAATTGCTGCACATGAAGCTAGAAGTAGGAAGTTGAAGGTCAAATGTGATGTTACACCATCTTCTTGGTCCCAAGTCTTTCCTTGTCAGAATGAAAAGGCTCATTCCAATTTTTGGAACCAGACAATAAAACTAGGACATTAAGAATGACTTATGTCATGGTAAAATTTATAAAGTAAAGAAGAATGGCCCAGACACCACAGGCCTGAGAAGACCTGAAGTTTATAGTTAATACCTCAAGCAAATGCTAAAAGAAACAGGCTATGATAAAAAACAAAACAAAAAACAACACAAACAAACAAACAAACAAAAACAAAAAACAAACAACAGTAACTAATACCAGAAAAACATAAATACGATCAAGGATTGAGTCCATAAATAATATATTATTAGTACCCTGTTTCCAACCAATAGAACAACCATCCATACAAAGAAATGGTCAAGACTGTCTCAGGACATATAATAAATAACATTTATATAAACAATCCTTTAAAATGACCTGGTAAGTACATGGAGTGTACATTGGTAGCCAAGCACTTCCTTAGCAATTGTGTAGCCTAGGATCCGTGCCCAGTAATGCTTATATCTGCATGCCCACATGTGCACACACACACATTTTTTATTGTGTCTTTAGTCAGTGTTACCTAGAAGATTAGTAAAGCACAGTCTGTGTGTATGTGTAAGAATGTTTCCAGAAATGATTGACATGAAACTGGGCATCTTCACTGAGTTGGCTGGGTCATAGATATAGTAAAATTGAAGGAGGGATCCAGTACTGATGTTGTCAACACCCATAAATGACACAGGAGTGCTGAAAGCTTTTCATTGTGAATTCACAGCAATGATTTTCAAAGAAAATTCCAAGCCTTCAACCTTGACATGGGGCTGCATCAGGGAGCTCTTTACTATTGGTCTTCTAGCTACAAGCTCTTCTGAATGCACATGGTCATTATTGGGCTCAAATTGTATAAACCAACCCAATAAATCCCCTTATAAACACAACTTTATAAAACATCATCGACAATATTGGCTGTGTTTCTCAAGAAAGCCCTGACTAATACAGATTGATAGCAAACCTAAATGTGTTAGTTAGGGTTTCTACTGTTGTAATGAAATGCCACAAACAACAACAACAACAACAGCAACAACAAAAACAAATTGGGGAGGAAATATATTATTTGATTTACATTTGCTTATCAATATTCATCATCAAAGGAGGTCAGGACAAGAATACAAGCACAGCAGGAACCTAGAGGCAGAAGCTTGTGCAGAGGCCACGGAGCGGGGCTGCTTACTGTCTTGCTCCTCATGGCTTTCTTATAGAACTGAGGATCACCAACCCAGGGATGGCAGCATGTACAATAGCCGGGGCATCCCAATTAATCACAATTTAAGAAAATGCCCTACATGTTTACCTACAGGACAATCTTACGGAAGCCTTTTCTTAATTGAGGTTTCCTCCTCTCAGATGACATTAGTTTGTGTCAAGTTGACATAAAACTATCCAGCACACTAAGTAACACATTAAAATAACTGTCTAAAAATGGCCATAGAAGATAAACAAAAGACATTGGAAAGGTCAAAGAAACACTGTATGAATAAAAGGAAGCATCAATAAAGCGACAGAAGGCCTGTACTTGATCTTAACTGGAAAAGCTGAGCACGGATAGGAGGCAGACGACCTGAAAAGAAGCCAAAAGTAAATTTTAAATGAAAATTTAAAGTTACAGAAGAGATAAAAGTATACACTTGAGAGAGTACAGAAAAGAATCAATTCTTTAGAAGTGAGGGCAACAGATGTTATCTAGCTTGGAAAACAAAAGAAGCAAAATCCAAGGCAAGTAAACAGTGTCAAATGGACCTAAGAGAAAGGTCACCTGTTACCACTTGACCTGTGTAGTGCAGGAATCTTTGAGAGGTTCCTTTAGAGAGAAATGAACAGAAGCAGGAAACTATACCCACACCATTTGAAAGGAAAGTTTTCTGTTTTAATACCTAATATTGTAAAACTTTTCTTTCATTTTTGAGATTATAATTAATTTCAACATTTCTCCCTTCACCTTTCTTCCTTTTAGCCCTCCTTTATTGTTCTTTCAAATTCATAGCCTCTTTTTCCTTAATTTTTAGTGTACAGATATAAACATATTATATTTATATATAATATATATTCACTTTTTATGTTATGTGTATATGTAAGTATAACCTACTTAGACTGTATAATGTTGCTCATTGTATGTTCATGGCTGACTATTTGTGAATCCATATTGTACTTTCTACATATCTTGATAGAGCAATGCACTTGAACTGGTTATTTCATTAAGAAGGCTTCTCTTCCCAGCTCATAAGAAAAATAAATCTGTGCTGAGATTAGAAGTTACCATTTCTTGACTCCCAAGTATCTTTTTTCCCCCTTCTTTTTCCTATAGAAAAGATGATAGGTGCTTTCTGACCAATTCTGCATGAGTACTTAATGGTTAATTTATGTTGAATATTCTATCCACCAAGGCAATCATGACATCTAGAGCAAGTCTTTCCTACTTATATGACCATTGCTTCAGGACAAGGCTGTATGTAATCTTTCCTCTAACACCCTCACTATACCTTAAAACCCTGTAGCTGGTTCTTAAATTTCTGAGTCATTTGTCAAAACTGTAAAGGTTTGCCAAAGATCCAAGAGCCTCCTGAGTCAAAACTTGTGCTTGACCCTGGCTTTAGCAAAAGGCATTGATCAAACCAATCCACCCCCTGGAGGACAATTTTAAAGGCCAAACACTGGAAGACACATGTAAAAATATGAAAAATAAGTTTACAGAAGGTAATTTTTATAAAAACAAAGACCAAGGAAACCACAAAATATGACCAAATATTCTATTTTATAACCTTCTTTATATCCCTCAACTATATTAGCTCTCTGTACATTCTATGCTACTTCAAAACACAGTTTTACACTTAGACTTGCTTCAGCTTAGAATGCCCGATCCTCTGTTTTTTTTTTATGGACAATGAATGTTCATTCTTGAAAGTCACAAATTGATTTGATCCATTCTATGAAATGCAGGAATAGAAAGTCATACAAAGATGGGAAATATGCAATAAACAGCAGAGTAGTCTGAATATGGAGAACTGTACAAGCCATAATACATACAAAGAACCATTAAGTGTATGAATACATATAATCAGATACTGAAATTTTAGTAAGTGTGTAGTGGAATTGCATGAAGTGGTTCTCAGGCTTCCTGATTCTGTGTCCCTTTAATACAGTTTTTCATGTTGTGGTAACCCCCAACCATAAAGTTATTTTTATTGTTATTTTGTAACTATAATTTTGCTCTTATGACTAATAATGTAAATATCTGTGTTTTCTGATGGTCTTAGTTGACTCCTGTGAAAAGGTCATTCATCTCCTGAAGTAGTCTTCACCCACACAGGTTGAGAATTGGTTTATTAGAGGCTAAAAGTGAGACCAGCTTGGTAGAATAAAATATCATAAAAGGGCAAGCATTAGAGAGAATATTCAAAGAGGACTCAAGAGTTGTATCTTAATTTCTGGAGTTGTTGATACTTGGCATTTGTCTGAGAAGAGCTTCAAATAAGCACAGTGCAAGAAGCTATTGTTAGCCAAGAACATGACATTTGAGTATCAACATGATGTTTTTCTTGCTCTTCTTTTAGGTTAGCTGAACAAAAATAACTTCAATCCAGGACAAAATGGAGCTTAGGAAGAAGAGTTCTTCAGCAGAAATTGTAACGTAAGAAAGGGAGAGCTGGAAACCATTTATCTGAGATTGTGGTGTTATTTCTATAACAAGATAGATTTTGGTTGGATTTTTTAATAGCGAATAATGTTAAGGTCAATTTGATATAGTTAACAAGTCATGGCACAAAATAAGGATACATATTCTCATGTAAACAAGTCACAGTCATAAAAATTAACAAGAATATATTTCTGGAATATACCATTGACTCTCTGGCATGCAGATTTTATGTGAAGACAGGTAATTTTCTTTCTATTTAAACATTTTAACAAGTTATTAAAGTCTTCTAATGGCGATTTCTAAATGTGCTTACAAGACTAGTAGCCAACTTCTTTTTCACAATTAGTAGCCAGGATGGAATGAGGATAATAATGAATTAATATAACATTTTAATGAAAAAGTTGTTTCTGTCATTAACACTTATGTTTGGTTTTAAGAAAAGATCACGTATTTTTAAGGAATTGGTTTAAAATTTCATGACATGCAAAAATTGACATTTCTAATTTTAACAACTCCTTATTGGTAATTCTCCTTTCTGCCATTTAAAAATATTTATAATAAAATAATAAGTAATAATTAAATTACAAGTAAAGCTAGCATTGTAAAAAATGTTTTTTAAAAAGGAAATGAAATTGTATCATTCCCCATTCAGTCAGTTTCAAGTTCAATCAGACAGACTGTAAATTCATGAATGTGTAAATCAACCAAAAGCATAACTGCTTCATTTTCATTTTCCTAAAAAGAATCTTTTGGCTAAAATAAATGAATATATTTCTTTGTAAAATCATGTCAATGGACTGTGTAACAAGTTTTCCTCTCCACAAATCTACCTGAGCTTGACAGCTGCAGAGTAATAGATTAGATCTCACCGGTGCTGACGTACATGGAGAGAACATAATTTCATTTTATGGCCTGCTGTACTGCTAGACAGAATTCATTTGGCAGAAGGACAATTTCCTTGACTTGCCTTATGGCTACTTTGAAATTTTTTTCTCTTTATATTGTAATAATATTTTAAAAAATACATTGGTTTCTAAAAGGTTTATAATTTGAACACAATTCAACACTGAGTTGTGTTATGTGTTATGCCATAAGCCTCTTTGTGGGCTTCCTCAGAACTCATGGTATATATTAAATCTCCATCCTGGAAAGACAATTTGTCCTTTAGCTGTCTGCATTCTTGAATCCAGTTGTCATCTCCAGAAATTCTGTATCTTTGGGCAAATTTTTTACACATCCCCCAAAACATGGGAAAATATTCTATTTACATTTTAAACAAGTATATGAACTAAGGTTAGTAAAGTTGTTACATAAAATAATATAATAGTAAACATGTACCACTTCTGTAACTGTCCAATTCCACATAAATGCAACATTAAATGTGAACTTTAGTGTGAGCTATGGACTAAAAGTAATGGTGATAATCTGATAAAGATTTATCAATTCTAAAAATATAACCCTATAGAAAAATAAGAGGGAACTCTTTAGGATCAGGATAGAACACTAACCTGTGTAATGTCCACCTATGATCCTGAATTGCACTAAAAACTATTATCTGTCTAGCTATTTAATCATTAAATACTGCCTGACCAGGAATTCTTCAACTGCTACTTCTCATTTCTTAATCTCCCTATATAAGCACTCTCTTGATCTCTGTCTCTATCTCTGTGTCACTCCCCCTCTGTGTGTATGTGTATGTGTATGTATGTATGTATGTATGTATGTATGTATGTATGTATGTGTGTAATATATATATATATATATATATATATATATATATATATATATATATATATTATCTGTCTTTCACACACATTTTTCTATTGCTAAATTGTGGTTTTGACTAATAAATAATGTGATAACTAGAATACCTTCAACTTACCTTAACATGAACACTCTAAAATTTATGATACCACACATATATAGGTTCAAAGAACCAAAGAGAAAAGTTACTCATCTAACAATAATGATGTTATTGTGGATGATGACACAGGTGGTGATGTCATCATGTGCACAGATACACATTCACACATTTCAAACACTCTTCTTTATCATGTACATAGTACTCTAAATTTTGGGAAATGAAACACACATTCTAGAATTTTTTTCTTCTCTTCATGTTGAATTCTTAGAAAGATAATATCAAGAATATGTTTTGTGTTTTCTGAAAAATATCTGGGTCCATTTTAAGAGAGAAATATTTCTTACAAAAAGCTGTCAACATTTTTATTCTAAACTAAGAGTATCTAGGAATAATACTTGATAAAATAATACAAAAGCATACTCTGGTGCCTCGTATTTGACCACGTCCCCTGACTGGGGAGGCCTGGTGGCACTCAGAGGAAGGATAGCAGGCTACCAAGAAGAGACTTGATACCCTATGAGCAGATACAGAGGGAGGAAGTCCCCCTCAGGCAGTCATAGGAGAGGGGAGTAAGGGGAAATGGGAGGGAGGGAGGAATGGGAGGATACAAGGGAGGGGATAACCATTGAGATGTAATATGAATAAATTAATAAAATAAAATAATACAAAAATACATTTTGAATTCTATAACTGCATTTTTGGTTGGGTGTGGTTTTCTGTAATGGTCTCTACTTTTTGCAGAGAAGTTTCCTTGATAAGAGGTTAAAAACTACATGTATATGAGGCTATAAGGAGAAATGATTAAAGGTCTTTGTTACGGACTGTACTGATTTAGTAAATTGGTGGTTGTAGATTCTCCAGAAGTAACCACGGCTTCACTAGCACTAAGTAGTTAGCTAGTTTTCTGGTACCAGTGGTGGTCTTCCACTTGTTGAGTAGATCTTAAGTACAATGAGAGAGCTCTTGGTTAGTGTCAAGGTATGCAGACCACTATTATCCTCTTAGTTATCAAGTCACTCTGGTCATTGATGTGATTCATAAGCTTCTCGGAGGATAGGACTATCCTTTTGCTCCCTCCTTTGGAAGCTTTCATAGCACATTTTGGTACCATGAAAACTAGTCCTCTTGAGAGGTGGTTTTCAGATGAGTCCTAGATCATGAATCTCTGGTCTCTGTTTCTGAAGTGATTGGTGTTTTCAGCAATAGGACTTATCTTCAACCACTGCCAAGAGAAATATATGCTCAAGGATATGGGAAAATGCGGTCAAAAATTTTGTAAGAGCCAGTAGATCATGTAATTATCTTTGAGATTGTGCCTTCTAGTAATATCATAAGCTGCAATTATAAAGTCTCACCAACATGACTACTGAAATGTAAGCCAAACAAAGTTTATACCAATTAACATAATGAAGTAACAAGAAAAAAGACCATAGTATCTCAATCCTACCTCAAAAGAATTATAGATAGATAATTGAAAAAAAGCTTGCGAAGGGAAAGATGTACTTCTCTAGGGAAAAGCAACTCAATTGGTTGCCTATTGACAAATTGTCAGCACTAAAACCATACATACAGGTAGCATTATATAGTTTAAACAGTTTATATTTGGATATATAAACATATGCATATAATTACATTTAGTAAAAACATAAATAAAGTGGCCTTGAATTTAAAAGAAATAGTCAGAGTATGGATAGAGAAAAGGTAATGGAGAAATATTGTAATTAAATTAAAATCTCAAAAGTTATAATCTCTACACTACTTTATCTGGTAACTAAATAAAAACATGCACATGTTACATCTCTCATTAATTTAAACATGAATTACAATTACCTTGCTTGAGATGCAGTGGCTATACAAACATCAACATTGACAATGTCCTCAGTAGCATCAAAATTATAGATAGGGAGCCACAAAATGGTGAGTAAATTAAAGGTAGCTTTGTTTCCAATATTACAGTGAAGTTTTTTTAAAATCATAAATTGTGTTTATATTTCAGACAAATGTACACTCTGTTCATCATGCTTGACCTACTTGCTACAGCCTGTAGCTTTGTTCTTGTAATGGAAGACATGCTTTGGAAGAATTAAACTTGAAATATAACATGGAGACTTCTGGAAATTTTTCCCTTCCTCTCACTCGCTATGTTATTTTCAGCTATAGTAACAACACAAGAACTCTCAATTTAGTAGCATGTACTATACAATACATCCTTAACCTTGGGATTCTTGTAATTGATGAAGGTCTCGGATCAAGTGGCACATTCTTTAACAATGCTTAAGTTATCTATTGGAGATGATAAAATGATAAAAAGAAACTGGATTCATCTGTCTCGAATTCTCTCTGGCCTGAGCCTATGCTACTAAGCAGGAGGTTTTCTGTCCCTTTATTTCTCATTACTCGCCATAATAAGGAAAATGAAATATATTGAGTGTATGACTGTGTATCTCTGACTTTCCTTCTTTTTCAGTTTCTTCCATAAAAGAGGGAAGAATGAAAGCTCAATAAATACAGCTGAGAGAAGGAAGCCTGCGTTGCTGCTACACAACACATATTCTCAAAGCCGACGGAATCGTAAAATGCTAACAGCCAAGCTAAATCTTGACATGTTGATAGCTAAAACCATACCACAATATGGCACATCAATTGCTGTTATGGTTTTGAAAACCAAAAAATATATTCTCTTCTGTGCCATTACCATAAATCTTCTTGGTTAAACCACTTTAACCTCCAGCTAGATTTTGTTCTCCCTATGTTGCGTTCTGGATTTTTAGATGACGCAGATCTTGATGTCAGTTTGTGTTGGAGATGTTATATAATCTAGTAAATCAGAAGTGTATATATGCTGTGGAGTTATATTCATAAATCAAATTCAATAAACTTGTCAGATGAATATTGCATATTAAGCAACATAACAACCAGCGATAGGACTTTAAGCCCTCTCTGTTTGTCCCAGTTTTCATAACCCCATTTCATGGCTGTTGGTTGACATATGCATATTTTTGAAGCACCTTATTTTTCATGACACCCAGTATTCCATAGTTCACCAAAACCAAATTTTACCGCTGTTGTGAACAAGGAAAAGTACTAGGAAATACGAGACTTCAGTACACTATAGACTATATTTTGAGACACCGTATAACTGGAAAAATAGTGGAAGTAATATGTGTTCCCAAGAGGCAGATATCCATTAATTTCTTAAACATACAGGTAATTATCAATTTTCTTGTTTTTTTATTTTTTATTTTTGAAAGATGAACCTGGTACCTGAAGCAAACATGTTAGGACGTCAGCATCAACTCCGCTAGCCACAGTGTTTGATTTCATTCAAAGCTGCTCTATCCTCTCACTGTGATGAATATTTTAATCCCTAACGGTGGCAGCAGCCCATGTTTGGAAGGTTTTCATTTTAAAAATAAACAGAGCTCTAAAATAAATACCTCCTGAGTTCAAGTAGGGTAATCAGACTTTGAGCTTGTTTCTCATGAGCCTGCTCACACATGGATTCTGTCTGTTGATTCTTGTGTCCATCTGCCTTCCCAGTCCCTCCTTGATCCCCTGATGCTTTCATGGTCAGATTCTATCTCCTGTTGCACAGAGACATGTTCTGTTCCTGAGTATGGGTGTGCACTAGGTACTGAATCATAATTTTATTCAAGAACTATATGCCATGTATTCCCACCACATATTACCGAAACTTTCAACATGAAACTTTAAACCCGTTTGTGTTGAAACTCTCAAATAGGACCTGAAAGTGTGAGTGCAGGGTGAAGCTGTATCCTGTATGGTAGGAAAAATTGAATTGATGCAGAGAAAGAATTCTTTAAAAATGGAGGAGGTAAGCGATATAGAGATGGGATGTCCTCAGATTGTAACAAATGTGTATGAAAGCTTTTCATAAAAGAAGACTAAAACTTTAATATTTAGAAGGTAAAAGTAAAAAGATCCTCTTGACTCTCAATGACCTACACTCTAGATATACACTGCTTTCCTTGTGAACTGTGGTTCTGTAGACATTTCATGTAAAAGGATACCTGCATTTTCAGTGACAGGGTTCTGTCGTTTAGCTGTCTAAGGCAGCTAGGTTGGAGCATCCCTTTCTTTTTGCAGCTATTGCTCTAGTGCATAATTATGAGCCTTTTTGTAGTCATCTCACATTCCCAACCCCACTCAAAATATATATGTATGTGTGTGTGTGTGTGTGTGTGTGTGTGTGTGTGTGTGTGTGTGTGTGATTTTGGACAAGATCATGCTTACACATGGAGGTCTGAGGACAACCACTTATTGCCTTGTACCTTCGTTAAGACAGGGTGCCTCTCACTATGTGCAGCTATGTGTACCAGGCTATAGTCTGTCTTGGTTCTTCAGTTTTGTTTTTTTGGACTTGAGACTGTTTTTTTTTTTTTCATTATATACCCAAAATTTGTTTTCAAACTGCAATCCTCCTGACTCAGGTTTTTACATAAAATTATTACCTTCCCAAATAATTAAACATAAGCTTAATGCTTAACAGAGCGTGAACTTGGCTTATATTACAATCAAACCTTATATCAATATAGGTTACAAGCAATTTTTGCCTTTTTAATTTTTAGTGCTATCTTTCTGAGAGAAAATTATTTCGATGTATCAAATTTATTATTGTTACATTTATATTTTAATTAACTAATTTATGTAATCTTCATTCTCTTGCTGTCTCCTCTAAGGTTTTGCTAACCTCAGGAACAAAGGCTTCCTCCAATAATTGATTGTCATGTTAGTTCTCGCTTTCACTTATTTTGTCTACTTTGACTTTTTCTTTAAGTTATTAGAAATGGCTCTAATGTTACCATTTCACATACAGTCATCTAATTGTGCGAGCACGTTTTTTACAATTAAGTTTACTTGGAAAATCTTCATATAAATCAATTGGTTGTAATATAATCATTTATTTATGGACATTCTGTTTTATTTCTGTAATCATTATATATCTGTGTCAACCATTGTCCTGATCACACTGCATTTACAAACATTGAGGCTATATAATCAGTCCTTAAAAAGCTAATAGAATCAATTTGATTATTCTGACTCCCTTGAATCATTTTTAGGAGCAATTTTTAAGAGCAATTTCATCAAAACAAACCATACCCAGAGTATTGGCAGTCAGGAAGAAAACTGTAACGGCAGATAATTCACGCAGCAATCCCATTAGACATTCTTAAATCTTTCTATAGCTGAAATGAGATGCATTAAGAAAGTTTTGCTTTGGGTTTATTTTCTGCTTTAAAATAATATTTTACAAATTGAGAGTAAATATCTCCTCTCATTTTAAAATAAAATATTTTATTATTATTTTATGCTACTATTTATTGGACTGCTTTTGCAAACTTTTGTTCATTGCCAATGCATATGGAATATAATAAATATTTTCTCTTCTTATATTTCAACCTTCTAGAACTCATTTTTATTTTGAAGACTGTTTTTAGCTAATTCTTCAACATATTATATATCATATTCTATACAGAAAATATTTGTAAATAAAATTTTGCTGATATTGGATACAAGCTTCACTTTTTTAGTTAAACCTTTTTTTATTTTTTATATATACATTTATATTATTATACATATATACAATAAACTACCTATAGCAAGAAGATTCATGATACTATTGGGAATTATATAATTGTTATGTTCTTAGTGTTTTAGCTTTCTGTATTTGACAGCCTTGAAGAAAACATCTTTCCTATCTTGGTCTAAAATTCTGAATGTAATCAATATCTATCATAACTTATCATTATCAACTTAAAACTTCTATCTAGACCTCCTTAAGCCAGACGGGTCAGCCAGGTCAGCCAAAGCTACTCGAACCAACCTGTCTTGAAAAACAAAAATAAGTAATAAATAAATAAATAAAAAGTGAAATCTTGTTAACCGTGTCTTAAAATTCATGTTCATTCTTTCTCTTTTTATTCACAGCAAATTACTTGATTTCTTTTTCAAAATGTTTTCTGGTACATGTTATTTATCAATGTGCTATTTATTTTTATTCTTGAATTTCTCAAATTTCTGTTACTCATTTCTAACTTCATTTCATTGTGGTAAAGAGTTGTCATTGGACTCTACAATTCTCATGTATTTAAAGAAGCTTATTTAGTGGTCTCGAGGGTAGTTTACATATGCACTTCAGTAGAATGAGTAGTCAGAGATTGGTTGGTAGATTGTTCTGATGGCTGTAAGTTCTTCCAAGTTTAATAGCCGTGTGAGTTTTATTTGCTATCATTCTTGTCATTGTAGTGGTGGTTGTTATTGTTATTGTTTTTATGAATGCTGGTACCTGCATACCATAACATGAGTGGAAGTCTTTCTCTGTACTGATTTTGTCCTTACCTTCTTCCTGTTTTTGTGATAGGAGAACTTTTTCACTGCTGTGTACTCTCAGCTACCTGACCAGGTACTACTACTTACTGTCTTTTGAATGAACCATCATCTTGTCAGTCGATTGTATTTTATTCAAATATTGTGTGTCTTTTCATCCTCTGTCTACTTTCCTTTTTATTATTGTAAGTGTTGGGTTGGATTTTTTTAACCGTTATTAATCCATTACCTCCTTACACTTTCAAATCCTTCCATTTTTATTGCCTGTATTTTAAGATAGACTTTCTAGCTGATCATTAAGTTAGATCTATTTGTCCTATATCCTTTCTATGCTAATTAATCTGTTAATGCTTTTTGAGTCTCACCTAGTTGTTAAGCAGTACTAGCAACCCACTTAATGCCCTCTGATATTTCATAGTACCTAGAGCACATATTGCTTGGTATCCAAATCTAAACGTAGGTTCCTCCTCTGCAAGTTATTTTTGATGATACTCTCATTTGTCATGACTCCACCCTGACTCATCTCAGCCATTTTTCTCCCTTTGCTCTCTGTTAAACTAATGCCCTAGAATTTAAGGTATTGTCCACGAGGCCACGGGTTTTCAATTGTTCACCGCAATTTAATTTCCCACCTCAAGATCAGCTTCAGGATCCTTCTATTTCCTCTTTCTCCCAGGCTTCTCACACCTAAAGTTTCAATAGGATGTCATCCTCTCTTACCCACTATTCTGGTAGGTACAGTTTTTCATGGGGACGTACACCTTGGACTAGTGTCTCAATATAAGTGAGTATATACCAAAGAGGAAATAGAAGGATCCAGCCGGTCCTGGAAAACTACAGGCGAGTTTGGGCCCTGGGGTCCTCTGCAAACTGTGGCAACAGCCAAGGAAAAAATAGGCAGTAAACCTCGAACCCCTACCCGGACTAGCCGATGGACATTCTCCACTGTTGAGTGGAGAAAGAGATCTAACTTTCACACAAACTCTGGTGCCCCGTATTTGAACATGTCCCTTGGATGGAGATGCCTGGTGGCACTCAGAGGAAAGATAATAGGTCACCAAGGAGAGACTTGATACCGTATGAGCATATTCAGGGGGAGGAGGTCCCCCTCAGACACAGACTTAGGGGAGGGGAGTAGGGGGGAAGTGGGAGGAAGGGAGGAATGGGAGGATACATGGGATGGGCTAACAACTGAGATGTAATATGAATAAATTAATAAAAAAATGTATAAAAAAAAAGATCAGCTTCAGGCTTGAACTTTCCAACATTTTTGTTCAAGATTTTATTGTGAGGTGTTTCCTAGTTCTGCCTTCTGGAGTCTCCTCTTCTTCCAGAGAAAATCCTGAGCCAAAGATTCAGAATGCGAGAGAAGATAGTCATGAGGGGAAACACAGTTGTTCAGTGGACAGAATCTCAAATCATTGTGATTAGGTCCCTTGAGGTGAAAAACTCATACCACAAACGCATGCTGCCACAGTCTCTGAATTGTTAAGTATGTTGATCCTATCTACTCATAGTTTTAATTTACTCCAGAATGTAATGTCTGTGCTGTAAATGCACAGCATACATGGAAAAACAATCTATAATTTCTATTTTTTCCTCCATCCCATTAATTCTAATTTTCTGCTACCTGTTGCCTCCATATAAGATTCAGCATCACATTAGGCCATTGTTGTCATAATTTCCCATATTTTCTCCCATCTCAGAAACTTAATGAGTCATTAAATTTTGTCTTTACTTCTTAGATATTGATCTTCTTTCCTGGCCTATAACAACTATTGTAATGTATGTTTGTTACTATCATTTTCTATTGAATTATTACAGCAATCTTTTAAGTGGCCTTTACTTCCTACATTTCTATCCAATGCAATGTTTCTAAGCACTTTACATGTGCCTCATTCTTTCTTGGTTTTGAATAAAAACTACTCAAAGGTAAGACTAAGAGTCACAAAATGGGATGGGTTACCTAAGACAAAAAAAAAGTAATGAATAAAGATGTTAAGATAACCTTGCCTGGTGTCCACACAAAAGAACAATGTTGTATATTCAAGAAAAAGGAGGTCAAGATGATTAAAGCCACAGGCAAAGACAATGTTGGGTATTTAAGCTAGAAGACAGTACAGTGAAACTATGTAGGTGATTAAGGGTTTAAGTGAAAGTGGGAGGGATTTTTGAAAGGATATTAATTATATAGTTGTGTGACACTGTGTCAATCAATAGTTTCTATAAATCATAAAAATGTTCTTATTTTGGTATAAAAGTGTTTAAAATAGGGTAATGTGATAATTGGCTTTTCATTTAAAGGTATCACATTGCTGTGTTGCCAAATACATACTAGAATCAATAGCACTAAGCTAACAAAAGACCACGTTAACCATTAAGTTAGCATAGCCCAAGGAGCATTGCAGAAGTACAGGCAAGATCTGGAGACTGTGTCAACTAACTCTGAACGCTGAGAGTTTACGCAAAGAGAACTTCAGAAGGGACTATCATTGCAGGTTAAAGGAATATGTATTACATGATTCCTGTGGTGCAGGCATTGATGACTGGGTTATCTTTCCTAAGCATTGAGGTTGGCTTGGTTTTAGATCTCCAGTCTTCTATTTTATAATCAATAACAATACACAGATGTTAAGTAATTTGCCTAAGATCTTGCAGTTGTTTGTCTAATTCTTAAATGAATGGAACATGACTCTTTGAATTTCTGCTTCAACATGATTTCCAATATTTGGCATTATATCTAATGCTGTATCTATCTCCTAGGCATCTAAGATTACATAATGAAAAAAAGCAGAGCTCCAACTTTCTAACTGTCCTACAAGAGGATTAGTGTACTATGTATCAGACAATGACAGACCTATCTTTTAGGATGTGATTTAACAGTTATGAGATAGTTCCTATAATATAATCCTTGTAATATTAGGAATAAATGTTCCAACTCCATCCAAATTTCTAATGTAAAAATACCAATGACACTTGACTTTTCTGATGTATACATATCACTCTCCATCAGCTGTAAGGAAATGATAGCTTTTTATTTTATATAAAAATGAAATGCTTCCCTTATATCAGATTATACAAGAATATTGAGAAATCAGTCTGGCTTTTCTTAGTTGCTTAAAAGATACTACATATCAAAATGAGCACAGCACAATTTTTAAAAACAAAATTATAATAATCACTTGGGAACAGATGAGCTAGATTATGTGTGAAAGGAGTCCCTAATTTTCTCTGCACTAAAAGAATATGGAAAATGTATGGCACAGATAAATTAGACTCATAGTAAACTCTGCCATTGTTCAAACAACTCACTCTACAAGAAGTTCTGGTTATAATGTGCAGTTATCCTAGTTTGATGAAGTTAAGGGAAGCACCAAGTTATTGATTATTAAATACTTGACCAAGTCTCCAGATGACGCAGAAGAATTTAGAGAGGAGTTTTTTTATCTTCTGTTTTTAGGCTTAAATTTTAAGTCGGTCTTTGTTATAGAAACTTGAGTAAATGTGCTTATTCCAGTCCACAAACCTTCCACAAATAATTCCTTTCCTTGTTTCTTGAACAAAACCTCTTGGTCTTCTCTATTCCTCTAACTGTGAAGGTGAAGTGTTCATTCATCTGAAGTTAACCACAGGCCTTGCACTGTGGCAATATTTGTCTTTCTAGCTACTTTTCCTTGCTGCAAACAAGTAGGCTCTTTTAAGTCAGTCTCTTTTCACAAGCTTCTCTCAGCAAACATCTTCAAGTCTTAAAGCTATTTAATTTCATAATTAACCAGCCTACAGACACCAACTATAAACCATTCAGAGCTAGTCAGTGTATCTTGCTCTCATTCCTGAGAAACAAGAACACTCCAAAAATTGAATAACACAGACATTAATATCAAATGAGACAGAATTTACTTCTTTTTTTTTTTTTGGTATTTCTTTTTTTTTTAATTTATTCTTGTTACATCTCAATGGTTATCCCATCCCTTGTATCCTCCCATTCTTCCCTCCTTCCCATTTTCCCCTTATTCCCTTCCCCTATGACTCTTCCTGAAGGGGATTACCTCCCCCTGTATATGCTCATAGGGTATCCAGTCTCTTCTTGGTAAACTGATATCCTTCCTCTGAGTGCCACCAGGTCTCCCCCTCCAGGGGACATAGTCAAATGTGAGGCACCAGAGTACGTGAGAAAGTCATATCCCACTCTCCACTCAATTGTGGAGACTGTTCTGACCATTGGCTAGATCTGGGTAGGAGTTTAAAGTTTACCACCTGTATTGTCCTTGGATGGTGCCTTACTTTGAGCAGGAACCCTGGGAATTTACTTCTAAAAGTGAATTAACTACCCTCTTTTTGGGTCTAAATTCCAATTAATTCCTTTTGTAGACATTTTTGATCCTTCCAGATTAATTGTATCTCAAGCAGTAAAGTTCAGTAGGTAAATTTTTCTGGGTCTAAGGGGTCCAGTAACACTACCTCTGATGATAGTTTTATTTCTTGTAAATGAAGTTATTTGCTGAAAATTTGGTTGTTTGGACTATTGAGAAAAAAATTCACATGAGAAATAGTGAAATTCTAACATCTTCTAAATATCTTGATCTCCCCAGACCTATATAAGACAACTTAGCATACAAAGAACCCAATGTCCCTATCCTGGCTCTGGTGAGATAAACTGACCCTGGAGGAATTACTAAGCCTATAGCTTTATCATCACATGAGTGAGCAAGACGTATTACTTTGACTGAATCCTATTTATAATCACCACCACACAGATGACAAATAAATGCCAAAGTAAGTCATTTCATACATAAAAACCATAATAAACATACCAATTTATTAATTCAACTCAAAAATAAGGACCATATGCTTTGTATGTGGCAAGCTCATGAGGAGTAATTTCCAGAAAGCTTTATATATTAAACAAAAACGGAAGCTCAAAAAGTTAAGTAGCTTTCTCACGGTCATACAGCTAGTAGTCAAACACATATTCCAGCCATACCATAGCCCACATGGTTTTTATTTCATTCCAGGGACCTGAAAGAGCTCCTAGTTTGAGTAGGGCACAGTCAAATAAATAATTTCAAAATATAGCACAAGTTGAGGCTTTGCTTTAATGTCCCTTGAAATATATGTTTGAGTTTCTTGCAAATTCATGAACACAACTTTAATAAATTAATGTAGTTTTCTTATTTTTATTCATTGGAATATTTCTTTCATAAACAGAGACTGAACAGCTCATGAGACTCTTTGATACTATGGTTTGCATAGAGTATATTTCATTGATGCTTATGATAGAAATATACTTGACCTTAATTTTGACTTCTCTGGAGATTTGTATTTCTGCTTGGAGAAACACACAAATTCTGCATAAGTGCTACCCACCTTGGAGTAAGGAATGTCAATGCCACTGCCTGTTTGCCTGAGCTTCAGACAATTTGAGATACTGAAAAATGAGTGATGGACCCTTTCTAGCTCAGTCTGAAGCCCCTTAGCTACCTGCTGACCCAAGTCAGTGCTGTCTTGCACGCCGAGGCCTCCTATGTGAAACATTCACTCTTAGGTGCCTATAAAAGAAAATTCAGTCTCTCAAGTACTCTGAAGGAACAACAAAGCTCACTTTTCCCATTGTATGTTAGCCCCACACTGTGCATAGAATGACCAGAAATTGAAACTCTAACTCTCCATTTTGTTTGGAACTTTTATTTTTATCTCACTGTTTCATGGAGTGGGTGGGGGGAGAAAACTGTTTTATCTTTTTAAATATTTTGTTTTGTGCTGTATGTGCCCTTGGCTCTGTATAAAGTGCATTCTCAAAAGAAAAATAGCCTGGATAACTTTTGGATTGTTTAAATTAATTAATCTATTTATCTATTTTACATTCCAATTATAGCCTCATTCCTCCTCTCTTCCCAATCCCAAACTGCCTACCTCTTCCCCATGTTCCCCCTCTACTACCCCTCAGAAAAGGGGATGCCCCCTGCCCATCTCATCATGTTAAGTCCCATCAGGACTGAGCACATCCTCTACCACACTGTCACGAAAAGGAACCCATTGAGAAGGAAGTGATCAAACAGCATACAAGGAAGTACTTGTGAGAGACAGGTCCCTCTCCCTTTACTAGTGGATACTCATGAAGACCAAGCTGCCTATCTGGTTCATTTGTGTAGGGGAGCTAGGTCCATATGGTCCATGGTACTTGGTGTTTCATTCTCCACAAGCCATGCTACGCCCGTGTGAGCTGTCTTTGTTGACCTCCTTGTGGAGTGAGGGTTGTCTCCCGGTTTTCAGTCCTTCCTCCCACCCTTTCACAGGGCCCTTGGTATTCCTCACAATGTTTGCCTGTGAGTCTCAGCATCTGTTTCCATGAGTTGCTTGGTGGAGCCTTGCAGAGGACAGCAAAGCTAGGCTCTACTTCTGCCAATGTAGCAGAGTCTTGTTAATAGTGTCATGGTTTAGTTCTCTTGCGTGCTGTGGCCAAACGTTAGTTGGACATTCCCTCAGACTCTGCCCTTTCTTTGTCCCTGCACATCCTGTTGGCAGGGGTAATTTTTGGTCAAAGTTTTTGTGGGTGGCATGGTGTTCCCCTCCCTCTACTAGGATTCCAGCTGCTAAGAATGTAGCCTCCATGTCTGCTGCTAGTCAGAGCCTCAGCTAGAGTCAACACAATATCCTACCAAGAGCCTACCCCATCCTGAGTCTCCAGCCTGTCTCACTGATGCCCCCAGGTCATGTTTTTTCTTCTCTCTGCTATTCCTCTGTCTTTCTGCACCATTGCCCAACCACTTTCCCCGTATCAGATCTGCACCCTAATTTCCCTCAGCACTCCCACTCCAATCCTCTTCCTTTATTTCACAGACTTCCTTCGTACTCTGTTTCCATCTTGCAGTGAGACTCATGAGTCCTCCCTTGGGCTCTCCTTGTTATTTAGCTTCTTTGGGGCTGAGAATTGTAGTATGTTTATCCTGTACTATGTGGCTAATAACTGTTTATAACTAAATACACAGCATGTGTGTCTTTCTGGGTCTTGGTTACCTCACTTAGGATGACTTTTTGTAGAACTATCCCCATGCCTGAAAATTTCTTGATTTCCCTATTTTTATAGCTGGGTAGTATTCCATTGTATAAGTGGATCAATGTTTCTTTATTCTTTGGTTGAGGGACATCTGGGTTGTTGCCATGTTTTTGCTATTAAAAATAAAAATGATATAAACATACTTGAGCAAATGTCCTTGTTGTATGTTGGGCATCTTTTGTGTATATTCCCAAAAGTGGTAGAGGTAGAGCTTTTCTCAGTTTTCTGAGAAAACTCCAAATTGATTTCCAAAGTGTGTCGATGCCACCCCCGACCAGCAGGAAAGACACCAACACCGGGAACTTTTCTTGCCGCAGTTTTATTCAGGAACCTGGCCTACCGGAGGGACCCTGGGAAAAGCTCCCACAGAACCTTTATAGTGTGCCTGGTCCTATCAGAGACTGCCACATTGTCGCTCCTGGTTGGTGCGTTCGGATCACGCCACCTCACCGCCATGCCTTCAGGCATGTGCATAAGGGGCTTGCTCACTGTGCATGCGCAAAAAGGGGCGCATTGCGCCGGGGGAAGCAGCAGGGGGCGCTGCTATCTGTGGCTCTCCACAAAAGTGGTTGTAGAACTTTGCACACTCACCAGCAATGGAGGAGTATCTTCCTTTCTCATCATCCTCATCAATATGTGCTGTCACTTGAGTATTTTATCACAGCCATTCTGAACAGTGTAAGATGGAATCTTAGAGTCCTTTTGATTTGCATTTATCTGGTAACTAATGATGTTGAGCGTTTCTTCAAGTGCTTCTTGGCCATTTGTAATTCCTCTGTTGAGAATTTCTTGTTTGGCTTTGTGCCCTATTTTTAATTGGATTATTTGGTTTGTTCGTGTTTAATTTCTTGAATTCTTTATATATTTTAGATATTATCTCTTTGTTAGATGTATGGTTGAGGAAGATCTTTTCCCGTCTATGGGCTGCCATTTTGTTCTGTTGACAGTGTCCTTTACCTTAAAGAAGCTATTGAGATTCATCAGGTAACATTTCTTAATTGTTGATCTTAGATTCTGATCAGTTGGTATTATGTTCAGGAAGTTATCTCCTGACCAATGAGATCAGGGCTTTTCCTCACATTCTTTTCTAATTGATTTAGTGTTTTTTATTTTATATTATGGTCCTTGAACCACTTGGACTTTACGTTGTACTTTGTATTTTGTACAGGGTCATAAATATGGGTCTATTAGCATTTTATACATGTAGACAGCCAGTTAGACCAGCACCATTTGTTGAAGATGCTATCATATTTTCCATTGTGTGTTTTTTGGCTTCTTTGACAAAAATCAAGTGTCTATAAGTGTGTGAGTTTATTTTTCGATCTTCAATTCATTTCCATTTATCCACCAGTCTGTTTCTATGCCAATACTATGATGTTTTTATTACTGTTGCTCTATAGTATAGGTTGAAATCAGATACCTCCAGAAGTTCTTTTATTGTACAGGTTTGTTTTACATATTCTGAGTTTTTTGTTTTTCCATATGAAATTGAGACTTATTCTTTCAAGGTTTGTAAAGATTTGTGTTGGCATTTTGATGGGAATTGCATTGAATCTGTAGATTCCTTTTGGTAAGATTTTTACTATGTTATTTCTACCAATCCAAGAGCATGGGAGATCTCTTAATCTTCTGATATATTTTTCAGGTACTTAAAATTCTTGTCATATAGATTTTTCACTTGCTTGGTTGCAGTTACAACAAGATACTTTATACTATTTGTGGTTATTTTTAAGGATGTTGTTTCCCTATTTTCTTTCCAGCCTGTTTGTTGCTTGCATAAAGGCTTTTTAAAGCTAAATTTGTGTCCAACCACATTGCTGAAGGTGTTTATCAGCTGTAGGAATTCTTTGGTAGAATTGTTGGAGTCACTTATGTACACTATCATATTTTCTGTGAAGAGCAATACTTTGAATTCTTCCTTTCCAATTTGCATCCCCTTAGGCTCCTTTAGTTGTAGAGATGGGGAAAGAGTGAGCAGCCTTGTCTTGTCCATAATTTCAATGAAATTGCTTTACATTTCTTCCCATTAAACTTTATGTTGGCTATTGCTTGCTGTATATTGTTTTTAATTGTGTTTTAGGTATGTGCCTTGTGTCCCTGATCTCTTCAAGACTTTAAACATGAGGGGATGTTGAATTTTGTCAAGATATTTCAGTATCTAATGAGTGTAGTTTACTGGAGCCTGGAGGTATCTCTTGTCTTCTCTTAGGTGGCTTCTGTGGGTCTGTATTGGCAAATATGAGACAGCAGACCAAGAATGGGTGCACAGGGGACAGGGTGTGACTCTCTGCTGCTATGTTTGCTGGGATTATAAGGCAGGCTGGGAGTTGTTGCTCACAGGGCCTCACTTGGTAGTCATTGCAGGTAGGAGTGAAGTTCAGTAAAAGGAGTTTTCAGAGAGTCAAGTGTATCTCACCACTGCTGTGTCTCCCCAGTGGCCTGTGGATCTATGGATATATGGCCAACTATGGATCTAGCTATCAGAGATCTCACCACTCTTTCCTAGGTGGTCACTGCAGGCCTCCAGGTCAAGGATGGGGAGTGGATGGTAAATTTTAGCTCTTAAAATAAAGTGTCTGTTTTTGCCAGATATACCTAAGGGCTCTAAATTCACTGACTAAAGAAAACAAACTTAAAATATAGAGGAATGAGTCATAGTTTAGAATGGTAGACTCTAGAAGATGTCATAGGTAAACTGGCATTTCAAAAAAGCTAATAAAAATATCATCATCATCATCATCATCATCATCATCATCATCATCATCATCATCATAATCATCCCAGCAAAGAAAAAATATAGGGAATTCCTGTCCAAGAAAAGGTCAAGTTTACTGGTTCTGAGCATTTAATGAATCTGTATTAGACTTTTCTCTGGAACATCAGGCAGAAGACAGTAAAAATTCTCAAAAGTGATTACTACAGTATTCTTCTCTGATTTTGAATAGTTAGGAAGAAAATCTGAATGAATTAAACTGTGAAAAATTACAAAAGAATGTTTTTGGCTTAATAATTAAGACTGTTATTAGAAGTAACATGTTCTTCCTTATCCTTAAATTTTGCCTTCTCAAGAAAATATTTTACCTGTTTGAAGAATAAATGGATGACTCGAAACATGTTTTGTGAATAGTATCATTTCCTCACACCTTTTCAAGCAACTTTCTCATTAAATAGAAACATGCTGCAGAAACAGCAAGATATCTCAAACAGAAGACAAGAAATTCTTCTGAAGCCAATGTATCATTAGCTCATGAAATTCATCTCTGCATTGAAACTGTGAAGTGGCCTAGAATGTTTTATGTGAGACCATAAAATCATATAGATGTAAACTAAGACTCATAATTGTAAATTGTGTTATAACTCAAACAAAGCATAAATATGACAGCTATGGTAGTTTGTATAGAATGCCCCCCCATAGGCTCATATATTTGAAGGCTTGGCATTTAGGGATCAGTACAACTTGTTAAGGATTTGGAGGTGTAGTCTTGCTTGGATAGGTGTGGCCTTGTTGGAGAAGTGTGTCATTGAGAGTGGGCTTTCAGGTTTCAAATACACAAGCCAGGCCCATTGTCCCTCTCTCCCTACTGCCTGTTGCTCTGAGTCTAGAACTCTCAGCTCTTTCTCCATCACCATATCTGCCTACCTGCCACCATGCCTGCTGCCATGAAGACAACAGACTAAACGTCTGAACTGTAAGCCAACCCCAACTGATATAATTTTTATATTATTTTATAATAGTTGCTGTGGTCATGGAATCTCTTCACAGCTGTAGAACACTGACTGAAACACCAGCAAAAAAAAATTCAAGGAAATCAATAAATATATCACAGATTAAAATATCTCCTGATCCACATTCAGACTGCACCATCCCACATGATTTAAGACAATTGAGATAGTTCAATCTGGCATTAGACAGACTATCTATGATGCAGTAACTCTAGATTCAGGTAAGATGAAAACTGTACTATCATAATCTTACTTCCATTCAACTTTATAACAAAGCACATGATTGAAGTCATAACCTTTGACCTTTGTCCCCTCAGGATCATGACCTTCTTATAGTACAAATACATTCATTTTAAAATCAAAAGATCCCCATAATCATTAATAGTTCCTACAATTTTTTAAAAATATATTTTATTAACTTATTCATATTATATTTAAATTGTTATCCCATCCCTTGTATCTTCCCATTCCTCTCTCCCTCTCATTTTCCCCTTAATCCCCTCCCCTTTGACTGTGACTGGGAGGGACCTCCTCCCCCTCTATATCATCATCATAGGGTATCAAGTCTCTTCTTGGTAAGCTGCTATCCTTCCTCTGAGTGCCACCAGGCCTCCCTATCCAGGGAATGTGGTCAAATATGGGCACCAGAGTTTGTGTGAAAGTCAGACCCCAGATCTAGCCAACGGACAGTTCCAACATTTTTAAAAAGGCACATACTTCCAACATATGCTGGCAGAGAGAAAATATTCTTATTACAAAAGGGAAGAATTAGGACACTGTGAGGAATGATCAGAAATCAAAATCAAAATTTATCAAGGAAAACACCAAATTTAGAAGCTCCATATCCAACACTTTGAGCTTGAGATAGAATCAACTAAACTCCTCATGAATTATGTAGCCCCATCTTTTTGTTTTGCTACTTGTCTCATACACTTTTCTCTTCAGTAAGTGCAAGTCCCTCAAGAGATACCCCTAATTATGGCATCTTCAACATGGTAGAGTTTCTGTAACAACTTAGTCTTCACTTTCACAGTTTAGTGCAGTGGCCTTTCATGGCCTCCTTATTTATAGGGACTATGACCCTTCTATATATGCCTGGCATTAGGTGTTCCTAAAAATCATAGTGAATGGTTCCATGCATTTTCTATGCCTGCAGTATCAGTACCCTGGAGCCAATTGTATCAAGTTGGATGCCAGCTTGAGATGATGCCTGGCTCCTTTATGCCAGAGATGCATCATTTTCTTTGTGCTAATCTTAAGGTAACATCTCCCTATATATGCTTTTGAAAAACAACAGGGTTACTCAATTTCAGTTTTCTTCAAGGAAATTTGGTCCCAAACAAGATGGTGCCTGAAATAGGTGATGTCTTGCTCTCAGGACAACTTTGCTAGCCTCCCAGTGCACACAAAGAAGTTTTTCATCAGTGACATTTCCCAGCATTGGCCAGAATTCTCTCCTGTTTTGAAATCTATTCTCCCCAACACACACAAAAAAATTTATCCCACTATCTTTAAATTCAGTTTAACTCAGGTTCTCAGAATACAGGCAAACTGAAAGAAGATTCTCAGCCAAAACATCATGAAAATGGCCTTTATTTCAGATCATGATAGATTTCGTAATATCCTATGAAAACTACTGAGCTAAGCCTCCTTTGTCTGTATTTCTCTAAATATTAGGGCCATTCAAGTTTCCACTGCAACAGCCTATTAAACTTTACTTTTAGCACACAATGACTTTTCTAATCTAATATTCCAAATGCAATATATTTTTAATTTTTTGGTTTTTTATTTATTTTTTATTATCTGATTACATTTTTATTGTCAAATATGTGAGAAACAAACTTTGTGGAAAAGAATAATTAATATAATTCACTAACCAGAATTTTTTCTTCTAATGATATTTTATTCTTAGAATATAATTCCCATGGTTTATTTTTTAACTTAATTTATTCATATTACATCTCGATTGTTAGCCCTTCCCCTATTTCCTCCCACTCTTCCCTCCCTCCCACTTCCCCCCTTCTCCCCTCCCCTATGTCTGTGATTGAGGGAGACCTCCTCCTCCTATATATGCTCCTAGAATATCGAGTCTCTTCTTGGTACCTTGCTATCCTTCCTCTGAGTGCCACCAGGCCTCCCCATCCAGGGGACGTGGTCAGAAAAGGGGCACCAGAGTTTGTGTGAGAGTCAGATCTCACTCTCCACTCAATGGTGGAGAATATCCTGTTCATGGGCTAGGTCTTGGTAGGGGTTCAAAGTTTACTGCCTATTTTTCCTTGACTGGTGCCTTAGTTTGAGGAGGGCCCCAGGCCCCAGATCTGCCTGTCATAAAGTTCTTCTTGTAGGTTTCCAGGACCCTGTGGATCCTACTATTTCCCCATTCCTCCATGCTACTCTCACCTAAAGTCTCAATAGGATGTTCTCTCCTCTTACCCACTTTCTTGGTAAGTAAAGTTTTTCATGGTATGTATCCCTTGGACTAGTGTTTTGATATAAGTGAGTATATACTGTTTGTCTCCTTTTGCTTCTGGGTGAACTCACTCATTATGATAATTTCTAGATCAATCCATTTTTCCACAAATTTCAGAAATTTCTTTATATATATATATATATATTTATATTATTACACATATACAATAAATTAACTACAGCAAGGGGAGCCATGACACAATCAGGAATTACATAAGTGTAACATTCTTAGTGTTCTGGCTATTGTATTTGACAGCTTTGCAGAAAACATCTTTCTTATGTTGGTGTGTCTAAAATTCTGATTGTAAATCAATATCTATCATATCTCATCATTATCAAATAAAAACATCTATATAGACCTAGAAACATCTTAACTCCTAAAAAACTAAGCTTAATTGTAAAACTAAACTATCTGGTCTTCAATCCCATCAGAGACTTGAGAAGGAATAAAATAGAATGCCTGAGTATACAGGGAGTTCAGGTTAGCAGCTGCACAAAGGAGAAGAGGAGAGAGACAGTTTGTTACCTGAGCAGTCACACAAAACTCTCTATAACGTTGACTGAAGCTTCATCTTCAGCCCTCTGGCTCAATATATCTGACAGACATATTTGTGAGGCAGGAACCATAGAGCACTTGTCTACCCTGTCTTGGCAGAGTTTAAACATTGACACTGCCTGCAACCAAGCTTGTCCTTTTTAAGGCTGAATTATGTCAGTGGCAGAAATAATGACATCTTGCCTATTGGCTTGTTTGTTGCATTTGAAGCCATCTCCATAGGGAAGTTCTCTGATGCTCATCTTCCTCTTTGAGGTAGGCTGGGTGTTGCTAGTAGTTAACCTGTCTCATTGCCAGTGAATCTTTAAAATAATAGAAACACCCTAAAAGCTATATTCTGTATGTCTCTGAGGTTTTAAAGACCTTATCTAACTATTTTAACTTACCTTTCTACAGACTCATTTCTATGTGTTGCACCGAAGATGTATATTCTTGTGATTAAAAATGGACTAGTAATTGATATGACCATGATTTGATCAACTAACAATTAATTTGTATAACTTATTTTTCTAAACAGCTTGAAATAGCACTTTCAAAGTATTGGAAGTAACCTTTGCATTATAATTGAGTTACATGGGTACAATATTTCATCTTTGAGTAGAAATATATATAATGTACATGAAGAACAATCTTACATTTAAATTCTATACCACTGTATCAAAGTTACACTTACTTTTCATTTATATACAAAAGTATATACCAGTGAATTAAACATAATGTTGTGAGTGACAACTGAGGCATTAAGTTGAGTAGATTCACTAATCTACTTTTTGTTCTATCTTCCCTATATATTTCTATATTCCCCCTTCTTTCTTTTAAGACCCCATCTCCCCAAACTCAATATTATGAAGCCAATATTTATTTTAGCTTCTTTTTCTGTGATAAAATTGCTATAAAAAGAAACTTAAGAAAAGATTAGCTTCTTCTTGCTCACAATTAAAGGCACACTCATGTCAGCATGTCAAAGAGAGTAGAGCTTGAAGCAGGTAAGCATATCATTTTCTAGTTAACCACTGTGGAAATTAATCTGGAAGTTTCTAAGAAAACTGGAAATAGATCTACCTCAAGACCCAGCCATACCACTCCTGGGCATATACCCAAAAGAGATGCTCCACCTTACAACAAAGACGCTTGCTCAATTATATGGAGTTCTTTAATGCCTTTACCTCCCTTTCAACCCACGTATCCTAGATAGGAAACAAAGGTTAATATGGACAAGAAAGGTATATTTTTTTAGACTTGGCGCAGTTCCACTCTTTGTCATCAGGATATTCACCCAGCAACAGCAAATACAGCAGCAACCTTCTCCTCCTTTTCTCCTCCTACCATCTCCTCCAAGTGTTATTCCCCCCCCCCCCTCTGTACTCCTGTATTTTCCAACTGGCAAAGAGCATGCCTCTGCACTAGGCAGTTTCCTGTTTGATATCATGTGCCCTCTCAGGAGGCTAGTTTTTATCATTTTAATTCTTCTTTTTAATTTTTTTAATGTTTACACTTTACATACTGATTGTATCCCTCTCCCTTGTCTCCTGCTGGTCCCATCCTCCCTCATCCTCGTATACCCTCCCTTCGTCCTCAGAAAGAGGAAGCATTACAACCCAGATTTTCTATTATTCCAAGCCCCACATTGGGTGTGAAAATGTTAATGTTATTTTTACAAAACAGTGCTTGTTTTTCTTAGTTTCCCTCTTAACCTGGATATCACACAAATATTTGAAACTTACCTTTGTTTAATACTATTCCTCACAACCTAATAACTGGGCAGTTATTACTCTATTCTTAAACCTCTAAGCTAAACTGGTTTCTTCCCAGCATACATCCCAGAGATACTTGCACTTTATACCTTTGTCTGTTACAGCTTATTCTTGGTATCTTCTGGAACTCTCCAGTAACTGAATCCCAGACATCTTCCTTTAACTCCCCCATCCCTTGGCTGGCAAGAAGTCTAGCCATATCCTCTACCCTGGTCAGTGACCAGCTGTAAGCTGCTTTATTGGCATATCAGGGGCAATTAGGAAGAAGAGTTTATACAAAATTGAGGCAAGGGAGTCTCAGAAAAAGGATTGTGACTAGATGTGGGAGGGGTACTGAAGTCAGCATTGGAATTACACAGTAACTGTATGCCTACAGATTAGTGTCTCTCTCAATAAAAAAATTAGTAGTGTCACACAAAATTTATAAGATCATTTTACGTAAAATAAAAAGTTGGAAAACTAAGTATTTAAAATATTCCCACTTATTCCATAGCCTATAGATGCTTCAGCTCAGAGTATCTATTAATAAAGAGAGATTCTCCACACATGTATGGAAAAACTCCTAACAGTTATGAGTATTAAAATAAAAATATCAAAGCCAGGTAGGAGACCTCCAAATGAGTTGTTGCATAAGGGTCTTACTATTTCTCCTGATTGGCCATTAGAGTTAGGTAATAAGACTCTATAATTGAAAATATCACAAATTTTGGGTTTATTCAAGAGAGAGAAATCAAGATGAAACTGTACTAGAAGTTTCCTCCTTGATGGATATTTTTTTGTAGTTCTCTAATGTGCTTTGAGGCTACTAAAGGAGAAAAAGAATCAATTACTTTGTCTATCTGAGAACTCTATAAAATATAACAAAAACTTGTCAGGCCCAATAGTATAATAGTGACACAAGTGTTATTGTAATAGCCAGGTGGCATGTGATTGGATTTGAGGCCCACTCCAAAGGAAAGCACGCATGCTTGATATTTTAAACCTACTAAAAACACATGGTGTGAATATTATAGGTCCTAGCCTAAAATTAGTATTGTTTTTTAGCTAAGTTAACACAATGTCAAACCTCTTTATAAATATTTATGCTAATAATTATAGACAAATTCTACTCCTGGTGTTAATCAGACAATCCTCTTTCCAGTGAACAGTATGGAATGAAAATACTTACAGCATCAAAAGATGGTGGGAATAATTGAGGGATGAGTGTTCAGTCCTAAACCAGACATTTATTTTATCACTTTTAAACATCAAGAAACATAGAGAATAGAGAGTGGAAAGAGAGGAAGATCCAGGGGGATAAAATGGCTAGGAAATATTGTCTATGGTCAAGACACAAACACAGAAACCATGACCTTGCAGTTGTTACTGATGCTTGCACTCTGTCTGTATAAGAACAGACACAAATAGGTAGAGATGTAGGAAATGTTCATGTGTCAGTAAACATCATTGTCGATCTATTTTCAAGGTGGCGGCTCAGAGAGACAGGCAATAATTTCTTTTGCTTTTGTGCTTGCTATTTTCCATACCAGGCTCTAAGGGGTGTTTCTAAATCAGTGGTCACACAAATGACCCTGGTTAAACTAAGTGTGTCATAATTCAGTACCAAAAGTCTGGAATCTTATTAATGGATTAGAAGGGGTGGGATGGGGAGATATAAGATAACAATGAAGTAAGAAAGACAAGGAGATAACACAGTGGGAAATAAGGACAATCATATAATACATACATAAGTCAAAGGGAAAACTCAATCAACAAAGAAGATGTCAGATGTTTTGCATTATTATTCTGTTCTTTTTACTGCATAGAGTTTTAAATATTTTATTAATTTATTCATATTACATCTCAATTGTTAGTCCATCATGTGTATGCTCCCATTCCTCCCTCCCTCCCATTTTCCCCTTACTCCCCTCCCCTATGACTGTTCCTGAGGGGGATTACCTCCCCCTGTATATGCTCATAGGGTATCAAGTCTCTTCTTGGTAACCTGCTGTCCTTCCTCTGAGTGCCACCAGGTCTCCCCATCCAGGAGACGTGATCAAATATGAGGCACCAGAGTTCGTGTGAAAGTCAGACCCCACTCTCTACTCAACTGTGGAGAATGTCCTGTCCATTGGCTAGATCTGGGTAGGGGTTCAAAGTTTACTGCCTATATTTTCCTTGGCTGGCTGCATAGAGTTTTTAATACAGGCAATATTTACATAAATATAAGGAGATGTAGAAGAAATGAGCAGTACTTTTATCTCTCCATTTTTATAAGAAGTACACTGATTACCATAGCTCTCTCAACTAATTTTATAATACAAGGCACATACATATTATTGTTTGAAAAACTTATGTATTTTAAATATTACTACTTTAATAGTAGCACAAAGACCATTTCTTCTCAGTTTTCAATACTAGACTTACAGATATGCTCTTGAAAATTCATACTGGAAAAAATAGGAAAATATTTTAAACAATATTTAAAAGCTTAAATAGCTTATATAGAACCACTCTTGGTGATCAATAATATTGTGAAAAAATTAGATATCTTAGCAAATAACTATTTGATTATCACATTATTTCATCCAAACCCTTGTCAAAAATAAGGTCAAATAAAAGAGGGAAACATCTACTATTAGATACAATTTGTATTATTTTCCAAGCTTCGAAAACAAAAACAAAAACCAAGGGCCAGATGAAGGATATTACAGCATAATTGGATATACCTCAGAAGCAATAGTGCACATTTATACCATCTTATATGTGTGAAAACAATATGCAATATTATATATAATATACAATTAGTAATTATATGGTGAAATAAGCTTTTCTTTTCCTTCCCCTGTCAGTTGATACACTTACGGAGTTATTTTACATAGATCAATCACAAAAGCAGAATCTCTACAGATTAAACCACTAAGTTATGCTCCAAATTCACGTTAAAGATTTTTTTTAATTGTTTCTAGGCAGAAAGCACTCTGATGTGGAAAAAATGGGTGTATTGGAAAACCAAGTGTACTAGTAGTATAAATAAAATTCTCTTTATGAAAGCCTCAGACTTTTAGGACAGGTTTCCCATACACCTAAAATATAAAACACACATACATGCATGCACGTACACACACACACACACACACACACACACACACACACACACCGACACACACACAATTTTTGCTAAAGAGAATGAAGTCATTACACTGACCAACTTCTCATAAAAGAGGCCCCACTTTATAAAAATTTGAAACCTCTAGATATATCGTCAAATTGAATAATGCTCAGTTAATTTGTTTTCAGTCTTAAAGTATTTCCATGAGTCTTAATATAAAAACAACAAAAGTGACCAACAGGTTCATTACAATATTTGAGTTTATGATTAATGTTTATAAAGAGGAGAATAATTTATGTCATAGTAATTGCTTTCCATTTCCATTCTTTCTTTACAAAATATGCAAATATATTCTGTCTTGTTTCATGCTATATAATGAATCTTTGAAATCCATGCAGAATAGAAAAAGCTATCATCTAAATTCCTCGAGAATAGCAATGTCTAATAAACATTTAAGACACATTAATCTTAAATGCCTGGTCAGAAAACAAATGGCTCTCTTACCTGCAAATGCTTTTCTTATAAAATAAGAACACACTATCCACACAAAAGCACGTTCATTGGGAGAATGTACTGTGTGTGACATGTGGTAATTTTCCATTTGTTTGTTTTCTGGAGTACTGGCTAGACCAAAGGGTGAAAGTCAGAAATGAAACTCCAGTGCATCATGCATATACTGATGGGAGGAGGTTGGCTGGTTCTCATTCCACATAGACTTGCTGCTTTTCTTATTTCTTCTGTATCTAGTGGTGTTTTTTCCTCATGCTGCAGATTGCAGTACCCATGGAAACAACAGAAAACATGACAGTAGTGAGAGCTCTGCAGGGTGTTGTGTGGTCTCGCCCAGTGATTTATCCTTAAAACTCCAAGTGGATTGAAGCTTGAATAAAGTTCCCAGTTTCTTGACTATGACAGACAAAATATAACTTATATTTGGAGGCTAATATCAGGACCCATAAAGATGAATTACCCAGAGATGAAATTTCCTAGAAATAGATTTGTTTTCCTTTGGTCTAATGATTGCCCTTTAAGAAGAAAGAATGTGACATAAATACTGTTTTAATCTATTGTCAGTGTCAGATTTTATTCATTTGGTAAAACATCTCCTACACTTAACCTTTATCTATACTTTTTATTACTGTAATATGCATGCCGGAGTATAAATAGTATAATGCATAAATAGTTTTAAACATCACTCTAAAGGAAGTCTAATGTTTTAACACTGAGGAATATTGAGAAAATACCAACTCACCACCAAAATAATTGATGTAAGTTAAAACATTTTTATTGTAACTTATACACATTACATCCCAATTGTTATCCATTTGCCTGTATCTTCCTTTTCCTATCCTCCCTCCTTCTTCCGCCCACCCTAATCTCCTCCCTTAGACCTCTAAGAGAAGAGGATCTCCTCCTCCCCCTCCCCACCTCCCCCCATCTGACCATAACCTACCAGCTCTCATCTGGAGAACTTCCTTCCCCTTCCTCTGTGTGCCCACTGGACTTCCCCACCAAGGGAAAGTGATTAAACCATGGGGAACCAGAATTCATGTCAGAGGCAGTCCCCACATCCTCACAACTGTGGAGAATGTGTTGTCCATTGGCTGTATCTGAACAGGGTGTCTAGGTTTACTTCCTGCATCATTCTTAGTTGGGACAACAGTTTGTGCAGGCCCCACCGGGCCCAGATACGACCATCAGGTTTAAAACATTTCACCGTTGAAAAAGAAAACAACTAAGACCTTTCCTAAAGTAGATTCTGATGTACATGACCAGGCTATTTCCTAAAAATAGAAATGGTTCCAATTAAATAATTAGAAAGGCCATAAGTTGGAACATTCTTTGGGTTCATATGTGTCTTATGACCCATGTAAAGGAAATTTTAAAAATAGAAATTTAGTTCAAGAGAGACAATTTCCAGAGCACTCCTTGATCAGCGCATCGTTGAGGGTGACAAGAGATAGCTACCCTCCACACCCTCTTGTACTGTGCGTATGTGCACATATTCAGGCCTGTGTGTACGATAATTTCAAAAATTTTCCTTCAGAGTGCACAGATCATTAAGGAAGAGTGACTGGTCAATTTCCAAGGTATTTTCTTTTCTGCATGTTGGATATTTATATTAAAGATCAATGACCATTTTCTATGTCCAGCCAACTGAAAACAATGCTTTGCAAATGACTGAACCATCCTTTGCTTCTTTGATAAAGCATCAGAGAGAACAGGTAGTTTTGTGCACAGTAGTTTACTCCATCATTTAAACTATTCCAGCATTTTAAATTTAAGTCAAGTTAGTGCAATTTTATTGTAAGATATATTGATGTATATGTTTTGTATTAGAAGTAAAATGGAACTAATTCATTCTAAAAACAATGAAATATACCCCACGTAGGACTTAGATCATTAAATATAATATGTTTATTAAAATGTGAGATAAAATTCATTGGATAATATTAGGAGTTATATCATAATTCATAGATAAATCCATTAAATTAAAAGCAATCAGTTGAGCGTTTCTCACTATTCATTTCCCCATGTGTCTTTACTTTCATAATTAATTTGGTTCACTCAAGTGTATATGCAGTGGGACTTGCTGGGAATTAGAAGCACATATTTTTGTTTTTAACAAAGTGTAAAGTCTTTGGGTAGAACATAATTATAATGCTATCAAATATCATTTTGAAAGGAATATCTTGGGAAAATATTTCTTTTTTTGAGAGCAATAGAGGGACAAGAATATTACATTTCATTCCTATAATGTTAGATGGGAGAAAATTATTTCTGTGTTACAACAAACCATTTTCTACACTCTTTTGAAAACAAGAACACATTAAGCAAGTATTTGAAAGCCAGGAACTGTGCAGAAAATCTTGGAAATTCCTTCTCCCTGGGTCAGCCTTGGATTGTGAAATGTTAGAGACATATTTATTTTCGTAGCTTCCTTGAACATTCATCAGCTTAACAATACCTTAAGCTAGCAACAGCTGTAAAATGTCTAAGGCAGTATTTGAAGAGGTTGAACTTCCAAATGTAAAATAACCACAAAAGGCTGAATTTTGGCTTAACAATATTACAAAATATCTTATTCTTCTTGTTTACAATATATAGCACTTCCAAAGAAATTCTGTTACGGAGCCATTGTAAAGCAAGTTATGAGTGTCTTAAAGATAAAAATAAAATTAAATTAAAACCACAACATACATAAGTATCTTTAAAATTCAGATGTCAAAACACTTAGAAGACTATGGAAGCACATTAAATTTCATTTTGAACTGTTACGAAGTCATGAGCTAGTCAGCCACTGGACCTGATTTTATGGATAGAGACTGAGGAGAACATTTTATAATGTACAAATGGAAGAAATCAAGAAAATATTTATTTGGCTAAAGGACAATACTAATTTTGCAAATTTCTATTTGATAGTTAGCTGAAGCTTTCTAAGTGGTAAGATATGTAGATAAGTGTTGTTTGGAAGTTTCTAACTCCAGATAAAGCTTGAGCTCCAGTCTTTTAGGATGGTGCAGTGTGCAAGGAGTTAAATTTTTAATTGTTACTATAAATTAATGAAGAAAAAGGTGTCACCTTTTTTTTAAAGGGGTGTGGTTTGACCCAAGAGTAACTAAGTACAGTAACTATACCTTATCTCCTCAAATAATTTTTTACTAATCTCTTACTAAAGGGTTTTCATTCTTTACATATTCCTTCTTATGTATTAGAAACAATTTTGATCATTCCTGGTTTCATATATTAGCCTTCTCAATGAGGTTTCTATTATGAGATTAATTTTATGCTACATAGGTTTTTATGCTTTTATGTATTCTTCCCTTTTGGCTGAATTCTGAATATTTCCTAGTAACTTTGTACTATTCTTTACTGGGATAATAAAATTCCTATGTAAAGACTTTTGGAGAAGTTTCAATGTGGCTATTTTCCTTTCACATAATTTTTACTGCTTTAAACCTGAATGTAACAATAAATTTTACTGAAAATCATTTAGAAACTGATTTCATTAACTCACTCATAATTTTAGTGTATAAACAGAGAAAGTTCCTTAAAAAGCTGTGATGGGGCATATAAAAAAAAGGGGGGGGGAAAGAAACCCTTTCATTTTCCTCTGGTGCCTGGGAAGTACAGATAATCCTTCTAAAATACCCACAGCAGAAGCAGGAGTGTCATGGTTATTTATAACCCTTTATTTAATGAGATATGATGAGGCTCCAGATGACTTTAAGACGTTACTAGTTACCAGAAAAAAAACAATAACTTGCTCATGAAGTTGGGATTTTCAAGCTAAAGCAAATCCATGGGAGGGAGATATGTGATGCATGTGGAGGTAAATCACAAAACTAGTCATTTAATCATCGTATCTATGAAGTAAAGTTCTAATTCCAAGTCTGTACAAAAAGCCACAAGGAGACTGATAGAGCCAAAAATCTGAGGCCAGTGTAACCAGCAGAGCCAGATACACCAAACAAGGACCATGCCTGGAGGGGACCAAGGCCCCACACTCAGATGTAGCCAATAGGTAGCTCAGTCTCCGTATGGGTCCCATAGTAAGGGAAGCAGTCACTGCCTATGCCAAGGACGCTGTTGTTTGCACTTTGAACACTTTTCCCTGGTGGGGCACCTTACCATGCCACAGAGGAGGCAGGCAGTCCTGATGAGATCTGCTAGACTGGTGTCCATTCGTAGGGGAGAAGGGCTCTGCCTCTTTGAGGACTAGGGGAGGTGAATGGGGGTGGAAGGAGGAAGAGTGGGCCTGGGAGGAAATGAGGGAGGGGGCCATGATTGGAATGTAAAGTGGATAAATCTTTAAAAAATAAATTTATATTAAAGAAAAGATGCAATAGGAGTTTCGATGCTCTGTATCACCTTCACTTTGTTGTTATGGATATGTATCCTTTGCTGTAGAAAATCTGATCAGGAGAGCTTCATTTGAGATTGAGTATCTAATTAAACAGCTCTTGTATGGGAAAGGCTAATTTTCCTCTTGGCAAGCATTAGCTGCCCATAGTTTTTTGTCTTGGGTTGGAGCCCCCTGAGGTTTTAACCTATCAACACTATGTTTATATAGGTGTTGTGATTACTCTGGTCTTCTTTAGGCAGCGTTGTTGTTGGGGTGTAACAGGAATAGTGTCTCTGCCATTGATTAAATATAGAATCTTTTACGAGCGCTCCACTTCCTTTGGACAGATTTTCCTGATGGGATGCAGAAGTTGTATTGTATCTATTAGGAGCGGGCACACCACAACCAGTTATCACTTCATTTTTACTAGTTATAATTTTCTGTAATGATCTCCATCTGCTGTTAAAAGAAGTTTATTTGATGAATAATAAAAACTACACTTATGTGTGGAAGTTATGCTTAATTTTAGAAGAATAGATTAAAGATTATTCTGGAAGTAGGAGCTTCTTTTCTATGAGCCATATCTTCAGCCATTACACACAAAAGCAACACTAAATAGACTTAGCAGTGTGTGTGTGTGTGTGTGTGTGTGTGTGTGTGTGTGTGTGTGTGTGTGTGTGTGTGTACAACAGTAATGAGCAAATTGATGGAGGAAACAGGGCAATGAATTATATTTTAATTATTTTTTTCAAAAGTTAAAAAGAAACAATTCAAATTAATAGTAGAAGAAATACATCAGTGGAAAACATTAACAATTTGTGTTTGTGTGTGTGTACAGTGGATTTGATCTAAAAGAAATAGAGCAAGCAAAAGGTGAGGATATACTAATTCAGTAAATAACTCAGAAGAAACAAAGAATACAAACGTATGCAAGGAAACAATACTTCATATTTTGAGAACTGAAGACTTGCTCAAAATGAAAAATATTGTCAGTACAGTTCTAATAAAAATTCAAGGCACTTTCATGTAATTTGACTAAGCAATTTTAATTGTATATAAAAAATTACGTTAGGGTAACCAAGCTGAATATATAAGAGAATATAGAACAGCAGAGTTTGAGAACACAGTCTGATTTCTATTTTTTTTCTGTAAATAACAGAGAGCTTGATAGACAAAAACGCCTTGACAACAGGGCAGTATATAGGTGCTAGCCCTGTGAGGATTAGCCTTCATTTTGAAGTGGTTGGACTCTCGAATCTCTACAGAACCAGAACTGTGGGTATCTCTATGGTGGTGTTGACAGAAGGGTTTGAGAGTAGAAGAAGGTGGCCAGCAGCGCCCTGTATGCTGGAGGCCCAGAGCGAATAAAAATGAGAAAGTGAGATGGCTACTGGCATTTAGTTCTCTCTGCTTCCTAACTGCTGGGACAGTGTGACCAGCTGCTTCACTAGACAACTGTCATGATTTGTGTAGCAAGAACAAAAGCTTCCTTGACACTGTGAGTGAAGTATAGAGAACCATACACACAAAACACTCAATGTAGTAATGCTGTCCTAAGCATGCAGCAAACCAAGAAAAATGATGCAGTGAATGCACAAGGGGAAAAGAATAATATGTATATACTGTATACTATATATATAGTAACCTCTGACTACCATTTTCCTGCAATCCATATGCATCAAAATACATTTCCACAAAGTCAGTCTTTCAATATCGCATAGCTGCTCAGAAATGGTATCTACAGAAGTCCACCTGCTTGAGACCATACTAAAAGTAAAAAATATAAAGAAAGAAATAAGATAAATATTCATGATTACTAATCAGTCTTTTCTAAAACTCTTCCCCATTTGTCCTTGCATTTGAAAAATTAACTTTGCCTTTGAATTTCAAATGTCTCTACATTCAGAATACAGTCACCACAAAAATATGTGATGTAATTCATGTACACATCCAGCAGTTTTCAGTAAGAATTCGTGAATGGATTACTAACAAAATTTTGGAAGATGTGAATATATAATTTATAATTAACACTGACACATTAGTACATTTATAGTGAATGTGTTTACATTTATTTTCCATAAGTATCTATGGGATCTCCATGATGATGTTGTTTTAAAGATAATAGGAAACAAACACTCTCTGGAAATGCAATTAAGTCACTAGGCATGAAGATACCGATACAGCACTGCTGACAGCCCAGCAATGCTGTGAGGTAACTTCCAACATCTGAGGCGCTGGAGTTAATCATGACTTCAGCAAGAGCATTCTCCTCCTGTGCTGCATGAGAGAAGGAGTAATTAATCATTAAGTGGCCTGACATTATACAGGGCTGCTGCTTCAGCTTCAAATTGGCTGCAGTGGTGCCAAGCAGCAGGAGCAGCAGGTTCCGGTCCTAAATATAACCAAGTAACTGTACATTCCTTATACTTGAGGTGACTGAGTTTTGAAACTCAGATTTGAATTGCTTAATAAAAATTGCCAGGCATCAATTTGCTCACTGGTAGGCTGTACTCTGTGCTTGCCAAGAATATTACCTACGTTTTTATTGAACATTCCCTTAATATTTTTTGTGGAGGTATGAACTCTGGGGTTTTTTTTTTTTTTGAACATTCCCTTAATATTCTTTGTGGAGGTATGAACTCTGGGTTTTTTTTTTTTTGAACATTCCCTTAATATTCTTTGTGGAGGTATGAACTCTGGTTTTTTTGGCATCTAAAAATGGTATTTTTTTTTAATTAATTAAACATTTTTCACATATACATTTATATTATTACATGTATATACAATGAACTACCTATAGCAAGAAGAACCATGACACAATCAGGAATTATATAAATGTTACGTTCTTAGTGTTTTGGCTATTTGTATTTGAGAGTTTTGAAGAAAACATCTTTCCTATCTTGGTGCATTTAAAATTCTGAATGTAAGTCAATCTCCATAACATCTTGTCACGCAGGTAATCAAGTTTATTCCTTCTCTACTCTCTGATGGTTTTGACGACTAGGTAGCTTAGTTTTAAAATGAAGCTTAGTTGTTTAGGGGCTAAGATGTTTTTAGCAATGAACACTTAAGACTTACTATGCGATAGCATGGTGGAATATGGTGGCAGAAGGCAGGACTTCCTGGAAGTAGGGCAGTTGTAATTGATGGTCTAGTTCACAGCTTGGAAGCGTGTGTCTCGTGGCTCCATGAAATATCTTCCTTCTGAAGTACGTGACTAATATGGTCAGACTGATGACTCTTCTAAACATACAATCACTCATTTTATGTACCAATTATTATCAGTTAAGAAAACATTAAATAACTTGCAGTTATTTTTCAGCAGCCCCAAAGAAATAAATCAAGTATTATAATATTGAGATATTATTATGTTTGTTTTTCTAAAATAAATACCTGATGTTTACTACTGGGATGTCTTTTGCCAGAAAATAAATCATGACTTGAGCTTGCTTTTTTTTTTTTAAATCACCTGTCCCCTGAGGTTCCCAGAAACTTTATTCATCTCATCCAAGAACCTCACCTATGATTATTTAATTACACCACACTGTACATTTTTAAAGGTCCAGTTACCTTGCAATACCGTCACGTTGGGGATGGAAATTATGAAGCCTTAGGAATACCATTAAACCACAGAAGGTACAGTTATTATTTTTATTTTCCATATGCATAAAATATTTCACAGACTTTTAAGATTCTTTCTCTGTGACTAGGGTAATTAAATAGCAGAATTTGAGTTTTAAACCTCACAGGCATGTCTTGTACCTTTCATAAGAATATATATGTACATGTAATTGACTGAATCACCCCAATAAAAGTGAAGGCCAATAGGGCGCAGATTCTTGTATTATGTTTACCACTATCCTGTTTACATGTCGAGAGATACTGTTCTACCATATAGTAGTCCACTGCACCTGTCCTTCCTGCTTGCTTTTTCTACTTTTTAGATTAGAGCAAGACCTCTGAACTTTTTTTTTCTGTCAATGATACATTTTAGACAATTCTGTCTATTTCACTTGATTGAATAGAACAACATTCTTGGATATCTTTTACCTGGACCCATGACTTCTCTCATATGGAAAGCTGCAGTCAATCTTAACATCATACCACTAATAAATACTTCAGTGACAAAGCTCCAATGTTACATTTAAAAGGGCAGATGCAAATATGTTATATTCTCTATAACTCTATTTTCATAGATTTCCAGATGGTGCAAACTAATCTTCTTGAAATAATGAAGGCCATTTTTCTGTAGAGAAGATGGAAATGGACAGAACCTATAGAGCATTTTCTTAGTTTGAATTAATGAGAGAATATTCAACCCATTATGAGTGGAGGTAGACTGGTGGTCCTGAGTTCTATAAGAAAGCATGTTGAGTAAGCAATCCAAAATCAGCAATCATCCATGGTCCCTGTATTAGCTCCTGCCTATAGGTTCCTGCCCAGTTTGAGTTCCTGTCTTGTCTTTCCTTTATGGCCTGTGACTTTGGATATGTAAGCCAAATGAACTGCTTCCTCCCCAGGTTACTTATGGTCATGGTATTTTATCACAGCAATAGAAGCCCTAACTAAGACAGTATCCTTCCTTTTTAAATTGTCACATATACCATTTGTCTTCTTTACCCATTGGAATGTCTTTGTTCATTTCTGTTCAATTTCTCATCTTCTTTTGAATCATTAGGAAACAGTGAGCATCTCTCCTGAAAAGTCTACCCAGATACATTCCCAATATTCCTACAGTTTTCTTCTATATGATACTGTCTTATAATTTTTCACTGATTTACACCCTAATTTATATTTTCAAGTGGATATATGTTTATTTGTATGTTTTTGTTTCATCTTCTAGCTGTTCTAAGTTTGAACATAAATCCAAAATAAATAAATAAATAAAGCCAGTCAATAAAGAAAGATAAATTCTACTTACTATTTTTATGCACTGCTTTATTTTTTGATGTATCATACAGAGCCTACTTTAAAGAGTGAATGAATACACTAGTGTAAACAGTTCAGGAAATAAAATGTTCCCTACACCTGAAAACTGCCTAAGAACTCCCTATTCACCAAGGAAGCCAATGTCCTGATGTCTAAAACCCTAGAGTGGTTTTGCTTGTGTTTGAAGTTCTTAGCTCTGGGCAAAATATGATTAAGAGACTATCTGACACTGTCAAGGCAACTCTGTATCAAGAGAGACAGAAGCAAAGGCAGAAAACAAAATAGAACGGATATGAGAATGATGACGAGGGATTTATTATAGGGTTGCAACTAGTTTGTGGAATGGACTGAAATAAAAAAAAATGTAACATATCTCTTTTATGGTTTGGGAAATGGGCCTGCCAAACAAAACACAAGTTGGAGCTAACAGAATCCTGTAATTGCACAAATCTTAGCCCTAATAGACAGAGAAGTGAGTTGAGAAACCCATCAGATTCATTCAGCCAATTTCCCCCTGGTACTGACATTAGATGCAGTAATTCATTAGGCATTAAGAACAGCACATATAAGAGATCAAAAATAATACATTGAAGTATGTTTATGGGATTCTCATCACAAAGCAGATTCCCCAAAATCATCCCACTGGGATTTGGGGAACATGAACCAGAGCCTACTTCGTGACACTAGGTCTTCTTCATCTGACAGAGCAAAAGCTATTTTGTATCTGACCTTTCTATTTCTAGTGTATTGTACTCACAGGTCATCTCTCTTTGGAAGTCTTTGATCTTTACATTGAAAGGCAACACTCCCACAGTTGGTGTAGAGCACCATGCCTATCGTACAGACTTCCCGGATTTGGATCTCAGGGTGCTCCACATTAATTTGGGTTTTCGAATGTATTATAAGTGACAAAAGATATGTTGATGACCAGAATGGACTGGGGCATTGGAAGTGGTTCTTAACATAATGCTCAGCTTTTTTCCTCTGCTTTTCTAGCATGTTTTCAGCTGGATGGGGCCTCATTACCAGGTATCCAAGTAGTGCCTGTGATTTCTAAGAACAGGAAAGAAAGATTCTGGTTGATACCTCTCTTTTGTTAAGGTGCCCAGTAACCACCATGTGTTATGTGACTCAGTCAGGTAATGGCGGCACCTCTGCCTCTGAGGAATTCTATAACTCTTTCCCAGCACTCTCCTCTCCTCCTCCTCCTCCCCACTCCTCTCATGTCTTCTTCTTCTCTCCTTCCCTCTTTTGCTTTGCTTTATTTTTCTCCCTCCTCATTATGTTTTAGATGCTAGAGGTAGAAGTAGGAGCCTTATACATTTTATCACTGAACTATATCCGCAGGCACCTTATTATAATTCATTTATTTTCGTTTTGGGCTCTAACTAAGTTGCCGGCGGTTAGCCTTAAACACACGGTGGCTCAGGCAGGCCTTGAAGTTGCTATCATCCTGCCTTACAATGCAGTGCCACTCGTAGCTGGGATTACATACAGATCTGCACCACGAGGTTTATTTTTATTTTCCCAGGACACTAAGATTTACATATTATATGTTATTGAAGTATCCACGGCCTCTTATTTCAAATGTGGCATAAGATGTACCTGTTGTTCTCTTGGTACGTAGGAGAATTCACAGTGCTTTGCCAATATTTCCACACTCCATCGTTCTATAAAGTTTGTATCCCAGTACGCTCTCTGGCCTTGGGTAGTTTTGAGATCATAGTGTCTTTTTAAAAGAGGATACAGGAAACTATCCTCACAAAGTTACTTATCCTGAAAACTTGGCCAATATGGCTAGACTAAGTAAAAGGAGAGATAAAATACACTCTTTTTTTCTAGGTGACCAGATCATAGTCATTAGGATACCACATAGAGACGATTTTCATTAAATTATGATGAATGCCCAGAGATTGAAATATATAAGAAGGACTTACCTTTTTCTTGGATTTTCATCAGGTACTAATCAGTCTGGGGGGAAAAAAGTGGATCTTACTATTAGCATTAATAATAAGAGTTTTAGTTTTTTATTTTAATAATTTATTCTGATATATGTTATTTTCTAAAAGTGAACAGGGTTTTGGAAAACAGGATGCATTGGTTGAACAAAAAGACTGTCACTGATATAACCAATTTGGGCTTTCTTTTTGGCAGGATCAAACACACATGGAGTGTTCTAGAGACAACTTGCAAAAACCACACAATGATTATTAATTGTCCTGGCTCCTGATGGTACTCCTCACAGGGCTTTTTGAAAGAATTTGTAGCAGATGTATTACTATCACAAACATCGTTGAACTCTAGATGACCCTGCAACCACTTCCAAAAAGATGGGTAAGGAATATTTCTGATGTATCCTAGCAGGGCTGCTGTGATTGATATTAAAGAGGAAAGAGTGATTGGTTTAGAAGCCAAAGATCTATGGATGTGACCAATGTTCAGTAGTAAAGCTGCTTTCTTTGAGGCAAACAAAATATCTGTTATTGGTTGGACAACCCTTCTCAGTTCATTTAATAAAGCAGCTTGGGCTCATTTTATTGTCTGGGAGACAGACGCTCTGTTTTGTCTCCCATGGGAGACTCCCCGCCCCCCTCACCCCGCAGGGTCTAAATCCACCAGCTTTGATAGTCTCCTTGTGGACCTCCTGACATCCCTCCACCCACTCACATCCCTCTTTCCATCTCCCATCTCTTCCATACAACTGGCAGCTCTTAATCAAGAGTCTGGATTTGATTCTCAGTATCTGTCCGGATCCACTATGTACAAACTGATGCACCAAACAACGACATTGCAAGCCGAGAACCTATACTCCCTGCTCAGATGGAGCCACTGGACAGCCTATTTTCCACATGGAGAACGGTAGGGAAGATCAGGCCTCTGACATGATCACGGCCCCTTGGTGGAGAGTCCCTGTGGGAACACAAAGGAGTGGGGTACAGACTACCTAGATGAGACCTGATAGGGTGTGGTCAGATGGTGGGGGAAAAGGACCTCACCTGTCAGAGGTCTAGGGGAGGGGAATAGGTCTGAAGAGGCAGGGAGAGTGGTAACAGGAAGATAGGAGTGAAGAGGATTACAATAAAGATGCAATGTAAATCAAGTATAGTTAAAAAAAAAAAATGAAAAGAGAAAAAGCTACCAAATTAAAAAAAAAGATTTCATATTATTTTCCAAATGATTTTCATCTTTTCTAATTCTAATTTCCTTCAATGTTACATAGTAAAGCAATCAAAAGATATTTGTTACTCTTAAGCATACTTTATCTTCTCTAATTTCCCTTCTTTCGTTATTTTTATACACTTTTATATAGGTTTCATTACAGTCATACTGGTGGTCTATATGGACTTTGTCACGACTGGATGCCAGGATGCATCATTTCTGGACATCAGCAGGCAATGCGTGCTGATTTTCTGCTCAGAAAAATTATCCTTAAAGAGGAGAGTATTAGTACTTCCTCCAGAGACATCACATAAAGATGACATGAGATTGATATTCTGCAAGTGGAATAACTCCATTTGATCCTGTGTTTTATTTGTATTGCCCAATAAGTTAGCCACAGTTTCTTGTGCATGGTATTAGGAAATAGACAAGAAATAAAAATGACCAACTATACTTATCATTCAAATAGCAAATATCTTTACCTAACAACTTGACAATGTGTGAAGAGTCCTGAAAGAAAAAACATAAATTAAGTCACATGTTCTTTATAGTAACTGATATATTAGTCTTTAACAGTGCATTATAAGCCAGCTATTTTAATATAATTATCCCCATTTATCTTTGAAAAATATTCTACTACTAAGACAGAAAAATCAATTTAATACATCTCCTATTGCCTTATGATGTAAATAGAATGGTATAAATATTTGTTTGGAAGGCTGTGGTTAGGGCTTAAAATAACTCATCATCCTGACTAGTAATAACTGAGAGAGGCCTTGTTCCCTATTATGTGATGAAAATGCTAATTTGCTATTTAGATAAGACACTTGGCCATAAGCACAGAATATTTTCCAGCTTGCTTTTGCACTATTCTTTTCTCTAAGTAGACAAAATACTGAAGGCAAATCTTTCCCACAATCTTGAATGTACATTTGTCAGTATTATTGAACAATGAATATACTACAGCATAAAAATGAAAAAAATCTTTCAGGCTGACATAAATTTAACAGGTAACTTCTATTTCTTAATATTGAATAATGCATTATGTGAAATAATCATACCCTACTACATATATTTTATGCTATTCCCACTTTTTTAATGGCTCCAATTTGGGAAGAGAATGATGAAAGAAAAGAATAGGACAGAAAATGTCAAACCATCTGAATTCCACTGATCATTTTAAACTGTTGAAACTAGCCTGAGGGATAAGGGAAAGATGAGAAATTTGGAGTTAAAGCCATAAGCAAAGAAAAATATCAACTTTTCTTGGCTCCAGTTTATCTTGGTTATACAAAACCACCATTAGGACAGACAATGAAGGGTTTCTAAATTGACTATCCTGTTTATTTGGTGTAGCGAGATTTTCTTGTCTTTAAACACTTAGATCTAAATGTGGTGCTCATAAAGGAGAGGGAATGAAGTCTATTCTGTGGTAATAGTTTGGGACTTAGCTGGAAGATGAATTCCAAATGAAAGAATTGTTTTCTCAATTTTGCTAATGTCTGCAAGGAAAGGTGTAATTACAAGAATGAGGCTGGATGTAAATATTATATAAAGCTTCTTGGCTAGAAACAAGGACAGCCTGCAGAAAACATTGCATTATAATGGACACATCTTTATCGGAGGAAGTTAGAGTTAATTCTAAAGTCCCTTAAATATCAGTGTGTTCTGATTACACATGATGAAGCACTTTTCCAGTAACATGTACTATCTTTTGTAGATCTCTATGAAGTGAAAAACAGAAAAGATAAAACTAAATGACTGCTTGTCGTTATTCTTATATGCCTAGGTTTTTATAAGAATTACATCAAAATTAGCATTCCATATGACCTGGTTGGTCACTCACATGTTTTTGACTTAGTTTCCATGTGGTTCTTGAAAATCCACTTTGAAAAATTTTAAAGTTGGATTTATTGTGCAAAAATAGCATCTTAAGGGCCCAAAAGTGAAAAAAAAGATGTTATCATTCAAGACAGGGCCACCCAGTATTTCTCTAATGGTCTAAACTTGCCCTTCACTGTAGATACTCACTGCACAACAGCATCATATCTACTGAACTTCAGACAAACATCAAGTCAACTAAATTCAACCAAATATAGTGTTCAAAATATAAATAACACTAATCAAAGGCAGTTTATGTTAGTCGCAATCATGTACAGTGTTTGAGTCTGCGTTGAAAGTCTAATAAAAGGTAAAGGGTGGAGTAAGTTCCACACTTACTCCAAGAAATTATCCATCAAAGAGATAAATGTGTGGTCACTTTCAGTCAGATGATGCCTAACAGGCTTGGCGGGTTTTTCTGACCTACATCTTCCCACTGAGTATCAATATCTTCCCATAATTCAAGCGAGGACCATCGCAGGACATAATATACTTGTGGTATTAACAATGGCATTTCACTGTCTCTTTTTACAGCACTGCAAATAAGAACCCTCAGATAGTCATTGCACTCAGTTTTGTTGATTTAGGGGCATGGGCTCAAACCCAAATCACCTTAGCATATATCACTGTGGAGAATAAAGCTCCTGATGCACAAAACTAGTAAATTAATTGTATGTCTTATCATAAACACTTCAGCTAAACAGAAGTTAACTAAGCTACGCCTTTCCTATCAATGTGTTTAAAGTTTGTTTATGGTGGCAATACATAATTCTATTTGTTGATTAATTAAACTTAATCTGTTTTTAAATGCAGATTTTCAGATTAGTTTTTATCCATTGATTTACTCAGTTACTAAAATTTAATAATGACCTAACTGGAGGATGTATTATAGAAGGATACAGTCCCATTCTTTTTGTTATTTTAACTGTATTATGGCAACACAAGAGTCCATAGTTTCAAAAGCAGAGCAGGCTTTGTGTTAAGAAAATGAAATAATTTCAAAATAGTTAATACTTTATCATATTTTCTAAAGAACTTTGGATACAGCTCAGTTGTGGACCATTTGTTTAATGGTCACAAGGCTGTAGGTTTGCACAGAGGTTTGTAGGAAGTTACTGACAAAATGTGGTTCCGACACCCACTTAGTACTTAGTATACATTGCCCTTTTAAAGAAGAAAAGATATTCAATCTAAACATAATAGCATGGCAAAATTAGCAGCATATACTTAGTGTTATTGAAAGTAAAAAAAAATCCATATTTAATTTCCTCCAGTAATAATCACACTGCTTCTGAAGCTTCTTTTCCAAACAGAACTAAATGAAGAAACACAAATCACATCCATAGGTGGAGATGGATAGATGGCTCAGCTGTTAAAAGCATAAAATGTTGTTGTAGGAGGAGCCAAGTTTACTACACAGCAGCCATGTCAAGTCAGCAGACATGGCCTGTAACTCCACATCCAGGGGCAACCTTCCCACCTATCCTCTGGCTTCATTGGGCACCTACATGCAAGTGCACATACTTATACATAGACACACAAACAAAGAAAATAGTTAAAAATAAATTTTAAAAGATTAACAGCTATGGGTAATGTCTATTAAAGAATACAATAGTGGTACATGCACCTTGCTTAACTCTCTAAATTGAATTTGAGACCTGTTCATAAAAAGGGATGCTGTGAGTGATATTAGAAACCTAGTTAACTCCTGAGTGCCAATGAAGCCATGGTTGTTGGAAGAGAATCCACAACCACCATGTAACTAAACCAGCCTAATCCCTAAGAACAATCTAAAAACACATGTCCTTATTCCCAAAAATAAGTGTAGTTTTCATTCCTCATAAGGAAATTTCTCATTACAACAGACAGAAACCAGCAAAGAAAACCACAACTTATAAAATACAAAACTGTGTAACCCAGTACCATTGGATAAATCTACAAAGCACTCACATACACAAAACCCTGGAAACATCATAGAAAAAAAAGACAGAAAGATTTCAGGAGCCAGAGGATCAAGGAGTTTACTGTGAAATTGTGTCTTCTAGTAACCTCAGAAGCTATGCTCCTACAATCGCACCAATGTGACTGCTCAAATATAAGCTAAAAGAATGAAAGCAATGAGCATGCCAAACTGGACATGAGAAAACCATGAGGCCTCAACCTTACACAAAGAACTACAGGTAACTCAGTAAATCTGGGAGCAGGAGAGGTGGTCCTCCCCAAGGATGAGCCATACCAGTTCGTTTTCTAAGTCCAAATGGTCAGACCTGAAAGCATACATACATTATATAGATGCATTATATAGATGCAACATATTGTAATAGGGAAAAAATGACTTTTAAGAGAACTAGGAGTATATGGGAGGGTTTAAAGGAATGACAGAAAAAGGAGAAATACAATCAAATTACAATGTAAAAATAAAAAAATTCCAAAATATTGAAATGCAATGTAAATGTGGCATAACATACTTATTTTAAATTTATATCAAATTATTTAGATTTGGATCCCAATTATTTATCTTGTTTTGTTGTATTGGTACATAAAAATTGTAAGCAGTATTGAGATCATTATATCATTTATATAGTATATGCCAATCATATTAGCATTATTGCCTTTTCTTATCTCCCCTCTCCCTGCATCCTTTTTTCCTTTCAGAATATACTTTTATTTTTATTATTCTCTCACCCAAAATTCACATGTGATAAAAAAAAAGTGTGTAACTTTGTCAATTTGACTAATTTCAGTTAACCTGATTCTTTTCAATCTCATCCTTTACCTGAAGTTGATATTTGTGCTTTGAAGCCATTTTCTATTATTAATTTATACATGCACTTTAAATCCCAATCATAGGCCCTTCTCTCCTCTTCTTCAGGTCCTTACCTTGTACCCTATTGCCCCGATCTCCAAACCTCTTCTCCTCAGGAAAGTGTAGCTTCCCACCAACCCACCCAAGCACATCCTCTTGCTTATTCTCTGAGGCCGGGCAAGGCATCCCCTTTAGGGTGAAGTAGGCATCAGAGTCCATGTCATAGACAGCACCAGCTCAACTTACTAGGGGACTAACATGAAGATCAAACTGCCCACAATTACATATGTGTAGGGAGGCTAAGTCCAGTCCATGGATTCTCTTTGGATAGTGCTTTAAGCCCCAATGCATCTGGGTTAGTTGGCTCTATTGGTCTTCTTGTGGCGTTCTTGTCTTCTCCAGGTCCTTCTATCCTTTCTGACCCTAAGAAAACAGAAGCAGTCATTAAAAGACTCTCTACCAAAATAAATAAATAAATAAATAAATAAATAAATAAATAAATAAATAAAATATAATTTAGAAAGCCCAGAGACAGGTGGTTTCAGCGCAGAATTATACCATAACTTTAAAGAGAAGCTAATATCAATACCCCTCAAAATATTCCACAAAATAGAAACAGAAGGAAAATTGTCAAATTCTTCCTATGAGGCCATGGTTACCCTGATACCTGATGCCATACAAAGACCCAACAAAAAAGATAATTGTTCTTTTTTATATTATAACTGGAATTTAAAAAATTTAATAATATTTCTTTTTTTACATATACATTTATAATATTACACATAAATAAAATAAATTACATACAGCAGGAAGAACCAGAAAATAGTCAGGAATTATACACTTTACATTTATAGTGATTTGGCTATTTCTATTTGGCAAACTTGAAAACAGCATCTTCTGTATCTTATTGCGTCTAAAATTCTGAATGAAAATCAATGTCTATCATATCTCATCTCATAACTTAAAATATCTGTCTAGACCTAAAAACATCTGAACTCATAAGCAACTAAGCTTCATTGTAGGACTAAACTATCTGGTCTTTAACCTTATCAGAGACTTGAGAAGGAATAAAACTTAATTACCTGAGTGATCCATAGTGCAGGTTAGCAGCTTTTAAAGTGAAAAAAAAATTATAAAGACAGTTTGCTGCCTGAACAGTCACCCAAAGATCTCTATAACATTTGAGCATCATCTTTGGTTTTCTGGTCCAATATATCTGACAGACATATTTGTGAGGCAGGAAATATTGAGGACTTGCTTAATCTGTCTTGGCAGAGCTTTGCCATCGACTCTGTCTGCATCCAAGCTTGCCCATTTTTGGGCAGCATTCTGTCTAAGACAGAAATGAGGACATTTCGCTCAGTGGCTGGTTTGCCACATTTGAAGCCATGTTCATATGGAGATTCATTGATGCTCATCATCTTCTTTGACGTAGGTTCAGTGTTGCCAGGAGTTAACCTGTGTTAACCTGTGTTAAAGAATCTTTAAACTAAAAAAAATTTAAATATCATATTCTTTAGGTCTCTGAAGCTTTTGAAGACCTTATCTAACTATTTTACCTTATATATCTATAAAATCATATCTATCTGTTAAACCTAAGATATATATTCTTGTGGTAAAAATAGACTAGTAATTGATATGACCCTGAATTGATCAAATAATAATGAACTTGTATTACTAAGCAGCTTGTATTATAACTGAATTGTATGGGTATAGTACTTCATATTAGAGTAGAGTAGACACATTTTCTTTATTCATTTATCCATTGATAAATCTAGACCGCTTCTATATCTTGACTATTGTAAATAGTGATGTGATAAAATGAGCACATATATGTGTATATGCATGTATATGTGCATATAGAATATATGTGCATAAAGTACGACTTTTATTTAAAAGATCTGTGTGTGTGTGTGTATGTGTGTGTAAAAGTTGTGCTACTGGATCACTGTAACATGTGGAATATCTGTTTCTAATTGAGAGGCTTCCTTACTGACATCCTTAGTGACTTCCTTAATCTCTATCTACCAACAATACATAAGCGTCCCTTTCCCTCCATATGTATTCCCTCATATGCATTGTTTGTTTAATATTGCATCGATGTTGTAATTTTGATTCCTTATTAGAAGTGCCATGCTTTCATTGATCATTTTTATTTGTTCATCTAATCATAATCCATTAACTTCACCAGCCCATTTGATGAAAGAGATGCAGAAGCCAGCTGTCTAAAGGGAAAGGAAAAGACCCATGTTTGAAATTCAAGTTGTTTCCATATGTTTCAGTAAGAACATGGGCTGTGGTTGAAAAAGAAAAGAATAAAAGTTAAAAGACTGCAATTTCTTGAGGAGAGGGAAAGAATAATAGGATTTATAGTGAATTACAGGATGACCAAGGTAAGCAAATAGGAGAAGGGGCAGAGCTCTGAACCAATAACAGGAGGCTGGCTGCTCCTCCTCCCGGAAGCTCAGGAGGACACAGCACCATTGTCCTTTCCTGTAGTCTTGTTTCCAATTCAGGTAATTGTAAGAGACTACATTTTAGGCGGGGATGTTCTCTAACAAGAAGTTTCTGCCTAGGAGACTACCCCAAAGTTGGGAAGCTAAGTATGAGGTAACCCAAAAAGACAGCAGCTACATTTGGAAAGTCTAATAGAATTGACTCTCCACCATTATAAGGCTGCAAGATGACATATGCAAATATGAGAACAGTACTTACTGTAATTAACAACTCTTCAGACATCTGCAAGGGCAGAGGTGGAAATATCTGTGTGAGACTAACAGGTAGCAGTCATTCACGATATAGCCCTTTATAGTATGGTAATCTTGACCACAGTAGTACAGTGATAGCATGAATGCTGTTTTTTCTTATTTCAAATGAGTTCTTTCAAAAGGCATCATTATTTACTATGTTCTCTTCTTCTCATAATTATTTATTACATTAAAATTGTATTGTTGGTTTGCTCATACTTTTATAAATGCTGGAGGATTTTTCTGTTTAGTGATATGAATATAGTTATTCTTATTTTATAAATAATCATTTTAGATATTTTCCAATATGAGAATAAAATACTTCTGGCATACCCTCAAGAATTGTCATTTTTCATATTTTCTACATTTCTTGTCTCAATTCGTTAATGTTTTGTATATGAATCTTCTGAATTGATTGAAAACTTGGCTTTTATTGTCCCTTTCTTTCAGATATCACGCCATATGTTATATTCTAGAGTACATGAGTTCGTATAATGAAGTGTAAATTATTTCTTCTTCTTTCTGATTATTTGAAAAGCTTTTGAGAAGTTTGAAAAATATCCCCACTGGGGGACCAAGAAAATAAGGGTACACTAAGATCCCTGTGGCCACTGTTTCTATTCTGAAGTCAGATTTCAGTTTCATTGGTTTTGATTAGATCACAATATGTCTAGCTTCCTCCACTTTGACTTTTATCTTAGGTATATCTACCTCATTAACTATCAATCTACATCCAAGTCACCCAGAGAGCAAAAAGAGCGCAAAATGCTCTCCGCATGAAAACATGAAAGGATTTCATAGGAATGGTTTCCAATGTTTCACTCAGACTTTGACTGAAATTGGTCAAGCTTAGGTCAGGAAAAGTAAGAAAAAGATGAGTTTTGGAGACCTGATGCCACAGGTTCAATATAGCATTTCAGAAGTGGAATTTGGGGGAAAAAAGCCAAGCATGAGAATGAGTGATCCATACAGGACTTTGGGGAAGAACTCTCTATGCCTGAGAATAACATGAATCCAAATAACTACATAAGTCTGGACTGGTGTAAAATTAGTAAAATGACAAGTAATAGGTGAGGAAAAATGAGAAAGCGCAGAGATTGTGTGAAGGATCCGAAAGACATATGATGACATGATCACATTGTCGTCTTATACAGTGATTTCCATGATAAGATGACATTTTCCCTTCCATTTAATGAGAGTTTGATATAGGTTTCAGTGTGTATTTTAAAAGCTTCTTATGGTTATTGTGGTAAGAAAAAATAAAGAAATGTAGGAATGATAATAGCAGAATACAAAGGAAGTAAGTGTTTTAGCCACCTTGGTCGGAGAAGAGAACTTGTGAGCAATCTGGGGTGACTGGGGTTTGAAAATGAAAGTAGGCACGCTTTGCAAGGTTTGATTCTATAATTTGTTTCACAATTTATAGTATTTCTGACAGGAAATTCTCATTAATATACATTGAAAAATATCCTTATCTTACTACTTTCATGTCTTTGAACATTGACACATTGAGGAGCATAATGTTTCCTCAAGGAGCAGAATTTTCTTCTGCCTTTCCTAGATCCTTTCTTCCAACTAAGCAGGATTCTAAAAAGCATCCAAGAGAGACTTCCCATACTCAGGGTTAGATTAGGCATCCTTCTGCTCCAAACATTATTGTGGTTCATATTTCATTCTGAACATAAGCCAAACTGAGAAATTGACTTTTATTGTTAAACTGTCTTTTCAGCTCTTGTCTCTTGAAGTTCTCTCTTGAATATTTGCTCTTCTCCAACATTTCACTCAAGTTCTGTCCCTAGATATCTTGCTTTCTTCCCTCTTCTTAGAATCCTCATCAATTCTGTTTCCCGGATATTTCTTTTATTTATCTCATAGCATTGCATTCCTTTTTTGGTTTTTATTAATTTTTAATTTTTATATTACTCCACATATATACAATAAACTACATACAGCAAGAAGAACCATGAAACAATCTAGGATTATATAAATGTTACATCCATAGTGTTTTGGCTATTTGTATATGGAAACCTTGCAGAAAACATCTTTTTATATTGGTGGATCCAAACTTTTGAATGTAAATCAATATCTATCGTATCTCATCTTTAACAAGTTAAAACATCTATTTAGACATAAATATATCTTAACCCCTAACAAACTAAACTAAATTGTAAAATTGATTATCTGGTCTTCATCCCCATCCAGACATGAGAAGGAATAAAATCAATTATCTGAGTAGACAGGAAGTACAGGTTAGCAGCTTCCAAAATAAGAAAATGACAGATAGAGTTTGTTGTCTTAACAGACACCCAAAATTCTCTATAACTTTGGAGAATCATCTTCAGCCTTCTGGCCAAATATATTTCAGACATATTTGTGAGGCAGGATATATTGAGGACTTGTTACCCTGTCTTGACAGAGTTTGACCATCAACTCTTCTTGCATCCAAACTTGCCCGTATTTAGGCAGAATTCTTTCAGTGATAGGAACAAGGACATTTTGCCCAGTGGCTTATTTGCCACATTAAAGCAGTCTCCATAAGGAGGTTCATGGATGCTCATCATCTTCTTTGACATCAGCTGGTTATTGCCAGGAGTTAACCTGTCTTATTATCAAAGAGTCTTAAACTGATAAAAACATCTTAAATGCCGTAATCTGTAGGTCTCTGAGGTGTTTGAACACCAAATCTAACTACTTTACCTTATCTTTCTATACAATCATATCTATCTGTTAAACATAGGATATATATTCTTGTGATAAAAATAGACTAGTAATTGTCTTGACCATGATTTGATCAACTAACAATTAATTTGTATTTCTTAATCATCCTGAATAGCCTGCAATAGCACTTCAAAATATTGGGAGTAAACCTTATATCATAGTTGTATGTTTAAAAAACTTCATATTAGAATATATATATATATATATATATATATATATATCTTCATATTAGAGTATATATATATATATATATATATATATATATATCTTCATATTAGAGTATATATATATATAGTGCATGAAGAATAATCTTAAATTTGAATTTTATATCAATGTATCAAAATTAAACTTATTTTGCATCAATATACAAAACTCTATACCAGTGAATTAAAAATAATCTCATGAGCAGCAATAAAGACATTAAGTTGGGGAGTAGGTTCAAAAATCTACTTTTTGTCCTAGCACCACAATATATTTCTATATTCCCCTTCTTTCTTTTCAACCCCTATCTCTAAAGCTAAGAATGGAAGATAAAGGAAAAGAGAGACATCCTTTAATCAAAACTTGTTTTCCCTCTGAATAAGAACAATAATAACTTATAACCAACCCCCAATGAAATTAATCCTCCATAGTCCAAGAAACCAACCAAAAACCTACCCAGACCCCTTGAAGTGAAATGGGCATCATTTTATTACAGTTTCTTCCAGCTGATTTGGGATAAATAGTACCTTTGTAGGGGCCCAAAAAAAATTGGGGAAATGGTTAAAAAAGCTAGGAATAGCATTTATGCTCCAGTTTCTAAATGTTGAGGAATCCCAGGCTTAATTAAAGTCCTGTGTGGGACAGGCTGCTTTACCGGACCAATTGGGATTGGAAGTTTCCTTCAAAGCTGTCCTGGGGGCCTTTTATGTTCTGATGCGGAACCGCAACTGAAGTGCTTCTTGCTGGAACATAAAGAATACAGGATGTCAGTGTCCAGCATGCTGAAAGAAATGAATCCTGTCAGGTCTGATCCAACGTCAGTGTCTGTTTCTTTTCTTCTGAAAACATATAATTTCTCACAAGCATTATATAGTCCTAAAACTATAAATATATGAGGTGTGCATGATGTACAGAACAATTAAATCTGGTTCTCTGCTCTTTGTATGAGCATGGAAAGATATCTGTAAATCTGCATTCGTGCCATATGAAAAACAACATCTAATAATAAGCATCGTCTATGCATAGACACTCAAGTCTCAGACAATTTCAGAGCTCTTCCCATGGAGTAGGATTAGCAATATAAGTTACCTTCTTGTTGCGCAGTTTGAATTCTGCACATCCTGATGGTAGTCGCCCCCCTCATTGCCTCCAGATCCCACCCTCCCTCCCACATCTCCTCTTTTTCCTTCCCCTAGTTCTCAGAAAGGGGAGCCCTCCTCCAGTAACAGCTGACCTCAGCCTGTCATGACTCATCTGTACTACCTGTATCCTCTTCCTCTGTGCCTTGGCAAGGCTGCCCATCCAGGAGGAAGTGATCAACATTGGGGTCAGGGTCCATGTCAGAAATAGTCCCTACTCCCCATATCCTGGGACCCACAAGAAGACTGTTCTGACTATCTACTACATCTGAGCAGAGGGTCTGGGTAAGAGTTACTCAGGCTGGAGAGATGGCACAGAAGTTAAGAGCACTAACTGCTTTTCCAGAGGTCCTGAGTTCAGTTCCTCAGCAACCACATGGTAACTCACAACCATCTACAGTGTGATCTGATGTCCTCTTCTGGGCTGTGCAAGTGTATAAGCAGGCAGAGCCCTGTATACATAATAAATAAATAAATATTTTTTAAAGAGTTATTCCCTCTTGAATAGAAAGCAACAATGAGCATACTCTTCTTAGTGCCCAGCTCTGCTGACTTTGTTATTAACTCACAGGAGGCAGAGGAATTGAAAAATATTCACAATGACTGGAGCAGAGAGGATCTAAGAAGAAATTGGGCTCATGTTAAGAACTATTGCTTCAATCTGGCTGGTTTTTTTTTTTTTTGTTGTTGTTGTTGTTGTTGTTGTTTTGTTTTGTTTTTTGGTTTCTGTTTTTAGATCTTTGGGTTGTTGTTGTTGTTGTTGTTGTTGTTGTTGTTTCCTTTTTTGAGTCAAGCCCCTGTCTATTATTTTGATCAGTTTATGTAAATTTTGTCACTCTACTTCTACAGTATTCTTATTTTGCATTTTTGGTTTCCCTTCTCATCAGTAACCCAATCCAAGTACAAATGAATATAACTAACAAATCATCATATGGAATACAATGTGCTAAAAATCCTTGGAGTATTCACTCAGAATTACAAAAGACCTCACATCTAAAACCTTTATTTTTACTTTCCCTTTTTTTAGCTTGGAACATTTTAGCCAACAAAAGGAGTTGTAGAGGCATTTTTTTTCTTCCAACAGAGAACTGTGATAAAACACAATGGAAAAAATAACAAAGGCCACTGTGACCAATTCACTCATACTTGCCTTTAGATTTGGAAAAGCAAAAATTGCTAAAGATTTTTCTCTGTAAAACTGTATAAGCGATGCCCTATTTATCATATATATATGATATATATCCTTGTACACATGTCTATCTGTACAAGTATAGATTCAGACAAAGAGTCATTTCCTATTAAGAACAATTTTCTATCAAGAATTATTTATATAAAATGGATTTTTATATTTAGGAAGAATGTATCAACTCCATCTCACAGTTTTTGTCACCTATAAATCAGAGAGAATGCACTTAAAATGATTGTGTGCATGTTTAAATATTATTTTGAAACTTTCAAAAGTAATGTAGAAATAAGGTTCTTCTTGTGATGATCTAAGGGTGTGGAGATTGTAAAAGGTAATTAGGTCCTTAAAAGGAAATGGTGCTTAGCAATTTGTGTTGCATTAATTCTTGTGGTAGTGGGAGAGTACATGCTTTAAGTGGAGTTGAGCAGGTTTTTACCCAGTGAAACTTCTCTATTTGTGCATATATACTACATGACCAAAATGGTCCCAGCCACATGCTGGGACTGCCCTCTAAAATTCTCCGGAGTCATGAGCTAAGTCACATCTGCTCTTTATAAATACCTAGACACTGGTTCTTAACCTATGCATCATGACCCATTTAGCAAACCTTTTTTTGCAAAGATATTTAATTAAGATTCATAATAATAGCAAAATTATAGTTATGAAGTAGCAGTGAAATTATTGGTATGGTTGGGGTCACCAGAACAAGAAAAATTGTATTAAAAGTTCATAGCATTAGGAATGTTGAAAACTATTGATCTAAACTCAATCTGTAAAATAAATTGACTGGGGCTAATATTAACATGCACAATGGTGATGTGCATATATATATATATATATTCAGGAGAGGGTGTGCAGAATGTGTATTCAGCCATTCATGAGGAACACAATTATCAAGAGTCTCATCTAAGCAATGATTAATAAAGGTGAAGAGTATTTATATAATGATTCTGAATTGACCTTCATGTCAACTTGAATGCTTAACATGGGATTAGAACAAGAATGATGAATCTATGATACCATAAAATAAATAACTTTGCACTCTGGCAATAACTGAGTCAGATTCTTGCAGATGACCTTTAAATGTGGGAGCCCTGCCTTCTGTTCATGAATAGTAATCTATCAGCAATGTGAGCCTAGGCAGACAGAATAAAACTCCTTCTACCCTGTTCCTGTTTTTCCACTACCAGAGAAGTGATATTCTTCCCCCTCAATTCCTATGATAGACAGTTCCAGAATTATTTGCTGGAAAGGAGCCAATCAATCACTGCTAAACATTCCTATGTTGTCTTTATAACTTTCAGTATTGTGGCTTTTAAAAGATTTCTCATGTTTATTTCTGTAGACAGCAGTGATCTGACAATTTTAACAAATAAGAATACCATTATTATGTATTGAAATGAAGCATCAAACCCCTAATCTGATCTAGCCAATGCACAGGACGTCCTCTGCAGTTACGTGGAGAGCAGGCACTAACTCTGACATGAAATCTGGTGCCCCATATTTGACCACTTCCCCGTGGTGGGGAGGGTTGGTGGCACTCAGAGAAAGAATAAGCAGGCTACCAAGATGAGACTTGATAGACTATGACCACATAGGGGGGAAAGAGGTCCCCTCAGTCATAGACCTAGGGGAGGGGAATAGGGTGAATGCAGGAGGAAAGGAGGAACAGGAAAATACAAGGGATGGGATAACAACTGAGAGGCAATCTGAATAAATTAATGAAATAAAAATTTAAAAAAGAAAAAGAAAAAAATTTGGAAAAACTCAGTGATTTTTACCAGGTGTACAAACCATTTCAGGGTAGCTAGGTATGAAATTCTCATGCTTATATATTATCACTGATTCATTATGGCAGTGGCTTAAAATAAAACTAAATCTAATAAGCATAGTGCAGCCCAAGGTTTTTCAATTTCCAGCTCCAATAACTCTGTCATAAGGGAAGGCATTTAGTCCCAACTTCCCCTGTCCATGCTGGGATTTGGTCTGGCTTGAGCATGATCAGGTCTTGAGCATGCTGTGAATTCATCTGAGAAACAGTCCTGCGATGTCTAGAAAACACTCTTTCTCTAGTTATCTACCATCTTTGACTCTTATACTCTTTCAGACACTCATTTTCTATATCAACACCGAGCCTTAGAAGTAGGTAATATGCTGCACATACCTTATTTCCCCCACAGTCTCTTAATTCTCTGTGACAAGGGTTGAAGGGCGAGTTTTGCTTGACTTCCATACTCTGATACAGGGAGACTCCAGAGGTATCATTCCTGAGCTGTGATTTGAGGCAGGCACCCAGGTAAGTATTCTTAATGTACCCTCTCTATGAAGGTGCCTAAGTGTAAATTTGCCTCAATAGACTGAGGTCAGGGCAATAAAGAAGATGAGAAAAGCTCCTGAGAATCAAATAGGCTTTTTTTTTTAAAGTAACCAAATTATAGTGAAGACAACCAGAATTGAAATGGACGAAGAACACCTTTAAGCATGAACAAAGGCCAATAAGAAAAAGACTTTCACTACTGAGGAAATAAAGCTATCTATCCCAGATGGAGCAGAAGTTGGTGAAATATTCAACTCATGCGGCAACACAGACCAAAGAAGGAATCATTTTTAGATAAGAGAACAAAAACTAATGGATCTTCTCAGCTAGCCTAAAAGCTGTGTTACCGCAATAGAGCTAAGATAATGGCTTCTACCTCTACAATTCCTTTCAATGATTGTTTTGCCAATATACAGTGTAAAGGAAACAAAGACTAATAATTGCTTGTCAGTATTGACAAAGCATGACGGGCATTGTGAAGAAGAGCTGGGGGAGGAAGGTGGGTGCCTCTTTCTACTATAGAATGTACTGTGACAAGCTGTGCTTTCTCCACGCTGAGGAAGTGAGAAAAGAAGAGGCATTTGAAGGTCAAGTGAAATGAGCTGTTTTTATCTTTCCTGTTAACAAAACACATTTCAAAGGCCAAATTTGAGTCACTGAGGAAAATTCAAAGGTGCAAAGTAATGCAAGAAAGTAATATTGACTTAGAATACTGTACACCAACTCCATTATGTGCAGGTTCAGGGAAAGCCAGACTGTACAATCATAAGTAAAGCAGTCAATCATGAAGTGTTTCAGAATACGGAGAAGACCTACATTTCAGTCAGATTTCTCAGTGACATATAATACAAAACACTCAAACATGTTTATGCACCAGATTTTTAAAGCTTCTACAAAATGAGTAGATAATATACTGTTGAAGTAGCCTCAAAGAACAGATGCTGGGCAAGCCACTATTCTTAAAGGCACATGGAATTCTTGCAATATGCCTACTTCAGTGATTATCAACTTTCCTAATGCTAAAACACTTTGGAACAACTCCTCATGTTGTGGTGACCCCCCAATCATAAAATTATTCCATTGCTATTTCATATAACTGTAATTGTGCTACTTTTTTGGGGTTGTTATTTAAATATCTGATAGGCAGAATATTTGATATACAACCACAAAGGGGTCATGACCCATAAGTTGAGAACCACTCGTCTAGAGTTATAAGGAAAGCATGGACTTGAGGAACATCAAATGAGGGAAGAGTACAATGAGAGAGCTTAACAGGAAGTCATCAGCACTTCATCCACCTGGACTCGGAAACAGGATTTTCCTTGCAAGATCTCACAACACAAATGAAGAAATAGAGGAAAAAAATTGAAGGCTAAGAATTAAATACACATAAATTAGTAGCTTTGTATCCATGTTTAGATAATTTCTTCACGGAATTAAAAACAAATTTATGTTTATATCTGCCCTGACCAACAGCATACGAATTGAATAGTATGCTGAATGTTTCAGCGCAGTAGGGTTTATCAAGGCAAACACTTAGGATGACAACAGTAGTCACCTATTTTAACAATGTAAAATTATGTGAGGGCCAGGCTTGTCACATATTAGCTTAAACATTTACACCTGCATTTCAGCAATTTATCTTATCCCTAGTATATTCTTTTTTTTTTTTTTTTTTTTTTTTTTGGAGCCTTTTATTTTCAACAAACATAAAACATACTTCTCTAGTTTGGATCACTAAGAATTGTTAAAGGCTAACATCTCTTTTGTAAACCCCCTAGTGTGTTCTTTTCCAGGCTTATCCTACTCACAATTCATTTAATGAGGCAGTGCAAATACTAACTAACTGCACTCAGATGCATAGATTTAATTCTATGGTATTAGTGTGTTTTTGGGGGTGCTTGAGTACCCCTCATGTCCAACCATCTAGATTCCAGGAAAGGGAAAATCAATTGCTATAGAATTTTTCTAGTTGCAGAAAATTTTGATGGAAAAATTTTATATTCATGAAAATGCTGTACATGTGTTTGGGGGGGGTGTACTATGTGCACAGGTGCCAGAGGAGGATATCAAGTGTTCTTTATTGGTTACGACCTTAATTTTGAGACAAATTCTCTTACTGACCCTGAATTTCACTCTTTCGGCTAGACTGGACAGCCAGTGAGGTCCTAGGATTATAAGCAATTGCGCTACACGAATCCTGGGGATTTGAACCCAGGTTCTCCCAAATTCACAACAATCACTCTTACTCACTAAACTATCTCACTAGCCCCAAAAGGGCTATTCTCGTGGTAGATAATGCTTCCTGCTAAAGCTTAAAATATAGAAAATAGCTTTATTTTATTATTTTGAAGTCTGAAACAGTTTCAGAAATACAGTCCATATGTCAGGCAGTCAATTAGACAAAGTTAACACTAAGATGTACCCTTTATATACAAGTGTCTTAGCTTTGTCAACATGACATAGTCTACAGTCATCTGAATAGAGCCTCAATTAAGAAATTTCCTCTCTCAGATTGCTTAATGGACATGCACATGGAAATTACCAATTGATAAAGAATGTACTGTCCACTATAGGCAGTACCATCTTGAGACAGGTTGTCTTGGGTAATATAAGAAAACTAACTGACCATGACTCTATGTAATTTAGACAGTGAGCTAAAAAAGGGAGAAGCATCCTCTATGACTCTCTACCTCCTCTACAACCAGAATAAGATACTGGTTGAAAGTAATGGTCCATGAAATAGGAAGTAGTCCTTCCAACAGGTTGCTTTCTTGAATCTCTGATTTCCTTCAGTGATGAAAGGTAACCTGGAGGTGTAAAATATATTAAACCCCCTTTCTCAATTTGCTTTTCGTCACAATGCTTTATCATAGCAAACAGTGAAATTAGAATAAACTGAAACATCATCGTTACGTAAACAACCAGACAGGTGTCTCCTGTTTAAGTTTGTTCCCATTTTTACTCTTTTTCATCAATTTTCTTGAAGATATGTATTTATTTGGGAACTGACAGGATGGTTCAGTGGAAAAGGAATTTCCTTCAGGTTTTCCTCAACCTTTACATATGTACACACTGAAAGAGAAGGGTAGGTAATAAACTAATTTTAGAAACAGATCTTTGTATGATATATTGTTCAAGATAATATTTGGCATAAATAACAAGACTTACATTATTTATTCTTCTACTGGAAATAGCTTTTTAAAACAACTATATGAATTGACATTTTTCTCAGGACTCTCTAGGACCTGTTTCTTTTCTTTTTCTTCTTTATTTTTCTTTTTTTGTTTTGTTTTGTTTTGTTTTTTGTTTTTTTGCTTTTGGGGGGGATTTTTGTTTGGTTTGGTTTTTTCAAGACAGGGTATCTATTTGTAGTCTTGGCTGTCCTGGACTCAGTTTGTTGACCAGGTTGGCCTTGAATTCACAGTGATCCACTTGCCTCTGCTTCCTGAATACTGGGATTAAAAGCATGCACGACCACTGCCCAGGTAGGACCTGTTTCTTAAGAATAATGTATTTGAGGTCTTTATAGTATCTTGAGGATTTTGCAGCATAATTAAAAATGGTCTTGAGTCTAACACATCTTTCTACTCAAATATGCCCTAGCCCTCTTGATAGCTGTTTTTCTAAGACAAGCATCTGAGTATGTGACATTTTGTACCAGCTGACTACCTATAGAATAAAACCAAAATTCTAGCTATTACTAAGTCAACAATTTAGTCATTTTCTTTCATCTGAAATACAATCACTAAATTCCTTGAAAATATAATTCATCACATGTCAGTCATTGGGAAAACTGAAAATAAGAAGTAGCTTAGCATAGAGTTTAGCCTAACTGAAATTTCTTTCTCAAAGAATTTTTATATTTACGGGAATAACAATCTCAGAATCTTACCAACAGAAGTCCTACATTTTACCTTCTCTCAAAATAAAATGATTGTGTTCATACATTTCTTCAATACAGTTAAAGAAATGTTAGTCCATGAATATATGTTCAGATTTATACTAATGATTGGCTGGTTTCAAAGAAACAGTTATTAAACATTATATATTGATGGCCTTAATTCATGATTCCAGTGGATACTCAAGTGATATTCATAATTGTTGACTGAATTGTGGAAATGAATGAGCCCTTGAACACATTTTCTATGACAATACACTGTGCAGTAATCTGACTGTTGTCTTCAGATGATTGCAGAAGTAGTAAATAAAGAGGGAGCGTAAGTCATCTACATTTGAGGATACAAAATGCAGTTCATAGCTGCATATTTGTGAGGATCACACATTGAATACCGAAGAATTTCTATAATAAGATAATGCCATTTATACACCTATATTCATTTAGGTTTCCCTCTTGTAGCTAACTGCCACTGGTAATCTATTGTCACTTTTTTCACCTTTATTTATTTATTATTATTATTATTAATTTATTCATATTACATCTCAATTGTTAGCCCATCCCTTGTATCTTCCCATTCCTCCCTCCCTCCCGCTTCCCCCTACTCCCCTCTCCTAATATGCTATTAGGGTATCGAGTCTCTTCTTGGTAACATGCTATCCTTCCTCTGAGTGCCACGAGGCCTCACCATCCAGGGGACGTGGTCAGAGAGGGGGCACCAGAGTTTGTGTGAAAGTCAGATCTCCTTCTCCACTCAGCAGTGGATAATGTCCTGTCCCTCGGCTAGTCTGGGTAGGGGTTCGAAGTTTACTGCCTATATTTTCCTTGGCTGGTGCCATAGGTTAAGGAGGACCCCAGGACCCAGATCCATCAGTTTTCAAAACAACAATCAGAAAGTTTTTCCTACCTTCTTCATTGAGGAGAAGGGATGGGATACAGTTCCCCTTTGAAAGACTGAAAATAGCTTTAATTTGCTTTTGTAACATGAATATATTCTAAAATATATCCTTACCTAAAAGATTGATTTCATATTATTAGATAAAGTCAATGTGCCTACCTACAGGTTTTAACTTGATAATTGCTATCATATATGTTGGCTTTTATGCCATTTGATTAACTCATTTCCAAAATTCACTTATTATTGCCTCAATTAAATTATGATTTATGAATCCAGTATAGATTAAAACAGAAGCACTATCCATGAATTTTAAGGGCTGGGTTCATCAGTAACAATACTTGTTGCTTAGCCTGATAGCCTGAATTTGATCCTTTGGACCCACTTGGAAAAAGTAAGTCACCTCTGGCCAAGTTGTACTCTGACTTTTACATGCACACACCATGGGCAAATGCACATATAAATATAGTAAAAATTAAAGTAATTAACATTTACATAGAGGGTTTTAAGAGCTGCTCAAATTGTGAGTTTACTAGACATTTACTAGACAATAGCCATTGTTCATAACATTAATACAAATCACATGATAATAAACAAAATATGTATGAATTCACATATTCTTTGAGAAATAAATAAGGAAATGGCCTACATAAAAATGTGTATGTTAGATCAAAAGAAAGCTTTAAGAAGGATCATATTTACCACTGCTTTATCTAAGGTGTGAAGGAGAAAGAGAATAAACAATAAAAGTATACTAATAGTTATGGTATAAAATAAAAGACAGAGGTTTACCCCAGGGTCCTAGCAGGCCCCATTGGGGACAGTATTTGTGTGCTTTTCTGTATCTGGAACACTGAATCTGATAAAGGTTGTTTGCTAAGTTTATCAAAACTTTGGCCTCAATTTTATTTGGTGAAAGTTTAAACATGTATTTTCTACTGCTGTTATCATTTACTTTTTCTTCCTTCCTACTGCAAACTCCTTTTTTTTTTTCTTCTCAACATTGCTTTGTTAAAGTTAGGCATTTTCTTAAGAAAATACTTGCTGAGTGTATTATGAAACTTGTTTAAGGTGTTGAACTACACCTAAGATCTCATTTGAATAAGGAAGCAGAATTTTAAAACTAAACATAAATCTAAGGATGCAACATTGTCTATTCGTCATAATGCTATAGTATATTTTTAATTCTTCATTAATGGCTTACTGCTGTTGTTTTGCCATCAACTTCCAAAGGGCTTGAAAAATTAGTTACACAAAAGCCTGATGCTTGTACATTAAGTTTTTGTTTCACTCTCAAAAATAGAAGGTAAAATGCAAAGGAGACATTTAATAACCAAACAGATATCTGAGGAAAATAAAAAGCCAAAAACATGCCCTCAGAATTAAACTCCATTTGGTGAAGCAGAAGGACTAAGAAAACTGTAGGGACCTTTATTCAGCAGACTGAAGTTTTAACCACTCCCTAAATCTTTCAAATGAATATGATAGAAACCCTAGGAAACAGGAAGAACCAGTGAGCACCCATGTACACACACCCTTGGGACTATGCAGATGCTCAGCATTTTAAGAGTATGTATTACTCTTGCCAGGACCCAAGTTGGATGCCAGCACTCGTGGTTTGTGATTTACAACCGTTTGTACCTTCACTTTCTCATGCGGACTTCACAAGCACCTGTACTCACATGTACACATAACCCCATATAGATATACTGCTTATAAAATACTCGATTATTTTGCATTAAATTGTATTCAGTTCTGTCTTGTAACTCTTACACTCATGAAAAGTATTTTGCCTAAAGGTGAAAATTCCACATCCACCCCAGTTATCTCCCTATAACTTCTCAATTCCCATATACTTCTTAAGATCATAAATATCATCTAAGAATCTTAAAACCAATACAACTTATTCTTCTTATTGCCTGAACTTCTCTTGGTGTAAGTCCCTCTGAACTCTGTGGTTATCACATCTGGCTTCTGAGGCCACACTCCTTTGTCTTTTATTTCCAGTTTTCCTGTTTGAACTGTAGGCCCATGCATTGCATTACTTTCCATTTGTGTACATCCAAAATGTGTTACATATTCCTCACGCACAATTTAACCTCCCCCATCTCATTCTTTTAGCATGTATGCTGCACAGTGTTTCGTAAACTTGAAACAAGCTGAAGTCATCTGAGAAGGCAGACCCTCAATTAAGACAATGCCTCCATAGGATCTGGCTCTAGGCAAGCCTGTAGGAAATTTTCTTAATTAGTAATTGATGGGGTAAGGCCAGCCTTTTGTGGGTGGAGCCAATCCTGGACTGGTGGGCTTAGGAAGGCGGAGGGAGCTAGCCAGTAAACAGCACTCCTCCAATGCCTTTGCATCAGGTCCTGCCTCTAGGCTCCTGCTCTCTTTGATTTCCTTTCCTGCATTCCTTTAAAATAAGCAGTAATGTGGAAGTGTAAGACAAATAAACTCTTTCTTCTCCAAATTGATTTTAACAATGGTGTTTCCTCATAGCAAAAAATGCCCGACATAAGAACATACTTACTTTAAAAAATAAAATAGTTTTCCTATTTATGTATGATCACACATACACGTGTGATAGCAAGTTTTTAAGAACACAGGTTATAGTCAAATGTTGCGGTTCCAGAATTAGTGTTGGGAGCTTATATACTTCATTTAAAATGAGCCTCAATATTTTTATGTTTAAAGTAATATCATTTGTCTTGAGCATTAATTGACTAAAATGGAGTGAAGTTATAAAGAGTTGTTGACATAGTATATTACTATTTGACAAAATATGCAACAAGAAGCAGCTGAACAGTTAAATATAAGATTTACTTTTGTTTCAAATGGATACAATAAATCACAGCAGAGAAGGCACAGTAGCAGGACCAGGAAGCTGGCTGTTCATGTTACTTCTACAGTCAGGAAGCAGAATGAACAGGAAATGAGGCTGGGCCATAAAATAGCGAAGTGAAGGGTCAGAGAGGTGGTTAGGTGGTTTAGAGTACTGGCAGCACTTCAAGAGTACCTGTATTTTATCCCTGCCCCTACATGGTGGCAAAAAACCCACCTGTAACTCCAGTTCCAGTGGATATGATGCCCTTCTTTGGTCTCTGGGGGCATTACAAGCATTTTTTCCATGGACATATACACAGCCAAAACATCCATACAGACAAAAGAGAATACACACACACACACACACACACACACACACACACACACACACACACACACACACGGGATGGGGGAGAGGGAGAGAGAAAGAGAGAGAGAGAGAGAGAGAGAGAGAGAGAGAGAGAGAGAGAGAGAGAGAGAGAGAGGCATACCACAGTAACCCAGTTTTTCCAGCAAGTCTCCAGCTCCTAAAGGATTTACAGTCTTCCTAAGAGTGCCATCATCTTGGGAGCAACTATGTGCACATATGGAAGACAGTTCACATTCAAACTACAACTCACTGTAAATATTCAATAACTAGTAGTGCTCATATCTTTACCATAGTAGTATTACAGAACTTATAACTTATATAACTAGATAAAATACAACTCCCAGTCATGACTGAGAGGCACCATCCATATGTGTTACTACACATTCTACCTATACCTTCCAGGATTTAAACTAATGGACATTCAAACTGTCTTTGCCACTTCAATCCTCCTATTCTTTATAAATACTGCTGTAACTCACCTGATCTTCTTCCTCCTATTATCAAACACAAATTATTATTTTATTGTCTCAAATAGTTTTTGTTGGAAAATAAGATCTATTTTTTTCTGAATTTCACTGAAAACAAACAAGGATTCAATTTCAAAATTGTATGTTTTCCATTTATTTTCATCTCATTGTGATAATTGATATAGATTTGGTCCTTATGCCACCTTCTGACATACAGCTACTCTATTTATTTCAAGATTGATGCGTGTGTCTTATATGTTAACCAAATGACTGGTATGTATAGTTCCCAAGTAGCCAATGGTAAGTTGGCAGGAGATAACTGAAAAAAAAAAATCAAGATATCATAAGAAGTTTGGGACTTCCATACCACACTTTCAATTATCCACTGTAGGCTTAGATTTTTCAAAAACCTACTTTATTTAGGGTTCTTAAACAATTCAACCAAACTTCTAACCTACCAACCAGAAAGAGGAGAAAGAACGTTAATAGGAAAAGAGGTTGTGGACCTGTTTAGACATAGTTCCTTATGTCAATTCTAGTCTCCATTGTCATGATAACTAGAAGTCTAGTCCTATAGCCAACACTATATAGCACATGAATCTGTAGAGGTGGCACAATCCAGCAGAAACCAATTGGCATGAGTCTATGGAAGTGTCCAGAATCAGCATAAGTACAACTAGAAGTTGTCTGGAACATTTCTCTTTGTGAACCAATGACCAGAGGAGACCAATGAAATGAAGGCCAAGGAAGACCGACAAAGCGTTGAACAGTGTAGAAATACCAACAGCCTCATCACACTGCCTGTAGTGCTTTTTGTCTATACTCCCCCCTACCATCATGCCTCTCCCTTGTGTCTGCTGCCAGCAAAACGTCACATGCCCCTTCCTCCAGAAAGACATCATATGGCCTCTCCCAGGACAAAACACCACCTGACACAATGGAGTCGTCAAAGCAATCAGAAACTTCCACTTCAGTCCAGAGGGGAGAGGAGCCGAAATGTAACTGACCTTTGCACAGCTAGTGATTTAAGCAATTTTTTCTACATGATGAAGTTCCTGTAAGACCCAAAAACTACAGGCTCTTCAAGGAAGGTGCTATACTTGTAAAAGGAATGAAGCTCTATTCTTCTTAATACCAGCTCTCACACTGACATTTCTTTCACAAAAGCTTCCAGAAATCTAGAAGACAGTGGCAATTTTTTTTAACCTAAGAAGAGAGTCATAGGAATTCCTGGTTTAGTACATGTCAACCATAACTTCATGTAACAACATACTGCTAAAAACCGGAATCTGAAACTTAGCATTGAACCTCCTATATAATGTGATGGTTTTAATGTATGCTTAGTGAAAAATGAATCAAACTGAACTAAACTGGACTGAGCTGAGGTGAGCTGAGCTGAGTTGAATTGAACTGGAGGATCTGGAGTACCAGCATAAGTTCAGTTCTGTCACCCCTCAAACACAAATACATTTTGACAACCATCTGTTCTATGTTTATTCAGTAGTGTACAGTGTGATATTAGTTTTTCTCTACCCCTGACTTCATTTGATTTATAAAGACCCTTTACAAAGACAAGAGTTCTATGACCATGTAACCTTAGTAAGAATTATTTATAATTATAGAAATTCATCTAGAAATATAATTTCTTCTCCTGTGATGAGCGTTTTCCAATATACCTGATAATTCCTCATTCATATGCATTAATACTGCTAGTTTATTTAGGAATGTCTATCTTGACTTCCTGAGCAGGAAAGGGAGAAGAATAAAATTGAACTATATAAAAATAGGCCTGACATTAACATGAAGTCACTATCTTGCTTCTGAAGACGTCACATACTCTTGTCATTGAAAAAAAGAGAAACCAAGCTGGTACTGAACTGAAAGCACATTCTTATCAGCTAACTTTCATTGCTTGAAATTGTATGCATACTTCCAGAGGAGAAAAGTAATAATAAATCTTATCCAACCACACACTCTGAGACTTACAATAAGAACAGGCCTGGAAAGATGTCCACCTATTCAGTAGTTGTGTGGCTATCTGGGGGTAACTAATAACCTTCTGGTTAGATTTACTGCTTGCTCCACAAAATGAAACCCACATTTGCCACCATTATAAGCCTAAGGACCTATAGTTGGACCAAAAAAAAAAAAAAAAAGAAAAAAAAAGAAAAAAAAAAGGTCCTAGAAGAGAAGGCACTACGGTTCTGCTCAATTTGTAAATTATTATTCCAAATCCTAATGCTTTATCTTCATCCCATAGATAGTGAATTTCTCAACCCCCATTAAATAAACTCCTATTTGATGAAGATGGCAATAAAAAAGAAACCAACAACTGGCTAAAGAGCACAGAAAAATGCTAAGTTCTAAATGGAAAATATTTACCACATCCCCTCTGCCAAAACTTCAAACATATCAAGACCTGTGCAAGCCAAGCCAAAACTAATCACAACCTAGATAAGGGAGTTGGGAATTTAGTTCTATCCCTTGCCAAGGAGCTATTGTTAATTGTCATCTGGTGGTAGGATGGGTCAATTTCCTTTAATAATGTAGACAGTAATTAATGTACAATACTACAGTGGAAGACCAGACATTCAAAACAATTTATGCATCAGAAATTTCCATTAATGCTGTAAAAAACCAAAGAAAACATTGTTGGTGAGTAGCAAATGGCTGGTAGATCCGACAGGACCATGGGAAGGGGTGAGGATAAACAAAACCCATTCTATGGAATTCTCAAATAATTTTATAAAACAATGGGTTTTATCTTATATGTAAAAAAACCATAAAAATGAAGGCAAAGATCTACACTTCCAAATCTAAGCCAAAATTTTCTTCCAGTGACTCAAGCCCAAAGATGTTTGCTCTGTTTTCAAGATTTACCTTAATCTCAAGGTAATATTCAATCTGTCTGCTACCACATATTTGAAGTCTTAATTAATTTTATTGAACATGTAATATACTTATTAGTGTCACAAATTTCATTCCAAAAGCTTGACTGAGAAGGGAGGTCAAATGGGGAAATTAATATCAACATTTGAGAAAACATATTATAGGGAAAATGAATGAAACAAATCAAATTCAACAAAATCTATCAAAAATGTCTGTAATACCAATTGTAACTAGAGATATCTGTGGGATGTTCTACAGACTGTCTATACTTAGTTAATTCTATCATTCTTTAAACTTACTATCACAATACTGACAGCACCTTAACCCTCTATTAAGTTTTCTAGGAACTTCTAAGGCTCAGACAAAAACACATTGTCTATTATATAAGTTTTGAATCTATACGTCCAGCAAGATGTTGTAATCTTTGGCACCTAAAATAACAAGTGACTTTATGATACTGAGTCCTTTACTGAATCTTGTAAGCAATGTACAACTAAAAAGGAAAATATTTACTCTATTTGGCCAGCCACTGGGAAGTATCAGTAGTTCACTTCCTTAGAGTGGAAACCTAGCCTATCTTGACATGGAAAAAGTCATTTTGCTTGTCACCTAGCTTCTAGAATTTTACAAGGACAATATTTTTTTAATTATCTGTGCCTTTCTTAAGAGCAAGTGTGGGAAAATAATGACCTTTATTACAGAGAAAGAAACAAAATGGACCCTATTTGAAGAATCCTATATTTTTCTGGAAAGTACCCTAAGTAAAGGCCAGTGTAGCCTCACCAGAGCAGAGAAAAGAATTACCACTTCTTGTTCTATTATTTTTAACCATGCAATGTAACTACAGGAAGTACATTAATGCTAACAATACCAGTCTTCCAGATAAGCAAAGATGCACATTTTATTATAGTCATTCTACTTTAAAAATAAAGAACTTGGAAATGGTCACAGGGGATACATAACAAAAATGTCAAACACTTAGAAGATTAAGAAAGAAGAAGCCTTGTTAGGCTTTTACGAATAAAGCTCACATAATATTTTCTGAGCCTTAGGAGTACTTAAATTCACTATGATATTGTTACCAAGGAGAGAAAGCTTGATTGTTTTCCTCTGGGTTTTTTTAGTAGTGTGTTTTCTGATATAAAAGAGATTTTCCTATATGCATCTACCTTACTAAGGATCCTCTTTGTTATCTGAATCAATCCGGGGCCAGAGTGCATTTCAAAGTTTTACTATTTGCTGGATCATCATTCAATCCAAAATCTTGCAGTCCTCCAGTACACAGTGATTTCACGACATGCAGATATGGGATGATTTGGGCTGTTAAGAAAAGAATTTGTATTTTCTTATTAGAGACACAACAACTCCAAACAGTTTTGATGCCAAGATGATACGCTGAATTGTTTGACACTCTAAGAAAATGAACTGGGTATATTCTGCTTGAGATAGAGAGACCCTGACTCATTCCAGGACTTGTCAATTAAGGGACCTGAAAACCTGGAAGGTAGAATGGCCAGAATGCCATAGAGGCAATGCAATCCTTTCCTTGGCTGTAGGAGCATCTCCTATGTTCTCTTCCATATCTGGGCCTTGCTACTTTGCAAAACTCCTCAGAATCCATTTCCTTACTCATTCAGGGAAACTCTAAAGACTTATTACAAAAGATGAATCATACTCGCGTATTAATAGTGAAAGAAAATTGGATCATTGTCTAAATTTCATTTTTCCTTTAATAGCCTTGGGTTAAAAATGAAAATTTAAAGTGCAGCCTTTGTTTGACCTTCGCTTTCTTATTTCAGGTGGTCATTGTGAAGAGTCTTAATAAACCCTGATCACATTAACTGAGGCTTTTTCAAAGGTCAGTTTGTTTATTTGTCTGACTATATTTGTTGTATTTAAGACAGTGCTGTTTTTGTTTGGGTACCATCCATAAGTATGCTGAACAGTATTCTTTGTTTCAGTCAGTCAAATTCCATGGTTTTGTTTGAAATATAAGGCATCAATTAGAAAATTGTAATGTACTCTTTCTTACATTCTTTGCTGTTGTAGACATGAGCCTGGGTTGTGAGGAAATGGAGTCTTCTAAGAGAAACAGAGAGAAGTGCTATGAGGCAGGCGGAGACAAAACAGAGACTGATTGCCCTTACTTCTCACTTGTTTTGGGGTGAGAATTCTCCACACATTTGAGACCTTTTTTTATGCATGTTCACATGTAAGTAGGTCATGATACATGTTATAAAGAATTGCTGAAATGAATCCAATTGAAAAAAAATAACTCCACATTAAAGGATCAGGGAATGGACAGGGAATGGTGCTGGAAGAGAAACAGTTTGAGTGAAATACTTGGTTTGCAACATTTGACCAAAAATATTTATTTTATGTCCCCAAGAACATAATGCTGTGGTAAGTTAAATATTGTCTGGGAAAGGGATAGGGAAGAGCATGTTTTGGGTGGTTTTCTGAAGAATTTTCTTGAGAAGAGGAACTTCCCATAATTCTGATTTTTAACCAAAAGGACACAAAGAAAGTTACATAGCTACAATAATACTGTTTTTATTTAAGAATAACATTAATACCTTAGTTTATATATTTATAGTTTATTTAAAAATATTTATTAGTTCTATTGCTTAACACAGACAACCAAGTAACAAAGATGTACAAGGATGGCCCCTACTCCCACAAAACTTAAATATCAACAGCCACTATCACACTGCCAATAAATAAGCTGTTATTTGAGTTTTGCGAGGCCCCAATCCACATGGACGGCTTTTATTACTGTGATTGGAATCTTGGCATACATTTTACTCTTAAAACTATAACAATGCAATCATTTCAAACTTATCTTTCTTGATTTGAAAGAGTCTAGTGTAGAAATGAAAATGAACTGTAATTTTATACTCTACCAAATGCTCCCTGTGACGGCAAAAGTGGCCCAAGGATTTAGAATTAATTTCCAACTGGTTTTGCAGCTCTTCTGTGTACACAATGTTCTGGGTCACAGGAAAGAAAGAATATACAAGAAAAAATTTTTTCAAACACAAATTTTAAATGTCTATATTCATCATTACATATCACTAATAAAACCATTGCCTTTAAATTAATTGAATTCCGTCATTTTAATGAAGGATTGAGTTATAATGTAAAGAAACATTCATGATGAAAGATTATGGATATTTTAGCAATGAATCTAAATGTGACAATGTCGGCCTGCCTTTAAGTTTCACATGCAGTTTTCCTTTTTCTTTTCTTTCCTATTTTATGAGAAAACAGTCAGGGCTGTAGAGAAGTGATTTGAGTGGGCATTTTTCTAAAAGTAATAACACATAAGGATTTTACACAAATTTTATATTGAGCCTATTATACTTTATGCCACATATTTATGTTGTAAGTTCTATATACTCAACCTTGTTTGATATGAGAAAAGCTATAGTCACTTGCTTCTTGGGAACAGTGCCTCTAATCTGTTCGGGAAAGATTATGGCTTATTTACTTGTTCACATTTCTTCTAAGTGGCTTCAAGATGTGCAAGGTCTCAATTGCACCCCGCAAAGTAACACTGTGATTTTGAATTAAAATTTTCAAGAGCTATAATGGGATAAGTGACATTGGAACACAATCTACAGAAATTCAGCTAATAGTACCTTCAAGGGCACAAAAATCAGCCTGTGAAAATGAAATCAAAACGACTGGAAACAGAAGGCAGACACTCAGTCATTGATTGATTTAGTCGGGAGTGCCCAGGAACAAGCTGACATTGATTTATCTTTTAATCTAACAGAATAACAACAAATCTTAAAGCAATCAGTTTTAATGGTCTTAATAACTCCAATCAAATTATTCACTATCCACATTAATATAGGAGGTTGGCTTCATATTTATTCATCAGATTTGTCAAATAAATACTGCTGTTTGCCAAACTGTACTCTCGTACTTCAGTCTAATAGATTTGGTTAACGTTTCATTTTTAATTGCCCTCTTCTTATAATTAGGTTGACCAGAAGTCCCTAATTTTCAGTTCTGGGTATCTCCTTTTAAAGGCATCAATTTTTAATAGTGCCTCTCTGCTTTTTGAAGATTCTAGGTTAGAAAGTTAAGATCTATGGTGGCCATGCACACAGCTATGCTTTTTTTTTTCTGATCCAAAAGAACCTATTAAAAGCTCAAAATCTTGAAGATCAGTTTGAGCAAATACTTGAAAAGAAACACAACCTAGGAAATCTACTTGAGATTTCATCACCTCACTGACCTAAAGAAAGATGTTCCCTCAGCAACATGGGCTGTCTGTTTTTAAAAGCAGAAGCCTATTGAGATAAAACTTGGCTGGCCAGGCAATCTATACACTTTCAGTGACTACACCTAGATTTTTTTTTTCATCTTAACAATAGAAGAAACTATGGTGGATTTTGTGAGTGATTTTTTTTTTAAAAAAAAAGGAACCATCTTTTCTTATGCTTATTTAATCTGAAATTTTCTAAAGCACAGACAATAGGTGTGTAAAATGATGCAATAGTATATGGATAATGTTCATTCAGATGCTTGTTTTTTCACTCACTTTATGTTCTATAAATACAGGGATTATATTAGTGATAAAAATGTATATAGCACAAAAGAAGTTTCTGCTCTCTGTTGAAATCACACTGAAGTTTTTCCACGAAAGAGATGTTTCTACAAAAAGACTTGCTTCTTGCGTCCCCTGGGGATCTCTATAAGGGGCTGATAGGTGAGGCGAGGACGCACTAGCAGGAACGTTGGCTCGATGAATACCAGGCAAGGCTGATACCAGGAAAGAGAAATCGATGGTCACAGCATTGCTGTTTCTGCAGAGCTTCCCACCTAATGGATTTCTCATTTAGCTAGACTGTAAATTTGATCCTCAGCAGCATTTGCCTTCCTTATTTAGATCAGGATTAAAATGGACTGCCTTGAAAGGCCACATAGGATGAGGAGGTAGAAAGGCTGTCAAATGAGTGAGCAGTTCTCTTAGGATATAAATAGATTGTTTGGATCCACTTAAAAGGTCAACATTTTTGGTTTGTTCTCTCTCTTTCCTCTCACTTCCTTTCCATCTTCTTAAGCACCAAGACATATATTAGAAAAATAAAAAGTGAATTAGGGAACCGCTCCTCCCTTAACAATAGCCATAAAACACAGATGTAGATTTCAGTTTTCAATAGTTGTAATATACAAGTCCATACACTCAGATAAGTGTAGGCCTCTGTTGTTTGGATGCAGTTAAATAACTCCAAACTTAATGAAGTGATGAATTCAGGAGACGGCTTTAAAAATGAATGCATTTGAGGTAGATTTGGGCCCAGGGGTCCCGCTCAAACTATGGCACCAGCCAAGGACAATACAGGCCATAAAACTTCATACCCCTACCCAGATCTAGCCAATGGACAGGACATTCTCCGCATTGAGTGGAGAGTGGGGTATGACTTTCACACGTACTCTGGTGCCTCATATTTGGCCACATCCCCTGGAGGGGGAGACCTGATGGCACTCAGAGGAAGGATAGCAAGTTAACAAGAAGAGACTTGATACCCTATGAGCATATACAGGGGGAGAAAGTCCCCGTCAGTCATAGTCATAGGGGAGGGGAGTAAGGGGAAAATGGGAGGGAGGGAGGAATGGGAGGATACAAGGGATGGGATAACCATTGAGATGTAACAAGAATAAAATAAAATAAAATAAATGCATTTAAAAAATTGGAAAGAAAAAGATGCCTTCTCTCTAAAATTATAACCAGGTCAATCCATAAACTTGAAGTGCTCAGCCCCTTTGTTGAAGCTTTTATAAAGGATCTAACAAATTACTAATTACTGATAGTTATCAGCTTTTACCAGGTTTGCAAAGCCAATTTTGAGGTGCTAATAGGCCCTAATGGGGAAATCAGTCCTCAATTAAATAAACAAATCATTAGATTGTGGTGAAAACTTAATGTGGGGACAGATTGCAAAATTGCTAATGTTTTAGTAGCCTAAATATTGCTCAAGTGTATACTGGAATCATATTCAGAACACCATGGTGAGAAAAAGATGGTATAACCACCATAAAGGAAAAGATGATGCTTGAACATTAAGTAAGATCCAGAGGTATATTGTAAAGAAAGAGAGAGTTACCCAAGCAGCTCCATGAATATTTGATTATAAGACTTGGCTCCCATGACCAATGTCTTCAACAATGCTTAACATTTAACAAGTAATTAATAAATACTAATTTTGTGGCACTGTATTGAATGCTGGGTTGTACCTTTGATAAAAAAAATAATTTCTAACTGAGGGGCATACCTCATCTTAGGAGAAAACCAATTATCAGACTCATCTCCACGAGAGGAACATACATCATGAGGGATAAGTTTTGAGGGAAAGAAAGAAGGTCCAAAGAATGAAAGTGTACGCAGAGTATATGCAGTAGGAATAACAAAGTATACGGTAGTCCAGAAACGTAAGCGAACAAGGTATATTATTAAAGCCATAGCAAATGTGACATATACTAAAGTCAAAGCTCTGCAAGGGATCGGACTATTCCTTTTTTAATTTTGCAGCTCAAAGTGCAGAATATGACATAAAGTAGAAAAGTTAACAGGAATTAAGTTGTGATGCTTTCTATTTTTTTATCTTTTTACCTTTTATTTATTCACTTTACATGCCAATCAGCCCCATTCCTCCTCTCCTCCTGGTCTCACCCTCACTTTTCCATCCTCCTATACTCCCTCACCTACTCCTCAGAAAGGGGGAGCCCCTCCACAAACTACCCTAGCCTATCCTTTCTATTTTTTAAAAATGTGATTTATCTGAGCTACTTTAAGTCATCAACAGAGTGTATTTTCTTGGAGAACAACATTTCCAGTGTCCCCAGACAAATAAATGCCCCACTCTGCAAATGCATTCATGGGTTCTACTACAAACTACACTGAATATTACTGCAAAGTCCAGACATGTACTGGACTTGAGAGATCAAGAAGAGATGATGAACCTATCATCTATTATTCAAAGTTGGCTCCACCTCACCCTTCACACCCTTGTTAAAGAAGACAACATCTATACACCATGTCATATGTATTGAATCACCAAGCCATCTCAATTCTTCCTCGCACAAAGCTCTCTACTATTGGCCCAGTATTTATTTCTTCAGTCTTCCCATACAATTCATGTGGAATATTGCTTTTCAAACTCCCCTGCTAGAGTGACTCTTATGTAGTGCCAGACTAATTAAGTGATTCTGTGGAAAAACAAAAAATTCTTATGGTTATGCTGGGCCACAGGATGACATTCAGTTTCCATGGCCCAAAATGACCCAGATATCTAATGGCCACTTCTTTATAAAGAAGTAGCTTATTGGCAAGGATGTGGGGAGAGAGGAACACTCCTTCATTGCTGATGGGAATGCAAACTAGTACAACCACTTTGGAAATCTATCTGGTGCTATCTCAGAAAAATGGGAATAGGGCTTCCTCAAGACCCAGCTATTCCACTCCTTGGAATATGCCCAGAAGATGCTCCAGCACACAACAAGAAAATTTGCTCAACCATGTTCATAGCAGTCTTATTCATAATAGCCAGAACATGGAAACAGCCTAAGTGTCCATCAGTAGAAGAATGGATAAAGGAACTGTGGTACATATATACTATGAAATACTATTCAGCTATTTCACAATTTTAAAAGCCAAAGAACAGTGACGTGAACATGTTGTAGTCATACATTTTAATAAATTTGGACAGTTTTACATATTTCATTTAGAAATTCATTTTTCCTGAAATTATTTGTTCGATTTGTGACACTTATATCTGCATATGTTTGTGCTGTGTGTGTATACTAGTGTGCACGTAGGTGTCTGTGGGGGGGGCATGGAGGGCAAAGTTAAAATCAGTGCCTTTCTCTCTCTCCATTTCATTTATTAAGGTAGGGTCTCTCATTGAATCTAGAGCTCCTCATTTCTTACTAGATAATCTAGCCAGCTTGCCAGGGTGACTTCCTGTCTCTGTCTTCCAAGCATTGGGATTATAGGTATCCACCATACTAGCCAGCTCTAACATGAATTCTGGGGATCAGTTAAACTCTGGTGTCTTTGCTTTCCTAGCATGTATCCCATCCACTGCACCAGTCCATAAGCTAGTTATTGATTGCCTCACTTCCACTATTGATGAAAGATAGTGGCTCTTCTGAAATTATATAAATACATTGTGTGTGTGTGTGTGTGTTAATATACATTGAACAAGTATATGTCTCCAACTAAAGTAGTTTTTAAAATTTTTTTCCTAAATGAAATGATGCTAGTCATGGGTTTCTAGAATCTGTTCTTTTAAATTGTCCATGCTGTAACATAAAGAACAGTGACTCATTGAAATGCATCACAATATTTTATTAATTTACAGAATTATTCTATAAGTAAGTGGTACTTATTACATGCTAGACGCATATATCATCTATAAAACAAAATTCTTCTATACACTTCCTCTATCAGTTGCTTCCAGATTTTCACCTTCAAACTCTGTGCTGTGATGTAATTTCTTAGTCTCTCCATCTGTATAACTGCAATGCTGAGAACACTGCTTAAAGATTTCTTAATTCCCTAGATATGATCTAATGGTTCTGTGAAGAGTCCAGTTTTTTACATTTTCATGAGAAGCATATCAGTTCTACATTTATTGCTGTTTTGGATAACATTTTATTATAAGATACTTTTTTATTTACAATATGAGCAAAAGGAAAAAATATCCCTGTGTAAAACCGTACCCTCATTATATTTTCGGCTTCATGACAAAACATGTCTGTACTTAATAGAATATTGTTATTTGATGATTAATTTTTATAGATACAAAACTCAGAGAGAGGCCCACATTTACATTGCCTTTGGGAAGGAGGGGCATGAAAGTATGGAATTGCTCATTCTTATCTTCCTAGAGAATTCCATGACAGCCTAGGCTACATGAGGCTCTGTTTCCAAAAATAAGCAAACATTCCACCATCACCACAACCAAAAACAACAGAGAATTATGACACAGTTACAAAAGTAGGGTAATCTCTAGGTAAAGGAGTGTGAGATATTGAGGTAAACCAGGAACGGAGACAAGAGAACCCGTACAATACATGCACATTGTAAGCACTGTGACAGTCTCAGGAGAATCAAAACTAAGTGAAATTTATCCTGGCTTTTAAGAAGTAACACAATGGTTAAGATTACTAACAACAATTCTGAAGCATGACCTTTGTATATTAGGATGACATGTTGCCATGTAAAAAAAGTTTGATATGCCCAATTAAGCCAACAGTATGTTGTATTACTTTTAACATCTTGAGAACATCTTCAAACTGTCTATTTTCAGTAGAAGGGACTTCTTATCCATTACTTATATGAAGGAAAAAGTCTAAAAATGTATCAAAATGCACACACGTATAATTATTAGTAAAAAACCTTTTTACTTAATACTGATTTCTATAATATTATATTCATGATTTCATGTCCATATGCTTGCTCATATTTTCAGATGGTTGTCATTGTTTGATTAATAGGAAAGGAGCTTAAAATGTGTTATATCAAATGCTTCGGAGGCCAAATAAATCACCCTCATTTTATAATTTATACACTGATATCTTTTCTATTATCAAATTTTCTTTTATTGAAAATAGATTTTTTTATCAAGAAAATATGTCCTGATTACAGTTTCCCTTTCCTTAAATCTTCCCCACCTACCCTCCCATTCAGATTCATCCCCTTACTATCTCTCATTAGAAAACAGTTTTTAAGGGAAAATGCTATGATATAATACAAAAATATAGTAAAATAGAGTAGATATAACACAACACAATTGGACAAAAGAAACAGAATGAAAAGAGCTCAAGAGAAGGCATAAAAATTAGAGATGCACACTTCCACAAGCTAAAAAATCCCAAAAAAGGCACTAACATGAATGCCATAATATATACCCAATGGACCTGTAGGGTAAAAAGACAATAGAAAATATATATTAAAAAGTAAATATATGATCATAGGGTATCAAGTCTCTTCTTGGTAGCCTGCTATCCTTCCTCTAGGTGACACTGGGCCTCCCCATGCAGGGGACATTTTCTTTTTTCAAATTAATTTATTCATATTACATCTCAATGGTTATCCCATCCCTTGTATCCTCCCATTCCTCCCTCCCTCCCATTTTCCCCTTACTCCCCTCCCCTATGACTGTGCCTGAGGGGGACTTCCTGCCCCTTTATATGCTCATAGGGTATCAAGTCTCTTCTTGGTACACTGCTATCCTTCCTTTGAGTGCCACCAGGCCTCCCCATCCAGGGGACATAGTCAAATATGGGGCACCAGAGTTCATGTGAAAGTCATTTCCCACTCTCCAGTCAACTGTGGAGAAAGTCTTATCCATTGGCTAGATCTGCCATCATACAAAGGAGGAGGAGGACCCCCTCAGTCACAGACATAGGGGAGGGGTATAAAGTGAAGGCAGGAGAGAGGGAGAAACGGGAGGATACAAGGCATGGGATAGCAATTGAGATGTAATATGAATAAATTAATTTAAAAAGTACATATATAAAAGGATAATATTTTTTTAAAAAAGAAAGAGAAGTGCATTAAGACCTTGTGACACAAGGAACTTCCAAAGATGCTTTGAGTTCATTTTCTGTTGGCCATTTACTGCTGAACATGCAGCAACCTCACCTTAAGAGTAGTTTGTTTCTGGGAGGAAACTAAATTTACATTTGCAAGTGGTTATCAATTAGAAATTTGGACTGGGTTAGGGATGGAGACATTCGCCTACTTCCCCTTTCAGCTTGAGGGTACCAACTGTTGCAGGGCCTGTGCATGCTGCCCTGAGCTCTGTCAGTTCAGAAGTGCATTAGCCATGTTGATTTTGAGAGCCGGGTTCTCTTTGTGTCCTCCTTTCTTTTTCTTTTTCATTTTAACTTATTATAATTTATTCAGCTAACACCTCAAATCTTATCCCCTGTTTGTATCTTCCTGTTCCCACCCTCCTGCCCTCTTCTGCCCTGTTCTCCTCCCATAGATCTCTAACAAAAGGGGACCTCCTCCCCACCATGGGGTCACAGCATATCAGGTCTCATCTGGATAGCCTACTTCCTCTTCCTGTGTGCCACCGGGTCACCCCACCAAGGGGAAGTGATCAAATCGGGGGCACCAGAGTCCTTGTCAGAGGCAATCCCCTCTCTCCCCACAACCATGGGCATTCTCCATTCTTTCAGATTTTTACACTCTTCCTGCCTTCTTTTCTGTAGGGTTCTCTGGGCCCTGAGGAGAGGGGAGGATTTGTTAGAAACATCAAGTTAGGAGTTAGTGTTCTAAGGTCTGGCTGTGGGTCTCTGTATTTGTTTCTCTGTGCTGTAGGAGGATGCCTCACTAATGATGGTTGAGCAGGGCAAAATCTATAAATTTAGCTAAATGTTCTTAGGAGTCGTTTTATGCTGTGTTTTATTTATGTTTGTTTATTACTTTTATTGATTTAGAACAGTAGTATTTGGTTTTACTGTACGTCTCTTTACTATCCAATCTCAGTTTATTGATCACCTAAGCAGTGTGAGGTGTGATTCCCACCACCTCATATGGTGTGTCTTATGTCAATTCAGTTATTTTATCCAGGCAAGATACCTTTACACTACTCATGCCTGTGTGATGTTTAAATTTTTCCTTAGGTAGCAAGTAGAGCACCATCCTATACATTAGCATAGGGATGAAGAATCTATGTAGGCACCATTTCAACTTCTCCATGTTCAATGAGTTGTATAGTGGTTTTCATCAACAATGGGGTCCTGCTGTCACTTTATGGAGAGAAATATGTACTATTGGCAACAGCATGGGTTCTTTCAAGTTTCCCATGGGACCCCTTTGGCCAACAACTCAATTAGGTTTTACCCAATCCCAGTACTGGAAATTTAGTTTGATGGCAAGAGATGCTCAGTTGGGACACTGCCACCCCATCATTTTTCATATTCATTTAAAATGCCCTCATGTATGAATTTATTTTAGGGAACTCGTACTGTATTACATTTCTATACTAACTCTCAAGTGGTCCATATCATTTTGCTCTTTCTCCCAGTAGCCATTCCCTTGTCTCCTTCCCACTCTCCACTTGATCCTCCTGTTCCAGGCTCCCCACTTAATCTATATTTACTGTCTTAGGGAGATATATCTGTCACCCTGTGCACATTCCCTTACTTCATTCCTAATGTCTATAGCACCATTATTCATAACTTATATCTTAATTATTACTGACTTAACAGCTAATATCCACATATAAGAGAATACATATTATATTTGCATTTCTGGGTCGGGGATGCCTCACTCAGAATGAATTTTTATTCTAGTTCCATTCATTTCCTTAGAAATGTCGTGAGTTTTTAACAGCTGAGTAACACTACATTGTGTTACTGTACCACATATATATATATTTTTATCCATTCTTCTATTGAGAGATATCTAGGTTGTTTCTAAATTCTGGTTATGGTGAAGAAATCATCAAAAACATGGTTGAGAAAGTGTCTCCGGGCTAGGATATAGAGCCATTTAGGTTTATGCTCAAGATTGGCAAATGCTGGTGCTGCAGAGATGGCTCAGATGTTAAGGGCACTGGCTGCTCTTCCAAAAGTCCTGAGTTCAATTCCCAGCAACCACATGGTGGCTCACAACCATCTATAGTGAGATCTGGTGCCCTCTTCTGGGCTGCAGGCATATATGCAAGCAGAGCACTGTACACATAATAAATAAATAAGTAAATAAACAAACAAATAAAAAAAAAAGATTGGCAAGTACAGCTGGATCTTGAAGTAGATTGGTTTCCATCTTCCTGAGTAACTGCCAACTTTGATTTACATAGTAGCTCTAGAAGTTTGCACTCTGGTCAGCAATGGATCCATAGCCTCACCAGCATGAACTTTCATTTGATTTGCTGATCTCAGATATTTTGATCGTGTAAGATAAAATCTCAAAGCAATTTTTGGATAAGGATGTTGACCATTTCTTTATGTGTTTCCCAGCCACTTGGGTTTCCTTTTTTGAGAAATCTCTGTTTATATCTGAAACTCATTTCTTTTCCTTTATTTTGTTTTATAATTTGCTTTAATTGGGGTTGTTTTCTTGATATCTAGTTTTTAAAATTAAATAAAAATGTATTGAGGATATTATATTGGATATATATCTGAGCTAGTTAAAAATACTTTTCTCATTCTACAGACATATATATATATATATACATACATACACACATATATACACAAATATGTGTAAAAGTATTTGTTTATTCATATGCATATTGGTGCTTAATTTCCATTCATATTTGTATGTCATACTACAGATTCATGGATATATGTATTTGTATGTGTGTATTTTCTTTTTTGTTTGTTTTTTTTTTGTGAGAGAGGATTTTTTAGAATGCTATTATTTATTCTGTTGTTCCTTTCTTAAGGAACACACACACACACACACACACACACACACATATATATATATGTATGTATAACAAATTACTTACATCAAGAAGAACCACAAAAAAATCAGGAATTATATAAATGTTAACATTCATAGTGTTTTGGCTGTTTGTATTTTGCAGCCTTGAAGAAAGCATCTTTCCTATCCTGGTGCCTTAAAATTCTGAATGTAAATCAATATTTACAATATTTCATCATTATCACCTTAAAACATCTATCTGGACCTAAAAGCATCTTACGCCCTAAACAACTAAGCTTAATTGTAAGACTAAACTATCTGGTCTTCAACCCAGCAGAGACTTTAGAAAGAATAAAATTAACTACCTGAATAGGAAGGAAGAACAGGTCAGCAGCTTCCAAAATGAGAAAATATCAGTTTGCTGACTGAATAGTCATCCAAAATTCTCTCTAACACTGGAGCATCATATTCAGCCTCCCGGATTGGCGTAGAGTATCTGACAGACATATTTGTGAGGCAGGAGCTATTGAGGACTTGATTACCCTGTCTTGGCAGAATTTGGCCATCGATTATGCCTGCATCCAAGCTTGCCCATTTTTAGGCAAAATTCTGTCTGTGACCGCAGTTTTGGAGATAGGTGTTGAAAAGAAAAAAGGGGGATTATAGAAATTATAGGGATAATAGGACAAAAAGTAGATTAGTGGATCTACTCCTCAACTTAATGCCTTAATTGTTACTCACAGGGTTATTTTTTAATTCACTGGTATAAAATTTTATATATAGATGTAAATAATTTTTATCTTAGGTAATTGGAATAGAGTTTAAATTTTATATTATTCTTCACACACATATATGTATTACTAATATGCAATATTGTACCCATAAAACTCAATTATAATACAAGATGTACTTCCAATACTTTGAGGCAGAATTTCTTTGCATAGCTTTGCCTATCCTGGACTCATTTTATAGACCCGGCTAGCCTCTAACTCTCAGAGATCCATCTGCCTCTGCCTCCCTGAGTGCTAGGATTAAAGGAGTATGCCTCCATGCCTAGCTTATGTATGTATTTCTGTGTGTACATGTGGGCATCTTTTTTAATGTACTGTATCTTCAGCCTAAGTGTTTTATCTCATAGTTTTAAATGCCCTATTTTTCTTTGAAATAGTGGTTAATGTTCTGAGTTTTTTTTTCACATAAGCTTTAAGATCAGCTTATTACAATATATAGAGAATAATATCTGCTATGAAAATATTACTGCTTAAAGAATGGTATGAAATATAAACACTAGTATGAGAAGAACAAAAATTTCTAAATATGTCTTCCTTTTACACTTAATAAGCATGGTTTATTTTCATTCCTCCTTGCATATAGTGTTTATTTTTGTAAAACTCTTCTCAAAAAGCATGAGATTTGGAGTAATGGCATGTTTTATTATTGTTATTTTGCTTCCTTCCTATTTTGTTTCTGGTGCTAATGCTATGCATTTTATATATTGATTTGACCAAGATCTGTTATTAGCTGTGGGAGGTTTTGTGCATAGCTAAGATTGTTATACAGACAATCATTTACCTGTGAATGATGGCAATTTTAAAGAGTGCTTTCCTATCTTAAAGTCAGACTGTTTTGTGGCTCATTCAAATGTCAAATGTTGCCTGTCATGCTGCCTGCACTGCTCTGCTCATAGAGAGCTATTGCAGCAACTGTTGTGACCTTATTTTCTAATGTTTTTGTGTGTGCTACATAGTTTCTTTCTGTTCTGTAGTGACCGATTAGACTAATTCGTATAAAATGACCATATTTTGGTCCTCATACTGAATTTTTTTCTGAGATTCTAAAACATCTCGCTTGATCTAACCAAAGTTTTCATATGGGGCTGGAGAGAAGGCTAAGCTTTTAAGATTACTTATTGCTCCCGCAGAGAACACAGGTCTGGTTACAAGGAAGCTCAGGACCTGCTTGTTCTGTTTGCAGTTCCAGGTGGTTCAATGTTCTTCTTTGAACTCTGTGAGGTCCCGCATAAATGCTGCACAAGTTCATACACTCAGGAATGTACATACCCGCTCTTACAAAACATTTTATTGGTTAAGGGGTTGTTTTTTCCATCTTTCTCCCTCTCACTATCTTTTTAAAATGATGTTTAAATACTTAATATTGGCTAGATCTGGGTAGGGGTTTAAAGTTTACCGCCTGTATTCTCCTTGGCTGGTGCCTTAGTTTGAGCGGGACCCCTGGACCCAAATCTGCCTATCATAATGTTCTTCTTGTAGGTTTCTAGGACCCTCTGGATCCTTCTACTTTGCTATTCTCCCATGCTTCTCTCATCTAGAGAGAAGGATGTCCCAATAGGATGTCCTCCCTTCTGTATCAGTTTCCTGGTAAGTGAAGGCTTTCGTGGGACATGCCCCTTGGGTTAATATGCAGATATAAGTGGGATATGACTTTCACACGAACTCTGGTGCCCTATATTTGACCATGTCCCCTGGAGTGGGAGACCTGGTGGCACTCAGAGGAAGGACAGCAGGTTACCAAGAAGAGACTTGATACCCTATGAGCATATACAGGGGGAGGTAATCCCCCTCAGGAACAGTCATAGGGGAGGGGAATAAGGGGAAAATGGGAGGGAGGGAAGAATGGGAGGATACAAGGGATGGGATAACCATTGAGATGTAACAAGAATAAATTAATTAAAAAATAAAAATAAAATACTTAATATTTATTCAATCTTAATATTAACTTTTAAAGTATGACTAAGTTAGCAATATGCTCTCATTAAATTTAATCTATAGATGTACATGAGTTACATTCACATTGGTAAGCCACACTTTCATTAAGTAAACACATACTCCATGCTAATAGTAGACAGTATATATTATGTTTATTTGTAGATTGATTTTATTCTGTGTGGCTTAATAATAATATTCAATCAATTATATTTACCATGTTGCCCTTATTGTTTACTTAATCATTAATCATTTAAGTTTCTTACCTTTCATGTTTGCTGTAAGTAGTGCAGCAGTGCATACGGGAAAACAGATGTGTTTGTAGTGAACTGATTACATTTTATTTCTTTACCTTTTTCTTTTTTTACATACACATTTATATTATTACACACATATACGTATAATAAGCTACTTACAGCAAGACTAACCATGAAACAATTAGGAATTATATAAATGTTACATTTATAATACTTTGGTTATTTGTATTTGGAAACCTAGAAGAAAACATCTGTCCTATCTTGGTCTATATAAAACTCTGACTGTAAGTCATTATCTGTCATATCTCACCATTAAAACACCATAACTCCTAAGCAACTAAGCTTAATTCTAAAACTAAACTATCAACTTCAACCCCATCAGAGACTTGAGAAGGAATAAAATTAATTACCTGGACAAATACAGGAAGTGCAGGTTACAGCATCCAAAATGAGAAAATGGCAGAGAGAACTTGCTGCCTGAAGTGTCATCCAAAAATCTCTCTAACATTGGAGCATCATCTTCAGCTTTCTGGTACAATATATCTGACAGACATATTTTCAAGGCAGGAGCTATTGAGGACTTGCTTACCCTGTCTTGGCAGGGTTGGCAGCCAACTCTGCCTGCATCCAAGTTTGTGCATTTTTAGGTAGAATTCTGTCTGTAGCAGAAATGAGGACATTTTGCCCAGTGGGTGGTTTGCCACATTTGAAACCATCGCCATAAGGAGGTTTAATGATGCTCATCATCTTCTTTGAGGTAGGCCGGGTGTTGCCAGGAGTTAAATTGTCTTATTGTCAAAGGATCTTTATGATAATAAAAACATCCTTAAATGCGATACTCTGTAGATCTCTGAGGGTTTTGAAGACTTTATCTAACTATTTTAACTTATCTATATATAAAATAATATCTATTATTAAACCTATTTCTTGTAATAGAAATAGACTAGCAATTAGTATAAAAATGACTTGGTCAACTAACAATTAGCTTGTATTATATAATTATCTTAAGCAGCCTGCTATAGCACTTTCAAAGTATTGGAAGTAAAGCTTATATTATATTGACTTGTATGATTTCAATACTTCATATTAGAGTAGAAATATATATAATGTGTATGAAGATTAATCTTAAATTTGAATTCTATACCAATGCATCAAAATTAAACTTAATTTAAATCAATATACATATTTCTATACCAGTGGATTTAAAACAGCCTTGTGAGTACCAATAAATTCCTTAAGTTGAGGAGTAGATTCAATAATATACTTTTTGTCCTATCATCCCTCTTTATTTCTATATTTCCCATTTTGTCTTTTCAACACGTATCTCCAAACCTAAGACAGAAAGATAAAGGAAAAGGTAGACATCACTGAGTCCAACCTTGTTTTCTTTCTGAATAGGACCACTAATAACTTATAAACAACTCCCAGTGAAAATAAATGTCTATAGCCCAAAAAAGCAACCAGTAACCATATTTCATTTTCTTTTTATACTTCCTCAGTCTTTTGGCTTATGAGTTGGTTGGTAATTCTATTTCAGTTTTGAAGACTGTCCATGTTATTTTCAATACTGTGGCCCTTAATTTATGTTCCTATCTATGGTACACTTAATGCTCTTTTCTCTACACCTTTTCCAGTAATTTTGGTAATAGTCATACCCATCAAGGTTATGTATCATTTCATTAAAGTTTTTATCTTCCTACCCTACTGATTAGTGGTCATGAGCACTTTGCCCACACATTTGTTGAACCTTGAAAACTTTTTTTGAGAAATGTTGATTAGGTCTATAGTCATGTTTTATTTGAATTATTGTCACTGTTGTAAGAATTATTATCACCGACATAATTTTGCTTTGATGAGTCTTTTAGTTCCTTCTACATAACAGATATAAACACTCTGTCAGGCAAAGAATTGGAAGCTGAAAATTGTTCTTTCCCATGCCACTGGTGATAATACATCCCGTTGTCTAGTTTCTTTGCTCTGCACTCGTCTTCACATAATCTCTCTTGCCCATTATTATTTTCATGTCCTGTGATTTTTGTGTTTTTCCCCCAAAATTTCTTGCCTAGACCAATATCAAAATGTATTGGGTGTTAACATTTGTAAACTTTAAATAACTATTGCCACAAACTAGACACTATCATTATTCACAATTCACTCTTAAATATTCCTCAGACCCATTCTTGACTCCTGCTTCTCACATTTCTCCATCCCTTCTTTTTCCATATGAAGTTGAGAATTGAACTTTCAATGTCTTTAAAAATTGTGTAGGTATTTTGATAGGGATTGCATTGAATCTGTAACTTGCTTTTGGTAAACTTGCCATTTTTACTATGTTAATTCTCCCAATGCATGAGCAAGGAAGATCATTCCATCTTCTCATGTCATCTTCAATCTCTTTCTTCAGAGCTTTGAAAAAATTTTCAAACAAATCCTTCACTTGCTTCTTAGAGCAACTCCTATATATTTTATATTGCTTGTGGCTAATGTGAAGGGTGTAGTTTTCCTGATTTCTTTCTCTGCAAAATACTAGCAAAGTAAGATGTTCTGAGTACAGGGGAGAATTAAAATCCTATTAAACCAATGTGTCTACCTATCATGATTGTTTTAACATGTGTGTGTGTGTGTGTGTGTGTGTGTGTGTGTGTGTACATGTTTGCACACATGCACGCTGCATTATACATGTGAAGTCAGAGAGCAAATTCTGGAATCAGTTCTCTCCTTGCACCATGTGGGTTCTGGAGAACTAACTTAGTTCTTCGTGTTTGGAGACAAGAACAATTACTCTCTGAGGCATCTCGCTGGTCCATGATCATTTTAAATTAAGTTTAATATATGTTTTCATTTTAAAAATTAACAATTATGTGCTAACTATTTAGACTTTATTATTTATACAAAGCCTTAGTTTACTCTGTTAATAAAGATATCTTGTCAAACTATCAAAAAAGTAACTAAAATATGTTTTCCTTTAGTAGATTTGTTCATTTATTCAAAATATTAAAAGAACCCAGCTCTATTAGATATCTTCATATCCTACTTATGGCATGTTTTATGATTTAAGGGACTATTTGTGGCAATATTTGCTCAGAGGATGCCACTGTGCACTCAATGTGCACAGAGCTATTTACAAGACACCATGAGGCAATCCAAATATCAAAGTCTCTGTCCCTAAGGAACTCACAGCTCAAAAGAAACCAGGGAAACAATTTCACAACAGCTAGATTGCAACATAGACTGTTGGTGGTGGGAAAGATTAGCAAATAAGTAATGGAGTATTGTAGATGGAAATTAATAGTGGATTCATAATGAGTTAGGAATATCTGTCTTTTGGATCACAATTCCTGTAGTATACTCTCTATGTCAACCTGAAGAAGTATTAAGTGACCTGTGATGACATCAAAGCATGAGAAGAAAGAGTACAACTACTAAAAGAAGAGACATGAGAAGTACCCTTCCCTACACATATTTTCAATAAATAAATTAAATAAATAAAAATACTTTTAAAACCTGTTCACTTTATTAATTTTCTCACAATTCCTGATATCAGGCATAGTGTTGGTAGGTAAAATAGATATTTTATAAACATATGTATATTTTTATCATATAATAGATATTTACATGGAGACAGGAAGAAAATATTATTCAAAATTATAAAATATTAAATTACCCAATACTAAGCACTTTTAATGTCACTTTAGTGTTTATTATATAGATCAAAAGTGTGGCACAAAAATTTATTCTCCTTTTCATCTAAGAAATGGCTAATCAAAGAACAAATAGGAAAAATATTATTGTATGAATAACTTTGAAACCAATCTAATCTATAAACTTAAAATCACTTTACACAACTTCAATACAACTAATGAATTATTTAGAATTCACCAATGTTCAAACACATAATCTCAGAGTCACTGCTGAGATGGGGGAGAGGAGCCAGGAGGAGGAGGAGGATATTGCTACCCCGAGTAAAATCCCAGTAACAACGTGTCTGGCTCACAGGGATACATTTAGATTTCCAACTAACATCCAGAAGTACTGGAATGTAAGAAATGTGATGTTGTTTCCCTCTACAAGAGATTTCTGCATGAAGCCAAAACCAATTTGTCCTGTTGACCTTGGACAGCCTATTGTTTGATGAGAAAACGCTGAACTGGTCTTTGGAGAACACAACTTCTTATTTTCCAGAAACCTGAAGAGAAATATTATCTGAAAGCTGCTTGGTCATGATGGACTAAGAAGACAGTTAGACAAACAGCAAATAAAGGAAACGTGAGAGTAAACAACCTGTAAGCATGCCATAAGGCTTCCTTGTCACATGAAAAATTTTGTATGTGAAGAGAAGAATATCAAATTCCTTTCAGATCGGTGCAGATATTGAATATCTCAAAATCATTTCTGAGACCCTTCTAACAAATATTTTACAATGAAAATACTTAATCTCATGTAAAGTGTAGCCTATAGCACTTATTTCTTCATTTTTTTTCATTTGAATTATAACTATACTAACTTTTTGTAGCTGGATAGAATCGTCAAAATATTATATGGGCCTCACGCTTGATAGAAAACTTTAGTACTATTGAAGAAAAAGTTCTGTAGCACTATAGCAGGAGTAATTACTACAGATTGAAATCATGCTCGGTTAGTAGTAATCGTGTAACTTGGATGACATGGAAAACTTACCAAATAAATATTATTAAGTTCTATTTCTCTTATGTAATAAAAAGCAATGATGATAGCACCTCCATAACTTGTAGCTGACACTGAGAGAATAATGGCATTAAGAGAGTACGAGATGGGACAATATGTGTTCCTCAGAACCAGCTATGACCATTAAAATCCCATTCACGTGATACATAATGTCTCATGCAAATTCACTCCCAATAGGATATTTTCAACTACTTAAGTAACAAAATATTTCCAGAGCATTAAAAACTGCTGGGACTTTTCTTGCTTATGCATAAAGAACATAGACAGAATCTAACGAAACAATATAAGACATAATCTAGAAAGATATATATTTTGTATGTCTTATCTGTATCAGCCCCAGGGCCAATAGCCAATGCAGATAGAGGCTAAGAAATGCAAAGAAAATAAGAACAAACAACAAATCCTAATATTCCCTTAATCATTTGGACAAATGGGTAAAGGAGATTCATTTTTAATTTTAATATCATGTCTGTTTTGAATCCTGGGATACAAAGCATATGAAAGTTTACACCATCTTCGATATTAATGTCAGACATGCTTCGGTGAAACATACTCTTAGAATCAAAAACATTTTGCACAAAGATAAGCGCTTATTGATCAAGAAGAATTTCTACTATACTTTTTAATAAAAAATAAACCCCAAGGCTGATTATTTTTATAAGTCTCTTAGTTACAAGATGCTCTCCAATTAAGCAGAAGGATAAGGCTCTTAAAAAGTCACCAAGTGTTGAACAATTATGAAAATGAGGGGAAAATACCTCACTACAAAATGAATAATAAGATTTCACTTAAATTTTCTATTTTAAAATCTCTGAAATCAATATTCCTGAAAATTTTCAATTAATAGTCAATATGTTGTTGTTTATGGAAACTACAGAGAGATTCTATGTCCATTTTTTAAGTTAATTTGCCAAAACGAAACCAAATTACCCAATGAGAGATCAAGAAAGACATTGAAACTCACAGCTGGACTCTCTGCAGAGCACTGACAGTGTTTGGAGGAGTGGAGTGGGGGCGGAGATTGGAAGGACGCAGAGGGCTCAGAGGCACCATGGAGAGACCATCATGGCCCATAAATTTGGACCCGGAAGGGCCTGCACAAACTGATGCACCAACCAAGGATAATGCATACAGAGAACCCAGACCCCTGTTCAGATATAGCCAATGGACAGCTCATTCTCCACAGTTGTGTAGACAGTGCAGACTGCCTCTGAGATGAACTCTGGTGCCTGGTGCCCTGATGAGGAATGGGATCCAGGCTGTCCTAATGAGACCCTATAGGCTGTGGTCAGAGGGTAAGAGAGAAGCCTACCCCTCCCACCCCCATCCTTGGTTTAAAAAAAGAAAAAAAAACTATAACTAAAGCTGTCATATCTATCAAAACTTAATTTGACTTGGCTCAATTGAGACTCAACTTTTTACTTACTCCTCCATCACACTGTCCAGCACAGAAAGATTGGCATCTTCTTGGAGCTTAATCTTGAAAAGCCTGACAATATACTTTCTGAAAGTGGCTCTAATTTTATTTTTCAGGGATATCCAAACAATTCACCATGCTGCACTGCATTGTCTCTTACTAATGGATTTTAATGTCTCTTTGATACGGATTAAATTCAGATGAGATAAGTAAGTCTGCTACTGAGCCACAGTCACTTCAAAACTGTGACCTTGTTGTACATTCCTTTTGTTTCCAGAATTCAAAATGTCAGTTTTCTTGTCTGTGCTAAGGATCAAAAAGCATGGCCTTTGTGGGCCCGGTTGTTGAAGTTTCCCTCTATTTAAATTTATTCTACATATAAACCATATAAGAAAATCTTACCACATGTCAGTACCATTATATATATTTTTTCGAACAAATATAGGCATTTGGCTGTCATGAAAACTCAGCACAAGAAACTCACATCACCCTAATGATAACATTGTGAAAAGCAGAGTGGGTGATGCCAAAAGCCAGCAGGTCCACCTTGATTGACATCCCTTTGTCTGGCTCCTGTCTGGCTCATCAGTTCCTGTCCCATCAACGAGAATCTGTCACATCACTTTCAGTGAAAATGTACATCTCCACCTCCTCCTTCCTCTATTCTCGTGTTTCCCAAGACTCTCGTCCCAATTCTTTTCTTCACATACAACAATTTTGTCCTCTCTGATCATCAGATGTAGTAGAGAAGAGTAACATTTATGGTGAAACTCTGTAAATAATAAAGTATTACAGTTTGGGGAGAGTTAAGTGCCTAGTGAATCTTGTTACTTTCAATGGAATGATAATATTCTACTGCAAGAGCAAATTCAATGAATATGCCAGCAGTTAAATAAATGCTGTGACCTTTTCACTTTTGATCAAGCAAAGACAGCCCTCACTCCCTACCAGACTGCCAAAATTATATCTTGCTAAATCTAAAGTATCCCTCAGACAGAACAACAGTTCAATCTGCGTTTCCATGTGGTTTGTTTTATTTTCTCCTCCATGTACCACAAGTTCCACTCTTGAAGCTTTTGGCTCATAAACACTCCTACAGTGAACACCTTGAAAACACCAGAGTCCTTGGAAAATATGTGTTCTACCTAAATTTAATTTAAAAAAAAAAGAAAACAATATAAAACAAAACAAAAAACATTAACAAGACAGTCACATCATCCTAATCTCCATGGAAATGACTGTGGAATTTAAAACGGCCAATGAAACCTTCAGTTGTCATTTGGGAAACATGTACCCTCATTTGATTATAACACAACCTTTTGATGTTACAGACAAATTAAAGAAAGTCAGAAATGGCACAAAGGTCCCAAGTTCGTGCCATCAGAAAAGACAGGACTGGGTTAAAGCCAATTTGCTACTTCTAACATTTGTACTATATTTTATCTCTAAGAAAGTGACAGTTTATTTTTAGATGAGCTTTGTGTATTTTGGGATTTTTTTACCCATGCTGTTTTAGGAAAACACAGTTCTTAGTAATATTGAATAAAAATAATTTTCAACATATGTGCTAAACTTTTAAAAATAAAAATATTATGCATAAGCTATTTTGTTGAAGTAGCATTTTCTCTGATTTATAAAAGTAGCGAAACTTAGGAAAATAATTTTCTGAAATCACTATGCTATGAAACTCTCCTTGTAGTTGACAAATATGATTTAAGGAATCTATTTGTTTTAAATGACTTAATATCATTATGAATTAAAATGTGCCATTATAAAATATATAATAAATCATCAACCAGGAAAGGTAACCAAAAACTCAATGCGGTTCTGGCTACCAGCTAGAAAATGTAATCTGACTGTCTCAAGTGATACCATTATACTTAACAAAAAATTACAGAACCACTTATACAAACTAATAAGTCAAAGAGCTGTGAAAATGTAGATGAAAAACTGTTTTTTTTTTTGTTTTTTTTTTTTTTTTTGCTAAACTGTAACTTACAGAAGGATTACTCAATAGAGATTTCCTAGCAGACTGTGAGCAGCACAGAGCATGATTTCTGCCATTTGTGATGAAATAATGTCAGTTATCTGAAACCGCTAGTAAAACGCCTGGGGACACTATTTTTTTTTGTTTCTTTGTTTAGTTTTGGCAAAATAAGGTAAAAGGGAAAAACAAACAAAAGAAATTGAGCTTTGTTTACTCTAAGCAGGTATGTAGTACTTGGACATCTCTGGAAACATCCTCTGACCCAACAAATTTACCAAAACCTTGTCATGAAGCCTGAAATATCACTGACAAGAATGATCTGTAAATGTATTTCTTAATTCAAATCAAATATTTGAACAGACAATTTATCTTACATTGGTCTGTTTTATCTAGGGAGAAGCCAACCACGTGACAAGGGGCAGGAGGTATCAATTAGAGGAAAGAGTGATGTGATGTTAAGAAACAAGGAAAGGTGAGGCACCAGAGTATGTGAGAAAGTCATATCCCACTCCTGGTGGCACTCAGAGGAAAGACAGCAGGTTACCAAGAAGAGACTTGATACCCTATGAGCATATACAGGGGGAGGATGTCCCCCTCAGTCACAGTCATAGGGGAGGGGAATAAGGGGAAAATGGGAGGGAGGGAAGAATGGGAGGAGACAAGGGATGGGATAACCATTGAGATGTAACAAGAATAAATTAATAAAAAAAGGAAAAAAATAAATGTTAGTAGATTAAATCATGAAAACAAAACAAAACAAAACAAAACAAAAAAACAAGGAAAAAATCATGTGTGACAATTTGAAGCCCTGACTGCAGTCAGCTCACGTCTGGATTCATCAATGCACTGATTCTCATGGAAGATCACAGCATCAAAGCCAAGATAGTAATACTCAGAAATGTCCACATTTCACAAAATAGAATGATTTTCTAAAGAACTCACTTTCTTGATAGAAAAGGAAAACTTGGAGACTTGAGCAACAAATTTAGTAATAGCAGGCACTCGGTGTAACTCACACCAGTGTGCATGGTAGGCATGTGTTATGAGCATGTGGCTGAAGCAAGGCTTGCTAACAGAACACTCAGCATGGGCTTCAGAGACAATTTTTATTTGCATCCTTCCAGTACACATGACTGGAAAAAAAAAAGAAGAATATATTAAGTGGTGCTAAACTTTATGATCTGCAAATATATATGTGTGTGTACATAGATGTCATGTCGCCCTATTATACAATACACACACACATATAAATATATAAACATATAAAAATATATGTATATATATATCCAAGAAAAAGAAGGGTCTTGGTAAGGCCATTGATTTGCAAATTAGCTAGAAATAACAATAGTGGAGATAAGCAGAAGAGTTCAGTTAATTAAAAGCATATTTTATTTTCACACATCTGGAATACTCTACCATAGTAGAGAAAGCTAAGGTGGTATAGTTGAATCAGTAAAATGTGTCAGCATTTTAAAATGATCACTGCCATATCTGATGAGCAGAAGTCGATGACCAGGATCCACAGGATGGAAAGAGAGAATCAACTCATACAACTTTTTCTCTGAACTCCTCATATGTGCCATGGTGTGTGTGTGTGTGTGTGTGTGTGTGTGTGTGTGTGTGTGTGTGTGTGTGTGTGTGTGTCCTCACACACACAGGATAAATGAATGAAACATTAACTACATAAAATGTAATGAAAATTATACAATGTAAGGTTATGATAAGGTGAGTTACACTAAACTGTTTCATGTGCTTTGACAAACCATAATTGTTTAGACACAGATATCAAAATCTATCCTAATTGTTTAGGATAGATGTTTTAGATTTAGAAAGGCCGAAAAGCAAGAGGTTTATTCCGTTTTCCAGTATGGAGTTAGATGGAAAGCAAAAAGCTTTCTCATGCAGAGGAATGATGTTATGATAGGCTGAGTGAGTCTCCAGTTTCACAATCTTGCCCAACATTATCCTATTGTGGTTACTAATTTAATGCTACTTCCAAGCTAAGATATGTTAATAGTTGATGATGTAATTTTTGAAAATTTGAGCCTGGTGAGCTCTTGAAACCAAACAGAAATGGCTGAGTATGCTTCGAAGTAGTGAAAATTTGCTGTAAGCACTGATAAAACATTGTAGAAGTAGTTTCTTTCTGTTTTGTCACAGTATTTTGGGGATAAGTTACCATTGTTTATTTGAATCAAATTCCATTCATAGAACAGTGTAATTTCAGCGATGTGATACATCTTATAAAATTGACACAGAATCTAATTTGATCATTTCAAAGAGATAATCAATAATTGAAAAAGTAAAAATGATTATGATCAATAGAATTTACTATGACTAGTCATGATGATATGACTATCATTACTATGATAAATGAAAGAAAAAGGGAAGAGTTGAAGCTGAAAACAACCGCAGGCTGACAGGCTTTTTAACAGCTCTCTTTATCTTATATGACCTATAACTCTAACTTTCTCATTCACAGCTTGATACAATCAAATCTCTAGTGTTATTTTATGGTCTTTCATTTCTAGTGATAGATGATTAGGCTTTTTATTGTTATTATGGACTCTGAGTCCATAGAGGGCAGACACTGATTTTTGGTAGGAATGGATCATATTGGTAGGAATCCAGCAATTTGTTCTATAAATTAAGTCTTCAAAGAAATTTGAATAATTGCTACCCAGGAGACCTATCATCATGACTCATGTAGCACAGGAAAAGATTATTGGTTATGAAATTCATAATATTGAAAACACTATTTCTGTTTATGAAAACCACACTATTAAAGACTAGAGATGGTATGGAATTTAAAGTCACTTGCTTATAACCCAAAGACTGTAGCTCGATTCCCAAGATTGAGAACCAAATCCTGAAATTCATCCATTCACTTCTACACCTGTACCATGAGGCCTGTGTGACGCGCATTCATGCACACACACACACACACACACACACACACACACACAGAGAGAGAGAGAGAGAGAGAGAGAGAGAGAGAGAGAGAGAGAGAGAGAGAGATATGAACGTAATAAAAATGTAAACCATTAAATGATTACTAAACAAAATATCTTCCATTTGAGAAGAAACAAATGACTCAATAGAATCTTTATTTATAAAAATATGTATTTTGACAAATGTACTCATTACAGTGATGAAAATTTCTGTATTACTTGTAGATAGTAGAAAAACAAATTACAATACTATTAGAAATAAATTTATTCTCCTTTTTTAAAAAAAATTACATTGATATTTTTATCAATGTAATTGTGTTGGTTACCTGGAATTTTAGACATTATCATTGTTTATATGCATACACTTCTTAAAAATAAAGCAGAAGTAACAGTAATGCAAGGTAAGGCAGTAAGAAAATCATATACAAGAATTTAAACACTTCATAATAGAACCCAACTTCTTAAACAGACTCCATAGTTCTGAAAAGTTATTATTCCTTTACTCACATGGTATGAAGGAGATAAGACTTGCCAAGGATAAGGTTGAAGTCAGTGTCACAGCAGGAAGCATGCTTATATAAAAAGGAAATTGAAATGCTAACAGTATGGAAACTCAAGGAGAGTGAGAGGAGAGAAAATGAAGGATGAACAAAATGTTAGATCTATGTTATATTAACACTGAGGGGAGCGGATGATGAGCACTGAGCCAGTACATAGCTGAGCTTAGAATTAATAGTTATGATGGGTATTCTTGGTTGTTAATTTGAGTAAGTCTTTTCTTTATACAATTTTATTCATTATAATTTAGTCACATTACATCCTGATTGTTATCCCCTCAGTCTTATCTTCTATTTCCCACTGTCCATCTCTCTTCTGTCCTATTTCCCATCCCCCTATATATCTGTGAGGGAGGACAACTCCTTCACAACTATCTGGCCAGAGCTTACAAGGTCTCTTCAGATAGCCTATGCTTTCTTCCTCTGTGTGCCTGCAGGGCCTCCCCAACAAAGGAAAGAGATCAAATGCACATTAGGACTTCAGAGACAGTTGCCCCACTCTCTGAAACACCTAGTGTGGAAAATTAGCTGTCCTTGGGCTTCATGTGGACAGACAGGGATACCTAGGTTCTCAGGATGCATTGTCCTTGGTGGGTGCATCCGTTTGTGCATCCACTCCTGTGTCCAGATCCACCAGCTTGATGGTCTTCCTATGGAGCTCCTGACCCCTCCCAGTCATTCCATATCACCCTCTTCCATACAATTTTCCATGCTCCACTTAGAATCCTGTTGTCCCATGATCCCTCTGGACAAAGTCTCTCAGAGGACATCTATGTTGGGCTAATATCCACGTATACGTGGGCATATACCCTGTGTGTCTTTCTGGCTTTTCGTTTTCTCACTCAGGATGACCTTTTCTAGTTGCATCAATGTGCTTGTAGATATCAAGACTCCCTTGTTTTTAATACCTAAATAGTATTACATTTTATAAATGTACCACAGTTTCTTTATCCATTCTTCCACTGAGGGACATATAGATTGTCTCCAGATTCTCGTAATTATGAATAAAGCTGATATGAACATAGTTGAGCAAATGTCCTTGTGGTATGGTGAAGCATCCCTCAGATATATGCCCAGAAGTGGTATGGCTGAGTCTTGAGGTAGCACTATTATCAATTTTCTACGAAAGCATCAGATTGATTTCCAAAGTAGTTGTAAAAGTTTCCCTTCCCACCAGCAATGGAGCAGTATTCCCCTTTCTCCTTAAACTCACCTTACCTGACATCATGAGCTGTCACTTGAGTTTTTGAACTTAGCCATTCTGATAGGGATAAAATGGAATCTCAGAGTCTTTTTGAATTGCATTTCTCTGGTGACTAAGGATGTAGAGCATTTCTGTAGTGTTCCTTGGCCACTGGATATTTGCCTGTGGAGAATTCTCTGTTCTGTACCCTATTTTTGATTGGATTATTTGGTTTGGTAGTGTTTAATTTCTTGAGTTCTTTATATATTTTGTATATTAGCCTTTTGTCAGATATAGGTGTGGTGTATAGTCTGTACAGATGCAGTGTGTAGACTGTTGTTTCTTCTGTTGACAGTGTCTTTGCCTTGCCGTAACTTTTCTGTTTCAATAGGTCCCATTTATTAATTTTTGATCTTAGAGCCTGAGCTATTGGTGTTGTGTCCAAGAAATTGTCTCTTGTACCTATGAGTTCAAAGCTCTCACACTTTTTCCTCTAACACATTTATTATATCTGGTTTTATGTAGAGGTATTTTCCCCCCTTTTAAATAGTTTTTATTATAATTTATTCATATGACATCCTGATTGTAATCCCCTTGTTTTTATCTTCCTGTTCCCACTCTCCCTCCCTTTTATGCCCTATTCCTCTCCCCTAGACCTCTGACAGAAGGGGTCCTCCTCCCTCACTGTCTGATCACAGCCTATCAGGTCTCATCTAGAAAGCCTACATCTCCTTCTTCTGTGTTCACACAGGGCCTCTCCACCATCTTTTATTTCCATTGTATGGTTTTTGCTTCTTTTTCCAAAATAAGTGTTCATAGGTGTCTGGGTTTACTTCTCGGTTTTCAATTGAATTCTGTTAATCAAGTGGCCTATGTCTACGCCAGTACCATGCACTTTTATTACTTTGGTCTATACTACAGCTTGAGATCAGGGATAGAGATTCCTCTAGAAGATTTTTTATTGTACAACATTGTTTTAGCTATTCTGTTTTTATTTGTTTGTTTACTTTTCCATATGAATTTGATAATGGATCATTCAAGGTCTGCAAAAAATTGTGTAGGTATTTTGATAGGACTTGCATTGAATTTGTAGATTGCTTTTGGTAAGATGGCCATTTTTACTCTACTGATTCTCCTTATCCATGATCATGGGAGATCTTTCCATCTTCTGATTTCTTCTTCAATTTCCTTCTTCAGATGCAAAGTTTTCTTTCATACAAATACTTCACATGTTTGGTAAGAGTTGTACCAAGATACTTTATATTATTTGTAGTTATTGCAAAGGGTGTAGTTTCTCTACTTTCCTTCTCAGCCAATTAGACATTTGTATACAGGAGGGGTACTGATTTTTTTAATTGATTTTGTGTCCAGTCACTTTGCTGAAGATGTTTATCAGCTGTAGGGGTTCCTTGATAGAATTTTTTGGGTTACTTATGTACAATGTCATATAATCCACAAATTGTGATACTTTGACGTCTTCCTTTATAATGTGTATCTCTTTGATCTCCTTTAGTTTTCTTATTGGTCTAGCTAGGACTTTAAGTTTTTGATAGATAGACAGTGGACAGCCTTATCTGGTCCCTGATTACAGTGGAATTGCTTTAAGTTTTCTCCATTTGGTTTGATGTTGGCTATAGGCTTACTGTATATTACCTTTACTATGTTTAAATATGTTCCTTGTATCCCTGATCTCTCAAAGGTGTTGGATTTTTGTCAAATATTCTTTCAGCATTTAATGATATGATCATGAAGGCTTTTTCTTCTTTCAGTTTGTTTATATGGTGTGTATATATATATTGTTTATATGTTTACATTTATGGATTTCCTTATACTGAACAACCACTGCATGCCTTGGATGAAGCCTAATTAGTCATGGTGGATAATATTTTTATGTATTCTTGTATCACTTTCTGAGTATTTTATTGAGGGTATTTTGTTTTGTTTTGTTTCAACAAAGTTTATAAGAAAAATTTGTTTGAAGTTCTCTTTCTTTTTTGGGTTTTGTGTGGCTTAGTTATCAAAGTGATTTTGAATTCATAGAGTGAGCTTGGTAATGATCCTTCTGTTAGTATTTGTGGAATAGTTTAAGGAGTATTGGTATTAGTTTTTCTTTGAAGATTCTGAATTCAGCTCTGAATCCATCTAGCCCTGGGCTTTCTTTGGTTGGAAGACATTTGATGACAGTTTTTATTTCCGTGGGAGATATAGGACTATTTAATTTGTTTACCTGATCTTGATTCAACTTTGGTAAGGGAATTATCAAGAAAATTGTCTATTTCGTTTACATTTTCAAAATTGTTTGGCATATAGGCTTTTGAAGTAAGACCGAGTTATTTTTTGGATTTCCCAGTATCTGTTGTTATGATTCCCTTTTTCATTTCTGATTTCATTATTTGCATACTCTCCCTCTGCCTTCTGGTTAGTTTGGCTAAGGCTTTGTCCATCTTGCTGATTTTTTCAAAGAAGCAGCTCTTGGTTTATTGACTCTTTGAATTATTTTATTTGCTTCTAATATGTTGATTTCAGCCCTGACTTTGATTACTTCCAGACATCTATTCCTCTTGATTATTTCTGCTTTTTCCCCCTAGGGCTTTCAGGTGTTCTGTTACATTGCTTGTATGAGTTATATCCAATTTCCTTATGAAGGCACTTAGTGCTATGAACTCTTAGCACTGCTTTCATTGTGTTCCATAAGTTTGGGTATGCCATGTCTTAATTTTCATTGAATTCTAGGAAGTCTTTAGTTTCTTTCTATTATTGACTCTGTTGGCATTGCATAAGTATTGTTCAGTTTCCATGTGTGTGTAGGATTTTTGTTATTTCCGTTGTTGTCAAAGCTCAGCTTTCGCCAATAGTGGTTTAATAAGATACCGGAGATTATTATAATTTTCTTGTATATATTCAGGCTTGCTTTGTGATCTACTATCTGGTCAATTTAAGAGAAAGTTCCATGGGATGCTAGAAAAAGTATATTCCTTTGTGTTTGGGTGAAATGATCTACAAATGTCTGTTAGAACCATTTTATTCATAACTTATGTTAGCTTCATTATTTATCTATATAGTTTCAGCCTTGATGACCTGTCCATTGGTGAGACTGGGTGTTGAAGTCTCTCACAATTTATGTGTTGGGATCAATGAGCAATTTAAGCTTTAAAAGAGTTTCTTTTTTAAATGAGTTGTGTATTTAGGGCATAGATGTTCATGATTGGAAAGTCCTCTTGGGGGATTTTTCTTTGATGAGCATGAAGTGTCCTTCCCCATCTTTCTTGATTAATTTTAATTGAATTTCTTTTTATTTATTTTTTACATATAGATTTATGTTATAACACATACACAAACACACACACGTGTATATATATATACATACATATATATATATTTACATATATATATATATCTGCCTACAGTAATAATCATGAAACATTCAGGAATTATATAAATGTTACATTCATAGTGTTTGGCCTATTTGTATTTGGAAGCCTTGAAGAAAACATCTTTGCTATCTTGATGCATCTAAAATTCTGAATGTGTATTTATATCTACCGAAGCTACTCATCATCAACTTAAAACATCTATGTAAACATAAAAAAAATCTCAACCCCTACATTTCAATTACCATAGATGGAGAAAACAAGATATTCCATGACAAAACCGAGTTCAAAGAATACCTAACCACAAATCCAGCTCTAAAGAAGATACTAGAAAGAAAACTCCTCCTCAAGGAAGGTAACTTTACACAAAAAAGAAAGGAAATAAAGAACCCCACATACACACACACACACACACACACACACACACACAAAACAAAAACAAAAACAAAAACAAAGGAAATGAAGTTCAAACACACACACACTCTCCCACTACCAACATCAAAATAATAGGAACCAATAACCACTGGTCATTAATATCTCTCAACATCACTTGTCTCAACTCCCCAATGAAGAGACACAGGCTAACAGAATGGATGTGGAAACAAGACCCATCAATCTGCTGCATACAAAAAATACAGTTCAGCAATAAAGATAAACATTACCTTAGAGTAAAGGGCTGGGAAAAGGTATTCCATGCAAATGGACCCAAGAAACAAGGTAGAGTACCCATTCTAGTAGTTAGTAAGATAGACTTTAACCAAAACTAATCAAAAGAGATGGAGAAGGACACTTCATATTCATCAATGGGAAAATAAACGAAGAAGACATCTATGCCCCAAATACAGGAGCACCCACATTCATAAAAGAAAATTTACTAAAGCTTAAATCACACGTTGAACCACACACATTAACAATGGGAGACTTCATCACTCCACTCTCACCAATAGATAGATCATCACAGCAGAAAGTAAATGGAGAACCAAGAAAACTAAAAAAACATCATAAAGCGAATGGTCCTAACTGATATATACAGAACTTCTCATCCAAACACGAAAGAATTCACCTTCTTCTCAGAACCTTCTCCAAAAATCAACTATATACTTGATCTCAAAGCAGACAGCAACAGATACAAAAAGGTCAAAATAACCCTTTGCGTCTTATCAGACAACCATGGATTAAATCAGGAACTCAAAAACAAATGAAAGAACAAAAAGCTTACACACTCATGGAAACAGAACAACTCCATAATTAATGATATCTGGGTAATGAATGAAATAAAAAAGAAATAAAAAACTTTCTAGAACTCGATGAATCTGAAGACACAACATTCCCAAACTTGTAGGACACAATGAAAGCAGTGCTACGAGCAATTGTAGTAGCACTAAGTGACTTTATAACAACATTGGAGAGATCCCATACTATCAACTTAGCAACACACCAGAAAGCTCTACAACAAAAATAAGCAGACACACCCAAGAGGAGTAGATGGCTGGAAATCATCAGACTTGGTGCTGAAATCAGTAAATTAGAAACAAAGAGAACAATTCAGAGAATCAAACAAGAGTTGGTTCTTTGAGAAAAATATCAACATCGAGAAACACTTAACCAAACTAACAAAATGTCAAAGGGAGAGTAATTAAATCAACAAAATCATAAATGAAAAGGGAGACATAACAAGAGACATTGAAGAAATCCAAAGAAGGGGGGCAGTGCTGGGCCATGGTGTATTCAGTGCAGAATTCTACCAGACCTTCAAAGAAGGGGCTAATACCAATTGTATTTAAACTATTCCACAAAATCAAAACAGAAGAAACATTACCAAACATTGTATGAGGCCATAGTCCCTTTGATATGAAGAAAGAGAATTTTAGAGCAATTTCTCTTATGACTATTGATGCAAAAATACTCCATAAAATAATCACAAACTGAAACCAAGAACATATCAAAAATATCATTCACCATAACCAAATAGGCATCATTCCAGGCTGGATGCAAAATCAACTTAATAAAATCAGTAGCTCTGCCATATACAAATAACAAACAGACTGAGAAAGAAATTAGGAACACTACACCCTTCACAATAGCCACAAATAAGATAAAGTATCTTGGTGTAACTCTAACCAAGCAAGTGAAAGACTTATATGAAAATAAAAAACTTCAGGTCTCTAAAGGAAGAATTGAAGACGATATCTGAAGATGGAAAGTTATCCTATGTTCTTGGATGGGAAGAATCAACATAGTAAACATGTCCATCTAACCAAGGGCAATTTACAGATTAATTTCAATCCCATGAAAATTGCAAGACAATTTTTTACACACCATGAAAGATCAATTCTTAAGTTTATATGGAAAAACAAACAAAAAACAGAATAGAGAAAACAATCTGTATAATAAAAGATTTTTCTGTAGGAATCTTCATCCCAGGTCTCAAGCTGTATTATAGAGCATAATGTATGTAATAAAAATGTATTTTTATTATGGTTATAATAAAAATAGCATTGTACTAGCAAGAAAATAGGCTGATTAATCAGTGGGATATAATAGAAGATCCATAAATAAACCCACACAAATATGGGCATTTGATTTTTGACAAAGAATCCAAATCTATACAATGAAAAAAGATACCATCTTCAACGAATTGTGCTGCTAACTGGATGACTGTATGTTGAAAATTGAAAATAGAACCACATTTATCACTGTGCACAAAACTAAAGTGCTAGTGGATTAAAGACATCAACTTAAAACTGGATACTCTAAATTAGAAAAAAAAAAGTGAGAAAGAACCTTGAACTCATTGACACAGGAGACAGCGTCATGAACAGAACACCAACAGCTTATCCTCTAAGAACAACAATTAATACATGGGACCTCATGAAACTGAAAAGCTTCTTTAAGGCAAATGAAACAGTCAACAGAACAATATGACAGCCTACAGACTGGGAAAGGATCTTCACCAACCCTACATCTGACAAAAGGCAAATATTGAAAATATATAAAGAACTCAATTGTAATACACAGATTACTTCCAATAACTTGGAGGTACTATTGCATGCTGTTTAGGATAACTAAGTAATACAACTCAATTGTTAGTTGATCAAGTCATAGTCATGTCAATTACTAGTCTATTTTTATCACAACCTAGTATTAAAAGATAGACAATATTCTATAGATGTATAAGGTAAAATAGTTAGATAAGGTCTTCAAAAGCATCAGAGACCTACAAAATATGGCATTTAAAGATGCTTTTATTATTTTAAAATTTCTTTATGACAGTAAGACAGGTTAACTTCTGGTAAAACCCAGCCTTCCTCAAAGATGATAAGCATCAATACTTATGGAGATGGCTTCAAATGTGGGAAAAATATCCTTGTTTCTGCCACAGACAGAATTCTGCCTAAAAATGCACAAGCTTGGATGCAGGCAGAGTCAATAGCCAAACTCTGCCAAGACAGGGTAATAAACTCCTCAACAATTCCTGCCTCACAAATATGTCTGTCAGATATATTGGACCAGAAGGCTGAAGATGATGCTACAATGTTATAGAGAGTTTTGGGTGACTGTTCAGGCAGAAAACTGTCTCTGTCATTTTTTTTTTTCATTTTGGAAGCTGCTAACATGTACTTCTGGTTCACTCAGGCAATTATGTTTTATTCCTTCGTAAGTCTCTGATGGGGTTGAAGACTAGATAATTTATTCTTACAATTAAGCTTGGTTGTTTAGGGGTTAAGATGTGTTTAGGTCTAGCTAGAAGTTTTAAGTTGATGGAGATGCGATATGATAGATATTGATTTTCATTCAGAATTTTAGACTCACTAAGATAGGAAATGTGTTTTCTTCAATTTGCCTAATAAGAATGGCCAAATCACTGTGATTGTAACATTTATATAATTTCTGATTGTTTTGTAGTTCTTCTTCTGTATGTAGTTTATCTTATTTATGCGAAATCATATAATTGTATATGCAGAAAAAGAAACATAATAAATAAAAACACAAAATTTAAAAATAATAAATAATAAAAATAAATATTTAAAAAAAGAAAAAATAGAAGAAAAATGTTTTCTGGTCCTTGGAGCTTGGCATCTTCTCTTTCTTTTATTCCTATCATTCTTAGACTTGGTATTTTTATAATGTCCCAGATTTCTTGGGTGTTTTGTGTCAGGAATTTTAAAATTTTCACATTTTCTTTGATTTGATGTATTGATACCTTTGATCATATCTTCCACACTAGAGATTCTCTCTTCCACTGCTGGTGTGCAGTTGGTGTTGCTTGTGTATGTGCTTCCTGTTCTCCCTGTTTTCCAATGCTAAGATTGCCTCAGCTTGTGGTTTCCTTGTTGGTTCTAATTCTGTCTTTAGGTCTTGAATAATTTTATTCATTTCTTTCCACCATTTGACTGAATTTTCCTGTAACTCTTTATAGGATTTATTCAATTCCTTCCTCTCTTCGAATGCATTTTCCTGTATTTCTTTGAGTGATTTATCTTCATCTTTCAAGGCTTCTATCATTTTCATCACCTAAGATTTAAAGTCTTCTTCTTGTGCTTCATTGGTGTTCATATCTCCAAGGCTTGCTGTGCTAAGATCGCTGTTTTCTGGTGGCATTATATAGCTTTGAGCTTTGTTGCTTGTCTTCTTGAACTGGCTTCTAGGCATCTGATTGTCTTTGGTGTTAACAGACCCAAAGGTTTCTCCAATGGTGTCACTGTCTGTATCCCATGTGGGTCAGGAAGGTTGGGAGCAAGCAACAAGTGCTTCAGGCTGAAGGTTGTTTGCTAGGGCTCCCCAAAGGCCTCATCAGGATAGTAGGCAATGAATGTTGCAGCCTGCACCCAGTTCAGCTCATCTGGGTTCCTGACTGTATCCCAGTTGGGTGAGGCAGGAGAGGAGCAGGCTGATAGCGTTCCAAGAACAAATCTGCTCAGATGCCCCACAGACCTTCTTGTGATGGCAGCAAATTTGAGTTGTTGCCCACGCCAGACACAGCTCTGCCTATCTGCTCTGTGTCCCAGATGGGCTAGGCTCGTAAGTAGCTGTGTGATTGAGGGAGATCAGAGCCCAAACTGCTGGGGTGCTCCACAGACCTTCTCAAGATTGCAGGGCACACTGTCTATCTGCTCTGTGTCCCCAAACGACTAGGTGGATAAGCAGCTGGTGGGCAGAGATGTATCCAAGCCCAAAGCTGCACACAGGATTGCATCTAATGTGGAGTGTGACCACACAGAACTCAGCTCTGCCTATATCCTCTGTATCACAGATGGGCCAGGTTGGTAAGCGGCTTGCTGATCCATGAACACAGGAAATATTTTCATCTTCTAATATCTTCTTCAGTTTTTTTTTTTTTTTTAGAGCCCTGACTTTCTTATCATACAGGTCTTTTACTTTCTTGGGTAGAGTGAAACTGAGATATTTAATATTATTTGTGGCTATGGTAAAGGGGTTTTGTTTTCCTAATTTCTTTCTCAAACGGTTTACCATTTGTATAAAGGATGGATATTGGTTTTGTAGTTAATTTTGTAGCCAGTCACTCTGCTGAATGTGCTTTTCAGTTCTGGGAGTTCCCTGGTAGAATTTAAGGGGTCACTTGTGTATATTATCATAATATCTGCAAATAGTGATACTTTGACTTCTCCCTTGGCAACTTGTACCTACTTTATCTCCTTCAGTTTTGTTATTGCTCTAGATAGAATTTCAAGTACTATCTTGAATAAATATGGAGAGAGATGATATTCTTTCCTTGTCCCTGATTTTAGTGTAGTGCTTTAAGTATCTCTCCATCTAATGTGATGTTGGCTATTGGCTGGCTGCATATTGCATTTATTGAATCTCTACCTGTTCAAGGCATTTATTATGAAGGGGCATGGGATTCTTTGACATCTAATGAGGTAATCATGTGAGAGTTTTTTCTTTCAGTTTTTCTTTAATATGTTAAATTACATTGATGGATATTTGTATGTTGAACCATCCATGCATCTCTGGGATGATACCTGCTTGATCATGGTGGATGATGATTGTGACATGTCCTTAGATTTAGTTTGTTAGTATTTTATTGAGTATTTTTTCATCAATGTTCATACTGGATACTCATCTGACATTTTCTTTATTGGTTGTGTCTTTGTGTGGAGTAGGTATCAGGGTGACTGTCAAATATATTTGACAGTATCCCTTCTGTTTCTATTTTGTGGAATAATTTCATGAGTTTGAGTATTAGCTCCTAATGGAAATTGAGAATCCTGATAAAATTCTCTGTTAAAACCATCTGGGCCAGGGCTGTTTTGTTGTTGTTGTTGTCAGAAGACTTTTAATAACTACTGCCATTTCCTTAGTGAACATAGTAGGCCCACTTCAATTTTTTTCCTGATCTTGGTTTAACTCTAGTTAGCAGTATCTATCAAGAGAATCACCCATTTCTTTTTGATTTTACAATTTTTTAGAGTACACATTTTTAAATAAGACGTAATTATTCTTTGGTTTTCTGCAATGTCTGTTGCATGTCCCCCTTTTCAGCCCTGGTTTTGTCAATTTAAATACTGTCTAGATATCTGCCTCTTAGTTAGCTTGACTAAGGGGTTGTCTGTCTTGTCGAATTTCTCAAATAACCATCTCTTGGTTTTGTTTATTCTTTGTATTGTTTTATTTATTTCTAGTCTATTTGTTTCTGTCCTGAGTTTGATTACTTCCTACTGTGTACTCCTCTTGGGTATGTTTTCTTCTAGGGATTTCAGGTGTGCTATTAAGTTGCTAGTATGAGATCTCTCCAATTTCTTTATGGGGCCCTTAGTGCTATGAACTTTCCTCTTAGTACTGTTTTCTTATGTCCCATATGTTTGGGTATGATGTACCCTCATTTTCATAATTCTAAAAAGTCTTTAACTTCATTCTTTATTTCTTCCTGGATCAAATGATCTTACAGTAGAGAGTTGTTCAGTTTCCATGATTTTGTATGCTTTCTGTTGTTGTTTAAGCCCAGCTTTAATCTAAGGTGGTCTGATAAGATACAGGGAGTAATTTGAATTTTACTTTATCTGTTGAGACTTGCTTTGTGTCTGATTATTAGATCAATTTTGAGAAAGTTCTATGACGTATAGAAAAGGTATATTCCTTTGTATTTGGGTCAAGTTTTCTGTAAATACCTGTTAGATCCATATTATTCATAACATTCCTCTGTTTAGTTTCTGCCTGGATGACCTGTTGAGTGGTAGAGTGAGCTGTTGAAGTCTCCTAGTGTTCATGTGTGATATTTGATGTATGATTTAAGGTTAAGTAATTTTTCCTTTTTTTAAACTTTTTTTGAATGTCTATGATTTACATGTCTTGCACCAAAATCCTTCTGCTCCCCCTAGTAAAATAAAACAGACAAGCAAAAAATCTCATCACAGAAGCTGTAGTGTACCACACAGTATAGCCTTCTGTACACATATGTTTACTTTCAAATGTTCATTGCTAAGAGTCATGGGTCTGCTTGGAGGCCTACACTATCATTACCAGATCCTCACTGGGACGGCTGTCAGGTAGTCCATTGTTGCTGTGTGTCAAGGAGATTATTAATCTTTGAATCTGCAGATCTGGCCCCTTCATATATTCTAATAGGTCATACATGGGGTAGATGTTGGGGTGAGGTTCACTCAGAGCCCTGGATCAGAGCCACTCCCTTGTCCTCAGGGCAGAGCCCACTCTCTCACACCCATATCATCATGGCAGGGTCAGCTCTCCTGCTCCAATGGCTCAAGGTAGGGAAGGCTCACCTGCTCCTGTGTCCTCAGAGCAGGGCACGCTCACATGTTCCCATGTCATCAGGGCAGGGCTCGCTCTCCCGCTCCCATATTATCATGGCAAGGTTGGTTCACCTGTTCCCGTGTCCTCAGAGCAGGGCTGGTTCACCTACCCCTGTGTCCTCAAGGCAGGGCCCATCTTCCTGCTCCCATGTCATCAGGGCAGGGCTGGCTCACTCGCTCCAGTGACCTCAGGGCTGGGCCAGCTCTCCACCTCCCATGTCCTGGGGTGAGGCCGGTTCTCCCACTACTGTGTCCTCAAGGCAGGGCCAGCTCTCGGGCTCCCATGTCCCCAGGGCTGACTCACTTGCTCCTGCATCCTCAGGGCCAGATCTCCTGGTCTTGTGTCCCCAGGGTGAGCTCTCCTACTTCATGTCCTCAGGGTCAGCTCTCCTGCTCCCGTTCAATTTGCCAGATTGCGAGAGGAGGTCCATGAGGCCTGTGGTGTGGGTGGTGCAGTCCTTGACTCAAACAGCACCCCCTCGCCTTTGAACACCATCTCCTTGGTGTGCACTATACTGGGCCGCAATCCAAAAGGTGACCTGAGCGTGGTCTCATGGTCCCGCAGCAGGAGGGCGTAGACGATAGGATTTCCTTCTTTCTGGGAAACACTGTGTTTTGGAGTTCTCAGTATGGTCCTTTGGTGGCTTTGCAGTCTCTGCTGTTCCGCGAATCAGACAGTGTGTGATTAATGCCATCTTGGATGACCTCGGATTGGGTATTTCTAATACATTGTGCTAAGCTTTTCTTTCCAATCAGGGCGCTCTCAGGGATGAACATTTCTGTGTAGCTCTGGAACACAATCCTCCTCAGAATGCATTGAGGTCCTCATCTTTTGAACACCGTGACCTGCGCCCACCACGCGGTGAGGTTAGTAATTTTTTTTTTACATAAGTGGGTGACCTTGCATTTGGGGCATAGATATTCAGAATTAAGACACCATCTTGGTAGATCTATTCTTCGACTTTATTCTTTGATGAGGATGAGGTGTCCTTCCCCATTTTTTTTGATTAATTTTAGCTGAATGACTATTTTATCAGATATTAGAATGGTGACTCCAGCTTATTTCTTGCATCTTGCATCCATTTGCTTAGAAAATCTTCTTCCACTCCTTTTATTTATGAGGCAGTGTTTATTTTTTTTTTTTATATTTAGGTGTGTTTCTTGTAAGCAACAGAATGTTAGATCCTGTTTTTCCATCTATTTTGATAGTTGGTGTTGGAGGTTCTTTCAGGGGAGCTGGTGGGCCTTAAAGAAGTACTTACGTTTGACTAGACTCACATGTGGCAGTATAAGCCTCCATGGAGAACAGCCTACATCTCTTGGCAATCTGTTTCTGGCATTTTTCTTTGGCTTGCTTCATTCTTTTGGCCAAAATTTAGTGTATTATGGAGTTTCTTTCTTATTTTGCTTAGTGTCTTGTTTCTTCAGAGCAATGTAGTGTGTCAGTGTTTGTCTTGCAAGGTACATGGAGTAAAAAGAAGCTAAATTTAGGGTGTGTTGTCCCTGGGCTTCTTACCTTCTCTGTTTAAAGGTTTTTGGTCAACATATTCCATGGCGTCATATTTTTTAGAGAGACTGAGACACTTTCCGTTTCTGACTGGTCTTTCCTTTTTTTCATTTTCTCCCATTTTTATTAATTAATTTATTCAGATGACAACTCAATTGTTCTCCCATCACTTCTATCTACCCATTTCTCCCTCCCTCCCACTCCCTCCCTATTCCTCTCCCCTAGGTCCATGATCATGGGGGATCTCCTCCCCCACTTTATGGTCCCAGGCTATCAAGTTTCATCTTGGTAGCCTGCCTATTCTTTCTTTGAGTGCCACCAAAGTTCCCTACCAAGGGAGGTTGTCAAATATGGGGCACCAGAGTTCATATCAGAGTTAGTCCCTGCACTCCACATAACTGTGGACAATGTCCTGTCCATTGGCTCGATCAGAGTACAGGTTTGGGTTTTAGTACTTGTATTGTCTTTGGTTAGTGCAAAAGTTTGAGCAGACACCCTGGGCCCTGATCCACCCATTATGATGTTCTTCTTGTAGGTTCTAAGATCATCGGGATCCTTCTATTTCCCTATCTCCTATATTTATCTTACATTAGGGTCCCAGTGGGATGTCCTCACATCTGTCCCTATCTCCTGGTAAGTGAAGTCTTTCATGGGACATGCCTTTTGGCCTAGTGTCCAATTATAAGTGAGCATATACCATGTGAGTCTTTTTGCTTCTGGGTTAACTCACTTAGTATGATCATTTTGAATTCCCTCAATTTGCCCATAAATTTCTGGATTTCCTTGTGTTTTTATAGCTGAGCAGTATTCCAAAGTGTAAATGTGCCACAATTTCTTTATCCTTTCTTCAACTGAGGGACATTTAGGCTGTTCAAATCCTTAGTAAGGAAACTGACAGCTCTTTTAGGCCCGAACTGACAAGGTGCAGTAGCACCTATGAGTCCAGGAATATCCTGTCCTTTTTAAAAATAATAACCAAGTTGAGAACACTCAGATTGGCATCCACAATACATTTGTGAACATATATGTGCTTTCTCACTCCAGTTCTCCTTGATCTATATAATAAGAATGGTCCTTACTCAACAGTGTGCAAATTGGCATGTGTCAAGATGTCTTGTTTTATGGGAAACCTTGTTTGTCATTCCTACCTTTGATTTAAACCACATAATCTTTCTGCTCTTCACCCATATCATCAGCATCTCTTTCTCTGGCCATGTCCTTTCTCATAGAACTTAGAAATCCTACATTCATCATCCACTTCAATTGGTGTCTGACAGATGTTGCCATAGAAGGAGATATTACATTTCATATTGACATAACCAACCACGTAGGAGGCACCATGAAAAAAAGGTAGTAGTTCTACAAAATAATTTCTAGTTACTTATAAATTTACACAAGCAAACACCATTGCTGAAGATAAACACTTTAATTATGACTCTTCAATCCCCTTTGCCTAGGGAGATAATCATACCAATAATTTTTTGGGGGAAAATTCCCTTACATAGTAAACACATCTTTTTGTTTACTTTACATCTCAACATGAGATGCACACCTGCATATCCTTAAAGGGTATCTCCTGCATCCGCTCTCACTGTTGCAAGGATTCTTTTTATGGAAGGCCAATGCCAGATGGCAAGTTTCAAAAATTGGTTGGAGCAAAATGTAGGAAGAGATTGGAATGTCTTTATTGTCGCATTTACCCAAAGTATTCCCTAGGCAATATAGCTGTTACTAAATTCCTAGGTTGCCAGGACCCCAGAAAATTATATATAACCTAGATGTCTGATTCTTTTGTATCCATCTAGTATTTCTCTTTTTTAATTTTCTTTCCTTCTTCACTAATGTTACAGCGAAGGAAGGAGTCAACTTTTAGGTTAGAAATTGACCTTTTATTTTTTTTCTTATGATTTTGATCAGCAGGCCTGGTCAAGGATCTGGCTACAAAACCTAAGGAAGGAGATTTCAGCTTAAAGTGCACACTTTTATTTCCTAGAATTCCCTACCGTTGTGCACTTCATAAAAGCTACTATGATATTTGACTGGCCATGCCCATTTGGAAAGGCATAATTGTTTCTTTTTCTTTTCCTCTCCTCTTTTCTTTGGAAGCTCACATAGCCTCAGTATGATCATAAACTCTCTGGTGCATTAGGAATCGTTCATCTTCTAAAAATCCTCTCTCCACTGTGTGGCTTCTTGATTCGACGTGGCTGATCTGTATTCTGCCACATCTTCTCCTCCTTTTTTACTTGTGGCTACTTCTGAGATTTGTCATAAAATTCTTTTATTAAAAAGACTAAGAGAACCTCCAGAAGAAATCTTGGTAGAGGCTTAGAAACAATTTGTTCTAATTCCTTGGAATTTTCTTCTATGCTAAGGAATATATAGTTCATAAAAGTAACACCCTCTTCATTCACATTCTGAGATCTAAACTGTTTTCAAATTATTTTAAAGGTAGATGAAAAGCAAAATATTCTATTGATTTCCCACAAGAGTGATGTTTGGAACATAGAAATGACCTTCCTTATAGAAAATGGCATAATTCCCTAACACATTCCTAGCTATAATGTCATCACAGAAACTGTTATAAATCCCCCAACTGACCTACATTGTTGATGAAACATTAACATTTAAAGACCGAATAGAAGGAACTGAAGTTGTGCTATCTGAGATAAAGGGTAGGGGAAAGAGATTGTGTTAGATGTGGGCTGCTTTGTCCTTAGGCTCAATAATAAAGTAACTCGTTCCTCCTTCCCTAGGAGAAACCAGGGTTGTTAAAGAAAATCAGCTTCCTGTATACAGAAGAAAATATCATGTGAGGTTCATAAGCATAACCTACTAATAGGAATGGTCATAGGCACTCTGGGAGTATTTGTTAGATCGTAGTGGAGTGAGGTTACAAGCACAGCTGTACATCCTTTCCATGTCTTCCCTCAGCATATTATTTAACAAATATTTGTGGACATAGAAACAGCAGGAAGCAACTCTAACCCCAGAGCAGCTGAGCTAACTACAATCACCAAGTACAACCACCCCTCCTGGGATTTGCCAGATTTGAGAGAGCAGCTGCTGTGCTATTCTAATGCTTGGGGAAGAACATGAGTTCAAGGGGAAAAAAATCAAAGTTTTCTTCTTTCTTTCTAATTCTCAGGAGGGGACTCAAAGCTAGTATCTTCCACAACATGAAGAGGAAGGAGAATTGAATTTGTCAAGCAGAATTAAAAATAGTGGACTTTTGACATTCTTATAAACACCTTACTAAAATTTGAAATATTCATCATTTCCCATGCAAATAGTTTACCTGAGTACTATGTCTTGTTTGAAACAAATTATCTTTGCTGTTCTTCCTTAGTAACTATGATGATCAAATTTCATTTTTCTTATCCATAAATTCCAGGCTTATAGATTGTGACTATGTGTCCCTGGGGGCAGATATTTCCCGTGTTTATATCATTATTATGCTGTTCTTTCTGATTTCATAAGAAGCCATATGAGTATCATTAAGTCTATTTGGAGAAACGCTGTATCTTAACTTGCAGAATTCATTTGACTAAGCTACTGTGCCTGTTTGATCTTTCTTTTTTATGTAATCTCAGTGTCATGTGCAAGTGGACTTCATCCTACAGTGGAATTGGCATATAGTGTAAGGTATAAGCACCATGATAAGGATGTGAACCTTCATATATGAATATGGGATGTTCACAAACCTGCAGAGGCCTCTCAAATTATTATTTAGACCTCTCTAATTATTATATTGATGTTTTTAATTTCTAAAACCTATAGGGGTTTTGTTAACTATGTACTTCTTCAACCGTGCTGGAAAGAATACAAATTCTCCGATAAGTGGATGAAGTCATACACAGAAAAGATTACAGTAAAAATCTCAGCCAAGATGTCTGTGGTGAAAACCGTGCTGGTGTGATGGTCATCTGCATCAGCCATGCAAAAGATACACAGGAATCTTCAGGATATACACAGGAATTCTCTTAGACTTGTCCTTAATGATCTGATTTTCAAGGTATTGCCAGGCTAGTATCTTTTAAACCCTTAGTCTATAAAAGATTTTCTCAAAGCCTAATGAAAGAGCAAAATCCTGGAAATGAGTAAAGCTAACATACTCACTATTGGTTTTATTACAGAAGAAGAATAGTAACTTTAATAAGATATATTTTATGTTGGTACAAAACATAACTGTAAGCAACACCCAGCCTACATCAAAGAAAATGATGGGCATCAGAGAACCTCCTTATGGAGATGGCTTCCAATGTTGCAAACAAACCACTCGTCAAAATGTCCTCTTTTCAGCCACAGACAGAATTCTGCCTAAAAATGGGCGAGCTTGGATGCCAGTAGAGACAATTGTCAAACTCTGCCAAGGTAGGGTAAGCAAGTCCTCAATAGTTCCTGCCTCACAAAGATGTCTGTTAGATCTTTTGGGCTAGAAGGCTGAAGATGATGCTCCAACATTATAGAGAGTTTTGGATGACTGTTTAGGCAGCAAAATGTCTGTGTCTTTTTTTTTTTTCACTTTGAAAGCTGCTAACATGCACTTCTGTTTTACTTGGATAATTTTATTACTTCTTAAGTCTCTGAGGGGATTGAAGGCCAGATATTTTAGTTTTACAATTAAGCTTAGCTGCTTAGGGGTTAAGATGTTTTTGGGTCTAGATAGATGTTTTAAATTTATAGATAAGAAATATGATAGTTATTGATATACATTCAGAATTTTAGACTCACCAAGATAGGAAAGATACTTTCTTTAAGGTTGCCAAATACAAATAGCCAAATCACTATTAAATGTAGTCTTTATAAAATTCCAGACTGTTTCATGGTTCTTCTTGCTGTATTTAGTTTATTTTATTTATGTATAATAATATAGATTTATATGTAAAAAGGGTATATAATAAAAATATATTTTAAATGTATCCAAAGAACTACTATATGAAAGTCAGGTATACACTAGAGGAATAAAAAAAAATATGTCTATCAAAATAAGACTTGAAGAAGAGAACTTTTTTGTTCTCTTTTAAGTCATGATCTCAAGAGCAGACTCATTTTTTTATTCAAATTTATCTAATAAAACATCTACAAGAAAAAAGAAAAGTACTGCAAAGGCAGCCTGTACTTAAAATTAAGCAAGAACAGATACATCAGAAGTACCTGAGAACAAAGTACATAACCTATTATTGGAGTTAGACTAGAATATTTTATTACTCAATTAACGTTCATTTCATAGTTTAGTAAAGCTCTCTTATTTTTTAACATAATAAATAATAAGTAACAGAAAAGGAATTTAGTAAATGAGGGGACATAAGAAACACTGAAGCAAAAATTACAAATCTCTTTACTGGTAGTTTACTCTTTTCACCTTTTTAATATTTACTTAACTCATTTATTTATGCACTTTACATCTTGGTAGTAACCCCAGCCCTCTTCTCCACCCACCCAACAGAGTTCATCAAATCTCATCATGACTGAGCACTTCCTCTTGTTGCCTAGCAAGGCAGCCCTGCCAGGGCAATGATCAGAGAGCAAGGCATCAGAATCCATGTCAGAGACAGCCCATGCTCTCCTTACTAGGGAACCCACATGAAACACGAGCTGCCCTTTTGCTACATATGGGTAGGGGCCTAGGCCAAGTCAATGCATGGCACTTGGTTGGTGCTCCAATGTCCTTAACTTTCCTCCCCTCCCTGGGGCCTGGTTAGTTGGCTCTGTTTATCTCCTTGTGGAGCTCCTGTTACTTCCAGGTCCTTCCACCCGTGCCCCCACTTCTCCACAAGACTCGCTACATACCCGATGTTTGGGTATGGGTCTCTGCATCTGTTTGGATCTGCTGCTGGATGTAGCCTCCCAAAGGACAGCTATGCTAGGCTCCAGTCTGTAAGCATAGCAGAATATCGTTAATAGTGTCAAATGGGGTGGCACTCTCCCATGAAGTGGGTCTCAGGCTGTGCCAGGCATTGGGTGGACATTCCCTCAATCTCTGCTCTATCTTTATCCCTGCATATCTTGTGGGCAGGATAAGTTTTGCATCAAAGTTTTTGTGGGTGGGTTGGCGTTACTTCACCTCCATTTGGAGTCTTGTCTAGTTAGAGGGTGTCTTCTTCAGCCTCCAGGATCCCTGCTACTAATGATCTCAGCTAGAGTCACCCCCATATCCTCCCAGAAGTCTAGCCTGTCCCATGCCTCCAGCTTTTCGAAGAGATGCCCCCACACTCAGTTTCCTTTTCTCTAAAGTCCTTCTGCTCTCCTGTCCCTGCTCTCCCCAGATCTGATCTCCACCCTCTTTTCTCTCTGTGTTCCTTCTCTTCAACCACTTCTGCTGTCTATTTTATTTTCTATACATTTTTGTTTTACATGAACTGCGTACATCTTTTTTTTTTGTTTTCGTCTAAGAATTTAAGTGTTTACAGTTTTAAATGTTAAAAATATTTATTGTTCATACGCACAAAGGTATTTTTGACCTGCCGTTTTCCGGATGTTGGTAAGTGTTTGCCATGTACCAACCATTGTAGTGCCACAATGATGACCCTTATTAGTCGCTAAAGACCCTTGTGTCCTACTTATTTATCCTACACTTCTTTCACAAATCTCTAAGTGAAAACAGTGGAGTTTCAAGTGCCTGGATGTTGCCTTTCTCAGAATGGTGTATGGCTTGGTTTGCATTCCTCTTTCACTTAGAAGTGCACATTAAGTGTTCTCTGTGTGTTTCATTGCTTTTTACTTCATTTCCCTTTATCAACAAATTATATGTCATTTATAACATGAGACCACAGGATTCTCTCTCTCTCTCTCTCTCTCTCTCTCTCTCTCTCTCTCTCTCTCTCTCTCTCTCTCTTTCTCTCTCTCCTTCTCCCTCTCCCTCTCTCCCTACCTACTCTCTCTCTCTTTCCTTCTCTCTCTTTCTTTCTTTCTTTTTGAACATGTTCACCTATTTAGAGGATATCAGTGCTGGTTCTGATTGGGCAATTATGAACAAAGCTACCACAAATATTCATGTCCTGATTTTTGTGTAGGTGCAATTCATTGTAGGAAAACCTGTGCACCGAGCTGTGAGTGTATATGATAAGATAATGCATAACTTTGCGAGAAACCATTTGTTTTCTCTAGCAACTGCTTTGTTCACACTGTGAGCCTCAATGATTTATCTCTTTGCCAACACTGGAAGCTGATCTCACAGGTGTCTGATGTTGTTTTCATGAAAGAATATTTAATTAACTACAATGTGTAGTGTGTCTGTGTACTTATTTGCCCACCAAATTTTATTTTTGAAATGATGAAGTTCAGACTTTTTGTCCATTTTTAAACTGCAATCATAGTTTCTTACTATTGATTTTTATGTGTTCTTTGGATATCTCAGAGGGAAGTCCAAAGCCAGAGGTGTCTTTTACAACTACCCTATCACTGGTATGTTGGTCCTCTGTTTTAATTATCTTAAGAGTATCTTTAAGAGTATCTGTTACACAATTTTTTAATAAAGTCTAACTTTTGAATGTTTTTACTCATAAACAGTATTTTGAGTCTCATACCTTAAAGTCATTACCACAGCTCAGATTGTTTCCCTGCATAAAGTCTATGTTCGATGCCTTTGTATGGTACATTAAGGTCTGTAATCTATTTGATTTAATATTTTGTTGTAAATTCTTAGCCTTGGTTATACATTTATTTACATCTCTGTGTGTCATTTTTGTCCTTCTCTTTTTTCCTTTCTTTTATCCTAAGATATGAGTTTTTGTAGACAGTGCTCTTGATGTATCTGCATTTTCTCCTTTGATTTTTGTTTTGTTTTGTTTTGCTTTGTTTTCAAATGCCCTTACTCGATTCTCTATTCCCCTTCTTCTCAGAGTAGGGGCGGCTCCTTATTGATACCAGCCCACTAAAAGTGAGAAATTTTATTTGTGGCATTATAAAAAGTGGGAAACTGAAATAAAATATCAAAGCAAGAGAAAGTAAAAATTTACTGTAAGATCTTATTTTGACATATGTGAAGAATAAAGGTGTTCATATTACATGCATTGAACTATCACCTCTAAGTATATTTTCACTTAGCTTTCGAGATCATGAGCTTCTGAATAGCTTCTCATACACACTTCACAAAATCACACAATTTCTATGAATTGTACAATTTGACAGCTTTCAAAGCAGTAATTAAAAAATTAATGAAACTTATCACTGAAATTCTTCATATTTCTCCTCTTTCTCACTCGCATTCTCCTATTTTTCATATTCCTCCTCATCCTCCCCCCACCACAATACGTAAGTTCATGCTCTAACACAAACATTCACGTGATTACCAGTCTACCAACAAGGCCACTTGATTTGGACTTTCAAACTCTAAGCAAAAATGGATCTTTTTTTACATTGTAAATGGACCATGCTGAGTATTTTCTTATTGTAAAATAAACTGCCTAATGTAGTATCTAAAAATTAGTCAAACTTACTTTTTAAATCATTAGAAACCACAACAAGAATAATCTAATGTGTCTTTATGATATTGCTATATAAATAAATAGTTTTCTATTTGAAAAGTATAAGTAGCCATACTAAAATCTTTTCTTTATAAATAGTTTTCTACCTTTGATATGGCCAGGCAGCATCACTGAAGATTTTTCTCTCCCTAACATCAAGCCCAAGTCAGTCTTTCAAGAAACCAGGACAGCCATGTCATACGTTCATGTGGAAGATGAGCTTCAAAACAACCAACAAGAGTCTGGGGAGTCATTTGAGCATGCGGGGCCCTAACCAACTGTGATAGATTGCTCCAAACACCAAGTGACCCAGGGGCTTTGAATTTGTCACATAGGCCATTGTGGAGGAAGTGGATACAGATATGAATACAAAGGCCACACAAGGTGGGTGAAAGAGTTGTGGAAACAAAGAGACCTGTGTCACGAAGAGAGCCTACTTAACTTTGAAAAATACATTTGATAGTGGTATTATAGATGACACTGAATAACATCATGTGGAAGATTATTTAGAATAGCTTAGGAAAAAAATGAAGTTATTGAAATCATGACTGTCAGAGGCAATGGAATGGGAGATGGGCTCTTTGGTTTTGTCACCCTAGATGTCCATGATTCCGCGGATAAGACTGTTATTCCATACAGTAAATGGAAAACACTGTGAAATAGGGAAAGACCCGCTGAAGCAAGAGATGTCTGGCACCTCCTCCAACCAGTGAGCTCCAAGTGGTTCTGTAAACTCTGGTGATGGTTTTGGAGGGAATAATAATTTTGTTGAGAAAGAAATGTCAGTGTTTGTGATGGCTTCACTGTTGTCATGGTGGTGGTGGATATGGGGCCAGAGGGAATGGTGAGAGTAAATGTAGTAGTGATGGAAGCTATTTTGGAGGTGGAGGAAAGCTACAATGATTTTTGCCAACTACAACGATCAGTCTTCCAGTTTGGACCAAGGAAGAGAGGACAATTTGGAAACAAAAGCTCTGTCCCTTATGATGGTAAAGGCCAAAATCCAATAGGCCAAGGATACCAAGGAAAATGCTAAACCAAGAAACCATGATGTGATGGTCTCAGTAGCAGCAGCACTATGGCAGTGACTGGAGAGTCTAATTACTCCCAGGAAACAAAGCTCTGCAGGAGAGGAGAACCAGACAGTGACAGGGAAGCTACACATCGCCACAGACCAAGAACTGGGCTGGCGGGGCATTCAACCAAGAACAGTGTTATGCTCAACCAAGAACAGTGCAGGCAACGCCTAGCAGCTGCAAATAAAACATGTTACAGACATATTCACGTATGAGCAAAACACCTCCAAGACTGTGTTTGTGACTAATTGTATAACAGGATGTTTTAAGTTTCTGTTCTGTGGAAATTATTAAGGACTAAGTGACAAAATGTAATAATCTGATCATTATGCTTAATAAATGTGACCTTTTCTATAAATACAGAAATAAGAAGAGTTACCATTATGTATATGAGATAATAGGGAAACTATAAAATAGTATAAGTTAAGAATAAGACTATCATACATGTACACTATCGCACTGTTAAATTATCACGTATGTACATGAATTCACAGATAACTTGAACATAGCAGAGAGAATATACATATTTAAATATTTTAAAGACTTCATTTCTTTTATGTATGTGTATCTGCCTGGGGGTTTATGCATATTCATGACAGGGGGCAGGGACATTGGATGCCCATAAACAGGGAGTTTTGGGCAGTTGTGAGTCAAGAGAAATGGAAGCTGGAATCAAAAGTTGAGTCCTCTGCAAAGGCTGTATGTACTCTTAACTTCAGAACAACCTTTCTAGGCTTAAATTTTAAAATATTTTTGTAAATTATTTGATAATTTCATTCAAGGTGTTTTGACCTTGCTCACAGGCACATAAATTTAATGATTATGTTGAGCTCATTCATACATGATCAAATAAATTGATGATATTTTACATTGATAGATTAATAATATCTTTCCACATTGTGCTAGAAATACCAACTAAACTAGTTTTTCTCAACAAGTATATTTACTCATATAGTCACATACACTATCCACATAATATATGTGAATATATAGAATGTATATTTTAATATGTATGTGCATATTGATACATATACCTTAGATTTTATATACAAATCATATGTGTATGGGTACGTAGCTTTCCAGAATTGATTATGATGTTCAAAAAGAACCAAACACAGATCCATGAATGATGCTGGCTATATTTACTCAATGTTACTGTCACAAATAATGACTATCTTCTATTTTCAGTGAAACATAAGACTATCAAGTCATATTGTATGAAGACAAGGTAAGGTATACTGAGTGTTAATGCAGTCCAATTTGTGTTAGATGGAAATGTGTCTAAGAATGTGCATTAAAAATGTGTGACACATACTTAAGGACCTGCAGATGGTGATGCCATATATAAGACACAGAGCAGTAGATAAGAATGAATCTTTCTTTCACTGCATTCATGTTTACATTATTCCTTGACCATGTATACACTATAAATTTATATTTCAATGCAAAAATCCAACATTGAAACAAGAAAATACCATTGTATATTCTGGAAAGGCAAAAACACCCAAAGCTAGCATCTTCTCATAACCAGTAACTCACTTCAGTGACTGATACTATTCTAATTTTTAGCAGTATTAATTCATTCCATTATAAGAAACAATCTGAAAAGTGATAATGAGAAATAAGTGCTTATACATTTTACTTTAAATGGAAATAAATAACATAAAGTTAAGTTATTAATCAAAGTCAAACAGCTGGTGATGGGTAAGTACAAAAAATTAATCCAAGCAAAAAGATATAGCTGCTCAGTTAATCATCTGGCAAGCCTCTGGCATGTATGAGATGGTCAATAAATGTTTGTTTGTTAGCTAGTTTGTTTGTTTGTTCTGTCTTTATGTCATGATTAGATTGATCCTGGGATCAATGTCAATCTAGAAAGGGAAATCTATCAGCACATCACATCTCTTTCCAATTTAGCACTGGTATTAACTTCTTGCTCAAAAGCACAAAGGGTAAGGTAGTTAATTATACTAAAACATGAAGGAATTTATTCAGTAGAAAAGAGATATTACATTGCTATGACAGGAAATGAGTGACACTATCAATAAAAGTAGATACGACATCTTTATAAGTCATAGCCTGAGTTTACTTCTACAAGGCAAGATTCAATGTCACTAAAGCAGAATGCAGTCTTGTCTATATGCTTTAGCTGAAGACCTGCATGAAATGTCAAAGAGGAACTTAAATAAATTATATAAAATAGCTATTTTATGGAATGGTAATTATTTGATCTTGGCAAAAGAAACATTTTTCCCTTTAAAATATGTATGTTACTCATAGAGCAACATTGATTCAATTTCTTTTCTGTCGAACTATAGGACAAATATAAATTGAATTTATATTACACAAAAGATTAGGAGCTAAAATTTCATTTTAAAACCCAGAAACATTACATTTGAGAACATTGAAATGATTGTATAAAACATAAAAGATTTAAAAAATGTTTTGAAAGAAAACCAGTCATTAATTCTGTTATTCTAACATTTTGTTGATTGTTGCCAAGTAAACCACAAAGATCAGATAACTGTGCAAAACTTGCTCCATGTACAAAATCATCCTCTAAAAAAGTAAATAAATTCTTATTCATTTAAATATTTAAAATTCTTAATAGTATCAAATTTCTAGTTTTCAACAGAAAGAAAAATTAACAATGACCTTATTATGCCTTTATAAAAGACATTTGAAGATAATAAGAATTTGCAGGTTAATACTCCTGTGTAAGAAAGGTCAAATGCCAGAAACTTTCTAGAAACATCTATATATTATATCAAAACACAGTCAATAAAGGCAGCCCGTAAATTTGCAAGGTGCCTAGGTTCAACAGACCTAAAATCAATGAAGTCTTTGGGATCAATGTACCTCTCTCATGAATGCAGTCTGTTAATTAATCAGGGTTTAAATGATCCTGCCTGCTGGAGTGGAAATTCCTCTCTGCTTGGGATATGATATTTGGATCAAGTATTTATTCATTAACATGCCAGACACATTAGAATACCCTATCGATCCCACACTCAGTGAAACATATTCACAAATGCCTACAACACATCTTTATTAAAATATTCTATTGTGATAAAGTGATATGGTCAGTGATCTCTAAGTATTTAGATCTTGGGTCAAGGAAATATTTTTGAATGCAAAATCCTTATACATCAGAGAAGAAAACTTTGCTTCCATACTTTGTGTGTCTTCATAAAACCATTAGCTGCTGGCTTATAAATTTGATTATGTTGACTACATCATATTAGTTTTTAAAATATTTCATGCTGTACATTTTTACATTTTCCCAACTCTTAGTCTTATTCCCTCCCAAATTCACATCTTCCTTTCCAACACCTTCAAACTTTTTGCCTTTTTTTTTCCCCTTTAAATAACCCGTTAAACCAGTTCTACGCTGCATATACACTTCTGCATGTAAGATCATGTCCTGGAGCATAGTTGATCTACTCGAGGCTACACCCTGAAAAAATATTAACTCTCCTTTACTTTAAAATAATTACTTTTAAAGAGCTCCAGTTAGGTGTGGAGGCTCATGACCATGACCATTCTCCAAGCTAGACTGCTGACTTCCTTTATCTTGTGCATGTCTGGAATAGACAACCGTAGCTGCTCACAGTCCACATGTACTGCATCCCTATCATTCCAGAAAATGCTGCTTTAATCAGGGCCTTCCTGACATATGCCTCTTACAATCTTTCCACTTGCTTTCATGCCAAGATAACTCCCAAGTCTTGATACTAGCTACACAAACATCTCATTTTTAAGCTAAGCACTCTACTAACACTTGTGCTATATGCTTTGTTCAGTTTTTGAGTTTGAATTAACCAGAGTTTACTGCACAAAGAAACTTTGTAGAGAGATCACAAAATTAGAGAACAATTTGATACTATGTCTATTTAGCAAAGTAATAGTAATGAGTTCAGAGTTTGGACCTCTGGATTCCCTTGGTTAGAATGGACTTGACTTTTTCCTGTTCTGTGATCAACTGGTATGATGGCTTCATCAAAAAAGTCTTACCATTATATAACTTAGGAAGTTATGTCAGCAGCCAAAAGCTTTGATGCTAACTTGTATTGTTTTGGGTGGTCTTTAGGACATGTGTTTTAAACAAATTAAAAGAAAGCATTCCACACCTGGCACTGGACTTTTGGATTTGGCAACCTATGTCCCCTGGGCAAATGTGCATCTCCTGGATAGAGTGACATCAATTAAACTCTTTTGTGTGAATAAGGAAAGTGTTAAAATAATATACATTTTATGAATATTTCTATGAAATTCCAAATCAATACACAAACACATATACATATTACTATTTTATGCTTATCTATGAGAACATGTATCATATATTCTTCTAAATGTTTGATTTTCAAAAACTAATAAATAATCAACAATAATCAATCTTATCTCTAATTGTTTCTAAGCCACTTAAAAGTTATTTTTCAAAAACTAACCTTTGCTATAAAATGTATTTTAAAGCACATCAAAAAATGTAAGGAAAATACAGTAAGCATTCATCTTCCCATTTCTCAGTAGTAGCATTATTTAATAATGTATTTATACATAGTTTTTATTTTACAGAATAGATGTTAAAGCAGAATCAGATATATTTTAATATATTAATTAGCAGTGTTATATGCACTTTCCTATATGTGAAAAATTACTCCAATGTTTTTTATATTTGTAGAAAATCAAGGTTTTGAGTCCTAGACCTTATTATGTCTTTGTTGATAGCCAAACAAGTTTTAACTATACACTCTTCAAATTCACTGTCTATGTACTCTTCATTAGAACTATCTACATATTCACTACTATTTTTTTAGAATAAATTCCTTATGATGAATTTATAGTCAAGGGCACACTAATTCCAACATCTGTGTGTGCATGGATATGGGTGTGTGCTTGTGCATGTGTATGACTTTTATAAATTATATTTAAAATACAAAGTTTAATAGTAATAGAATAAGTGTTGAATGTTAAATATTCATTAAAGAAAAATCTGATGGACATATCAGATTTAATATTTATTCTTTTTGTACTCTACATGAGCTGGTAGAATGTAAAAATATGTACATTCCCTTTACATGTATACTTCTATGGAAAATGATCAGACAATTTCAATTGTCTTGTCTACTATTAACTAATCAGTTTTTCCAAAAAGTATATTAGTTAAGCAATATTATAAGGACTGTCTAATGTTGAAATTATGTTAATGAAATAGTAATGCTGATGTCCTGGGGCCGTGTCCTATTGATCTTTTAATGCAAATTATCAGAGCAGAGACTGGCTTTTTATGAATAGAAACTTCAGACCTGATTTTTAGATAGGCTTACACAAAAGAGAGTAATGAATAGTACATCTGGAGCAAAGATTTGAATTGGACATGGCTATTATCATGATGAGTCAATAGCTAATAAATAATCCACGTGACTGGATCCTAATCATCCAGCAGACCATGAGAAAACATAATCAATGTCTTGAATCAACTTAAAACATAAATATAGCCAAAGGAACTTAAGGAAACACAAATGATTCGTGACAACTTTGGCTCTAACATTTTCTCAGTGTATCAAGTAAAATAATGCTCAAAAAAATACCTTGATAGTTTTTAAATTCTTCCTATAGCTTATAGATAAAATTATATATACAGATATATAGAGAGAAATATAAAAAGTTTTCTGTAAATAAGCTCTTTAATAATTTTGCATACATGTCAGGAAAATAAATTTTTAACTTAAAAATATCTAAGGGTTTTTTTGTATTTATTAATCATTGTTTGATGACATGTTTCTGAACAGTAACAAAATGAATAGTCTGTTCTACTCTGTCCTTTGTTAAACATCCCTACAGATTTCTTGATTCTGCAAATACATTCCCTAAAAACTGACTTAAAACAAAACAAAACATTGCTGAGACAGAATGTTCTTTGCAAATTTGGTGTGCGCGTCACAGGAGCAGGTGGCTGATTCCAAATGCCTTACATTTGAGTGATGAAGTGCAGCTCTGAGTTCGGAAGTAAAGGAGGGGTGCAGGAAGGAGGATGTCCTAGAGAGCCAAAAGCAAGGGCTTACTAAATATAGACACAGCCCTCTCATACAAGTGAATTTGAAGGCATCCATTACTGTTCTCTTCTGGTCACAGGAGAACAGGAAATGGCCATTTACCGAGATTAGCATAGCCCTCAAAGTTTCAGTTTGGGGAACTGAAAGCCAGAGACTCATCACTTCTCCACAGCCTCCCTGAGAACAATATGGAAAAAAAGAAAAGTGTATCAGTCTAAGGGGAAAAGAGCCAGGGTCTGGACATAGGTGTAATGGCTCAGATGCGGCAAGAAATTAAGAACTATTTCTCATATAAGCATAGCTTACACCAACCCCACATTAAAAATACATTTCAGATGTGAATAAATCCCTATGAAAACATTTTAAAGGTGTTGAAAATGTATTAATGGAATAATGTATGGTAATTATCTTGATCATACTTATTCGTACCCAGTGTGGATTTCCATAAAAAGAAGGACGTGCTGGAAATTCTTATTTTATTAAACAGGGATAGCTATAACCTCAGACAGAGTTCTTTAAGCACTTCTGGAGCACTATCAGGAATATCAATTTGATCTGTGGCTGTATCACTAATGAATCCCTAAATTCATTTGATTCATTTAGAATTAGTTCAAGGGTATCAAGAACAGCAGTGAGTTGTGAACTCTTAAATTACAAATGAAGTAGCATACCATAGACTTGCTGAAATCTCTGTTGTAGCTGGACTGTAGGTACCTCGTGAAATTTTACTGTAAAATCATTAGCATAGAGAGACCTAGTTATCATCGACTTAGGAGAAGCTGAAACGTCTATTACACCTTACATGCATTGGTCCAGTAGTTAGGTAACTAACCCTGGTTTCATTGTACATGTGGCAATGAGCTGGCCTCTTTAAAATGTAAGTCTAATCAGTTAATGGTTTTTTTTTTTCATATTAGCCCAACTGAAATAACAGGTAAAAAGTGACTTGTGTATAAAAATATCATAGTCATAGGTTCAGGGACTGGAAAATTGTGGTTACAGTCTTCATGGCCTTTAAGGCAGTCACTATTATCCAAACATTTTCCAGCCACCACTCATATTAGCATGAGAATGGGTATGTTGGGACCAAGGAATGTTCTGAATCCATGATTTCACCTTATATGGAACCCAGCAAGTTAGATTATTGCATTTCATAAATATAGGCATAAGGCATAAAAGCCTTTTTAAAAAAAAAGAGACAAAAGACTCCTAAATGGCAAAAATCAGACATCAGAGTTTCATATTTGTTCCTTATGTATGTTCTGCTTCCACTCAGAGGAGAACCAGGTAAGGGTGCCAGAATCAAACACCATAAGCTGAGGCGTGTAAACAACAACATTTATTTTCTCCTAGTTTGGAAGAGTAAGCAGGGGGAGGGAGAGAGAAGGGGCACAGGAACTACAACTATGAAGTTTCTTATTTGTATTTAATCCATAGCAAAAATCTCTGTTCCCACACAAGCACCAGGTTGCATTGTCGGAGAAAACCACTGATCATAGCACTTGGTCATTTCTATAGTGTGTGAAGGAAACCTACTATGTGCCTAAGACTGACATCCCATCTACTAGAGTGTTCCCTGAGAGCAACATCCCGAGATGTCCTGAGAACCAGGAAAATGGTAGACAAGGCTTTGTGGTTTTTGGAAGAACCAGTATGAACTAGCACAAGGATCAAATCATAAGACAGATTACTCCTTCCCACCCTAAATTGGAGATAAAGATCAGTTCCTTTTTTTTTTCTTCTACACCTGGGATTATCTGTAGAGACTTGGCTTCACATGAAACTGCTTGGGGAACAACCATTGCCTTCATTGTTTTATGGAGGAAGGAGAAAGCCTGGCCTTGTGAAACAGCTAGTACTCTCTGGTGCCTGGGTGTTTGAAGTGATTCAGCAGAAAAGAATGATTCAGACACAACACAGAAAAGAAGTAGAAGGAAAGAAATGCTACCTGTTAGTTTGCTATTAAAAAAAGGAGTTCTTTCCAAAGGAAAACTGTTGGAAAAGAAGAGGGAAGCTTTGCAACCCACTGTGGCCATTCATTTCTTTGTTAGATAGTTATTTTTTGGGGTGTTTCATGTGAGACATTAACACTCTGTTCTCAGAAGCTCAATTGGTCATTCCAATCAAGATCTTACATGGTTTTGAAAGTAAAATCAGACTCAAACTTAGACAAGAACACTGATAGAAAGAACCAGTTTTTTTCTAAACATTGCAGGTTTATTCTTAGCAACACATTTCAAAGCAGGAAGCTGTGCTGCCGCCTCACCGCTGCATGAGAAAAATCTTTCACAACCTAACCCAGTCATCTTTAAACATTTAAAAGTGTTTTCTATGGTGAGAGGTTATGGGTGTATATTTAACAAAGGTAAATAGTTGTTAAATATCTACACTTACTTAAAGATTAAAAGTTTTTGTACATAAAGATAGACCGTTGAAATGAGCTACTAAGGATAATGAGAAGAGTGAATGAAGTCTTTTCCCTGATCTTGCAGGATCATGTTCCATTTCGCTTTTAACCATTAAATATTTCTGTATAAGTAACACATTAAAAGTAGTTATGTTAAATGTAAATGCTCCAGATCTAGGGCTCTACTTGACTTCCTGAGGGTGCATGTAAGGCCCAGGAGTACTCGGGGTTCTTCTTGCCTTCCCAAGGAAGCCTTCCAGACCCAGAAACATCCAGGGCTCTATCTGCCTTCCTTAGGTCGGCTAGGTCCAGGAACATCCAGGTTAGTGCCATGGCCTCTCCAACCCCCTGCCTGGCAGGACTCCCTAGGGAGCAGCCATCAGCGATGAGCAGCAATCTGTGCCCTGAACTTCATCAACCAAGCTAGGGCTCTGCCTGCCTTCCACAGGGGCCTGTGGAATATAAGAACAACCATGTGGACTGTAAAAACTCCTCCCTTCAAATCCCCTGCCAGCCATGTCCCCCTAAAGCAAACCCAGACATGATAACACACACCCACTACCCTGTGCTCCATTTTCTGACCTACAATGCAGCCTCCCTCCCTGGAGGCCAGCTGCCACCAGGGACAACCAGATGGCTAAAGGCCAGCATAAGAACATAAACAACAAGAGCCAGGGCAATATACTACCTCAAGCAGTTGACCTTAAATTCAAACTTATAAAGATGATAGAGGCCTTTATAGAGGAAATGAGTAAATCACTTAAAGAAATGCAGGAAAATATAATCAAAGGGCTAAAGGAAATGAATAAAACTGTTCAATACCTGAAGGTAAGAATAGAAGAAAACCAAAAAGAAAAATGCAAAAACAAAATATAACAAACAAACAAAAAAACCCAATCAACCAAACAAACAAACAAAAACAACCGAACTCCAGACCCAGAGCTCTATCTCTCTCCAAACAACTGTGCCTGCTTTTTCAGAGGCATTACTGCACCACAGACATCAGGTAAACCTACACCCCCAGCCCAAGCCTCTGCCTCACAACTTTCCTGAAGCACAGATAACAGTGGTAAAATGCACCTCAAGCGCTACTCCATTTCTAGCCCCTGCTGGCAACATGAACACAAGATTAGAACCCCAGCCCAAACCCTTGGTGGAAAATCCTAAGAACACATCCAACAACACTAAACTGCACCCCAAACACTGTACTCCATTTTCAGCCCCACAATTCTGCATGGTTTCCATGAAGCCTACCAGTACTGGGAACACCAGGTAGCATCATTCCCCATGCCCTTGCCTGCCAAATCTTTGAAAGCACACCCAAAAGAAGAAAACAACTCACTAAGCACTGTGCACCATTTTGAGACCCACTACTCTGCCTGCTTTCTTAGAGGTCAGCTGCTACCAGGAACAATCTCCCTGCCATCTCTCCTGAAAACATACAAAACAATTTTAAACTGGACCCCATGCCATGGACTGCATTTTTTTCAGCACAGGAGTCCTCCTGATTTATCAAGGAAACTCTGGCACCAGGGAACCCAGGTCATACTGGCATTAAAGACCACTGAGGCAAGTTTTACACGCAAAACCCCAGAGGCCACAGTGACCACAAAAAAACCTTACTGGACCTGAAAACTTCCTGGCTACCAGAACTGCAGGCCACTCAGACCAAAGACAGAGAGGAAACAGAAACCCAAGGAAGAAACATCCAAAAACGAAACATCCAACAAACTTGGAAATCAACATCTAACTCTTTAATAACCCCAAAACCCACATGGCTAAAGGCAGGCATTAGAAGCCATTCAAAAAGAGCCAGGGCAGTATCACACCACCATGCCCTGCTGTCCTATTACAGAAAGCCCTGGATAACCTAACACATTCAAAGCAGAAGAAAATGACCTTAAAAGTAATGTTTCGAAGATGATAGTGGCTTTAAAGAGAAAATGAGTAAATACCTTGGAAAAATGCAGAAAAATACAATAAAAATGAAGAAAAAAATAAAACTTTTCAAGACCTGAAAATAGAAATGGAAGTAAGAAAGAAAACACAAACTGGGAGAATCCTAGAGAAAAAAAGAGCTATATAAGATAGTAGGAACTAGAGGTACAATCCTCAATAATAGAATGAGACAGACAAGAGAATGTCAAGGGAAGAAGATACAATAGAATACATTGATACATCAGTCACTATGAAAATAGTAAACCTAAGAATAATAGGAATAGAAGAAAAGTCCCAACTCCAAGGTCCAAAAATTATTTTCAACAATATCATAGAAGATAATTTTCCTAACCTAAGGAAAGATATGCTATAATCATAAAAGAAGCTTACAGAAACCCAAAAGATTGGACCAGAAAGGAAATTTTCTCATCACATTATAATTAGAACACTACATATACAGAACAAAGAAAGAATATTAAAAGCTGAAAGAGAAAAGAGGCAAGTAATATACAAAGGCAGATGTATCAGAATTACACCAGACTTCTCAACAGAGACTTTAAAGCCAAAAGAGCCTGGAAAGACGTATTGCAGTCTCTAAGAAACCATGGATGCATTTCCAGACTACTATATTCCACAAAAATTTCAACAACCATGGATGTAGAAAACAAGACATTTCATGACAAAACCAAATTTAAACAATATCTATCCTCAACTCCAGCTTTATAGAAGTTACTAGAAGGAAAATTTCAACCCATGGAGGCTAAAAACACTCAAGAAAAAACAGGAAATAAAAATACCAAACCAACACACACAAAAAAGGGAAACACATACATATACATGCACACACACACACACACACACACACACACACACACACACACACACACAAAGAGAGAGAGAGAGAGAGAGACAGAGAGAGAGAGAGAGAGAGAGAGAGAGAGAAAGAGAGAGAGAGAGAGACTACTAATATAAAAATAAAACAAACAAAAATTAAGTTATTAGTCATTAATATCTCTCAACATCAGTTAACTCAACTCCCCAATAAAAGGATACAGGCTAAGAGAATGAGTGCAAAAATAGGGTCTATAATTCTGTTGCATACAAGAAACACACCTTAGCAACAAAGACAAATATTACCTCAAAGTAAAGGGCTGGAAAAGGTTTTCCAAGAAAACGAAACCAAAAAACAAAACAAAACAAAACAAAAAGCTGAACATTCTAATATCTAACAAAATAGACTTTCACTCAATATTAATCATAAGAGATGGGGAAAGAAACTTAATCCTCATCAAAGGACAAATCCATCAAGATGACATTTAAATTCTGAATATCCATGCCCCAAATTTAGGGACACCCACATTTGTAAATGAAATATTACTAAAGCTTAAATTATACATCCAACCACAAACATTAATACTGGGATGCTTCATCACCCCTCTCTCACCAAGGCACTGATAATCTAGACAAAAACTAAATAGTAAAATAATGAAATTAACAGATGTTATGAACCAAACTAACTGAACGTATAACTACAGAACATTTCACCCATACACAAATGAATATAACTTCTTCTCAGCACCTCACTAAGTTTTCTCCAAAATTGACCACATAATGCATCAAAATCAAACCTCAACACATACACGAAAATTTAAATATCTCCCCTGTATCTTATTAGACCACCATGTATTAAAGCTGGACTTCAGCAACAACAGAAACAACAGGAAGCCTAGAAATTCATGGAAACACAAAAACACTCTACTCAATGGCCACTGGGTCAAGAAAGAAATAAAGAAATTAAAGACTTTCTAGAGTTCAATAAAAATGAAGGCACAATATACCCAAACTTATAGAACATAATAAAAGCAGTGCTAAGGGGAAAGTTTACAGCACTAAGTGCCTTCAAAAGAAACTGGAGAGATCACATACAAGCAGCTGAGCAGCACAACTGAAAGCTCCAGAAGAAGAAGAAAAAAAAACACCCATGAAGGTGTGGTTAGCAGGAAATTATCAAACTCCGGGCTGAAGTCAATGAACTAGAAAAAGGAAGAACAAGAAAATGAATCGGCAAAACCAATAACTGTTTTTTTTTCCACAACATCAACAAGACAGATAAACTCTTAGACAAACTACTGAAAAGGTAGAGAAAATATCCAAATTAAAAAAAAAAAAAACAAAAAAACAGGGAATCATAACAACAGATACCAAGGAATTCCAAAGAATCAGTAGGTCTTACTTCAAAAACCTTAATGAAATGGATAATTTCCTTGATAGATACCATTTACAAAATTAAATCAAAATCAGGTAAACAATTTAAATAGATCTGTAACCCTGATGTGTAGAAGCTATCATTAGAAGTCTCCCCACCAAGAGAATCTCAGGGTTAGATGGTTTTATTTCAGAATTTTATTGGATTTTCAAAGAAGAGATAATACCAATATTTCTCAAACTATTACACAAAATAGAAACACAGGAAACATTGCCAAATTCATTTTATGAGGCTATAATCACCCTGAAAACTAACCCAAAGACTAATTTTAGACAATTTTCCTTATGAAATTTGACACAAATATACTCAATAAAATACTACCAAAATGAATCTAAAAATATATAAAAAAAAAAAAACATCATCCACCATGATAAGTAGGCTTTATCCCAGTGATGCAGGGATGGTTTAACATCAGAAAATCCATCAACATAAACCACCATATAAACAAATGGAAAGAAAATTAAGATATTATTTTTTTTAGATGCTGAAAGGCCATTGAGAAAAACAAAACCTCTTTCTTTAACAGTATTGAAAAGATCAGGGATAACAGATGCATACTGAAATACAATAAAGGCAATATACAGCAAGCCAACAGCCAACATAAAATTAAATTTGAGAGAAACTGAAAACCATTCCACTAAAATCAGGGACAAGATAAGGTTGCCCACTCCCCCTGTATCTATCCAATATATTATTTGAAATTCTTCATAGATCAATAAGACAACTAAAGGAGACCAATGGGATAGAAATTAGAAAGGAAGACATCAAAGCATAGATATTCACAGATGATATGATCATATACAAAAGTGACTTCAAAAGTTCTACCAAGGTACTGCTACAGCTGATAAACACTTTCAACAAAGTGACAACATACAAAATTAACTTAAAAACCAGTAGCTGTTATGTATACAAATGATAAATGGGCTGAGAAAGAAACTACCAAAGCAACACCCTTCACAACAGCCACAAATAATATATAATATCTTGGTGTAGCTCTACCCAAGCAAGTGAAAGACCTGTATGACAATAACTTCAAGACGTTGAGGAAAGAAATTGAAGAAGATATCAGAAGATAGAAAGATCTCTCATGTTTATGGATCAGTAGGATCAACATAGTAAAAAATGGTCATCTTACATAAAGCTATCTACAGATGGGAATCAATGCAATTCCCATAAAAATTCAACACAATTCTTTACAGGCCTCAAAAGAATATTATTCTCTTTCATATGGAAAAACAAAAAACTCAAGATATCTAAAACAATCCTTTACAACAACAACAAAAACTTCTGGAAGTGTAACCATTCCTGATTTCAAGCTGTACTACAGAGCAATAATGATAACCACACTGTATTGGCATAAAAACAGACAAGTTGATCAATAGATTAGAGTGGAGGATGGAAAAGTAAACCCCCACACCTATGGAAACTTGATTTTTGACAAAGAAAACAAAACATTTTCAACAAAAAATGCTGGGCTAACTGCATGTCTGCATGTAGAAGAATGAAAATAGATTCATATTTATTGCCATGCATGAAACTGAAGATCAAGAGGATTAAAGACCTTAACATAAAACAATATGCACTAAATTTAATAGAAACTGGGGAACAGCATTGATGTATTGGCACAGGAGACTACCTCCTGAACAGAACACCAACAGGTCAAGTACTGAGATTAACAATTAATAAATGGATATCATAAAACTATAAGGCAAAGGACACCATCAATGGGACAAAATGGCAGCCTACAGAATTGGAAAAGATCTTCACCAACTCTACATCCAACAAAGGACTAATATCCAGGATATATAAAGAACTCAAGGAACTAAACATCCACAAACCCAAATAACCTAATTAAAAATGGCATACAGAGATATACAGAGATTTCTCAACAGAGGGATCTCTAATGGCTGATAAGCACTAAAAGAAACATTCATCGACCTTAGTCATCAGGGAAAAGCTAATTAAAATGACTCAGATTCCATCTTGCACCTGATGGCTAACATAAAAACTTAAGTAACAGAACATGCTGACAATGATGTGGAGCAAGGGAAAGACTCCTTCATTGCTGGTGAGAGTGCAAACTTATAAAACTGCTTTGGAAATCAGTTTGGAAGTTTCTCAGAAATTTAGGAATAGTTCAGCCTCAAGACACAGACATCCTACTTCTGGGCATATACCCAGAAAATGCTCCACCATAACACAAGGACATTTGTTCAATTATGTTCATAGCAGCTTTGTTCATAATAGTCAGAAACTGCAAACAACATTGATGTCCCTCAACCAAAGAATGGATAAAGAAAAGGTGATCCATTTACTTTGCTATTAAAAACAAAGACACCACAAAATTTGTAAGGAAATGGATGAAACTAGAAGATAAAATTCTGACTGGGGTAACCCATACCCCATAAAACACACATGGTGTATACACACTTATAAGTGGATATTAGCCATAAACTACATGATGACCATGCTATAAACAACATACCCGAAGGAGCTAATTAGGTAATAAGGAGGATCCAAGGGAAGATGCTTAAACCTCACTGAGAAAAGAAATAGAATAGACTTTAGAGGTAGATGGAGCAGGGGAACTGGGTAGTAAAGGGTAAGGAGAGAGGAAGAGGATGGCTCAAGTTCAGGGAGAACTGAGGGAGAAAGAACAGGAAAAGAGAACTGAACTCAGTGGTCGAAGAGGGCAGCTCTAGGAGGTGCCAGAAACACAGGACAAGGGAAATTTCCAGGACTCTATGAGGATAACCCTAGCACCACCTATAAGAGATATAGTATTAAAGACGGAGCAGAAATTTAGGGAATGGCCAACCAATGACTAGTCCACCTTGAGACCCATCCCATAAAAGAGCACCAACTCCTAAAATCATTAATGATATCCTACAATAGTTGCAGACAGGATCCCAGCACAACTGACCTCTGAAAGTCTTCACCAGGAAGCTGCTGGAAACAGATCCAGATAACCGCACCCATATATTAGGAGGAACCTTATGGAATCTTGTGGAAAAGGCGGATGAAGGGCTGAAAGAGGCAGAGAGGTCAAGGAGACCAAAGAAAAACATAGAGATACAACAAAACCTGGCCCTAAAGGAGCTCATAGAAACCGAATCACCAACCAAAGTGTTAGCATGGGATGGACCTAGAAAACCTACACATAGGTAACAGATGTGAATCTAGGTTTTCATGTGGGTCACATGGGACTGTCTTTGACTTTGTTGCCTGCTTTTGGATCCCTTTCCCGTGCTTGCCCTGCCTGGCCTCAATAGATGTGTCTACCTCAGCTAAATATGCAAAGGCAGGTTGATATCAACTGTATTCCTCCTCTTGGGAGAAAGGGAGGAGGTGAAGGAAGGGAGGGTGAGGAGACAAAGAGACTATGAGGAGAGGAGGGTGCAGGAGCTGTGATTAGGATATAAAGTAAATTCATTAATTAATGAAAAAAAATCGAGATAGCTCCCAAGGGCTAACCAAGCAGCACAAACCTGTGAGACATCTAGTGGGTAGAATTTGGTATTTAATCATAAAAAGGCATGACTCCAATAAAGAAATAAAAAACAAACAAATAAATAGAGGAATTCTATCATCTTAAAAAATGTAAATGCTTTAAGTGTACTAGAAAACTAACGGTGTTCCATTCCGCATTTTTAGGGATGTCAAACCCAGAGTATAATTTCTATAGAAACACATAGGAAATATAACTAGAGGTAGAAAAATAAACCACCACAATTTCCACAAAATTTGTGCCCAAAAAATCAAACTGAAAATTTCATAACTCATTTAATAAGGCAAAAATTGTTACCCTGTGGCAAAATAGGAAGAACAAAGAAAAAATTACATCTATATAGATAGAGAAAATTTCCAGGCAGTGGTGAGCCACACCTTTAATACCAGCACTCAGGATGCAGAAGCCAATGGATCTCGAAGTTCAAGGCCAGCGTGGTTTATATAGTGAGTTCCAGGACAGCCAGAACTACACAGAGAACCCTTTTTCAAAAAAAAAAAAAAAAAAGAAAGAAAGAAAGAAAAAGGGAAGAAAGAAAGAAAGAAGGAAAAAAATAAAAGAAAGAAAAAGAAAAAGAAAGGAAGGGATGAAGGAAGGAACCAATGAACAATGAACAAACGAAGAAAAGAAGGAAGGAAGGAAGGAAGGAAGGAAGGAAGGAAGGAAGGAAGGAAGGAAAATGTCCATTCAATTACAAGAAAATAAAGCTAGCAGAATTTAAAATAAGTATATAGCACTAGTAAGATTTATTCAAGCAATTCTTTTTTTTTCTTTTTTTTTAATTAATTTATTCTTGTTACATCTCAATGGTTATCCCATCCCTTGTCTCCTCCCATTCCTCCCTCCCTCCCATTTTCCCCTTACTCCCCTCCCCTATGACTGTTCCTGAGGGGGATTACCTCCCCCTGTATATGTTCATAGGGTATCAAGTCTCTTCTTGGTAACCTGCTGTCCTTCCTCTGAGTGCCACCAGGTCTCCCCATCCAGGGGACGTGGTCAAATATGAGGCACCAGAGTACGTGTGAAAGTCAGATCCCACTCTGCACTCCATCTACAAAGCGTAATTTATTCAGAAGGGAAATGGACAAAATTAAAAAGAATGATGTATACAGTCAATGTATGTTTTTATATGCTGTTATGGCCTCAATGTGAAATGTTCTCCAACAGGCTTGTGTGTTTGAACACTTGATCCACAGATGGTGGTGTGTGAGGTAACTGTAGAACTTTTAAGAGATGGAGCCTCAACAGAGGAAGTCATCCAATGGCAGAAGATTGGTTAGCCTGGCAGCATCTCCGGTTCATTCTCTCTGTTTCAAGAATCTGTGCCCTCCAAAATTAAGCCAACACAGGCCATTCTCTCCTTAAGTTTCCTTTAGTAGGTATTTGGTTAAAGCCCTGGAAAGAGTAACTAAATACATACATATATGAAAATGTTACAGTGAAACCCTTCTCTAATAAAAGAACCAAAATAAACAAAATATTTGATGAAAATCCAAAAGTTTGTTTTGTGGAATCTAGATGAATGTATTAGTCAGTACAGTATGGTACTGGGGAATGAATAAATACATAACTGAATGAGGAAGAATAGAGATGCCAGAAGCATGTGTTCAGTTGATTTATAACAAAGCTGCAAAGCCATATGAATTACATTATTTTTCCTAGAATGTTGTTGATCCACTGCACAAGTACAGAACATGAAAGGAAAAGGCCACAACATTTTAAAACAGAAAAAAAAACCCACAAATATAAAGAGGAAAATACAGAAGAATGTTGTTACATTTTAGAATATAAAAGCATAAAAAAAAAAGAACTCAAAAGTGCAAGGGTCAATAACTAAAAGCAGCCAAAATGTGAAATTGAAAATCAAGAAGGACAATAGGAAACTGGGCTTGTCTATTAGTCTTCGTGTTTATTTTAAGCCTCTTTACTATGCAAAAGCTTTTTGGCATGGTATAAACACATTTGACTTTTTTATTTTGTTGCCTGTGGTCTTAGAGTCTTACTGAAAAAAAGTCTACCCATAACAATACCTTAAAACGTTACCCCTGTATTTTATTTTATTAATTTTATATAGTTAAGTCTTTAATTTGTCTTAAATTATTTTGTGACTGTTTTGAAATATTAAACTTAGTAAAAGAAGTTTATAAAACAGTAATAAAAGTTCTTTGAGACTTCACAGTACTGGGCCTCTGAATACACTATCAACATGTACTAGCATAGTTATAATAACTGACAAAGGGACTGATGGTAGAAGATAGCAACTCAGAAGTCAAATCATGCACTTATGATCAACTGGTTTTCAACAAATGCACAAAAACATACATTGGAGAAAAGCTAGTGTCTTCCCTAAGTATCACTGGGAAAACAGATGATAGATAGATAGATAGATAGATAGATAGATAGATAGATAGATAGATACATACATACATACATACATACATTCATACATACATACATACATACATACATACATACATACATACATTACTCAAGCAGATACATAGGTAGAGATATATAGATAGATACATAGGTAGATACATAGGTACTTGGATGATAGAGACACATAGTTACATATATACATAGACATATAGATAGATTATAGGTAGAAGGTGATAGATTAGATATAGATAGATGATAGATAGATAGATAGATAGATAGATAGATAGATAGATAGATAATAAATGTATTTATAGAAGATAGATGGATTGATAGATGATAGATGGTTTGATAGAACATAGGTAAACAGATTGAAAGATGAAAGATAAATGGTAGATAAGAGAGATAGGTAGATATAGGTAGATGGTAGATCATAGATAAATACATGCATGCATGCATACATACATACATACATACATACATACATACATACATACATATGAAGGTAGATGGTGGATAGATAGGGAGATAGACAGATAATAAATACAGAGATATAGGATTTCTCTTCTGTAAAGATTACTAAATTTTATTAGCATGCATGCATACTGAATTTCATCTTTTTAAAGCACAGTCAGAGAAGTTGGCATAAGTGAGGTTAGGAGACCACATTAAGATTCAATAAAAGAAATGTCTCAAACTTGAAAGATTCACTTGTCTATTCATAATGGTAGAGACATTGTTTTGAACAGTAAGATGAAATTATTGAAGTAAATTAAAACCTACTTTGGGAGAAAGGTTAAGGATTGAGTGCAAATAATGGAAAGAAAGAAAGTAGTTAGAAAAGTGGCTCACAAAGTCTGATACAATTCCCCACCATGGTGAAGGGAAGAGGGACTAACAATGGAAACCAATATGCCTTGGGTGCCTGCCTATGATTGTGAATCTGCTCAGTTCTTTTATATATTATAGTCTTAATATAGTGGTCATCTGAGGCTAGCTGGGCTTACAGGGATGTTATATAGCTGTCTTAAAGATATGCATATAGTAGTTATTGGTAGGATGACTGTGCCTGTGTGGTTGCTCCACAAACCTGTGGGCATATGGTCAGCATTTATTGCATTCAGGATGATGATGATGATGATGATGATGATGATGATGATGATAATAATAATAACAACAACAACAATAATAAAAAAATTTGGCAGGAAGATGGGTTGCAGGATCCTGCATAGCATTGGTGGTATGTGGTGAAAAGACAGACAAGATTAAAAAAACACATAGACTACAAATATGAATTTTCAAAGACTAAACAAAATATTAATTTAGAAAGACACATCATTGCCACTGAGATAACTAGGCAGGTAAAGATGCTTGCTGCCAAACCACTTGCTTGAAATTGATCCCTTAGATCTGCCTGGTAGAAAGAGATAATCAACTCCTACAAGTTGTCCTTTCACTTTCCTGAGTGCATTATATTACATACACACACACACCTACACCCACCCACCCACCCACCCCCACACACACACATACATACATACACACACACACACACACACACACACACACACACACACACACACAAGTACATGACTAACTAACTAAATAAATAAATACAAAATATTATACAGCATATACCCAGGAGGCAGAAAAGAGGAGATTGGAGCTGAATTTTGTATGTAAAACTATATCTCTGCCATGCTAACAAAAACATGTATGAGAGACTGTGAGAACTTTGCAATGAGTGAACTTGAAATATAGAAAAATCCAGATAACTAGGCAAATGGATAAAGAATAGAAAATAGGTCAAATGGTTATAAGGTTTAATAAGCATGGGTTTAAGATGGGTCTTCCCCCCTTTAAATTAGGAAACATTAGAAGTAGGAGATATTTTGGGTAGAAAGAAATATAGTTAGTAGTTTACTTTGAAATATTAAAAATGCAAAATATCCTATGTGTCCTTTTACATAGTTGGAGTTCTGAAGCTACGTTTTGGTGAAAACTGTTATACCTGTTATGACTCATGTGAATGTCTCCATAGAAGAGAGGTAGTTATTCATTTCCCTTACCTTAGTGTCCCCAGTACTTATTGTATGGTATTAGCACATCAGTACATATTTCTAAGGTATTGCTAATTTCTTTAGATAGTTTGAGCTTTATAAATATTTATGGATATGTGCTTTGTGGATGGAACCTAACTGGAGACGTGTAGCTGAAATGCCTTGCTTCTTTGAGAATAAAATCTAAAAAAGTCTTTATATGTTCTTAGGGGAAACTACAAAACTAAATCAATAAACAAGGACATTTTTATGGCAAAGAGCTGCCAACTTTTGACTCCATTGTAATTCAAACATAGGAAGATGAAAAGGCCTTTTCCAAACAAAACACATTTATTTTCAGAATTATAAATGAGTTCCATTTTCTTTGTGTATTGTCAAAACCATAAAGTAAATCTTTATACCACTTGAGAAAAACTATTAACAAAAAGTTGCTTTTTAAGTTTTTATTGACACCACATAATTTTCAATGGACCATGTTAACACTAAATCATTTCCTTAAATAACACCATAGAACAAGTGTTAACTATATAGAATAAAGTTTCTTAATGTTTTCCTCTTAATAATATTGAACAGTGTAAAACACTTCTATACATTTTCAGCTTTCTTCTTTGATAATTGTATTCCATTACATAGAAAGAAAACATCTGTTTCCATTGGTGCTAAATTTGTATCATGAGAGCTTTTGGACACTAAAATAATCTATGTCACTGTGAGAAGATTAAAGGACAAGAAGTAACCTGCCATCACGCCACCTTTCTAAAGAGCTGTCGGGAACATTAGGACACCAATCTTCCTTCCTTTACTTCAAGTCCCATATCTCTATGGGTGAGTCATTTACCTCAAGTTACCTGGAAGTTTTACAGTATATTTTAAATAAGTCTATTCCTGGTTGTGGTTATATGCTTTGAGGTTAGGCTTACTGAAGGTTTCATGTTCTGGAAATTCCAATGAAAACACCTAAACCTTGTTTCTGTCTCTTATTCTGAGCCTTTCTCTTCGTAACAAAATTATCTTTATGCAAACAAAATTATTCCCACACTTAGACCAGGCCTCCTCCAAAAGAAAATGTGCCAGCATTGTCATATCCAACAAGTTATCCAAGGAAAGAAACTAATACGGACTCTTGCTTTGAAATATAACCTACAATTTTGTGTTTGGAAGCTTGCATGCGGTTTTGATCTAGACTACAAATTTTTCTTTCCTATTTAAATTGACCTTCTCAAGCTGACATTCTACAGTGATCTATTACATTACGTAGAAATATTTCTACTGACCTTAATGTGATGTAAAATAAACATGGTGATGTTTTTCTTCTGGCTTAAATATTATGTATCTGTCAAATATGTCATATTATTGGCAGATCTCTCCCTTACACGCCATTGGGCCATATTAAGTTAAATTTCATCTTTTTAGATTTGCATATGAAAAGATTAAATCACATCTTCAATGAACCCAAGAGTGAACTGGCCAAAGAAGCCTTATTTTGATTTGGTTTGTGGTTCTGCATCTGATAGGGGGAGGTTTTAAGTATCTGTTTATTTGGTTAGTTGGTAAGATTTTCTTTGGTTTCTTGACGTGAGCTCAAACGGGACTTGAATACACAAACTTCCTAATTCTGATTCCCAAATTGCTAGATCTGCATGTACAAACCAACAAATCTGTTGTTGTATTTTTTGTTTGTTTGTTTGTTTGTTTGTTTAGGCTTGTGGGATTTTTGATTTTGTATTTAAGGTCATTTTAAAGGACATAAAAGGTCAAATGATGATTTTTCTTATTTTTTTTTTAACCAAGATTTTATCATTAGGGACTTTCTGCCTTTTTTTCTGTGCTTATCATATGCTAAAATCTTTGAATATCTAGAATTATTCATGAATGCAGATCTTTGTTATAAACCATTTTCAATTTAGCACCTCAAATTTATTCTAAAGCCAAGTATTCTCAGGGTTCATGACTTGATTATTGGTCACTGGTATATATGGATATTTTAATCATAATTCCTTCAACAGGCATCTGAGAAACTTTGAATCATGTAAGTTATGAGTGAAAAATAAAATCATAATAATAATCCAGCTCTTATTCCCCAGAACAACTTAGCAGAGTTCCACAACCAGGAGGGGAAATAAAGAAAGGATAATGATATCGTATGACAAATGTTAGCAAAACCAAGAGACTGTAAGTGTAACTTAACAGATTCAGTTTTTGACGTAGAGATATGTTGTAAAATAAAATGAAAATAGGAAAGTTAAAATGTAATAAAGAGAATAATGGTATAAAAGGGGGTTGGGAGGAATGATGAAAAGTTAAAGAAGGAAAAGAATTGAGGGAACGCAACCAGTGTACTCACCCTCAAAGCCGCAGCCAGCTTCTGTTGAAATTCCAAGGTCTCTCTTACTTAATCTTCTGAAACTGCTTTTCTTCTACCACTTCCAGCCTACCTCAATTTATCCTCTCACAAACCCTCACCGCCTGCTTCTAAGCGGTCTTCTTCATTCTAGTATCTTCCATTCTGAGACAACTGCATGTTTCTGGTGGTCTTCTTCTAGTATCTTCCATTTTAAGACAGCTATCTCTAAAGAGCATACTCCTGATGACTGTATTTTCCACAGGAAAAGATTAAAACAGGTTATCATCACTCTATCTTCTCTTCCATCAGAATTCTTCCTTTTCTAACCTTCATCTTTTATAAACAAGAGCAATTTATGTCAATGTTACTGTATTTTATGTGCTATGTGACTGTTGTTTGGTCCATATTCTTGCCCTTCCCTGGACAAGGCTTTTATCCTTCAGCATGTATTTCCCTTATCAATACCAGGTTGAGAAGCTTGTTGAACTCATCCAACAACATCAAATTCTTCCTAACTATGCCAAATCTCTTTGTTATTCTGCTACTATACTTTTTTATACAACCATTAGTCAAATATACCTAGAAATAGAGAAGTTTATGAACATGTAATGTTTCCTTTCTTAGGTATCAATCATCCTATATCTCCTTTTCCTTTTCTGTCTCTTAATAAAATGGTAGATATATCCTTATATTTTTCTAGGCATGGTTAGTATTTTTAAATGTCTCTTTACTTCAATTCAATTCTAACAATATGTATATTGCTTAGTAGCCATCTTCACCCTTTATCTCCAGGACTCTCCAGATTTCCACCCAAGGACATTTGAATAGAATATACAGAATTAACAACTCTTTCATTGTACCCTTTCTTTACTTGAGCTCTTTTTCATGGTCTAAATACAGTTAAAAGGATGAAGAAAAGATCACACCTCACTTTATTTTACACAGGAATGCAATTATATGGATTTGTTGCCTCTTGCTTCTCTGCTAGTAGACTTGATGATGTTCTGAGTCTCTATGAGGACCTGGCAGGTGAGACTGTACATGCTCATTTGATTTCTTGTGCCCTTTTCACTGCTGAGGTACCAAGTCACTTCAGTAGAATAATGTCAAAACCTGTCAACAAGGAAGTATATAAATCCTCATCATAACAACTGATGGTGCCTAAGTGCTCTCTCTCTCTCTCTCTCTCTCTCTCTCTCTCTCTCTCTCTCTCTCTCTCTCTCTCTCTCTCTCTCTCTCTCTCTCTCTCTCTCTCTCTCTCTCTCTCTCTTCTTTTCTATCTTTATAATTTCCATTTCCCACTGTTTCTTTTAATAGATACAAAGGCTCATCACATGTTTATCTAGTCTGTTGTAAATTAAGAGGGTCTGACATATCAACCTCACCACTGGGCATGAGCATATAACTATATCCTATAATTTCTTTACTGGCTACATTATAAAAAGGTAACCATCTCTTTTTGTTCTTCAGACTAAAAGCCCTGAAAACAACTCAATGTGCCTCATATTTGACCATTTTCCCTGGAGGGGGAGACCTGGTGGCACTCAGAGGAAGGACAGCAGGTTACCAAGAAGAGACTTGATACCCTATGAGCATATACAAGGGGAGGAAATCCTCCTCAGGAACAGTCATAGAGGAGGGGAATAAGGGGAAAATGGGAGGGAGGGAATAATGGGAGGAGACAAGGGATGGGATAACCATTGAGATGTAACAAGAACAAATTAATAAAATAATATATATCTTGGAAAAAAAACAAAGGTAACTAAAAAAAAAGACTCTGGAGACTTCTTCTCATCATTGAAATCTTCCTTAGTTTTCTCAGTTGCTTAGATACTGGCAAGGTATTCAATGTGTGGAAAATGAAAAAATAAATATTTTAAACAACAGAATTGATTCTTGCAAAAAATGTTTCCTGCGTTATAGAGTATAATACCCTTTGTCTTTTGTGTCTTTACATTCAAATATTATTGTCAACATCCACAAAAATGTGCATTTGAAACCTCATTGCATATAACAAATATTTGTCCTGTGTCTCAGTGAATGAATGATCAGTCATTCTTTTCCATTTGAGTCCTAAGAATTTGTATGAACAAAGTAGGATCTTGTACAGAGAATACAATAGCTTGCACTATTTCTAAAAAGACCAGGGAAGTAGACAACACATATCAGGAAAGAAGTAGGTATTAAATAAATACAGATGGTTTCCTGAAACTGCTCTAACAGAAAACCCCCTGCCAAACCTCCTGCTACTCATTGTTCAAATATACACACTTTTCCCAATTCCAAAGTCAAACTGCTCTTGTATTTCCACACAGCCCTACCTACTGCATTTCAACTATTAGCAATACAAGTAAAATGTGTTCATATTTCCAAAGAGAATATTCACATTCTCATGAGATCACAAGCATTAACTTGTAATTTTTTTCTATTCATAATATAGTCACAATTTTATACTGATATACTCATTCTTGTATACTAAATTATAGATTTAAATATCCATTATTTGCATATACCATATTAAATAACAAAGTGGATTTAAAATACGGCTGCACATAACTCTATGCATAATTAGGAAAGAAGCAGCTATTACTATGCTAATGTAAATTTCCTTTCTGCAAATGTCCACAGAGCTGTAGCTGGTATTTATATCTATTTCTTCTACTAGATCCACCACATATTTTATTAGATACTAGGCAACTGGCTTTTTAGTTTTTTAATAAATGAGAGAAAATGTATTTTAATTTGATGACAAGTGGAAACTATCACCAAAACCCACAGCAAGACTAGATGCAGAGACCAACATATTATGGGGAATATAGCTAAAAGGGAGATATCTACCGTACAGCTCCTGCATTTGAGGGTTAGGAGAACCTTGTGGGACATGGGGAGGAAAGACTATAAGAAGGAAAGCACCAGAAAGTCTGATGTGAAACAGCCTGCCCTAGAAATGGCTGCATAAACAATATCATAACAATGGTAATAATGATTGTTATATTAAGATAGAAAGGGTAAGATTTCATGGAGTCCACTCTTAGATAAAGAATGATAGTCAAATAGTGGTTGCCAGGAGAAGAATTAGTCTCCGCTGAGGATGCTGCTCCTTTACTGGCTACCTAATACAAAGTCTATAAAACTACATACACACAAAGAATAAAAACGAACAAGCTTGTTATATTTGTATATTGACTGAGGCATCTCCCCAGTTTTGTTCTAGAACTTTATAATACACATTGAGTTAAAGTCATAGAAATAAGAAACAGAAAGCAAGTGGTCACTTATTTACTCCTGTGTAGGGGAATTTTAATCCAGCAACATAACTGCTATGGTAAGGGATCACCACATCCAAATGCCTTCTAGGTCTATGTGGTTCAACTAGGATGCAAACACACTCTAGGTTACAGTATAATCTAATTGGAACACAGACATGCCCTTAGTAAATACTTTTAAAACAGTAAGGATAAGGTTAGTTTATAGAAGGAAGAAGCCATGTTTGAAAGTGACGTCTAATTGAAGGGCAAAGTGATGAGTTAGAGAAAGATTTGACAGAATGAGTCAGAGATAGAGTATGTTCAACTCTCATGAGAACAGGAGAGGAAAGAGAGGCTGCGCAAGAGCAGGGCAGGGAGAGAGGAAATTTTAACTGAAAGTTCTTTTTCCCAAGAGTTTCTTGCAGGGACAGTTTTACAGAGACAGGTTGCAGAGAGAACAGGTTAGACACTGCTGAAGACAGAACAAGCCAAAGAATGAGAAGCAGCCAGAAGATTAGAACATGTTGTCAGAATTAATTTGTGGCCAGGCAGAGCAATTCAATCAGATGTCAAAAGAAGTTGGTTTGAATCAGTCAGCTTAGAGAGGAGTTTGGGCCAGAATGATTACGGTGAACCAGCTAGCTAGAGTCAAGAAAGAACTAGAAAGGCTGAGGAACAGCTCTTATCCCGTTTCCTCATCTAATGGAATAAAAACAAAATCTAGAACATTGCCAACCCTCCTCACTATCATTACCCCAGATTTCTAGATACATGTTATCTGGCTCTGAAGAATATAATAATGGAAATGTTGTGGACACCAAGAACTTACTCTGTACCCTGTTGGAGAGGAAACATTTCATTTGGATGCAATCTGACTTGCTATTTAGTCCTAAACAAACATTTGATTTCCTATAAGGCAGGTATCTCCTTGGTGATAGAATACATGCTTGTTTATAATGATTATAAATATACGTCATGAACACTAACATATTTTCTTACTTCTCTGGTAAATTAAATCATTTGGTGGGAAGTTATGGTTTGTTCTGTTTCTTTTGCTTTTCATAACGCATAATAGGAATATCTGTATTTATGAATATGGAGGAAAAGAAAAATCCATACATAGAGTGAGAATCAGTTATAATGAGGGTAAGTCATTGTTTGAAATAAAGTGTTACAAAACAGCTGACGATTTTTCACATTCCCAATTGGCTCATCCAGCTTGTGATGCTCTGTGGGAGTTCTATATAAGTCCCTACTCTCAGCAGTGAGACACTCAAAAAAAAAAAAAAAGCCTATCAAGAAGATTCTTGAGGAGAGATGTCTTGTGCTCATAAATCTTTCTGGATGCTTTACTTTGCTCATCATGGGGCTTTGCACACAATCAGATAAAAATAAGAGCTTCAAGAAATGCAGGAAAAGATTGCCTGCAACAAAAAGGGAATCTTCTAGAGGATTAGAGAGAGAGGTTTCTCTGCAGACAGAACCATCTGCTGATCATTCATATGGGACACCGATATTTCAAATGTGAGGTCCATTTACATAATTTTCTCTCAAATCTTGTCATTAATCTTCTAGACTTATCCTTCCAAATCCCTGATCATCTGGCCTAAAACTTGCTATAGCTCATAAATTTAAATGAAGACACACCCTGCTCATCACTTCTCCCAATCAAAGTGAAAAACTCATCTTCATATGTCAAAGATTTGCCTTCTGTTGGGATTTCTTTTCTGCACTGTCATTTAAGGACAACTTAATGGTTTTCCTAGAATGTTCTATTCCTGGGTATCTAGCTGTATCCACAGGTAGGATTTAAATAACTGGTAAGCCTCGGAAGACGGGTCAGGAAGGAAGAGGAGGAAGTGCCCACAGGTGACATGTGGACACACAACAGCTTGTTGACCTTTCGCATCCTTTCCATTTGGGCTTTTTCTCATGTAAACAACTTCCAGATCAGTTAAAAATTATATCTTTACCGTAGATTAAATAAAAGACCGTAATGGAACCACAGGTTGCACAAGTCTCTGGTCTCCAACAGTGAATTTAGAATAACTAATAGCTAAAGCTGTTGCTTCAGAATAATGAAATATTTACTGCATAAGATTGCTTTTCTTTCAAATACATAACAATTTTAATTTGGTCTTGTTATAGGCGCCTCTCAGAAAACCAATCAGTTAGTCATACAATCACGGCTCTACCAATCTGTAAGAATTCAGAGTTAAAGTTGCTTCTTCAGTAGGCTAAATTGGTTTAGTGACTCAATTAAAAGCTAGCGTCCTATTTATCTAATCAATAGGTTGAGGATATATATGCGTCTCAATTATTATATATGTATGTATATTCAAAATTCAAATAAATTTTCTATTACTAGATATAGCTCCATACAGCATGATTTTACTTTCAAAATAATATTTCAGTATGATACAGTATATTCTTAGAAAATTGTCCACTAAGGCCTCTGAATTTCAGTCTATCTCATATCCCTCAGGAAGTGTGCATCTTATCAAACTATCTAAATTGCTGCCATTTCTTCTTTTCTAGATATTGGTCTCATATGTCATCAATGGAAAGGCCTCGTGAGATACTCCATGAGAGGTTAGAAATGATGAGCTTCCTTTTGAATGAAATTATGGCCTCAGGATAGAGAAATGGCACACATCTCAAGTTAGGCATTGAAAATATAATATTTGCCCAGGCAAGTGAAATAAATTCCATCTAGTGTTCTCAACATACAGAAATAGAAAGTTGTCTAAATCAATAACTACATATCAAGCACCACAGTACCACAGTGGTGCCTACTTCTTTCTTTGACACATATAATGTTAAAAGCCTCAGTTGTAAAATAATATCATCCTCTAAGAAAGAATCCATCTTCTACCTAAGCAAGCAGATGGCATGAATTGAGAAAAATTGGTTAAAATTTCTGTTTCTCTTAACCAATCCTTAGTTTTATTAGCTTAAACTAGTTGAGTTTCCCTGGATAATTGAATAAATAGCCCAAAACTACAGTATCAAAATAATTAGCAATGACTACGTCCCCATTATTCCAAAATGCACAAGCACTGAAATGTGAATCTTTCCTCACTGCACAATTACTTTAGTGAGTTGACATAGGTCATTTTGAGAAAGTCTGGAAAGAAATCTTATACTTCATATTTGTGAGCTTTCAAACAAATTTCTCCCATGGACTTAGTGATGCACTTATTAAAAATGTTGAATATCTAAACTTATTTGTGTCTGCCATGTGAATAGGCAATAAAATATGAAATTTCGCAGATGAGCTCAGGCCTCTATTAGACTTACAGTTTATTTCCCTTATGAAAATCAAGAAGGCAATTAATGAAAAATTTCTCATATATTTTGCTTTCAAAGACCCCACAGTAATTTGGACATCAGCAAAGACTCACATGAGTGAGCATTTTCTCATTACCATTCTTTACCTATTGCCCATTATTATACCATTGCATTATGTTAGATATTGAAATTCTAAGATTTAGCATCTGCGTATGAAACTAAATTGTTATGTCAATGGCAACTTTTCACAATCATCTCAAGCTTTCTAGCTCTATAGAAACCATATACGAGCACACAAGAAATAGATAGATGATAGGCAGATGGGTGGATGATAGAATACATAGATGATAGATTGGTAGATAGATAGATAGATAGATAGATAGATAGATAGATAGATAGATAGATAGATATACAGGTAGAGAGTTGATAGATAATATAATAAAATGTATAACAAAATGTTCTTAAGAAGTTAGAAACTGATTTGTCAACTCAGGTACACACAGGCCAACATTTTTAAAAGGTCATCGGTTACTGTCTATAGATATAGAGTTTTTCAACTTACCATTAATAAACTTCTTCATGTTGTGGTGACCCCCAACCATGAAATTATTTTTGTTGCTACTTCATAACTCTAAATTTGCTACTGATATGAATAATAATGTAAAAATCTCTGCTGTGTTCTCCTTGTGACCTTAGGCAAACCCTGTGTAAAGGTCATTTGGTCCCCAAAGGGGTTGTGTCCTATAGAGTGAAAACCACTGATCTATCTTAAGAAATGGGGGGAAAAAGCCTAACAAAAATGCCTGGGATTGGTGTTCTTGAGATGGTGGCTATTTTATACATCACTCTTACACTATGATGCTCAGCTGCTAGAGTAACACCAGTCTAGAAGATTTTACAAATGCATATTTTCTAACATGATCAACACACAATTAGCTGAATTTTAGTAAAGCAGATTACCTGTCCAACATGGGGAACCTCTTCCAAATGTATAATGATCAAATAGTAGGTAGGGCTTTTCAGGAAAAAAGTCCAGTCTTAAGTTTGTTATAAAGAAACTCCATAAGTGTTGGTCTAAGTCATTTGCTTTGAATTTTTAGACTCAGTGTTGCAAATATTTTTAACTAACTTATTCCTCCCTCATATATTACATCCTAAGGGCAATTTTCCCTCCCTCCTTCCCTCCCAGTCCCTTTTCCCCACCCTTACCCACCCACTCTTTCTCCTGTCCCTTCAGTAAAAAATCAAACATGGCATATCCAGTTGTAATAATATTAGGCACCATCCCATGTATTATGGCTGAACAAGGCAACCCAGTAGGAGGAAAAGAGTACCATGAGCAGGCAGAAGAACCAGAGACAACCACTGTTAAGAGTCTCACAAGGACACCAAGCTACACAACTATAACATACCTACAAGGATCCTTCTTCAGACCCATGCACACTCCCTGATTGTCAGTTCATTGTCTGTGAGTCCAGATGAGCCCAGTTTAGATAATTCTGTGGGCTTTTTTGTGGTCTCTTTGAGCTTAACCTTGCCACCTCTCTAATTTGTGAGTCAGTTTTTCATTTGTCAGCTTGCCTAGCTGTGTAAGGCAATTATTTATTGTAGTCTGTGTGTGTGTGTGTGTGTGTGTTGTGTGTGTGTGTGTGTTTATCTACAGCTGGAATCTCATGTTGCTCATCCATGGATTGAAAGTAAGGTGTGCATTTGCTAATTGAAGGTATCCTTGATTATGCACAGAAATCAAACTTCATTGGGATTTGGAAAATCTACTCTTAGTTTTGTGTGCTTTTGGAGATATTAGCATGGAAGCAAAACATTGGAAATCATATTGAAGGGGTAAGTTTGCAGAATCTGTATACACAATACACATATCTGTACTTATTACATATTAACCATCCCTTGGAATTCATCAGCATCTTCAAACAAGAAAATCAAATCAAACTCAATTCCTACCACCAAATCTGATCATTTCCTTTTAATCAAATAAATAAATGGTCCATTGTACTTGTCCTGGATATAAAACATATATTGAGAAACTAAAACATTTTGATTTTTGTGTCTTTGCTTTTTGTCATTAAGTCTACCTTTATAAAAAGGGCAACAATATTCTATTTTGAGAGTGTTCAGGCCCTGATGATGAATAATTTCATCTAACTGACTGTAACCTAAGGAAGTACAGAGCCTGGTATAGAATGCATATAAGTTCTGATCCATACATTGGTATGTACCATTCAAAGTCAACATTATGACTATAAGAGTTTGTGTCTAATCTTATCATAACTTGTTTTATTTAATTTATTAATGTAATCACTTTAGAGCCTGATCCCAGCCCCCTCCTCCCTCTCTTCCAGCCATACCCTCATGCACCACTCCTCACATTCTGCATCTCTCCTTCTCAGGGAAGGGGAGGCCTCCAGGATGTGTCAAACCTCCTAGGCACCTCAAGTCACAGCAAACTAAGCACATCTACTCCTACTATGATGTGACAAAGCAGCCCAGATAGGGGAAAGCAATCCAGTGGCAGGCAGCAGAGTCAGAGATAGCCTCTACTCCCACGGTTAGAGGTTGTACATATTGACCACACTGCAACTGTGCTACATAAGTGTAGAGGGTCTAAGCCCAGTCCATCCATGCCCGTTGGTTCATCTCTGTGAGCCTCCATGAGCCCACAGTAACACTATAAAGGCAATATACAGCAAGCCAATAGCCTACATGAAATTAAATGGAGAGAAACTTAAAGCCATTCTACTAAATCTAGTCACAAAACCATGCTGGCCATCCTCTCCGTATCTATTCAACATAGCACTTGAAGTCTAGCTAGAGCAATAAGAAAACTCAAACCAAGCAAGTGAAAGACCTGCAGGACAAAAAACTTCAAGTCTCGGGAGAAAAAAAAATTGAAGAACATATCAGAGCCTGGAAAGATCTCCCATGCTTGTGGATCAAAAATCAATCTACAGATTCAAAGAAATTCCCATCAAAATCCCCACGTAATTCTTTATGGACCTGGAAACAGCATTTCTCAACTTCATATGGAAAAGTAAAGACACCCAGGATAGCTAAACCAATGCTTAGTCATGCCGTGTTTGATTGATATCCATGAGAACACTGCTCTTTTCTGAAGGGAGACAGAAGGAGAGGATCAGGGGAGAGCTGAGGCTGGATTGGCACTGGGGGTATTCGAAGGAGTGGAAGGAGGGGAAACTGCAGTCATGATGTAATATATGAGAGAAGAATATATTTTAAAATTTTTAAAGGAAAAAAAAAAGAAAGAAAGAGGGTGGGGGAGCTCACCTAGCTGTAGTCTGGCTGGTCGATGTGGAAAGATACCTGAGCAAGTGTTAAAAGTCTGATAGTCCAAACAGAGGCATTCACAAACACACAACCTTAAATTCCACTGTTTCACTGGAAAATAATGTAATGCATACAGGGCATTCTTTCCTTTGGGTATATAATTTGTTACCAATTTATATTTAGAAATTAGAACATTCTAAAATTCTAGCAGCAGACTGTGCTCTCTCACTGAATTCAAATAGCCCACTTTTATTGAACATTTTACTAAGCTTAGATAAATCAGAGAGATTATCCCAAAGCATTCAGCTCATTGTAAAAAACACCACAGAGACCCTTAAAAGGATTGTAAAGACTCTCAATCAAACCAGTTCTCACAGAAATGTGTAAAAGGACATGGGACACCATTAAAAAGCTGAAAGCTGGATCTATTTCCACAGCTGCCATTTAAATCCAGAACTCTGTTACTTAATAACAGTCCTTAGAACAGTGTCTCCTCCCCAGTCCTTTCCTTTCTATTCCACATTTAAAAATGCTGCACAAATCTCTCTCTCTCTCTCTCTCTCTCTCTCTCTCTCTCTCTCTCTCTCTCTCTCTCTCTCTCTCTCTCTCTCTCTCTCTGTGTGTGTGTGTGTGTGTGTGTGTGTGACTCCCTATGTCTCTCTGTGTTCTGTGTCTCTTGGTCTCTGTCTCTCTGTTTCTCTCTTTCTCCCTCCTTTCCCCCTCTGTTTGTTTAAGAGAGAGGCTGCATAGGGGGAGTGCATGATTTATGCACAGATCCCTGTGTGTCAGGGTAGGCTTATGCATGCCTCAGCCCTTTGTGGCACAGCCAGAGGACTATAAATGATGTCTCACGCTCACATTCCACATTGTTCTAGACAGGGTCTTTTTATTATTGCATTCTTCAGACTAGGCTGGCTGCAAATGGCAGGTTTTCTCATTTCTCTGCCTCACATCTTGCCATCAGAGCACCAATACTCTATGTGCATTCTATTGCCCCTGGCTTTATAACAGTTGTAGGGATTCAAATTAGGTCCTATTGGTTATGCAACAAGGGCTCTACAGCCGAGCTATCTCTGCAGCAGTAGATTTCTCTTTTAAAATGTATTACTATATCGCGCTCTTTAGATCAAGTAAGGAAGATGAGAAGATCTTTATTAAACAGTTCTTGGCTTAAATCTGGTCCTGACACTTAAAATGAAAAATGTATTCAAACTTGCCCTGCCTTCCGATCTCCTCTCTGTCTATGAATAGCACTATTGAATAGCCTTCTCCATACTATGATCCTTACATAATTCACACAAAAGGGATTATTTTGAAAAGTGTTTCTCTTTTGTGTTACAAAACAGGAATAGTAAACAAAACAGTGACTCTCAAAATTAACATAGATAAAAATTTTAACTGTAAAGATGTATATCCTAACATATAGTTTTCTTTTATAAATAAGCAACTGGTGAAAACAAAATAAAATGTTATGAATTTTAAGCAAACCATAACTTATTATATCAAGAACGCATTTCTCAAACTAATTATCAGTTAACTTCATGATATCAAAGGAGTTTTATATGTGCATCTACTCAGGTAACAACCCTTTTCATCCCTCCTACTCTTGTTGCTTTTACTTTACAAACACATATGCAAGTACATATGTGTGTACAGATGTTAGTCTTTAAATACTACATTGAATGCATACTTAGCAATACAGAAATCGTTATTTCAAGATTTTTTGTTTTTATTTTTTGAGACATGTTTCCCTGGCCATGTTGACTTGCTTTCCTTGAACTCACAGACTTCTGACTCTGCCTCACAAGTGCTGGAATTAAAGATGTGCACCACAACTGCCCAGCTTAAGAATTACTTTTAAATACCAAGCTTAGCAAAAATTGCTAGCCAACATAATTTGTAATTTATCCTCAAAATTTCTAAAGCTGGAAATGATCACATATGTCAAGAATGTCCCAATATAGCAAAATACATTTAAGCAAAGATTGTCTTTAAAGTTAGGCTACCAATAACCTTTTAAATGCTTTACTTTTTTTTGCAGAAAGTAAGACACATTTTACAATCAAAGAGAATTCCTTGGGTTCGATTCAGGCAGTTATCTTTTGCCATGTATGTGAAGAACACCAGGATATGTAGTGATTTTTCTGCCATTCCCCACATACAACAAACAGAAGTTGAGAAAACTTATGGAGCTATGATTAGCATCAGTAGAATTTTATATCATTTTGATTTAGAATAATAGTAATTCAAGTTATTGACGGAAATAACAGCTGTTTCAGTACTAAGCACTTAGAATTATAGTATGCTATTTTCCAACTTTTAATCCTTATCCCTGAAGAATATTGTATTTCAAAATATAAACAAATCTGAGTATGATAGACCAAGCCAACAATCTAGCACTGTAGAGGTAGAAGCGAGAGGAGAAGAACTCAAGGCTATCGTCTACAACACACCGAGATCAGGGTACGCTTCAGTTACATAAGAGCCTACCTCAAATACAGTACAAACAAGATCTTGCTAAAAATAATTGAATGCATAAAAGGCTGAATAAGCATTATGTGCAGTATATGTATTTACTTAAAATTTAAATTACAATTGTTATGATTAAAGCTTAAGGCGGTAAGGTAAGGTGTAAGGTAGTAAGGTGTAAGGTGATAAAGTATAAGAAGGTACCAGGCAGCAGGTATTCTGTTGTGGAATTTATTAAATGAGCATGGGGAAGAAGAAAAAGGGGGAAAGTGTACCCCAGAGAGAGAAAGAGAGAGTAAAGGGGGGGTAGAAGAGATAGAGAGAGGAGAGAAAGTGAAGAGAGAGAGAGAGAGAGAGAGAGAGAGAGAGAGAGAGAGAGAGAGAGACTATGTGTAGGGTCTGTCCTTTTGTATGGCCCTGAGCAGGTTCACACCCTCATGGCAGGGTAGCAAGGACATCACAGATAGGCAGGCTGAAGCAGAAGACTAACATCCCTACCTTTTCCTATACTTAAAAAATGAGGAACTTTGGATGGTTTTTTATATAAGGTAAGTTAAAGTATATACATATATGTAATGGAGAAAAGAGAAAAAAAGCAATAGTAACAAAATGTCCAGATTATATAGTGAAGGGGAAGCAAAAGTTCTTCTTGAGTGTTTAAGGACCAAGGAGTGCTGAGAGAACCTGGAGCCATTTGTCCTGGGCCTGGAGCACAGCATTTCAGCCTTTTGTAAATGGATACGGGGTGAAGGAACTGTCCTAACTACTTCCCACTGACAGTAGGGCAGTGATAGAGGGTTTAAAAGGCTGAAATGTTGGCCTTGTTTTGGAAGAACAGTCTGTTGCATTTGCTATCTGAAAACATCTGCAGCCGGGAAGGGCAATGCAGATCCAGCTAGGAGGAACAATCCAGGTCCAGCTGGCAGGATTTCCAATGTTGAACAGGAGCACTTGTGGGTAGCTGTTTTGACAAGGTCCCAGATGTAGGCAATCTGGCAGGATCCTGGAATATATACGTGGGCAGAAGACAAAGTTAGTAGGTTAGGGAGAAAATTCCCTTTAGGTGTGCATTTTTAACTCTTGGGAGAGCAATGAGAAAAGGCTTGAGACAATGCTGATAATTCATGAACATTTTGGTAGAGCAAAGAAAAGGTCTAGATCTAGGGAACTTCTTTCCATTTTAACCTAGGAAAGGCTTGAAAGTGGGAGAGCAAAGAAAAGGTCTGGATATAGGGAGCTTCCTTTCATTTTACCAAATTGTTGGCAATAATTAAAACAGTGTAGTTTTGGATCTGTCTAAGTTTGATTACAGAGGCATGTAAGCTTAGAAGCCCTTAATGTGGGCGTAGGGATTTGAGATTCTCTAAAAGACATCCCAAAGGCATGTTAGGAGGAACACACGATTGGACGTTTCCCATGGGGAGGTGAGGTCAGGAAGCCATTAGGGCATCCCACAAAATGGATAGTGACCCAAGGGACAAGTACAGACTGGTTAGTAGCTCGTCAGCACTAACCAGCAACCAACAGCGTAGCTCAACAGATAAGCTGGCCTCAGGTATGCAGCTTCTTGATGCGCCAGGATTTCAAATCAGACAGCAGCCGCCACAGAACAGTGGGAAAAGCTACATCAGAAAACTCACCCAATGGGAGCTTGCCTAGTTGGAGATCGGCCAAGAGGTTGGGTAACTCCACCCCCAGTGAACCAGACAGATGCTGGCAGTCTCTTGGACAAAGGGAAGTGTTTATGGAACTAGGAAGGGGGAATTTAGCTGGTGTTGGGTGCAGAAAGATGGCAATCAGGTAGGTAGGTGAGGGGAGTCCCAAAGCCAGGGAAAAGGAGAATGAATCCCACCCTCAGAGATAGGTGATAGGTGAGAAACTTAGGCTTTGGATTGACAGTACTTATCTGTTTTCCATTTAGTCTGAGAGATGGATTTCCAGTAGCTTACAAGATTCCTTTTAAGTTCATAAAGGGAGATAAATTTAGCAACCTCACTATTTGAAATCTGCAGTGAAACATACATTGTTAGACATGCACACATTGTAGGAAAAGGGCAGTAGACATATAGTATAGTACAGCCTTGGGAAAAGAGCTTTGTGTTAAGACACGTACTTAAAACATCTTCTTGGAAGCTTTCATCAATAGTTGAAATTGACAGTTAAAGTTCGGTCTCCTACATATGGAGGATGCTGGGAAGGTACTTGAAGACTCCCATGATAGATTCTGGATATGAGACTATGTAACCCGAGTAGGAGTTTGACACAGACCTGTAGAATTGCCCTGGATGGCGAGGCTGCTGAATTTAAGAGCCACTTGTACTCCACAAGGTTAAGGAGCTTGAAGGCTGGAAATGTCCACACCGCTTATGCTGGTTGAACCTCCAGTAACCAGACACAGAGAACAAGCCTGCATGTGAGCAGTGACATCCATAGGCCAAATTTGCCAACAGACTACGCTGTGGGACCAGTGTCCCATTCTGTTTGTAGCAGTTGTGAGACCAGGGTCTCATTTTAGCTGCACTTGAAAGAGATCGCTGCAGAGCTGGCTCAGGCTGGACCCCAGTGGAAAGGGGTGATGCAGACCTCTATTTTTTTCTCAAGGGTAGTGGCTAAGGCTTGGAGTATAGTTTGCTGTAACTGAGCCTGTCGGGAAGGCTCCTCTCAGGTTTTAAAGATTTTACCAGTTCATATATGGGGCTCAGGACACATACTCAGCGTTTTAATTAAAACACTCTTCTATATCTTAAGAATATTTAAACAGACAACTTTGTTCATAGATTATCTTAATACTTAAAGACTAAGACTTTGGGTTTTATATCTGTTAAGTTGGAATGTTAATAGTACAAGACACTCTAAAAGGAACAGAACAGTTTTATATGACCAATAACTTTACATTTAGAATTTTAGGCTAAACATGGTTTAAGGCAATGATTAGAAGGATCCAGAGGACCCTAGAAACACACGAGGAAAACATTATGATTGGCGGATCTGGGCCCAGGGGTCCTGCTCAAACTAAGGCACCAGCCAAGGGTAATATATGCAGTAAACTTCAAACCCCTACCCAGATCTACCCAATAGACAGGACATTCTTCACAGTTGAGTGGAGAGTGCGGTCTGACTTTCACATGAACTCTGGTGCCCCATATTTGACCATGTTCCCTGGATGGGGAGGCCTGATGGCACTCAGAGGAAGGATAGCAGGCTACCAAGAAGAGACTTGATACCCTATGAGCATATACAGGTGGAGGTAATCCCCCTCAGGAACAGTCATAGGGGAGGGGAGTAAGGGGAAAATGAGAGGGAGGGAAGAATGGGAGGATACAAGGGATAGGATAAGAGCTGAGATGTAATATGAATAAATTAATAAAATATATTAAAAAATAAAATTTAATATTGTAAATAAGTGAATGTTAATATAGTAGACCATTACAGAATAACTTAAAAAAACATATAAAACCGATTAGGCAGGAAGTCGGTAGTTGAATCCAGATTGGCTGATGACAGGAGACACAGCATTTACTTACTTGTCTAGGAATTAGGAAAAGCATAAATTGGAACATAGCCAATAAATAATTGTATACCCAATAAACAATCATATGATTTTTTTTTAGAGTAAAAAAGAAATCAGAGAGAATTTGTATTTTTAAGAGTTGGAAAACTCGGCACCAATGTTATAATTAAAGCTTATAGGCAGTAAGGTAAGGTATAAGGTGATAAGATATATGAAGGTACCAGGCAGCAGGTATTATTTATGTTATAGAGGAGTTTATTAAATGAGCATGGAGGAAGAAGGGAAATGGGGAAGGGGTGCGGAGAGAGAGAGAGAGAGAGAGAGAGAGAGAGAGAGAGAGAGAGAGCATGTGGAGGGTCTGTCCTCTTATATGGCCCTGGGCAGGGTCATGCCCCGGTGACAGGTAAGCAATGACATCACAGGTAGGAGTACTGGAGCAGAATGCTAACAATAATGACAATATTGTAAGTACCTACTCTTCAGAACACACATTCAGACATGAAGCTTTAGAGTTCCTGATAATGTCCTTGACAGCATTGTGTTTCTCTCAGCTATTTTGTAGTAAACAAAATTTGGTATGGAATACATCTTTTATCAGACTTGTAATTTACAATTTACACATGCACACTTTACAAAGTTATTGAATGTACTAATACATTAAAATATGCATGCAGAATTACTGTGTTAAACTCTTCCAGTGAATCACACACGCTTTTTTGTTGTGTTTGTTCCACCATTTCTTCCTTCCCTTTTTCTCTCCAAACCTTGTAATTACCCAATTTTCTTTATTCTCTTCCAAATTCTTGGTTTCTTTTTTCCTTAAGTGATGGGATGCTGGTGTGTGTGTGTGTGTGTGTGTGTGTGTGTGTGTGTGTGTGTGTGTGTGTGTGTGTATGAGTGTATAATGTGTCTACATACTGTTATTTGTATGTATGGTTTCAAGGCTAACCATTTGGTATCAGTAAACCAAGTGGTGCTCTCTTTCTTGGGAAAGACTTTTTCTCCTGCTCTCTAAGCATTTCTTAGTTGCCTGTAGATCTTTGTGTAGAGTTGAAGCCTATGGTCTTTCTCCTGTTCTGTTTGGCAAGTCTCTTGTAATCTTACTTTAAATTCATAGATTAGGCAGTAAGGTTAGTGAGACTTTATGTGTGCAGCTTCTGACAATCCTAGAAGACATCCTCTTTAAAAAAATCCCATGATCCTCTGGCTTTTAAAATCCTTCCTCCCTTCTTCCAAAACGCTCCCTGGGCCTTAGGTATGGGAGAGTTTTGTAGTAGTATTCATCAGGACTGGGCTCCATAACTCTGCATTTTGACTGGTTGTGGTGCACTGCAATAGTCTTCTTCTATTGCATAGAGGAGCTTCCTTAAGCAATTATGAAATATGTAAATCACACACACACACACACACAGACATATGCTGCCACAGTCACTCCAGTGTACAGAGTCCACTCAGTTATACAAACACACACATAATTAAAATTAATATAAACTAAATATTGACAAGAGTCCCCTAGTATAAACATGCAAAACATTCTCTAGGGCAGTAGTTCTCAATCTGTGAAGTGTGACCCCTAAAGGCAGGTATATACATGATAATTCATAACATTATCTAAAATTACAGTTATAAATAGCAACAAACCTAATTTTATGATTGGGGTTTGCTCCAACATGAGGAGCTGTACTAAAGGGTCACAGCATTAAGAAGGTTGAGAACCACTGATCTAGGGTAATTATCCAGCTCATGACTGGCTGTATCAGGATATACATGCGTGTTTGCTTTTTTAGAGGAGGCCAGTTCTAAAGGTCTTGGCTTTGTTTCACATCTTCAACACTATATATATTTATGTAACTCAATGTTCCATGGGTTGTGAACAAGGTTTGGATACATCCTTGCCTTAGGGTGTAAGGATTATGTTTTCACTTGTTGGTTTCTTTATATTATGACTATGCCTTTCAAAAAGGTTTATTTTTATAAGATGCTCCATGCTTTCCTTGAGATTTTGTTTTGTTCTGTTATGCATTTTGTTCATCCTGTCTTATTACCAACAAAGCTATAATTATTGTCATCTTCTTTTGTTTAACATTACATTATTATTATTATCATTACCATCATCATCATATCATCATATTCAGTGATGTAAATGCTACTTTTACTTCTATGCCTACTTCTAAGACTTTATAATTAATTATTATTTCTTTATTAATCCAAACATTTGGTGCCGTTGTGTATAGACACAAAATTGTAAGTTTGCTTAAAAATCTTTCATTCAAAAACCATATATCATTGATTAGGTCATAATAACCTGTAGTGACAGAAGAGAAATCACTAAAAACAAGTCATCAATGTAGAAGTCAGAATTCAAATGAAGATGTAAATTACATATGGATCTAAACAAGAAAGTTTACTACGAAGAAAATACTAAACATGGCATCACTCTGGAATAAGAGACCAAAAGAACTAAGAAGAATGGAGTTGTTGGAGATATAAAAATCACCCAGCACTCTTGGGGCTGTGACAGGGACCCCTGAGATGACTGCTCATACCTGCAGGTGAACTGGAAAAACCTGCTGGGGAGATAGCTCTGCCCTGTGCATGCGCAAAAGAGCACAATCCTGCACAGTGTGTGAGAAATGGCCACACAGTACCCTAAGGGAAGAATCCAGTTGCCTCCTCTAGGACCAGGAAAAGCTATACTCAGAGGACGGTCTTGCTCATGACAGTTGGTGCCTCTCCCAGCTGTAGACACAGCTCTGTCAATGCCACCTGAATTTGCAAAAGCTCCCTAACCTCCACAGTAAACAATAGTGCATCTAGCAGTAAAAATACAGACTCCTGTCACCTGAACAGCCCAGATAACGCTGGACTGAAACTGAAAACTGACAGACATTAGGAGATAAATAAATGTAGATCAGCTTCAGCTACTGAATTGCAGGTAATTTATTATACAGGAATACTTTTTTTTATAAAAGGAAACATTCTCTGCCCACACTGACACTCTTACTGAGACCTTTCCCAATTTCAAATGTGACTAGCGAACAAGAACTCAGGTAGTCCCAAGGAAAGTGGATGCTAACAACGGAGTAAACCAAAGATAGAGGGTTTCAAATACACAAGCACTTTCCCCACACAAAGAACTGGCTGAATTGTGAATTTAATGAGGCAGAAGTCTAAAACATGAACCATGGCATTCTAAAATTACTAAGGTTCATTGGTGGCAACCTTTTGGTACTAAGAAGTATCAGACACACACACACACACACACACACACACACACACACCACATACACACAAAAAAATAGTAGGAATGACCTTAACAGCAAGGAATGTGACTTGCAAACCCATGAAAAGTATCATCTAGAAACTCCAGCAAAAGATATACTGATATTGGTAAAACAGTGACTTGACCATGCTCTAGCACCATCCTTGATTAGGTTAGAGGCAGTTGGTGTGCTACTCTCTTCCTGGCAAAGGTATAAATGCTTGCTGTAATGGCGTGTTGCATTTTAAAAAAGTCAAATGTTTCTTTATTTTATAGGCTATATCTGAAATTCCGTGTAAAATTCACCCAGATACAAAGACTATTATAGCAGAATAAAAACAAAATAAACCAGTTAGTTGATCCAGATCTCATAGAAAAAAGTAACTGTGCTTAATATTATCAAGAAAATATATAAAAGCCTAAAATACGTTATTTCATGCATTATTAGAATTTAGAACTACAATAAGATAGAAATAATAAAACTGAAAGTATATAACATTAAAATTGAATGGTTAAGTTTAACAGCAAAATTAAATATAAAAAAGAAGATTAGTGAACTGAGAGACAGACCAAAACAAAATTAAAACTGACACTCACGGAGAGAAGATAGGGGAATTTAAAAATGGAAGAGGCTATCAAAATATAAAGGAGGTAAATTATTTTAAATTGGATTTCTAGAGAAAGAGGCAAAGAATCAGACAGAAGTGTATAAAGAAGGGTGATGTATGCCCCACATACTATAGTGGAGGATCAATTTACAGAACCAAGACTGCATAGCAGGAACACACCATCATGAACACAAAGCAAACAGAGTGATTAGTGATTAGTCACCTTGTATTTAAAATGCTGAAAACCAAACAAGAGACAAAACACATTATCAGTAAAATAAAATAAAAGCAAGCAAGGGAAGACCAGATAGACACTCATGAGGAGAAACAGAATTTTCTAGAGTGGACCTTTCTAAAAATAAGGAAACAGGAGAAAGTCTTCTAGCATTTCTGAAAGTGTCAAAGGAGAATAAGTGTCCACACAGATTTGCTTGTTACACTATGATGCCTCTAAAATAAGAATACAAATTAGAGATCAACTCAACAAAATGATAAAACAGAGAAAATTTGCCTAGAAGAGTCACACTTGGAAAATGCTCAAGGAGGTTATGCATTTACTTATTTATTCACATATCTTATTTAAAATACTATTATTGAATTTTTGTTTTAATTTTTACATTTAAATTTATTTTTTAAAAATTATTTGTTTTATATCCCAATTGAAGCACCCACTCTCATCTCCCACAGGACATACCCTCACTCCCTCTTTTCCCTTCTGTGCTACTCTCATAGCCCTCAAAGATGGGGATCCTGTATCCCTCATCAACTGATTCCTACCAAGTACCTTCAGGACTGCCTGCATTTTCTTCCTCTGCGGCCTGGTTAGGCAGCATGCCAGAAGGAAATGATCAAAGAACAGGCAACAGAGTCTGTGGAACGAACAGCCCCTGCTCCCCTTACCTGGGGACCCCTACAAAGACTGAGATGTCTATTGGCTATATCAGACCAGTAGGCATAGGGTATGTCTTCTTGATGATGCATGATTCCTGTTTGGTGCATCAGCCTATTCCAGCCCACCTGGGACCAGATTTGTTGGCGCTGTTGGTCTTCTTGTGGGTCTACTGTCCCCTTCAGGTTCTTCTATTGCCCCATTCTTTCATAAGTCTCCCTGCCCTCCGCCCAAAGTTTGGCTGTGAGTCTCAGAATCTGCTTCAATCCCTGCCTGTGGAGTCTTTCAGAGGACCTCTATAGTAGGCTCCCATCCTCCTTCCTCTATTGAACAGCTTCCTGTGTCTATTCTATTTGCCTGCTTAATGAGAATCAAACATTCTGCCAAAATCATCCTTGTTACTTAGCTACTTTTTATCTATTGATTGTAATAGGGTTATCCTGTATTATATGGCTAATATCTGCTTATAAGTGAGTATTTACCATGCATGTCCTTCTGGATCTGGGTTGCTTCACTCAGGATGACCTTTACCAGCTTCTTTCATTTGCCTGAAAATTTCATGATGCCCATGTTTTTTGATAGAAGAATTACACTAAATTGTGTAGATGTCATTCAATGGAGAGTTGTTCAATTTCCATGTATGTAGGCTTTTTATTAGTCTATTGTTATTGAGGTCAATCTTTCGTCCATTCTGGTCCAATAAAATACAAGGGAATATTTCAATCTTCTTGTATCTTTGCTTTGTAACAGAGAATATGATCAGTTTTGAAGAAGGTTCCTTGAGGTGCTGAGAAGAAGGTATATTTTTTTGTGTTTGGGTGAAATTTTCTGTAGATGTTTATTAGGTCCATTTGATTCATAACATCTGTCGATATCATTTTTTCTCTGTTTATTTTCTATTTTGTTTACCTGTCTTTTGGGTAGAATGGAATGTTGAAATGTCCCACTACTAATATGTGGGGACAAATGTGTAGTTTAAGCTTTATTAATGTTTCTTTTACAATAGTGGATGCCCTTGTATTTGGGATGTAAATATTCAGACTTGACATATCATCTTGGTGTATTTTTCTTTTGATGAATATGAAGTGTCCTTCTTCATCTCTTTTGATTAATTTTGTATTTTGATTAATTTTGAATAATCTATTTTATTAGATATTAGAATTTTTCTTTGGCTTGTTTCTTGGTGTATTTGCTTGGAAAAATTTTTTCAAGCCCTTTACTCTCAAGTAATGTCTATATTTGTGGCTGAGGTGTGTTCTTGTATGCAGCAGATTGATAATTCCCATTTATGTATCCAATCTTTTAGTCTGTATCTTTTTATTTGAGAGTCGAGTCCATGATGTTGAGAGATATTAATGACCAGTGATAGTTAGTTCCTTTCATTTTGACATTGGTTGTGGTGGTATGTTTGTGTTCTTGTTATCCTTTGGTTTTGCTGAAGTGAAGTTATTTCTATCCTGTGTTTTTAGGGGTGTAGTTAACCTCAGGTGGGAGTTTTCCTTCTAGTATCTTCTGTATGGTGGGGTTTGTGCATAAAGATTGTTTAAGTTTTGTTCTGTTTTAGAATGTCTTGTTTTCTCCATCTGTGGGGATTGAAAGTTTTTCTGGGTATAGTAGTCTGGATTGGCATCTGTTCTATCCTGGGAGTTGCAAAACACATTCACAGGCACTTTTGGCATTTATGGTCTCTGCTGAGATGTCAGGTGTAACTCTGAAAGATTTGACATTATATGTTACTTTTCCTTATTCCTTTTAAGATTTTAATATTTTTTTTCTTTTCTGTAATTTAGTGTTTTGATTATTAGTTTGTGGGAGGATTTTCTTTTCTGGTCCAATCTATTTGGTGTTTTGTAGGTCTCTTGTATGCTTATAAGCATTTCTTTCTTTATTGGAGAAATTTTCTTCTATGATTTTTGTTGAAGACATTTTCTGGGCCTTATAGCATGGGATCTTCTGTTTGTTATAGTCCTATTTTCCTTAGGTTTTGTCTTTTTATGGTTTCCTTGATTTCTTGAATATTTTGTGTCCGGTATTTTTTATATTTAACATCTTCTTTCCTGGATGCATCAATGTCTTTGCTTGTATCTTCTACACCTGAGATTCTCTCCTCTGTCTCTTGTACTCTGTTGGCGGTGGTTACCTCTATCGTTCCTGTTTCCTTCTCCAGGTTCTCCCTCTCCACGGCTTCCTCAGTTTGTGCTTTCTTTACGGTTGTCATTTCCATCTTCAGATCTTGAGCCATTTTACTGATTTCCTTCACCTGTTTATATTTTCTGTATCTTAAGGAGTGATTTACTTATATATTCTTTTAAAGCTCCAATCTGTTTGACTCTATTTTCCTGTATTTCTTTAAGGACTTCCTCTTTAAAGACCTTTAGGTCCTTCTGAAATCACTGCTGTTTTGCTGATCCTGTAAATTGTGCAATTGGCACTGCCATGTTGGATCTCTTCTTTTTTTATTGATTTTTTTAGACAAGTCATGTTTGCTTTTACCGTAGGTCTCTGGGCTATCTAGTCTCTGCTTCTTGGACACTCAACCAGTTTTGCATATGATTTCCTTCTTATGGAGTGGGCCTTTAGGCAAATCAGACATTGGTTGGCTATTCCCTCAAGTTTTGTGCCATCGTTGCCCTAGCATGTCTTGGTTTGTTTCTATGGAACCCCTCAAGGGAATAACTTAACCAAAAAGAAACTGACACCCAATGTTCCCCAAAAGTTAAACAAAATAAAAAGTAAAAAGTACTTAGATGTAAAATCACTCAGAAATGTTATTAATTGATTTTCTACCCTGATTAATTTAGGATTGATGTAGAGTTAATCTTACAAAAGCAGCATTACAAAAGAGACAATGAAGGTAAATAAAAGTAGTATTTATATTAGGTTAGAATACAGAATGCATAACATTTAAGGTAACACAATTTACTATAAGATAATTCAGATAGCCAAAAAGAATACTACAAGGTTAATAGAAGAGACAGAATAAATACTGATGAATGACAGTATTAATAACAAGCACATTATCAATCTAATAGAAAAATAAAAACATAGAATAATAAGAATATTAAGCTCCTAGCTACCTAGGAAACAAATATATTTTAGTAGCATACTCCCTATAAGTAAATTAAATGTAGGTGGTATAATACATAACCAAAGAGAAATGTATTATGAGTGTATATCATAGGTGGGTGATATAGCATTTGAAATCACTTGGAAAGCAAACCTGATACCTTGAATTGCATTCCTGGAGTTCTCACAAAAGTGGAAGGAGAACTGATTCCACAAAGTTGTTCTCCGACCTCCATGTACACATGTGTGTCCCCACATACACACATCAGACTTCCCCCAATTGCGCAAAGAATATGGATGAAGCAGCCACCTACTTTACAAGTCACTGAAAATGTGTTTGACAGAATTTATAATATAGCGAATTTATTGTGTGGTTAAATTAATAAATAACTTTTGACCTGGTGATTCTGCAACTAGAGTAAATTTTCCACAAAGTCATTGCTTGTGCTCACAAAATACTTGGACAAGATGTCATTCAAGTATGACAGTTTGAGTTACATGATTTGTCCTAAATATGAACATGCAATTCATTGAAAGATTTTAGAATAAAGTTCATGTTTTTAAAATGTTAAAAATTATATACATGTCTTTAATATGTTAATATAGTAGTCTTTATGTTATTTAAATATTTACAGTGAATAAGTTTAATGATTTGGAAAGAAAATGTTTTTAGCACATAAACTTCCTAAAATCTATGCCTTCATCACAGCAGTGTAAATTAATTCCATGGACACACACAGAAAAAACATACAAGCCTCTTTTGTTCTCTTTCATAATGCCTCTAATTTCTTAATACTTCTCTCTTTATGTTAAAGAATCAAATAATATTAAATATAACTGATTGTCACCTGATCAAGTATATTTCCTTTTTTAGAAATGTAAAAACACTCAGATGCAGAACATTTTAGCTTAGGGCTATTAGTAACAGGATTTTGTTAAAAGCTTTGTACAAATTTTTCTTTCTTAATATAAACATGAGTACTTCATAATAGACAAAAATAGTTCTATTATAAATGGGAGTCGGGAAACATGGAAGAAAGGTCTGGTCTAAACCTAGCAAATATTCCAAGCTGAAGTAGGATTTCCTCTCTATAATCCTTTACTGATAGGTTTATATATAAGTTTATTAGGCTGATCAATCTTCCTTAAAACACTTACATGCCATAAAACATCTGGTAAGGAAAAACAGAACACACTATTTGGCTTAATACTAGTTTAGCCAAGGTATATATTTCTTATTATATTACTAACAGACATACAAATCTACAATACAATAAGCAAAAATGTTTCCTTTTTAAAAGCTAAGTACTCCCTCTTTGGAAATAAATTATTCTTGTCTGGGCTGTCATTTGGCCTGTGAGAATACATAGCTCACTTGAAACAAAGGAAGCAACCTCAGCAGAGAGGAAAGTCTTTGAATGGGCAAATACTAAATTTCCACTACTTTCTGCCTCAGTTTATTTAGGTAAAATATTATTTAATATAAATTTTTAATTTTTTATTTGGGGCTAAGAATAGTTTATTTACTGGGCGGTTGTGAATATATTGAAACAAATACAAATTTCTGCCTAATGATTAAATGTACACCTCATTTGTTTTAATTCAAACTAACTTTTCAACATTAACTCAAATGTTGCTATTACAAAGTAATCATTCCTGAGTGCTTTGCCACTTTAAAAACTTCACCAGATACCCCTGAGCTATGAAATATTCCCAAGTCATGACTCCAAGGTCAATGGGGTTCCTACCTTTATGGAACCTATCACTTAACTGTGGAGAATGTCCTGTCCATTGGCTAGATCTGAGTGGGAGTTCGATGTTTACTGCTAGTATTGTCCTTGGTTGGTGCAGTAGTTTGAGGAGAACCCCTGGGCCCAAAACCACCTGTCACAATGTTCTTCTTGTAGGTATCTAGGACCCTCTGGACCTTCTATTTCCCCATTCTCCCATACTTCTCTCACCTTGATTCCCAATAGGATGCACTTACATCTCTTTCCATTTCCTGGTAAGTGAAGTCTTTCATGAGACCTGCCCCTTGGGCTAGTTGCACATTGTTTTGACCTTGATATTCCTCTGGAAAAAAAGACATATCTCTTATATAGTTTTGTCAACAGAAGGCTATTATCTATCCATATGCCTTCAACTCCATGTTTATGCTTTTAATTCCAATAATTTATATCTGTTGTCATAGCCTCTTTCAACCTACTCCACATGTTCTTAAATTCCCAACTGTATCTCAAAATTAGAATTATAAAACCATGGCTTAGAAGTGATTGTTTCTCACAATATTTTTTTTCTCTCAGTAAAGGGAAAATACCTACGAAATTGTCAAGTTTACAAAAGCTTAAAGTTATCTTTTACTTGTTTATTATCTCTCTTTGAAAGTCTATAAAAATTTCCTAGAGTCTATCATTATTCATATTATTGGAATACAAGATTTATCAATGGGTGTCTTTTTATTGTAGTATTTAATACTGGTTTGAAACTGTATAAAAACTGCTGAAGTTTTCATAGATTCTTCTTCCTCTGGCTTCCTAAATAATGTACATGGTTCTAATCTATATCTGCACTGTCGGTTGTTCCTGTCTAAAACAAAGCATGTTAAATTATCCCATGAAAATATAGCCACTAAAAATACATAAGGCAATAGTAGCACCCAAAGTTATGTAATCATTATTCTTTTAAATTATATGTAATGATGTTGGATCTCAAAAGCATCCCAGATGTGTTATATAGTAGTCCAAAAGAGTAGAAGGAAATTGGATAAGTATTATTACATAAAATAGAGTAGTTTTTACCATATCGAATGGGGTTTTAATTGTTTTCATTAAACACTGTGTTGGTTTGAATGAAAATGGCACCCATAGGCTCATATACTTGCATGCTTAGTATCCAGTTGATCAAGCATCAGGGAAGAATTAGAAGTTGTGGCCTTGTTGGAGCACATATATCACTGGGAGTGGACTTGAAGGTTTTAAAAATGAAAATCCACACCACCCCGACTGTTTCACTCTTGTTGTTTATGAATCAGGGTGTAACCCTCTCAGCTACTGGTCCATGCCTGCCCACGTGCTCCCCTATTCCCCAGTATGTTACTAATGGACTTAACCTTTGAAACTCTAAGCAAGCCTCAATTTAAATGCTTTCTTTTATGACGGTTGCTTTGGTCATGGCATCTCCTCACAGACATGTAACCGTGACTCAGGTGAACACTATTTCTGTTTTCTTTGAAAGGTTTTCTAAACTTAGATTTGATAATTCAAGAGAGCAGTATTCTTAAACTAGTTGCTCTTGGAAATTCTCATATCACATAAATAATGGGACGGCTGACCATTTGTCACAATCTTCACACTATAAGATGTAAAAGGGGGCTGAAAAATAAATAGCAACAACTTTAAAGAAAAGATTGCCAGTAGTAAAGAAGTCTCTTACACTGCAGAACTGCAGAAATTCGTCTAGCATAGTTGCTTGTTTCCATTGAGTGAACAAGAAAGGGAACAAAAATAAATGTAATGGAGGCATGAAGCACAAACAGCTCATCAATCACATATGAAAAGGAAAGGTACCAACAAGGCTCAGGACCACTAGCACACATACTTTCTAGTTCCTAAACTTCATCTGTCAATTCTAAACTTTGATTGGTTAGTGTGTATTTGAATTTAGGTGATATGACAGAACTCTGAGCATGCGTACTTTCATGAGCAGATCTTAAGTTTTGTCCAGGGAACAGATGATAGCCTTATTTATGCTGTTGCACATTGCTGGAAATTTTCCATATATATATATGCTATGCATCCTCACTGTATTGACTTTTCACATAATGACCAACCATAAGCTTTCTGCACACCAAGCTTATGCTAAAATATTGAGTTATAACAGGACAGGCTATATAATAATCCCATGACAAGCAGGAATTTTAAATCTACTTTTAGTGGTGATATCAATTGCTCAAGGACCTGTGAAAGTATGATTTATAGAAAATGAAATAATATATGACTCCTTGTAGTTGGCTTTAAACTGTAGAGTAGTTCTCACATGTTACCATTCTCAGCTGCACAATCAATGCATTTTTGCTTCAATAAGGATCACGGGAGCCATGACCCAGAACCTCTTATTGTATACATGCAGAAAGTGAGATCCAGATATGTAAATTAATTTTGTTAAGATTATGTGTTCAACAAAGTTATAGGTAAACAACAGAAATCCCTAGCAAGAGCATATGTTTTAGCTATCCATTGAGATCTGTACACAGATGCATAAAAAGATTCACAGTCTAATGGCTGCCTTGGAAAGCATCCAATTTATTGTAATGGTGCTGAGATTTGTGTGTGAAACATATTCAGAATTTCTATTCATCCTCATCCAGATTCTAATATTAGATTTAAATGTTCTCCATTAAATAATTGATTTCCACTCTTTGCAGGTGGAATTAAGCATAGTAACACAAAATACTCGGAGCATATTTAGCATTTAATGGCATCATCATTATTTGCCTTTCAAATATTTCTCATTTGGTCTGATAAGGGCTTTTAAATTTTATCTTAGGAAAGTCTGTCTACAAAGACCCAGAAAAACAAGCAACTATATTTAAACGGAATATTTTTCCAGGAATCTATGTGTAATTGTGCCACCCGAGCAGGGATTATTTAGAGTAACATCAACAGATGATATTTAAAAATAGACACAGACTCTATAAGAAATATGAAAGCTTGTAGACTTCTTGGCAGCAAATTGCTTTAGGTTGTAGTAGATGATTGTTGTAGATCAAAGAGATCAATTGTGCTTGGGAAATACACTACCTTATGGCATAACCCAAGAGAAAAGCAGCAAAGCAGATATATGTGCAAAAAATAACAGTCTATTCAAATAAGTCAAGTGATCATTGCATTCTTTCTGTCTTCTAATACACTTAAGTACAAAACAGAGAGGCCAACCCTAGAGTGGAATAGCCTGAGAATATATAGGCAGCCTCCTTCGTGGTTTTATGCATAAAATAAGGAAAAAGCAAGTATTGACTACACAGTGTTATGAGAAATAAGTGAGAAAAAACAAATAAAAGCAGATAAAAGCAGGGTCTAGTAGATTTTAACCACTCAGTAGCTATCACAGAACACCCTGTCATTTCCAGTAAACCAACTATACAGCCAAAAAGGAGCAGCTACTGCAAACTCAGACTCAGCACCATCCGCATGCATGAACATTAATTTATTTTCCTTCATTTCCCCCTAACATAATATATTTTGGGTGATTTCTGTACAATGTACCCTGATCACATTTGCTTCCTATTCATCCCAGAGTCACCCTCTCACCTTTGACCTTCCCCCCCCCACACACACACCTCAATAAAAATACCAAAGTCTAATTTGAGTTGCCCACATAATCATAGGAGCACGGTCAAACCACTTTCAGGAGCAGTGATATTGAGACACTACCAACAGTGGGATATCACTTTCATTTTATAAACTGTTGTTAAAGCAAAAAAAAAAAAAAAAAAAAAACTTATTACAAAAGATAAAAACTAGCCTAACAAGTTGAAGTCACACTTAAAATTTAAGCACCAGATATTGCTGGATATTTTTATTGTTATTTGATTCTAGTTTAGAGATGTCTCTGTTATCCTGCATAGGAAAATAGCATCAGCATACATAGTTTTATTCATGATTTATCAATCACAAGAAACATCTGTCGCACCCTCCCGCCAGCAGGAAGGACGCGGACACCAGGATTCTTCTCAATCGTGCTTTATTGGGAGCGCCCTTGAAGCGGAAGCGAAAGACCCTGAATGCCCACGAGCACGCCGTTTAAATACTGTCTGTACGTGGCGTGTCAAAGTCTCATTGGTTGCATTTGGATGCCTCATTAGCATGCCTCATTAGCATGCCCGAAGTTGAGAGAGGGCCGTGTTGGAGTGCTTCATTTGCATACCCCTGTTCGGGAGGGGTGCATTGAGAGGGCTTATGTCTGCGCATGCGCAGGAGCGTTAACGGTCGCCCCCAAGTGGTAACGGTCACCGCCATTATCAGGTGCGGCCGCGCCTTATAAACATCAAATCTCCAATAATGGCTGTGCATTGATTATTTACCCCTTCAGTAACTAAGCCAGGATCTATGCCACTCAATGGCAATGTATGATATAGAAAACAGAGACAGGAACTGGTGAGGCAAACCACTGTTTGTATTATTACTCCTATAATTCTAAACAGTTCAGCTCTTGGTGTTATAACATCTCTTTTTAAAACATTTTATTTATTTTTATGCCATGTCTATTGGTGCTTTGTCTGCACATTTGTTTGTGTGAGGGTGTCAGATACCCTGAAACTGGAGTTACAGATAGTTGTAAAGTGCTCTGTGTGTGCTGGGAATTGAACCAAGGTCATCTGAAAGAACAGCCAGCGATCCTAACCTCTGTGGGAGTGGCCAACCAGTGACTGGTCTAACTTGAGGCTCACACCTGAGAAGCAGCCAATGCTTGGCATTGCCTGGATGGCCAAGAACCAGAGGCTAGATAGCTCAGAAAACAAAGATATAACTAAACATGATTGTCAAAGGAGGAGGAGGAGCAGGAAGAGGAAGAGGAGGAGGAGGAAGAGAGAAAGAAAAGAAAAAAAGTCAATAAAATAATTACTAATAATATTCCCTATAAACATAGACTGGAGGCTAGCACAATCATTCTCAGAGAGACTTCATAAAGCAACTGATGGGAGCAGAGGCAGGGACCCACATAATGCAGAGCTTGGAAAAACTGAATGAAAAAGGAAAAGATTGTAGGAACCAAAGGCCACCAGGAAAACATGCATACAGAGTGAGCTTAGCAGGATCCAAAGAGGCTCAGAAAGACTGAAGAGACAATCAGGGACTCTGTATGCGTTTGAGATAGGTTCTCTGCATATATGTTATGGTTATATAACTTGGTGTTCTTGTAGGACTCCTACAGTGGGAGTGGGGTTTGTCTCTGACACTTTTTCTGCTCTTGAGAACCTTGTTATCCTACTGAGTTGCCTAGCCAGCCTTGATATGAGACCATTGGTGAGTCTTATTGTAGCTTGTTATGCCAAGTTTGGATGATCTTGGGGAGAGGAGAGTTGGAGGCAGGACGGGAGGAGTGAGGGAAGAGAAACTGTTCAGAATGCAATATGTGAGAGAAGAAGATAGAAAAAAAGAAAAGAAAAAATCCAATCCAAAAAAAAAAAAAAAACATTATTGCAACATAGCAAAGTCCTTTACAAAGGCAAAATACAAATGCTTTTGTGACAATGTTACTAATTGTAAATTATAATTCACCTCACTCCTACTCTCTTCTTGGCCTCAGCGCTTGACTTTTAGCATTTTTGCTAAAATTTAACCCTTTTGGTTTGATGATATATATGCTTGTAAATAACAACATCTCAGTTCCCCACTGTAGCTCTAGAGTCAATCTCAAGTCTTCTCATCATTGACTCTCCCTTGATGATGACAGGAGAGATTGTGTCTCATTTTAGGTTTGGAACTGCAGACCTTTGAAAAGCCTCTGCACTGTTATAGACACTGCTAATGATAAGAAAATAAGAAGCAAATGGAATGAACTCATAGATTTAAAATTGTCTTTCATGGCAGATGCAGTGGTACACACCTGTAATACAAGCACTCAGGGAGGCAGAGGCAGGAGATCTCTGAGAGTTCAAGGCCAGGCTGGCCTACAAAACAAGTTCAGGACAGCCAAGGCTACACAGAGAAAATTTGTCTTAAAAAAAAAAAAAAACCAAACAAACAAAAAAACCTTTCTCTATTTTGTCTATTTTTAAAAGTACCCACTCTGTTTTTTCTGGCTGAATTCAGATAAAGTGGGATAATGTTTCAATTATTGGAGATGGTGGCATTTCTGTTCTTAATAGCCAGTGACCTACTCTTCTCTTTTAATGTTAACTATGGCCTTTTAATGTCAAGCACAATGACTAAACACAATCTTTTCCACTTGGGTGAAGAACTGAGTGTATGTCAATTTGGATCACAATGTCACACACTGAGCATAATCCTCAGGATGACAAAGCTTCAGACTCTGAAAATTAAGACATCAATTTTTTCCCAATGTAGAAATAACTTGAGTGTAAATACCTACTATTTTTCAACATTGCTTAGAAATCCATGGATGTTTCTTTCAATTTGTCTATAAAGAAAATGGTCTGTAGAAGTATATTGATATTTTCTGGTAAGTTTTATTTTTAAAAGTTATATTAATTCAACCATACATGTTGAAGAGCATCTTCAACAAAATTTGCTGGTGTAACTGGTTGTCTACATGCAGAAAAATGCAAGTAGTCCTATATTTGTCACCCTACATAAAACTCAAGTCCAAGTGGATCACAGACCTCAACATATCACCAGATATATCAAGTCTATTAGAAAAAAAGTGGGGAAGAGCCCTGAACTCACCGGCACAGGAGACAACTTTCTGAGAGAATACCAACAGCTCAGGCATTATTATCAACAATTAATAAATATGACTTCTTAGAACTGAAAAGCTTCTGTAAGGCAGAAGACACTCAACAGAACTAAATGACAGTCTAAAGATGAGGAAAATCTTCACCAATCCTACATCCAATACAGGGCTAATATCCAAAACATCTAAAACTTCAAGAATTTAAATATCAACAAATCAAATAATCCAATTAAAATGGGGTATATAAATAAACAGAATTTTCAACAGAGGAATCACTAATGGCTGAGAAGTCCTTAAAGTAATGCTCAACATCCTTAGTCATCAAGGAAATACAAGTCAAAAGGACTCTGAGATTTCATCTTATCCTTATCAGAATGGCTAAAGAAAAAACTCATGTGACAGCATGTGCTGGTGAAGATTTGAAGAAAGGAGAAATAGTCCTCCAATGCAATTGGGAGTACAAACTTATACAAATACTTTAGAAATTAATCTGACACTTAGAAAATTAGAAATGGCTCTACATCAAGACCCACTTATACCACTCCTGTGCATATACCCAAAAGATGTTCCACCATACAACAAGGACATTTGCTGAACTATTTTTATAGCAGCTTTATGCATAATATCCAGAATATGGAAACAACCTAGATGTTCCTCAACGAATGAATAAATAAAGAAACGTTGGTACATTTACATAATGGAATAGTACTCAGTTATTAAAAACAATGAAATTATGACATTTTCAGGCAAATTGATGGAACTAAGAAACTTCATCCTGAGTAAGGTAACCCAAATGTAGAAAGACACACTTGATATGTACTCATTTATATGTGGATTTTAACCATATATTATAAGATAAATATATTACATTGCACAAACCCAAAGAAGATAAGCAACAAGGAGGACCCAAAGAAGGATGCTTAAATCTCACTCAGAAGGGGAAATAGACTAAATAGTGGTAGTGATTGAAGAGAGGGAACAAGGTAGGAGAATGAGCTCAGAGAGATATGACGGTGGAAAACAGACCCAGGAAATAGTAGATGGGTGGGTGACAGAAGGCTTGTAGAGAAAAGAGAAACTGTGGATGGGGCATCTCTGTAACAATCTGGAGACCTAAATCATGGTAGGCTCCTGTGAGGACCTGAGAGGGACTCTAGGAGAGACTCCTAATAGCAGATAGAGCATAGATTTGGGGACTATCCAACCAATGTCTTAGGCCCAACCTAAGACCACCCAGTGAGAGAGAACCAACCCCTGACACTATTAAAGATACTCTGCTATGCTTGCAGATAGGAACCTAGCAGTGCTGTCCTCTGATAGGCTCCACCCACCAAGTAATGCCTCAAAATCGATGCTGATACTCACAGCAAAACATAGGGAGACTTGTGAGAAAGGTAGGGGAGGAAAAAAAGGCCCTGGAGATGACAGGAGCTTCACAAGGAGACCAAGTGAGCAAACTAACCAGGGCACAGAAGGGATTGCTGAGACTGAAGACCCACGAACCGAGGACCATGCATGCATGCATGGACTGGACCTGGACCCCCTACAAAGAAGTAACCAATGGGTAGCTCAGGCTTCATGTGGGTCATGTCGTAAGGGGAGCAGGGGCCAACTCTGACATGAACTTTTTTGCCATCTTTTCTATCATGTCTTCCTGGTGGGACTGCCTTGCCAGGCCACAGGGAAAAAAAATGTGCTCAGTCCTGATTTGACTTGATGAGCTGGGGTGGATGAGAAGGAGTCTCCCACTTTCTGAGGAATATCAGAAGGGGAGGGGGAGATAGAGACAGGGGGAAACTGGGAGGTAAGGGAGAATTTGGCTAAGGCCAGGATGTAAGGTGAATGATTAAATAAACTAATTAAATATTTTTTAAAAATCAAAAAAGAGAAAATATTAATTCTATTATTCTCTATCGCCATAGTAACATTTTAGAAATGAACACAGTATATCAAAGACAAAAATCTTAGGAACACATTTCTAATTTGCTAAACCACTAACACTTGGCCATCTTTCTTTTTCTTAAATATTCACATTTAATATCATTATAAACCCAATCATCTATGTTGGGCTATACACACTTATAAGTGAGTATATACCATGTGTGTCTTTCTGGATCTGGGTTACCTCACTCAGGATGATCATTTCTAGTTCCATCTATTTGCTTGCAGATTTTAATATTTCCTTCCTTTTGATAGCTGAGTAGTATTCCATTGTGTAAATGTACCATAGTTTCTTTATTCATTCTTCTGTTGAGGGATATCTAGGTTGTTTTCAGACTCTGGCTATTATGAATAAGGCTGCTATGAACATAGTTGAACAAATGCTCTTGTTTTATGGTAGATCATCTTACAGTTATATGTCCAGGCATGGTATAGCTGGGTCTTTAGGTAGCACTCTTCTAAGACAGTGCCAGATTTATTTCCAAAGTGATTCTACAAGGTTGCACTCCCACCAGCAAGGGAGGAATGTTCACCTTTCTCCACAATCTCATCAGCATGTGCTGTTACTTGAGTTTTTGATCTTAGCCATTTTGATAGGTGTAAGATGGAATTTCAGAGTCATATTGATTTGTATTTCCCTGATGACTAAGGACAATGAGAATTTTTGCTAAGTGTCTCTCAGGCATTATATATTCCTCTGCTGAGAATTCTCTTTTTAGCTCTGTATTCCATTTTTTAATTGGGTTATTTGGTATGGTGGTGTTTATTTTCTTGAATCCTTTATATATTTAGCATATTAGCCTTTTGTGGGATGCCCTCTGAGATAATACACCCAGCAGGGGATCAGGACAGATAGTGGGACTCACAGTTGGGCTCTGGGCTAAGGACTGCAAGTTGTATGGAAGAGTTGTGGGATAGAAGGACTGGGAGTGGTCAGGAGCCCCACAAGGAGACTATCAAGGCTGGTGGATCTGGACCTAGGAGGGCCTGCACAAACTGGTGCAGCAACCAAGGACATTGCAAGCAGAGAACCTAGAGACCCTGTTCTAATGTAGCTCATGGACAGCTCATGCTCCACATGGAAAAGGTGGGAGGTGTGGGGGGGGACTGACTCTGGCAGAAACTTTGGTGCTCATGATTTGATGACTGCCCCTTGGCTGAGAGGCCCTATGGGAGGGAACAGAGAGGAAGGGGATGCAGGCTATCCAGATGAACCTGATATTCTGTGGTCAGATGATGAGGGAGGATGACCCCACCTGTCAGAGGTCTAGGGAAGAGAAATAGAGAGGAAAGGGGAGGGAGGATGAGAACAGTTAGATAAAAGTAAGGGGATTAGATCAGGATGTAATGTGAATTAATAATAATAATAATAAATCCAATCATGAAACAAAGAATATATTAAAAGATTACAGCATTACTCATAGACTTAAGGAATAAATTTTAGGATGGTGGTCATGTCTTCAGACTTTTGCAAGTAAAACTGAATTTAGAAATAAATTGTCATAAGCACTCTCTTTAATATATAAGGAAACTAAAATTCCATTGAGTTAATGATTTCTCAAGTTACAGTTAATGGAAAAAAACTGAGTCAAGACTTACAACTTGAATTTAAGTATTTTATTTGCAAATAGTGTGGCCTTTTTTGCTAGTCCATTGAGAGCATAATATTATAAAGAATGTGGGCATCGATATTAGCTGAGATTTGGAGCTATATTACTGATTTTGGCAAGTTGTATTGTTCTTTATTCAAATAGCAATATGCCACTAAAACATATAACCTATTTACTCATTTGAGAGAAATATAAATTTGGTTTTAAAATTAAAAAGAATAAAACCAGAATTGTCTACTAAAATTTTAGTAGAAGGAAGTATAGATCATGGAAAAATATTTAGGGAGAAATATTTGAATTTTTAATTAATTAAAATAAATTTTTACATATAGGTTTATACACACACACACACACACACACACACACACACACACACACACACTAACCTACCTCCGGCAAGAAGAACCATGAGACAAACAGGAATTATATAAATGTTACATTAATACTATTTTGGCTATTTGTATTTGGCAGCCTTGAGGAGAACCTCTTTCTCTGAATGTAATATCTATCATTTCTTGTCATTGTCAACTTAAAACATGTATATAGACCTATAAACATCTTAACTCCTAAACAACTAAGCTTAATTGTAAAACTAAACTATCTTATCTTCAACCCTATCAGATACTTGAGAAGAAATAAAATTAACTACCTGAGTACACAAGGAGTGCAGGTTACCAGCTTCTGAAACGAGGAGATGGCAGAGAGAGTTTGCTACCTGAACAGTCACCCAAAACTCCCTTTAATGGCCTTATAGCCCAATATACCTGACAGACATATTTGTAAGGTGGCAACTACATTCAATGTGTGCTAAACATGACCATAATACTTGATATTTATATGTTTACATAATGTAATCATTATCAATTCCTGACATTAATAGCTTCTATCTTATTTTTTTTCTTTTTTTTCTCCTTTATTAATTTATTCTTGTTACATCTCAATGGTTATCCCATCCCTTGTGTCCTCCCATTCTTCCCTCCCTCCCAATTTCCCCTTATTCCCCTCCCCTATGACTGTTCCTGAGGGGGATTACCTCCCCCTCTATATGATCATAGGGTATCAAGTCTCTTCTTGGTAACTTGCTGTCCTTCCTATAGCTTCTATCTTAATACGCCCAACTAAATTGTATTGTTGAGAAGGTTTACAAACCCTGTAGGGTAGATGGGCTTTTCCTTATTGTATAGAAAATTTTGCTAATGGAAAAAATATTGAACTGCTAAGTGAGAGATATGGAATTAAAACCCAAGTACACTTGATGAATATTACAACAAGCATCCCAGATAAATAGTTAGCTCCTGCTTCATCGCATTACTTCATTCTTCTCCCAGTGTCAGTTCGTATTTCTAGAAGGAAGGTGCAAAACAGGTAAAAAGATGTATTTTGTGTGATATGTGTAAATGTTTGTTAAAGTGGTGAGGGAACCTGCACTTCAGATCTGACAGGTTTGAAAAAAAAAAGGGAAAGAATTCAGACTATCATGTATATCTGAGAAAATCTGAAGTCCAAAATGGCCTGGAAATTCAAAGGTTGGCAACTAGTGAGCACTTCCTTGACTAAAAGCTTTTATTCTATTTGGATATTAATTCCCCAGTGAGAATGTTCCTAAATATAGCAGATATTCTAAATACACTGAAATTGGAGCCAGTCAAATGACTTCTTTCTTCATGTCAGGGCCTCCCTTGTGGAACTCTCAGAGTGGTGCACCTCCGTAGCTGCTATCTGTCAGCACAGACATTCCTAGATCTGATTCTTGTTCTCTTTGATTAAGTTTGGAGATATTATAACTAATTTGAGGTCTATCATCAGTAGTCCATGTATCATTCATAAAAACATCAAGTAAATCATATGATTGGTACATAACATTCTTTATGTGAAAAATCAAGATTGGGGACTGGGAAGACACCTCAGTCAACAGAGAATTTTTTGTGAAAGTGTGAGTACCCAGATGTAGATTCCTAGCTCCAGCACTATTCATGCATTAATCCCATCGCTGAGGAGGTGGAGACATATGGCCCCAGGGAAAAAGGTGAACAGATAATCCAGCAGAATCAATGAGCTCTAAAGTAAATGATAGACCCTGTTATGTTAGAGGACAGTGAGAAAGATATAGGACCTTCTTACTCATGAGCCTTGACATTAAAATTCATGTCCACACATGCTTAGACACACCAAAATTTGGGTTTAAAATACCACTCTCCGTATTTTAAACATTCTGTCTTACACACAGAATTCTTTCTGAATGTTCACAGTCTCTTCCCTAGATGAGCCTTTGCTTGTGAAGAAAATATCATCACCCATCTGTGAACCATGAACAATTCTTGTTCTATACCAGGCCAGTCACTAGTACTGCAGAAGGAATATGATTCTTAAGGCTGATGTTCCTTTTAGTATTTCACATTTAACAATCAATTTAGAAATCCTAAACCAAAGTTCATTGCAAAAGGATTGCTCAACTCTCGGGAGAATTTAAGACTATTAACTGGTAGATCTCTATTTTCCAATCCTTATCTGGATAATTCAGGCAGAAAATAAAACCAATGAGAAAATGCCCTGTGGTTGCTTATTTTAGAAGTGAAGAGACTAAGAGATGATTAAACTAAAAATTATTTATACAAGCAGAAAAAGGCATTCAAAATAATGACCATGTTTCTTCAACATTCGTTACAAAAGAAAAATGTTAACACTAAATAGAATATACAAAGTATCCTATATTTGGAATTTTCACTCTTCAGAATAAATTACTAAACATCTTAGTAAATTTTTATGTAAACATTGATTTATGTATTAAATTATTTAAGTATTCATCCAGAAATATTGTTCAATATGTAATATATATGAAATTCTGGGTTGTATAATATGAAACAATCAAAAGTAGTATAGAATGAAAGTTCAGAATATAATAAATATACATTCTCATTAAAACTAGTAGCAATATAAAAATGTGAATTATGAGTCAGAAAGAGCAGTGGCACTTGTTGCCTAAACCAGAAGACCTCAGTCCAATCTCCAGAGCAAAAACTGGATGAGTGAAGTGTGTCCACAATCTCAGCCCTCTGTTGTGCAGATGGGAAAGGGAGGCAGAAATATCTTCCAGAGTTGAGAGAGCTTGAAACAGACTCCACCACAAAAACTAGTTAGCAAGAGGGAACTGACTTCTTAAAGTTGTCTTTCAATGTCCATATCTTCACTATGGTGTCTACACACACACACACACACACACACACACACACACACACACACAGCACGCACGCACGCACGCACGCACGCACGCACAAACAAACACACAGTGATAGCAATCAATTAATTAATTCTAAAACAAATAATGTCAGAGGAGTGGTACCATGGCTTAACATGGGGCCAAAGTATGGATCCCAAGCACCTATTTAGTATTACTCACTAACTGTTTAGTGAGTATGCCATCCTACTATGACCCTAACATATGACAGGTGGGGCAAAGGATGCCAAGAGAAAAACATATACATAGATTGTCCAAACTGACAAGCATTGGGCTGAAGCAAGAAATTTTGCTTTAATATATAACATAGAGGGAGGTTTTGGATCACAATCACAAATGTCAAACTGCTGCCCAAAACACATACACATGTGTACCAGCACCCACAAAAGTGTTTCTGTATACATACCAGCATGTGTACATAATGCACAAATACCATATATACCTATACTGACACTAAAGTATAAATAAATACATAATATATAAATAAATACTTACAGTGATATCAGCAAATACTACAAAGTAGTAAATTCGAAACTCTGACATGTTTCTAAGTTAGAAATCCTAAGCCTATAACTACAATGACCACCTGAAATAACGCATAATAGTTGTATCACACAATACAGAAAGAGGCTCATGGATGAAAAACATGGGGAATCAGTAACTTGAAAACTGTTTTGCACATGTGTCACATTGTCTGTGGAATACAGAAAGCCTTATAAATGCTCAGGACTAGATGTGTGATCAGAAAACACCTGAGTAGATTCTGATTTCTTACTTCTGGATAGGATCAAACTCTGTGTAAGTACAAAGTGAGTGCTGCTAAGGTGGAATCATAAACTGCCTATTACAGAGTGTGCTAATGAAACAGGCCAGAGTGACCCAACTTTTGCCAAGGAATGAGGCACAACTGATCATTGTAAGAAACAAGCTTGATTACATAGTCTCACTAGTTAAGATGATATATGTTAAAGTCAATGATTACTCACTGAGATGTGTGTTCGTTGGTGGTAATGTTGTCTTGTGGATTTCCTATTTATTGGCTTGCTTTTGAATAGGTTGTGCTTGGGCAACAGACATTGTCACACTTCTTCCCATGCAATGATGCTCCATGTGGGAAGCCAAGAATCTCCTTGGCTAATAACTGTACTTCCTCAAGACAGCCTAGCTTTTTCACACTCCCTGCTTTACTCTGAAGAACATTTCACTGCAGCTGGCATTGTAACAATGGCTGTTAAGTCTTCCACCTGATTCAGGATGCCTTGTTCCCATCAGAACCTGCATCAATGCCAGAAAGCTAAACTCTAGGCAAAACAAAAACAAACAAACAAACAAAACAAAAACAAAAACAAAAAAAAGAAAAGAAAAAGAAAAAGAAAAGAAAAAAAAAGAAAAAGAAATAAGAAAAAAAGAAAAGAAAAAATTTAGATGGCTTTCCCTGAGAGCTCAACTTCTTCCAGTTCTGAACCTTACCATAGGTTTCTTCACTGGGGTCCAAATGAAAGTTATCATTTACTTTAGAAACTCACTGTGATGGTTTGAAAAAGAATGGCCTTATAAGCTCATAGATTTGTACGCTTGGTGATGAGAGACTGGCACTATTAGGAGGTGCTGCCTTGTTAGAGTAGGTGTGGCGTTATTAGAGCAATTGAGTCACTGAGAGTGGGCTTTGGGGCATCAAATGCTCAAGCCAGGCCCAGAGTTTCTCTCTCTTCCTGATGCTTGTGGATCTATATGTAGAAACCTCAGCTCCCTCTCCATCACCATGTCTGCCTGTGTGCCACCATGTTATCTGCCATGATAACAATAGGCTAAATATCTGAAACTATTAGCAAGCTTCAATTAAGTTCTTTGCTTTAGAAGAGTTGCCTTGGTCACTTGTCTCTTCACAGCAAGAGAACATTGACTAATACTCTCAGCACAAAAGCTTACCTTGACAATAGAGGCAGACAAAGATATCACACACAAAAAAGAAGAAAGACGGAAAGGAAAAGAGAGAGGAAAGAAGGAAGGAAGGAAGGAACCAGTACTGCTGTGTTTACATATGATTTGTCCCTGAACTAGAGTTTTGCCTCACAGTTTAATAATATTGAAGAATAGAAGAATCTATTGGAGTGGGTACCTAGGCGGAGGCAATCCAATCATTGGGGCACAATGCTCGGAAATGACTAAGGAATCTAAATGTAAAATTAAGACACTAATTGCAAGTAGCATAGGATGAGAAATTGTATGTGTAAAAAATTTAATCAATAAGGTAAAAAAATTCTATAATATAAACTGTAAAATGTTGTTGGAAGATATTAATTACCTAAAGAAATATAAAATGGTACCCATGTTCATTGTTCAAATAAATAATACCAAAAAATGTTAATAGTCTACAGACTCAATGCAAACAATAAACTATTTTACTAAAAATCCCAAATGGCAAGCCAAGCATTATGGCACATGCCTTTTAAAAAAATCCCAGTGGGTTTGCGATTAAAATGTAAGAAAATCATTTTAAAATTCTTGAAAGAAAAAACCAAATAAATTGAAGAGGCTTTTTTTTTCTTTCAAAACTTACCAAAATGTCATGCTAATTAAAAGCAATCCCTGTATCGAAATGAGGAGACATGGTGATATTTGGCAAATTTTATCACAAAATACAGAACCTAGAATAAAAAACATAACAAACTATGGGAATCCAAGAAAACCACAAAAGCAAAATGCATCCCCTCACACAAGCCACAGATACTGAAATTTTCCTGTTTCTGTCCTAAAATAGACCATTAAATCTAGGTTAAGGGGGCTTAGAGAGATGTGTTAGTAGTTAAAAGCCATGTATCCCTGGCAGGGGCTGGGGCTCTGTGCCCAGCACCAACATTATGGCTCACACCCATCTATAATTGCAGTTCTAAGGGCTACAACAACCTCTTTTAGCCACCGTGGACATGGAGGACACAAGTGGTGCACATACATGCATTTGGGTGAAAACATCCCAGCGCATGACATAAAATAAGCAAAACATTTAAAAATAACGGGGAAAAACAACCAAGGTTCACTCGCAAAACATCTACCTCCTCTCCCCTGAAGAATTTTATGAGATCACTGTTTTCCCTACACTGAGTGAAGGAAAGTTCTGGAATGATCTGAAGAGTGAGGTCTTAGATTTCCTGTTGTTCTGGTGGAAACAATGTAGGAAGAAATTGTTTATTCTGGCTCATAGATCAAGGGTACAGTCCACAGGGAAGTCGAGCCTGTAGGATCTGGACGCAACTGGTTACATGACATTTACCATCAGAATGCAAGAGCAATGAATCCATGCTACTACTCTGTTCCCTTTCCCTTTTATACAGTCCAGTCTCCCTGTCAGAGAATGGTGCCATCCTCAATGGGAAGGTCTTTCCACCACAACGAATGTAATCAAGATAACCCGCATAAGCTTTTGGACTTGCTGCAGAGCCCATTTCTGGAGTCTATGGGCACCATGACTCCTGTACATTGGATTGGACCTAGGAGGCCCACCTGTGCTCCCTTCTTCCTCTATTCCCATTTCCAAAGAGTACCCCTAATCCTGATGCCACCAGCAGCCACAGGGACTCCCCTCAGCCCATTTCCAACCCTTTGGACCCTTCCCTGCCTACTCCATCCCAGATACCTACCCACACGATTATCTACAGTACATATTCATAGGGACTGCAAGAAGATTATTAGTTGGCATGATGTGGTGTAGAGAGGAGGGAGTGAAGAGTCAATGCATGCTACAGTCTGAATAAAATGGTAAGTGGAGAATAAGTAAGGGGCCTTAATTCCATAATTTGGAAATCAAAAATAATATTGTGAAACAATATATTTGTGTTACATATGTTCACCATACATTAAAATGGTAAGAAATTCTGGATTTTGCATTGATTTTTAAAAGAAGTGCTTTTGGGCAGCCCAGAGCAATTCTATGGTGGATTTCTAACATAGGTATATGAATCCAGCCGTGTTCATTGATACAAATCAGGTTCAAAGAATGTAGAAACAAGGAGGGAGAATAGTATTAGCTTCAAGGAAAGGAAAGTTGACATAAAGCAGCATATTTCTTTCCTGAGTGCTCACAGAATGAGAGCTGCAAATCCAAGAGGGTTTGAGTGGGCTGCAACATTGGGTGGCTCAGCTCGGCCACCTCTTAAAGCAGAATCACCCCCTGAAACATAACTGGCAAGAAGTAACAGAGGTTAAGTGGGCCAAAATTGCCAAAGGAACAGGTCAGAATACAACGCTTGCATTCTCAAGGCCACGGATTTGACCTCTCAGTGATCACCCACCCACAGAAAGTTAAAATTAAAAACCAAATATGTGACATGGTGAAAACTGTTCTTGTACTCCTGTAATTTAAAAACAACAGTAATACACCCAAATTTTGGAATTCAAACTGCTATTACAGCAAAGCAGATCTTATAACAATGAGTTTATATTTTTATTGCATTGTAAATTGACTAGCCTTAAGTCAAAATTAACACTGAGGAAAGCATTATCTGCTTTCAGAATACTTTGATGTAGAACATAAAAATCCATTCCCTAATATGTTTTTAAAGAGCACCATCATTTCAAAACAATTTCACCAATAATGGCCTTTGTGTGAAACTAAATGTTATAGATTATGATTTTAAATTTCTGAATCCTGGTACATCCTGTGCTACAGATAGTCTGTTTAATTTTACAGTCAAGTCATCCATTCTTTATGAGATGACCAGATTTATTTTTTCATAATCCCATTTTGAGAGTTTATAGACCAAGTGGGACACATGTCCTAGGGAATGTTAATGCAGAAAAGATTTACTCAGAAGTACAATTTTTTTGTTAAAAATTAAAACTTAAAGAAAATACATCTTTTTATTTCAATTGTTTTTTTTTTATAATAGACCCCTACTATGTTTCCACTTTCAAAATAACCAGATTCTATATATTTGTAGCTTAATATATTTCTGTTCTGACACAGCTGGAAGAACAACCCAATTTAGCAATTTAGATTTTGCAAACAATTTGTGCATAATATGGCCCATTTGCTTTTGGTGTTATTGCATCATGATTTTAGAAGCCAAATATACTGCAATATAAAAATCCACAATTGAATATGTTTCTTGACTCCAATGAACTAGATTTTCAATGGTGTTTTGTTTGTAATATTATTCAGACTGCTTAGAATGCATGAGTTCAGAAAGTCATGTCTTACAAGGTTAAGAGGATTGTAAAAGCCAGAGGAGTCAAAGATATAAGAACACCAAGAAAATCATCTAACCTTTGCTCACAAGGACTCACAGAGACTGATCCATCAACCAGTGAGCCTTCATGGGTCTGACTTACGTCCTCTGCACAATATGTTACAGTTTTATAACTTAGTCTTCTTGTTGAACTCCTAACAGTTGAAGCAGATGATGTCCCTGACTCTGTTACCTGTTTAGGTGACCCTTTCATCCTACTGGGTTGCCTCTTCCATCCCTAATAGGAGAGAAGTTACTGTAACTTGCTTTGTCATGTCTGGTTGATACTCGTGGGAGGACTGTTGTTTTCTGAAAAGGAATGAAAAAGGAGAAAAGAGAGTGGATGGAGGCAGGAAGAGGGGAGATGGGAGGCAGGGGAGAGAAGAAGAGAAGAGAGGGCTGAGATATACAAAAAAGAAAAGGTAAGAAACCCATAACTGAATGTACTTTCCTATACAAATCATGAGGAGGCAAGCTGTGATACCACTCAGAGCCCCTCAGACGCACCCAAGTCTTCTCCATTCCTTAAATCACTGGGCCTTGACTGCGCATGTTAAATTTACCACTAATTTGTTTTGTGATGTCTTGTTTTAGATGTCTTGGATTTTCCAAGTATCTCAAGTGGGAGGTAAATAACTGCCTACCTTAGAAGACTAATACTAATTAGTGTAGTTTTTCCCAAGATTCCATAAAAGTGACCAGAGGATTCCACTGAAGCCTCACTTGTCAAGTTCCTCAATCGGGACCATATTTAGAAGACAGCAACCACTTGGGCTTGGAGCACTTTACGTTACTTTTAGGCTAAATGTTCAGCCCTATCCTCCAGGATTTAAGCTCTGCTTCAATAGCAGAAGTGATGCTTTATGAAACTGATACTCACTTTGCCAAGTAAAACCATTCTTCTCATCCATCCATCTAACTTCCCATTTATTTATCAATTTATAAATCTGTCTACCGTAACCCATACAGCTGCTACTCAATAGGCAAGATTACTAGATAGATGACATTAAATAGTTAAAGTGTGAAATAAATACGGCAAGCATTTATGACTGTCCTTAGCATTTTACAGAGCTTAGTGAGATGATAAAAAGTTTGTTAATAAGACATTTGAAAAGATGTGCTTATTGGCTTAATTCTTATGAACTTACTTCTCATGACAGTGTATTTTTGGTGTCCATCTATTTTTTAAATTTAGGAATATGGCCTATGTATCAATAGTCTATCTGGTAACTGTTTTCCTTCAATTTTATTTATTTATTTAATCACTTTGCAGACTAATTGTATCCCCCTCCCTCCTCTCCTCCCATTCCCACTCTTACACTCCTCACCCCATCCTTATTCCCCTTTGCTTTTCTTCTCAGAGAAGGGGAGACCCCTCCATTGGTATCAACCCACCATAGCACAGGAAGTCACAGCAAGGCTAAGCACAGCATCTTCCACTGAGGCCAAACAAGGAAGCACAGCTTGGGAAAAGGAATCCAAAGACAGGCAACAGAGTCAGGCACAGCACTCACTCCCATTGTTTGGGGGAACCACATGATGAACAGAGCTGTTACATATGTGTAGGTTCAACCCATGCGTGCTATTTGCTTTGTGGTTCAGTCTCTTTGAGCTCCCATAGGCCCAGGTTAGCTGCCTCTGTAGGACTTCTTGTGATTTCCTTGACCCATCCGCTCCTCAGCCTTTCCTTTCGTTCTTCTACAAAACTCTCTAATCCTGGCCTATTGTTTGGCTATTGATGTCTGTATCAATAGCTTCCGTTAGCTTCCAGATGAAGACTCTCAGAGACAAGTATTCTAGTCTCCTGTTTGCAAATGTATCAGAGTATCATTAACAGTGTCAGCGGTTGACTTTCTCCCATGGCATGAGTCACAAGTTGGGCCAGTCATTGGTTTGCCATTCCCTCCATCTCTGTTCCATCTTCATCACTACACGTTATGCAGGCAAGACTAATTTGGGGGTTAAGGTATTGAATGGGTAGCTATCTCCCTCCCTCCACTGAGAGTTCCTTCATGGCTATCATTGGGTGGTGACTTAAGGCTCCATGTCCCTTTCTGCAAGCAGTCTCAATTAGGATCACCACCATAAACTCCCAGGTGTTTCTCCTCTGCCCCACAGATTTCCATTCTCTGTCCTGGTCCTCACTCCCTAACCCACCAACTCTCTAACCACACCTGATGGCAACCCTTGTTTTGGGCCTCATCTCCTCTCCCTCCTATTCTCCTTCCCCTATATACTTCAGGTGTGTGTTTTATTTCTCCTTTTGAGTGAGACTCAAGCAGAATGCATTGACACAGGAAACAACTTCTTGAGCAGAGCACCAGCAGCTCCAGACATGAAGAACAACAATTGATAAATAGGATCTCATGAAACTGAGAAGCTCCTGCGAAGCAAAGGACACTGTCAATAGGACCAAATGGCATCCCACAGAATAGGAAAAGATCTTTACCGGTCCTACATTTGACAGAGGGCTAATACACAAAATATCTGAAGAACTCGGGAATTTGAACACCAACAAACCAAATAACCCAATTAAATATGGAGTACCGAGATTTCTCAAGAGAGGAATATTTAATTACTGAGAATCACTTAAAGAAGTGTTCAGTATTCTTAGTCATTAGGGAAATGCAAATCAAAATGACTCTGAGATTCCATCTTACACCAGTCAGAATGACTAAGATAAAAAACTCAAGAGACAGTTCATGCTAGGGAGAATGTGGAGCAAAGGAAAACTCCTCCATCACTGGTTAGAGTGCAAACTAGTACAACTTTGGAAATTAATACAGTGGTATCCTAGAAAATTGGAAATAGTTCTACCTCAAGACACAGCCATACCACTCCTAGGCATATATTCAAAAGATGCTACATCATACCACAAGGACACTTGTTCAACTATGTTCATACTAGCTTTATTTGTAATGGCTAGTAACTCAAAACAACCTAAATGTCCCTCAACTGAAGAGTGGATAAACTAAACTGTGGTACATTTATGTAACTGAATACTATTCAGCTATTAAAAACAAGGACATCATGATATTTGATCATCCTGAATGAGGTAACCCAGACCCAGAAAAACACAAATGGTTTGTACTCACTTATACATAGATATTAGACATAAAATATAAGATAACAATCTTAAAATATACAGACCCAAAGAAGCTAAGCAATCTGGTAGGTATTTTTATAAACACATGTTAATAGTACACATTAGTGGTATTTCTATGCACTCATTAAGTCCATCCATCCATACTTTTCAACCATTTCCTCTACACTTTCAAATAAAAATACTTTATTTTTAAGCATTTCTCACACACTTGATGTTCCTATGTTGGAAATTCTCTGTTTATACCTGTACTCCATTTTTTAATTAAGTAATTTGGTTTGGTGGTGTTTAGTTTCTTGAATTCCTTATATATTTTGGATATTAGCCCTTTGTCAGATGTAGGGTGGTACCTTTACACAATGGAATACTACTCAACTATTAAAAACAAGGAAATCCTGAAAATTTCAGGCAAAAGGATAGAACTAGAAACAATCATCCTGACTGAGGTAACCCAGACCCAAAGGACAGGCATGGTATATACTTATTTATAAGAGGATATTAGCCCAACATAGATGTCCCCTGAGAGACCCCACCCAGAGGAGGAACTGGACATACTTGTGCTTCCAACCAGACTTGGTGTGGAGTGGTGAGTGTGGTATGGAAAAAATGGAGAGGATGGAAGGACCCAGAGGGTTCAGGATCTCTAAAAGGAGACCATCAAAGCCAGCAGATCTGGACTGACGAGAGGTTCATACACAAACTGTTACACCAACCAAGAATAATGCATGCAGTGAACCTAGATCCCCATTCAGCTGTAACCAGTGGACAGCTCATTCTCAATGGCTCTTGGTGGAATGGGGACTGCCTCTGACATGAACTCTGGTACCCTCGATTTGATCACTTCCCCTTGGTGGGGAAGCCCTACAGGCACACAGAGGATGAGGATGTAGACTATCTGAGTGAGACCTGATAGGCTGTGGTCATATGGTAGGGCAGGAGGTCACATTCTGTCCGAGGTCTAGGGGAGGTGGATAGAGTGAAAGAGGGAGAGAAGTGGGATGGGAAATTACAAGTCAGGGGATAATAATCAGGATGTAATCTGAATAAATTATACTACATTTAAAAAACTTTATTTTCAGGCTGGTGCTTTTTAACACCTATATGGAAATAGAGTAAAAGTTTGTTTCCATATCTGATATATTTCACTTCAAATTATGCTATCTGGTTCCATCTTTTTTTCTACAAATCATTGGATTTTATTCATTTTCATTAAGTAAATATATGTGATATATTTATCGTGATTACTGCATCTATTCCTCTGTTTTTATCACTAGTTATGAAAGACAGATGGTAGATAGATGATAGATAGATAGATAGATAGATAGATAGATAGATAGATAGATAATAGATCAATAGATGGTAGATAGGTAGATAGATAGATAGATAGATAGAGCGATAGATAAATAGAGACATGTAGATGAATTATAGATAACTGAAATATATAGATAAGAGAGACAGAGACAGAGACAGAGAGAACATATTAACCAAAAGAAACTAAGAAACTCATACACTATTGTGGTAGTGTAAATAAATGCAATTTTGGGGGGAGAGTATGGAAGTTTCCCCCAAAAAAACTAGAAGCATAGCTATCATAAGACATGGTTATCCCACTTCTGGGAATATATCCAAAAACAATTAAATTAGGATAGCAAATAGCATTGTGTTGACTGTGGCACCATTAAAAGCAGATAAGATGTTTTTTAAAAGGCAACTGGATCTGCTCTTATTTGAAGACTATTGACTTTAAAGGATAAGATACACTTTTGTAAAAAATATCTGACTTAGCAGCCTCATGCATTTATTTCTGGCAAGTCAACAAGAAATGCCAAATATCCACCTTGCCAATTAAGGAATAAATGTTGACGTGTGAAATAAATATGTTAATAAGGAACATCCATTTCCCCAATAAAGTGTCATGTGCATACTGTAACAGTGCCCTGCCCAGTAAGCTCACACTGTGAACCAAAAAGGTTCAGAACACAGAAGTCTAACTCATGTTCTTACCCATTCATTTTTCTTTTTTACTCAAAACATCCCCCCGCCCAACATAAAGTGCACAGAAGTAGAGCTCATGTTCTTACCCATTCTCCTTTGTTACTTGAAACATCCTCCTAAAGCTTGTTTTCTATGCTTTGTCAATGATAGGAGCTCATGGTGCTTACTGTTGTTATTCTTTTAATCGGTTTTCAGGTCTTAGAAAAAGGCATCCAGTGCTGTATAGGAAAGCATAGTGATGAGTCTTTCTAATGAAAGGCTCACTAGTCCTGAATGTATATGCAAAACACACATTTGGAAAATGTTAACATAGTAGATTTTTGTTAGTAGTCATTTACATGGAAACAGAATGTGTCAAAATCAAATATTAAAAAGAAAAACATAAAACATTAATCTCAGTACTCAGAGGGTTGAGGTAGAAAGGCTTTGTTTTCCAGGCTAGCCTAGACAACACAGCAAGTCTTTGTCTCAAAACACAGCGGAAGATATTGAAATCATTGTATATATGAGTAAATGTTATGTCGTTAAAATTATTTTAATATGATATAATAAAGGTTAGCTTTCAGTTAACCATTTCACAATTATATTGTGCAATTTTATGACCTTGAAAAATTATAATCATTATGGTAAGCAAAAAGCATATAATAAATGCAAAGCAAATGTAATTTTGCCATTTTATAAATCCCAAAGATTATTATTATTTTTATCTACTCTCATTTGTACAGTGGTGACACTTTCTGAGTCTTAGTTTTTGCTGTAGTTAGCTGTGGTATATATGGTCACATTTTTCTTTGTACTTCACTAGGAATTTTCAAAATAGGTGACATTTTAATCCCGAGGTGATGGAAAAAATATATGTGCAGTATAAGTTGTGCGATATATTCATATAGCTCTCAAAGTACCTTGCAATTCATCTCCATGACAGCTGTTATTGAAGCTTAAGATCATTAGCACAGGAAACTTGGCAAGGACAGAGGACCGAGTTATAAATATTGGCTTCAGATGTCATTTCAGGACAGAGTTAAATTCTCTCAGGATGTAGTAGCATGGATTATATGAGAAACCCCAGTTGGATTCAAAGTTGCCTCTGAGATTAATGAATCAGGCAAAAGGAGAATGAATAAAGTCTGATTTTATGTTGGTTTTAATTTTTAAAAAGTTTTTCAGCACACTTTAAAGTGTTTGATTTTGTGACTTAAAAGTTGTTTAATAAGAAGCAAGTCCCTCCCTGGTTCTTGTTTCCCCTGAATTAAATTGAGTTACACTTTTTGTTTGTGCCTAGTATAGCCTGAACTCTTCCCCTTCCTCTTCCTCTTTCAAATCGTTTTCTTAACAATATTTCATCTTTCTCCTAATCTTAGTCTATGGTTATTAGATTTATAACATGATAATTAGTCTAGATACATAATCCCTTTTTTTTTTTTGCTTCCTCAAGAGGTTCCAGTTACTTGCAACATGTTTGTAAGTTACATTGTAAGTATACACTGGAAAAGATTGTGAAGTAAATTATATCCCCATGATGTACATATTAGGTAACATGAAGCACTTTATTATTTTTTTTTACATGAAGCACTTTAAAAGACTGCATGCGGTCTGAGAAGTTGGAGAATGAGTGATGAAAATAAAGGCAGGGAGAATGAAATGAAGGCGGAAAAGCTAATGCAAGGTAGAATGTTACAAAACATTGTAACAGCTGCACCAAAGAGTGTTTTGCTTTGCCTAGAAGTCAACATCAGTAGCAATTACTATAAAGAGAAGATAGGACAAAAATATTTCCAGAGATATAGAAAAACAACTATCTAGTATTGCTCTAACACAGAAAAACAGCGTGTTGTGATTTCCAAACTAATTTTGATAATTCTATTAATTTAAAACATCTGACCAACTGGTTCTGCCACATAGTGCCTATTAGCTAAATTTTCATCTTGAAAAATACCTAATGTTGGTGTAGAGTTAACAGTATCTTTTCAAAATATAACTGGCAATTCATATGGTCTCCAACTATCTCTTAAGAAAAAACCAGTGTACCTGGGTCCAACACCTTCACTATTTTATTAATGAAGATGTTAAATTTGGGGGTAAGTTCCACGGGCTAAAAATAAGAAGAACCAGAGGACTGACTTTCTTTGAAACTGCCAGCATCACAGATTTTTTTTTAAGAAGAAAGAATGAAAAAGGAAAGTTAATTTCAAAAATCTCTATACACAAAATTTCTATACACAAAGATTAGTATGTTTTACCAATTAATGCTTGAGTAATTATATTTGAGAAAATTTCAATATTTATTTAGTGACTGTCTTCAAGTATTATAATTGTTATTTTAACAAATACCAAAAATTGGATTATCAATAATGAACATTTATTTCTCACAGTTCTTTAAGAAGATACCAGTAGATTCAAAGACTTGTTCCAGCTTGTTTTGTGGTTTGAAAATGGTCACCTTTCTATTGGGTTGACTATGGAAGAGAGCTGAAGTAACTGTGGTTTGTCTTTTAGAAGGACACTAATCCCATTCGTAAGCAGTCCATCACTTTTATTTTTATATTTTCTCATATATATATATATATATATATATGTACACATATATACAATAAACTACCTACATCAGGAAGAACCATTATATAAATGTTGCATTCATTGTGTTTTGGCTATTTGTATTTAACAACCAATCTTGGTACATCTAAAATTCTGAAGTAAATCAATATCTATCACATTTCATCTTTATCAACTTAAAACTTCTATATAGACCTAAAAACATCTTAACCTCTAAACAACTGTTTAATTGTAAAACTAAACTACCCTGGCCAAGATAGGGTAAGCATTTCCTCTATAGTTCCTGTCTCACAAATATGTCTGTCAGATATAATGGGCCAGAAAGCTGAAGATGATGCTTCAACGTTGTAGAGAGTTTGGGGTGACTGTTCAGGCAGCAAGCTGTCTCTGTCATGTTCTCATCTCAGAAGTGCTAGCCTTCACTTCCTGTCTACTCATATAATTATTTTTATTCCTTCTCAAGCAGTCCATCTCTTAATGTAAGCAATTTAAGGATTAGAATTCACCACATAAATATGAGGTCTTAGGACATTAACATTCTAACCACTGTAATTGCTGAAACAACCACAGGAAGAAGTTACCTTAAGTTTTTTTTCAATATAGATGGAAACTGTCTCTTAAAATGTGAATCAAAAAGAGATTAAACAAACATTTATGAATTATATAAAAAAACAAAGCTAATAAAAAAAGCACTCATATCATGTTAGGTACAACTAAACAAAACAAATGTCAGATAACTAAAAACTAATAGCAGGAAAGTCTAGGCAATTTCCTCCAGTAAATTGAAAGATGGCTGTTCATGTCTCACCTTGATCAATTTCCATTCATTTGTTTTTAAGTTTATATGTTTAGTGATAGGTTTTCATGTAGCTAAGATAGGCCTCAGACTTGGTATGTAGTTAAGGATTTTACCCCTTTAATTCATAATCCTGTTTAAACTTCCAAAGTGCTAGTGTTAATGCATGTATCACTACACCTGGCTCCCACCCTAGCAATTTTGATTTGGACAAATATAAAGGTAATTTTGAATAGCTACATAATGTATTTAATTGATAATATATGTAGATATATGACTGATCAATAGACAATAGGTAGATGGATGCTATATAGTAGATAGGTAGCAGATGTATAACAGATAGATGATAGAGAGTATAAATGAAGGATGATAGGATAGAGATGATAGATAGATGATATATATGTATATATATGTATATAATGTGTATATATTCTCATATATATATGAGAAATGATAGATGAAAGAGAGAAATACCTAGATAGATAGATAGACAGACAGACAGACAGATAGATAGATAGATAGATATAGATGAGAAATGATAGATGAAAGAGAGAAATACATAGATAGATAGATAGATAGATAGATAGATAGATAGATAGATAGATATAGATGAGAAATGATAGATGAAAGAGAGAAATACCTAGATATATAGATAGACAGACAGACAGATAGATAGATAGATAGATAGATAGATATGAGAAATGATAGATGAAAGAGAGAAATAATTAGATATATAGACAGACAGACAGACAGACAGATAGATTGATAGATAGATAGATAGATAGATAGATAGATAGACAAATAGATAAATAGATAGACAGATATGACAGACTGACCAAGGATATTCAGAGGATATTTTGAGGCTCAAAATAGTATTTCTTAATATTTGTTAATGGATCTGGTCAAAGCTATTCTATATAACTTATAAAATCATTATGTAATTGTCCATTTTTTCTTGCCATCAGGTTTTCTAAGGGGCTGTCAGATTGCTTCTAGAAAGGAGGGAAACCCAGTAGAGTTTGAACAGAATGTGTGGTTGCTTAGCAAACCAGTGCCTGCCTCTATAGCTATGAGTTGTAGGACTCAGTGTGTTGTAACAACTGTATAATGATCTGAGAACAGGTCCACATAAATCAAATGCAGATGGTCAAAGCCCATCTGCCAGGTCATTGGTTTATTTTTATTACAGGAATTACAGTATAAGAATTACAATAATCTGGTGGCACTCAGAGGAAGGACAGCAGGTTACCAAGAAGAGACTTGATACCCTATGAACATATACAGGGGGAGGTAATTTCCCTCAGGAACAGTCATAGAGGAGGGGAATAAGGGGAAAATGGGAGGGAGGGAAGAATGGGAGGATACAAGGGATGGGATAGCCATTGAGATGTAACAAGAATAAATTAATTAAAAATAAAAAAACAATTATAATAAAAGAATTCATTTATTGTAAAAATATTTTAATAGATATAGAAAATGATGATGAAAATGTAGTGTTGTTTAAGAAATGCAGTAAGGCAGGAAATTTTGTGTTGAAAATAAATGTCTTTCAAGTAATTTTTAGTAGAAGACATGTGGTTAAAAAGCAGATAATGGCACAGTGTGAGGGAGAGAGACTTAACAGCTGCTGCACTCACCTTGCCCTGTAACCTGTCTACACAGGTTACAATACTTCTGTTTCACTAACTACTTATAAGTAAACTAATGTGTATAGAGCTAATGCCATCGCACAATTTCAAATCTGGGTTAGGAAAAAAAGAAAACTTGTGTTATAGGGAATTTGTTTAATTACAAAAACATCTACCTATATCCTCACAACTGGTATTTCTTTAAAATGTTCAAAAATTGTCATATTTAAATGTATGTCCACAGTTAATCACATTTTCTAAGTATTATACCATTGACTATTGATGATGTTTTTAATTTTCTTAAATGTTATAAGTACAGAAAAGCACAAAGTGATCAATACCTAGAAATACCTCCTATCAGAAATATTTACAGGGAGAACTTGTAACATTTCATTTGCATTAGGCTTTGACCCATTGTACTTGAAAACAAGACGAGTAAGAAGAAACGGAAAGCAGGAGCAGAAGTGCTTACACATTCCCACCAAAGGATGTTGTTGTTGTTGTTGTTGTTGTCGTCGTCGTCGTCCTCGTCGTTTTTGGTTTGTTTGGGGTTTTTGTTTGTTTTTTTGTTTTTTGTTTTTTGAGACAGGGTTTCTCTGTGTAGCCTTGGCTGTGCTAGACTCGCTTTTGTAGACCAGGCTGGCCTTGAACGCACAGACATCCGCCTACCTATACCTCCCACGTGCTGGGATTAAAGGCGTGTGCCGCCAATGCCCGGATCCATCAAAGGATTTTGCATTTGAAATTGACTGTGGCACTACCATGACTGAGGTTAGAAAACAGAATTCACAGGAAAAGTGGTTCGAGATGTTGAAGCTGAACACACAGCGTTCTCCCTATTGGGGATGTGAAAGACAACTTGGGCTGCTTTTAACAAACTCATCATTTTGGTGATTCAAAGCCGGAAATATTTAGGATGAAATACCCATGGAATGTTCCCATAATTAAAAAGAATCTAAGTGCTCGGATATTTACATCACTAAAATTTCATTCATTTCATAACTAGGGTTTGGGATAGAATACAAAATGTTAAACGGGACAGCCAGACGTCACTGCTAACCACAGACTTGCATTCTTTTGCTATTTATACCCTTTGTTTACTTTTTGCATTTCCTCAGCTGGGACAGGGACTTTCTGCTTCAAGTCAATTTCACTCTTATTTTTGGCACACACAAAAAAAGTACATTTTCCAGTACTTCTGGAAAATGTTACATCTAACAGATTCTTTGCAAAGAGATGATGGAACTATTTCTACCAGGATTTAATAAACTGCACGATGATACTTGACACCATTGACCCAGGAGATGCCTGCTCTTCAAAAATATGCCTAAATTGTTTCTAAGATGACAGGGGCAACCAGCCCCCAGCCTAGTATGACACTCCAAATGTATTATTCCAGTCCTTAAAATATAAATCTTCTTCATAATTAGCCTTATCTATTCTCCAGTTCCACCTGAGTTTTCTGAATGATTCATTGAGAATTTCTATCAATATTCTAACCTGAATAACTTAATTCTGGTCCTCAGCGATTGCACTTAACTCTCATCTCGTATCAGTCACCATATTCTTTCTGCATTTAATTATATCCATATTACTTAAGGCAGATTTTTTTTGAAAATTATAAGTCTAGAGATATTTTCCAAAAAGCATAATGATATTTTGTTCATGAAAATATAGTGCGGATCTGAGCACAAGGGGCCTTCACAAGCTGAGGCACCAGGCATGGACCATGCATGCAGAGAAGCAAGAGCCCCTGTTCAGATGTAACTGAAGAAATGCCAATTTGCCATGTATGGGGAGGAGTGCTGCTGAACCTCTGTCATGCACTCTGATGCCCATGATTTGGTCACTGCCCCTTGGCAAGAAGGCCCTACTTGGAACACACTGGAACGGGATGCAGGCTCTCCTGATAAGATTAAACAGGCTGTTGCCCGACAGTTGGAGTAAGAGGGCTCCTCCTATCAGAGGTATCTGAGAAGAAGTAGGTAGAAGAGGGATGGAGGGTGGGAGTGGGAAGATAAGGGGGATGTTGTGATGTAAGGTGAATAAATTATAATAAAATATACATTAAAAAGAAAAAAAAAGAAAAGTAAAAATTATAATGCTTATGAATTAAACACAGTCCATTAAAAGAGAGGCTAAGAATTAATTCCCAGATCAATATTCCTCTAACACCTTTGTTAATTAGGTTTGCAAAAAGAAGTTTCCGTATGTAAACCCAAGTGTTTGCTGTGCTGATATGAACTGGTGTTCTTATTTTCATCTGCCAGTACTGGCCATTTTTATTTCTATGAAGCTCAGTTTAAAAAAAAAAAAATCCAAACCATGAAGCCAAATTAAAAATGAATAGAAAGTTATAAATATAGCTTGAAGAGGAAGGAAACTCTCCTTCCTTCCTTTCCGTTGACCTTGAACATACTACAACAGAGTATTCTCCCTCATCTATACAAAGGGCTCCTGTGGTAACAAACAAAGCCTGGCACCTTCCCTCAGGCTGCACTAAGAACACTGGTCACCATTATCTCCAACGAACACTTTTTCATCTCAAAAAAAAATAATAGTTTTTATCGCAGTTTCTCCAATTACTCGAAAAACTAAAATGATCTTTTCTCCTACAAATATTGTGATTGACAAGGTTTTCTGTCATTACAATGCAAATATCTAGAACCACTGCCGTCGGTACTATACCTCTTTAACATAAGAAAGCGATCAATTAAACTTAAACATCCTAACTTTTCAGGAAATGGAAGATGAAATCAAGATTCCAAGTTATCTTGTGAAAGAAATCTAAAGTAATGAGTAATTTTCAACTGATGATTTGTCGAGGTAAGCTATAACCAACGACAATGAATAGAGATTGGATATACGTTTATGAAATGCTTGGAGCTGAATGCCCTCATGGCATTTGGAACACATCTATTTGCATATAATTAGATATCTTGAAGATATACTCCAATAATAAATACAATGTACCATTTTTATGTAGCCATACATACAGAGTAGAGATGATTTTCTTAATTTTGTTGCCTGACTTTTGACTACCTACCTCTTATCACATAAAATATTGTCTAGAATTTTCCACTGTGTTATCAAGATGGTTTTTTAAACTTTTGAATTATACAATAGTTCATATTTCAGAATTTTGAATAGGCTTGTATTTCCTTGAGTGTCTGAATTATCAAATCAAGCAAATAGAAACAAGTAGGCTTTTCAAAAAAGAGCTTTTTATAATGTATAAATTAGATAATCTTATGTTTTATTTTGTGATCAATTTTGAGCTAATTTTGATGTCAGATTAGTTGTTTATCATGAAAATATCATCCAAAATGTGATTTCATCAAGATTAAAAGTATTTGCCCCCTAATTTTAATAAAATAATCACCATAATTCAAAACATTTTTCAAAAGACACTATCAAGAAGATACAAAAGAAAATACACAATAGAAAATATTCCCAGGTCTCAGATCAGACTAATTACTCATCTGGGATGTGTAAAGATCTCAAAATCTGGCATTAAAATTAAAGTGCAGTTTAAAATGAGTAAGCTAATAAAGAACTAACTCATCCAATACAGTACATGAATGGATGAACACATGTAAAAAATTGTTCCTTATCACTAGCAATTAGCCAAACTCACTACAACCACAGCTGTGATGATAAACATCTTCATCAAGATGGCTAAAATGTTTAAACCTTCAAGACAAAATGCTGGCCAAATGTAGACAAAATGGAACCTCTTCTTTTTTGCTAACCAGAATATAAAATGATACTCATTCTCAAAAACAAATAGTTTCACAGAAAACAAAACATACAAAAAGCATACAACCTAACAAGGACATCTTTGTGCATTATATTTGTCCAAGAAATAGAAATGCATACGCCTTTATAAAGCATGAATGTAAGTTAATTTGTAATAGTTACAAACTGGTAAGATATAAACATCCTTCAATAGTTGAACACTTAAACAAGATATTATGTATGCAAAACCATGACATAGTATCCAGCAATAATGCAATGAATTATCATCACTTTCTCAGGACATTATACTGACTACAACACCCAATTAATTACTGAGCACTCTCAACAACAAAAAAAAGGTTACATATTATACATTTCATTAATATAACAATATAGGAAAGATAGAGTTCTAGAAATGGAACAGAGGTCAAAGGTTGCCAACTAGTAAGGATTTGGAGGAGGAAGAGGGTGTATTAATGTAACCATGAAAGAATGGCATGGGAGATATTGTAGTGATGAAATTGCTGGTTGTCATAAGGAAGTAGTTCTTGCAAAAAACTAAACATGTGATAAAATGACACAGATGAATATATATGTAGTAAGATACTAACTTATTTCACTTTATATTGAACTATTATTATGTGAGACAAAGCTACTGGGAAAAAAGGATTAAGGTTGCACAGGAACCCTCTGTACTCTTTTTTCTGAATCCCTATACATGTATATCAAATTCAAAAATCTTTAATAGTTTATTAAAATTCACATTCCTGAGTAAGCTACTTGGTTATACTAATGTTTCTTTGAGTTGACTATAGGTTCATCAAACTCAGCACATGAACTTGGCACAGTTTAACCTTCAAATGTAATATTAATGTTACTGAAAAAGAATAAGTGGAACACAAGCCCTCTCGTGCATCTACTCCCACTTCTAATAGTTAGAAGTTCTGCTGTGGGGACAGGAGTTATACTTTGCTTTAATTTCCACCCAGGGCTTTGCTCCCCACCTCCTATTATCAGCTCCAGAACTTGACTGTCCAATCAATAACTTTATCCTCTGTCAATCACGATTGACTTAGCAAGGGAATGTAACTCATACTGATCATTCTATGTCCTGGCAAAATTAGTTTTTTTCAATGTCCAATCATTTACAAATCTTAAATGCTCTTTCAGGATGAACAGAGTTGGGCTGATAATTAAACCAACAAAGTAGTATCACATTTGAATCCAAGTGTCTCTTTATTATTAATCTTTCCCCTTTTTTATTTAATAAAACAGGTTCTTACTGTATATTCCAGATTTCATGGACTTACTATGGAGCCCAGGCTGGATTTGAACTTGTAGCAATGCAGCTTTAGCTCCCAAGTGCTAAGACTACAGCCATGCACCACCATGTAGTACCTGCTCTTTTCTTTTATTACTGTTGTTAAGATAGGCCTGGAAGGATTTCTGTTACCTGTATTCAGAGGCCTGAATGAATCTAAATGAAAACATATAATAAGGAAACACTACAGTTTGACTCCTATAACATTGTCACTTGAAGAAATTAAATTTTAAAAAGCCCCTCCATTTCTCATGTATGATGAGACTAGATCCAATTTTCCCAGATCAAGTTGCTGTCATTTATCAATTTACTTATAAATTCTAATATTATATGATTTAAACAAATAATTGAGCTTGATTAATATTCAGTGTTTGTGTGATTAACCAGTTAGTTACGTGGTTAGTGACAGATTTATTTATTCATGTTTGCCAAAATGTTTTCCACAGTGGCTGTATCATTCTACAATCTGCCAACACTGTACACATAGGTCTCTATCTTATTGCCAAATTTGTTCTTTTTATATTATATGATAATAACAGCAAGTATAAGTATCACAGTAAGTATGGAATGGAATTTCACTGTGGTTTGATATCTGACCCTGAAATGATATATAAAGTTTATACATGTTTACTGACAACTTAAATGTTGTCTTTCAAGAAATATATATTGACATTCTTTGATGATTTTAATTGAAATGTATTTACTATGGAGAAATATTGTAAAAGTTTAGATATTCTGAATGCTAGATCTTTGTCAAATATGTGCTAGAGCTTGAAAATATTTTCTCTTCTTTTTAAATTTTTTTTTTACCTTTTTTATATTATTCTTTGGACACCAAAATGGTTATTGCTGAGTAATTTAGATGGATTACTTTTTCTTTGCTTCCTTGTGCTTTAGTTATAATATCTAAGAAATTGAACTTATAAATAGATGTCCCTATTTTTAAAAACTTAATATTTGGGGTCTTGTATTTATAACATTGATCTCTTTGAGTTAAATTTATATCAAAGCCTGAGGTATGAATTTTGTAGCCCATTGAAAGCACATCAATTGTATGTTTGAACTATTGGAAAAATATTCTGACATAATAGATACCCAATTTGCTGGGAGTTAATGCCTTTCAACTTATCATGACACTAAAGCAGAAATAGATATAGATTTGATGCAAAAAGAAGTCTTGTAATTAGTAGATACTTTGCAGAACTGTACCATACTTAAGCAAGCGAAGCATTTAAGGTGACATGCACTACATTTCTGCTTTATTTTGCAGAACACTTAATGTGGACATATGTTATCAAGCCATGACCTGGCAGAAACTAATACTGTGATATATGTGAACACATTTGTTGATCTGTCCTATTGGACTAGAATCTGAAGCAGAAGGTTCTGAATCACCCCTGTGGTTAAAAACTCCCATGTTTATCCAGAATTCTTCCTTTTACTAATCACAGGTTATCACAATGCTTTGCTTGGTTTCACTACCATCCTTTGCAGAAGCCAGGTAAATCACGCATATAATCTTTTCCCATGTAAGAAAACTAAATATCAATAAATCTAATGGTTTCCCAAACTCACAAGGAAAGAAGCAGAGAAGGGCTCAAAGTACTCAAATGCACTCCTAGGAGTCCTCTCCAATGTTCTTTCCTTTCCCAGAAAATCTTCCCCTTGTGATTCTAAAGAAAACTCATGAAAGCCTTTTTTTGGTAAAAAAGTTGTTTTATCTCATTACTGAAAATCATGTGTAAGAAGTGCTAAAAAAGTCATAAAACACCACTTTGCCTCTCAATGAAGTGTGCAGCATGTATTTATAAGCTTTTAGTATAATAATTTTATAAGCAAACAGCTGCTGGAACAATGAATTTTTATAACCAGTGTCTCAGTTGGCATTTTTCTCCGAAATATGACAAAATAAAGTTTTTGCGATGCAATTCATCTAGCTCAGATGCACTTAATAGAATCATCAGCAAAAAGAGAATCCATGAGATAAAATCTCACTCCTAGCACGATGAAATGAAAAATTTATGTTGATTAATCTACTGATTTTACTCATTTATTCCTGGTGGTTTGTATAATAGTTTTTTCATATAGATTAAAAAAATAAAAACTAGGACATTTTAAAGCTACTTCAGCTAAATATTTGTTCCTTGTTTATCATCAAATCAACATAGCATGCAGTCTTCATGTGACTACTTTTGTGCTATATATTATGAGAGACTGAATATTTTAAGAAGACTTAAAATTGCCTTTTATGTTTAACCAAGAAAACTACTGGAAATATGCAACTAAGTAGAATAAAAAACTATACACTACCCAGTCATGAGCTACCCTATGATGTAATAGCTTTCCTCTCTCTGGAGGTTCTCCAAGATAGGCTCAGGTTAGCCTTACACTCTGTGGTGGTGTCACAGCACTGACTGGTACATTAACCGGAAAGTGGAAGTGAAATATAATAACCTGTAATATAAACCCCTTCCTAAAGCATCCATTTGCTCTTTTGCTAGTGTTTTCCTCTGCTTTTGATTTTCCTCCCTTTATTACTCATATCACCTCTGAAGTGTTTGTATGACTTGTCGAATGAAACATTTTCTCCAAAAGAAATAGCCTGCCCTTCCTTCTATAATGCGAATACCATCTAAGGTATGTCCTTTAGCTATTCCCAGCGACTTTCTTTTGTTTGTTTGTTTTCTTTAAATACCCTTCTAGCATTTGATTAAAATGATTCCATGGCTAGAATGCCTTACACTCAAATTATATCACTATTATGTCCTCAGCTATAGGATTACATTAAAAATCAATATATGGTATAATTAGAAGCTGAAAGCTCAACTAACAAATGTAAAATGAATTTTAGGGAAAATTAAAGTCTTTCTTGGCACTGATCAACACTGTATATGTCATGTCAAATTAAATAGGATTCCAATATGCTCGCAATGTGTTTTGTAGTAGGTGAAGAGGTTAATTGTGTTGTTAAGGGAGTTTCCTAAAGAATGTATCACCTTTTTTTTTTTTTTTTAAATACTGAATCACATTTACTATGGTAGGAGGCCATAGTACTGAACTTTCAGATTAGGAAGGAATTTACCAAATGCTTAGAAAGAGTTTTTCCTAATTTTTGGTATTTGGAGTACTATATATCATTGTGTTTAGACTTATTGATTGTTTTTGGTAGATTAAGATGATTAGTATGAGCTAAATTTCATGAAAATTTAAGTAATAAATTTATATATGTGAAATCGGCTGTAACTGAGCCCAGAAATTTGAAGAAGATAATTTTTTAAAAATATGTCACGTAAGAATTATTGCTGTTTTACCATCATTCACTTTTCACATTGAAGGACTGATCTCATCTTCATTGTCAGTTATACTAATACTTACAACATTTTACTAGTGTCTGTGAGTGACCTGAGTTTTTCTTTCTCATAAATCCCATAGACTTTGTTTCTACTGAAAGGTCATATTTTAAATGTGTCCAGCTTTCAAAGGAATAGAACATCTGGTGAAGATATATGATTCCCACATAGCAACTGACATCTCTAAATTCACATGTTCTAATATCCTCTTTTGTTTAAAGAATGCAACATTATCATTCCTAGGGTAAAAAAAAAAAGGTGATTCTTAAAGTTTAAGATTGTTAATAATGTGGACAGCATCACCAAACATTTGCTAAGAAAGTGAGATTTATTCATCTCCTTCAGCTGCCATAACAAAATGACAGACACTAAATTGCTTAAAATACAGAAACCCATTTACTAAGAGTTTCGCTGTCTGAACTTCCAAGAGATGCTGGCTACGCATCCTGGTGAAGTCTTTCTTCCAGGGAGGAGATGGGAGAGAATTTGCATCTCTAAACACTCAAAATTTATCAAATTCTTTAACTTTTCATTGATTTTTTCTGCAGCATGCATAAACAGAGGGAAGATCTGTCAATTTTATTGATCAAATAGAAATTTTACATCTGCTCTTATGTACAAAATACCCACTTGCTTTTCCTAAAATTCACATGTTAAACTCTACCACAGAATGTTAGTATATGATAATGAGACCTTTTGAAAAAAGCTAGGGTTAGATGAGGCCCTGTCTGATATCATCTGCTTCAAGCTCTGTATATCCCACATAATGTGTAACAGGAATAATTAGCATTTGCAATGTCTATCATTAAATAAATGATTAGTGTATGATTTGGACAATTTAAAAAAAATTTTTTTTCTGGAGCGATGGCTCAGTACTTAAGAGCGCTTTTTCTTTCTCAGAGAATTCACATTTTGTTCCCAAAACATACCTGTAACTTCAGCTCCAGGGGACCAGACACCCTGATATTCTACGGTAATGTACACATATGACATATATACACACAACACATAAATAAAATAACTGAAATAAAGAAGTAATCAAATGATTTGAAATCTAATCCATCACAATATTTTAACAACCACCTGATTCATTCACAAGTGTAAAAAGCAATATCAATAAGCAATAGACAAACACGCATAGGGAAACTAGACATCAGCCTACAGCTTCAGATCCGTTCCCCTTCCTCACTGTATAATCTTTGGGAATACAACGATTTAAGAGACATATCAAGTTCAAGTAGGAAGGGCTATCAAGGAGAACTATTGGGTCTTACGACAAGATATTTTCAACTTGTCTTTCTATTTTCAGAGGGGCTTGTCTGGCCAGGGAAGATCTCACTATCAGAACCCACTCATGTCTGATGTTCTCAGCTCTGCTTTGTTGGCATTTACTTCAGTAACTTTCTGGTCATGAGGCATGTATTGGCTCAGTGTCTCCTTGGCCTTCCTCTCTTTCACATTCATGTGGAATATAGAAATACAAATGCTTCTGCCCACACAAAAATACCAAAGAATCTATTCCCTATCTCAGGAGACATTCCCTCCCAGTGCCATGTTTACATTAGGAATCTAGACCCTGAACAAATAACTCAACCCAAAAGAACCAATATGGTAGGTTTTCACGAGCCAATGATATGTATATATATTAGAAAAGGAAGGAAGGAAAGAAGAAAAAGGACCCTGTCATAAATGAGGTTTTCCTCTGACCTCCACACACATGCCGCTATAGAATGAACATCTTCATTAACACACATGGTGTGTGTGTGTGTGTGTGTGTGTGTGTGTGAGAGAGAGAGAGAGAGAGAGAGAGAGAGAGAGCGCATTTTAATTGGGAGAGTGAAAGTTGGGCAATGAAGAGTGGGAGCTGTGCAAAAATGTTACATTTGGAAGTGGCCAGCCTAGATATCTTTTGATAGTTATGGGACAAATCTAATAGTCAGTCAAAAATGTAAAGTGAGAAACACAAACTAGGACTGCATGAGCATAAGGAATGAATATGCTCTATCAAGGATCTAATTTTCCTGACTGAAATTCTCTCTATCTTAATTATTTATGTGTGTGAATTACTTTTGCCACTGTACTCTGATGTCTTTAAAGGGCAGCAGCTTCCGAATGGCATTCACACACCACTGTGTTGAGTATTTGATAGATGCTAATGAGGATTTGTGCAAACAGGGTTATCTCACTTAGGCTACCTCAGCTACACATCTGTTTTCAGACCTCTCTCCTGACACAGCTTTGCCATGCCTCACTCTTCACCTAAACAAATCTCTCTGCTACTTGATGCAATTTGACCTGTAGAGATGGAGATAAATTTCAGAATTCGTGTCTAGACAAGTACTTATATGTAGAAATATTCTGATGTTTCCTGAAATTGCACAAGAACTGAAATTCACTGTGTTGTACATTAATAGTTTTATGCATTTTCTGGACAATTGGTCAAGGTGGAGTCACACTTCGGTATGGGAGAAATAGTCTCAGATATTTAAGTACTGTCTTTTTCGTGTCTCCTTTCTTCCTTCCCTTAATATTTTTATTTATTTTTATTTTGACATAAGGTCTCATGAAGCACATGCCAGCCTCACATTAACGATGTATCAGAGGACAGCTTTTGACATTTGATTCACCTCTTCCCACCTACTGAATTCTGTAATTATAACCATGTCTCACCATACCTGGTTGCTTTATTTATTTATGTATTCATTCATTCATTCATTCATTTTGCACTGTTTGGGATTGACAAGAACTCCATACATGCGAGGTAAGCACTCTATGACTAAGCAATATCAGCAGCCATCCCTGTGCTTGATATTTTGACACAAGTCTCACAAAGCTTCCCAGACTGGACTGACAGTTGGGGTTCCTCTACCTTGGCTCCCACGAAGCTTGATTTATAGGTCTGTGTCACCAGGGTTTGATCATCTTTCTATTTGGCATGGGTGGATGTTCAAATTCACTGGGAAATGTTTTCCCTTTCCGCTTTGTACTAAGATGAATAGAGAAGCTTTTCTATGTATTTATCTTTTAATATATTTTATTAATTTGTTCATATTACATCTCAATTGTTATCCCATCCCTTGTATCCTCCCATTCCTCTCTCCCTCCCATTTTCCCCTTACTCCCCTCCCCTATGACTGTGACTGAGGGGGACCTCCTCCCCCTGTATATGCTCATAGGGTATCAAGTCTCTTTTTGGTAGCCTGCTATCCTTCCTCTGAGTGATTTTTTTTCAGATGTTTGTCATTAGTGTTCTCATAGTTGATTTACAAGGATGATTTTTCATGTCATTAGTCATAGTTAAGTGCTATGTGAGAATAATGACTAATTATATTTTTATTTTAAGTTCAAAAATTTTAACTGGTTGTTTAGAGTTAGCATTAAAACCAACTCCTATTTATGGAGTTAGTTTTAAATTTAAAGTGGGTGTGTGGGTTGTTTTTTAGTTGGGTTTTGGGGGGGGTCCTTTTTTTTTTTTAGGTTTGATCGTGTTTTTAATATCACTGACATCCCAAATCAAGATTTGGCCTTTGGCAGAGCAATATATGATGGCTGACTATTTATTTTTGTGCTTTTAATAGTTAGTTTATTAGATAGATACAGCGCATCCCACTTTGTTTTCCTTTTTTGTTGTTGTTGTTATCACAGAGCCCATTTTTCCCTTTATCATAACAATTAAGATTGCCATACCAGCTGTTTCCTCATGGGGTAAGTATAAAGACAACCCTGATAGTTCCTTTCACTCCTCAATTGGCAAAATTTTACCAAATGTTTAAAATTGTACTAGATGAAGGGAACACAGTATAGATTTTGAGGGTCAATGAATACAAAGATAAATGAATAAAGCATTGACCCTGACTACATATTTATACGTTTTTTTATGGTGACTTATTTAAGTGACTCTTCTGCCACAACACTGTCAGATAAAAATGGAAATATCTTAAAGCTATCGAACCTCTCCTACTCCCTGGTCTTCTTTCTTCCTCACCTTTAAGACATCTATTCCAGAGCATGTCAATACTGAATATTCATTAATTTTCAAAGGACTGCTTTTTTTTTTTGCCAGTTTAGACTTATATAATGTTCCATTATACTGTTGAGCAGATTTCATGGCTCTCTAATCAAATTAGCTCATTTCTAAGCACAAACATTTTTATAAGGCACTTGCCCATAGCAATTGTGACTTAGTTCTCACACTGTTTTTTTTTTTAAATAAAAATTTGAACAGCAGGTTATTATGCTCAGTGTATCACCTGCTGTGCGAAAAGACCAGAACTGGAGAGATACAGCCAGCCTTCCTGTAGCAGTTCCTACACACACATTGGAGATCAGAGAGTTGTTATAGGAGCAATATTCAAAGCCCCCTGGATTTCAATTATCCTTTATTTACTATCTTAGCTGCTCCACTGTTTGCAAAGGGTACTCATCTTCTATGCGTTCACTGCTTCCACATTAATGCTTGTGAAGTATCTGCTATGATGCATTTTGTCATTTAATATTAGGTTTACTATGCAAAACACAGCTAAATCCTGACAGGTCCCATAAAAACACATCCTAAATGAACCATTATATTGTGTGCTGTCAACAAAGACTAAAGAAATACAGTGCCACTCCACAAAGCTTGCAGAAGCAGCAGAAAAGAGTGGGTGGTACAACTTACAAAAAGGAGTCTACCACTACATATCATGCACTAAACGAGATTTGCCGTTATTGTAAAACAAATAATCAGGAGATGAGGTGAGGATAACTGCACAGATAGCAACAATTAAAATTCAGTACAAAAGTCTTTTTAGAATGCTTACACGGGGTTACGTTGTAACAAGACTTGGACTCTGTCTTATACCAGTTTAGCAAGTAGAGAAGAAAAAGATGCATATGCTTGACTCTAAACAGGGCATATTATAACTCAGACTATAACAGGAACATAAAATACAAGACTCTGGCAGTAACACACTGGCAGTTAATCACACTCTGGCAGTTCTCATGATCCTGGGGACTTGGACCTCTTGTTACAGAGTTGAAAATATAAGGTCATGCACGTGCAATGGATCATGGAGAGCTGTAGGCTCTTAGATCATGGCATCTGATGAAGAGCTGAAGGTGTGTCTCTATCTGGCTCTTGTGCCCCAGTAATCATGAGAAAAATAAACAAATTCTGCTGCCCTTCTGAAGAGCTACTGAAATTCCCAAATACAGTATAGTATGTATAGGCATACACTGAAGCAACTACAATGTGACAGTGACATCTGGTAGTACAGATGTGGCCATTTCTTTGACATACTTGTAATCCTTACAATTCCTGGACAAAAGACACATCTAGTTATCTTTCACTGCTCAACAACCACTTTTTATGTCCTTGGTAACAGATGAGTCACTAGAACTGGAGGCTTCTTTACCTTATTATCTCTCTCCCGGTCCTCTCGGGTAGGTCAGCATCCCCAGTCCTACATTCAAAGAAAGCCGATTTTAGTGTTAACACTAAATTGTAGAATTACAGCCCTGATTGTTTTATTCCTTATGGAGGGAGTTCCCGTAATACTGTTAATAAACAATGAATAAGACCTCTATATGGTACATTTTATGATTAATACAATATAGTACAAATTTTATATGAAGTTAAATCTCATTGATTTTTTTCATTTAATGACAGTGACTAAATATTTTAAAATATAAAAGTGTAAAAGCCAATGTGAAGTTCCATAGCTCTGTGTGGCTGTTCTAAGAGTGAATGAATTCACTAAGATCTACAGACTTTATATCTAGCTAATTTCACTTTGTGTTGATTGCTAATTGAAATTATTGTATAATAAAGATGTAATGGATTATTTAATTTATTTTTTTAAAAAGGAGTTAAGAAATGTTTCAAAGTGAAAAATATTTCTAATGAAAAGTCATTATTATTATTATTATTATTATTATTATTATTATCATTTCTTTGCATCCCTACCTAATTTTCCCTCCCTCATCTACTCCCAGGCCCTCCTGATACCCTTACTTTTGCCCCTCCTTTGTCTATTCCTCTCTTTTTTCTATTTAGACAGCAGGTTACCAAGAAGAGACTTGATACCCTATGAACATATACATGGGGAGGTAATCCCCCTCAGGAACAGTCATAGGGGAGGGGAATAAGGGGAAAATGGGAGGGAGGGAAGAATGGGAGGATACAAGGGATGGGATAACCATTGAAATGTAACAAGAATAAATTAATAAAGGAGAAAGAAAAAAGAAAAAAAAAAAGAAATGGTCAGGCCTCCCAGGGATATCAAGCAAACGTGACATATCAAGGTGAGGTAATAACCCAGCAACTCCTCTCATATTAAGATTGGACAAGGCAATCCAGTAGAAGGAAAAGGGTCCCCAAAACTGGTAAAAGAGTTAGAGACAGCTCCCATTCCCACAGGAGTCCCACAAAAAGGCCAAACTACATACCGGTAACATAAATCCAGAAGACCTATGTTAATCCCATGCAGAATCCCTGGTTGGCTATTCAGTCTTTTTTATCACCTGTGAGGCTAGGTTAGTTAATTCTGTGAGTTTTCTTGTGGTGTATTTACCTGTCTGCCTTTTGTAATCCTTTTTCTTCATCTTCTAGAGGATTCCCTGAGCTACCCCTAATGTTTGGCTGTGGATTTCTGAATCTATTTCTATCAGTTTTAGATGAAACCTCTCTGATGACAGTTGGTCTAGGCACCAAGCTATGAGTATTGCAGAATATCATAAAGATTCTGAATACTTTAAGTAAAGCTTAACATGATTCTGGTAATGTATGTATGAGATGATTATGTAATTAAAATGTTGATTTCTCTACCCCCACCCCCATGTCTGGTTGCCATCTTTGATCTGATGGCAGATCTGCCCTGTCTCAAAGTTGTAAAAACACTGCTTCCTAATTGTACGCTGATATGCTAATAAAGCAGCTTCCAGTCAGTCAATGAGGAGGGGAGAAAACAGCATTGCCTTTCCTGCCAGGCAGGGGAGGAGGAGTAAGGGGAGGAAGTAGAGAAATGATCCTTGGGCAGAGAGGTCCAAGATACATCAGGAAAAGGAGCTGGGGCAGAAAAGCTACAAAGTTCAGAATCTCTGGGATATATCCTGGAAGATGTCAAATTAGCTTAGAGAGTTAAGAATAGAGTAATAACTGCTCAGTTACTGTGTTGTGAAGCTTATTATTAAACAAATATAATTGAATCTCAGTTATTTGTGTGATAGCCAGGTTACGAGAAAAACTGAAAAACAGTTTTTTAATAGCATTAACATTTTGGTATACCAAATGAGGTCAAACTTACAAAGAAAGTAAAAATCACAGAGTTTCTTAGTTCTGTAAATGAATAGAACAACTGAAGTTTCTAAGGCAGGAGCTCAAAGCTTCCTGATTATATCCTGGGCAGAGCAGCAAGGCCTCCAGATGGCTACAGATAAATAAAAACTAAAAACAACAACAACAACAAACAAACAAACAAAACAAAAAACAAAAAGCAGAGTCAGTTCTTAGAGGAAGCCCTTACTAACAACAAAAAAGTGGCTCTTTAACACAAACAAGCTTTTCAAAGCTAGACTTTCCTAGACAAGGCAGAAAGCTAAATCTCTTTGAGAAGGGGCTCTTGCTGGCCCAACTCCTGGAGGACAGAGGAGCAAACACTTGTGGTGGAACCAATAATTTCCCATACTGGGTGAGGGGTCAAGATCTCTTGAGACAGACACAAAAAAGCCTATCTATGGAAATAGAAGCCAGAGACAGACTGAGAAACCTTAAGAATCTGACCTGGTAACAGCTGGAGGGAAGCTGGGTCTAAGAAAGCAAATTCCTTAGGAAGAGATTTTCAGAAAAAGATTATTATGTCTTTAAAGAAGATTATTTTCTATGTTGACAATGGAGGAAGACACATTAACATGGTGCTTCTGGGATTCCATTTCAGTTTGTTTCTCTTAGCTTACAAATAATTTTTCACTGACAATTACAGCTTTGTATATTTTCTTTGGGAGAGATCAGAATAAGACAGACATGGAGAAAGAAGAGACTGAAAAATTAGATGCTAAATTAAAGGCCATAGAACAGAGGATGGAGGAGTCTTTGAATCAAAATAATAGGGAACCTACAGAGAAATCCAATCTGGAACTTATAATAACACAAAAGTGATGGTTTCAGATGAGGAAAATCCACAAATCCTTGAAGAATTTATAGACTGGCAGCCCATTGAGATGCTGGCTAGAAAGGCTTCAGTTGTAGGCCAACATAGTCAGATTGGATATTGTATATTTATTGTCAAGGTGCAATTACTGAATAAAGGTCTATATGTTAATGTAGAAACGCAAATCCTGTTATTGTTGCCATGGCACAAAGTACATACAAAGGCTTTTGTGCTCTATTTTGAAGTGCTTGGAGAATTCAACTATATGCACTCTACCACTGGTTCATATTTAGAATTGCAATGGGTTGTTGCCTTAAATTCTGGAAAACATGGTTAAAAGGTAAGACAATTGTTAGAGATAGTGATTATTATGGAGATGTCTTTGCAAATTAAGGTTGATTATGCTTCAACATGTGTATCCATTGGAATACAACATTTTTAGACATTATGACATGAAACTTGCCACAGGTATAAACCATAATAATCCTATAGGTCAAACAATTACGAAAAGATCTAACAATAATTTTTAAAGATGGTTATAAAATAGAAGGGGAGTATAATATCTCCCCAAAAGAGAGTAAGTAATGATTTATTGATTTTTAGTTTTTTTAATTAGACAAGTAGCACATCTACCTACATACACTGGATTTTAGAAAGGACTGTTAAATTGGATCAGCATAAAAAGGTCTTAACTTCAAAACAGAAAAAAAGGAAATCTGCTGCACTGGGGAGGAGATTATGTTCTTGCCTCAGTAGGAAACAAAAGGCTACATATTCAAAGCAAACTGATGGAAATCACATTTGACATGGAGAGACCTCCAGAAGACCTTGGCCACAAACAGAAGGAAAGAAATCAAGAAGACCAAACAGAACAGGTTACAAAATTTGGTAATCCCTCCACATGGGAACACTCTGTGACTGACTGAGACATGAAATTGTCTCCAGCCAGGACTACAGCTATGTATGCTTTGGAAATAAATCTGGCTACAAAATCCTCAGGTCCATTTTATTCATGATGTTTATTGGTTTCATTTTTCCTCTATTTAGTTTCTGCCACAATGATCTATCTATTGGTGAAAGTGTGCTGTTGAAGTCTTTCACTATTAAAAGATGGGTTCTGATGTGCAACTTTCTTTTAAACACTGGCAAGTAGATTAGCCTGGGGTATTAATGATTTCACAATTTGATTTTGGAGCATTGTTGTACAATGCATCATTGTAGTTTCTTGGGGATATAATAAAAAACATTTTGTGTTATGAGATAAACATGAGACATTGATGGCTAGCAGAATTGGTGGACTGGATAAGTACCTACCTAAGGTTCTTGTGCTTGACACTTAATCCCAAGATAATTTTGATACCAGTAGTTCTTAGAGTAATAGGTGAAGTGAGCAGGTCATTAAGAGTGTGCCCAAAGTATGTTGTGGAACCTCTGGTTTTATTTTTCTTCAATATGAAATAGCCTCTACATGCTCATGATTTAAATGGATTTGTCCTTAGATAAGAAGAGTTTTGGAAGGCTTTAGAATCTTTATAAGCTTGGATCTAGGTGCTCTACCTAAGCTACTAGATGATATTTCGAAGGTTATACCTTACTCCTCATTCTGAGCCAACTCACTTTGGTTCCAGGTCCAATATATAGTAGTAAGTCTCCACTACAAACTCTCACTACCATGATTTAACCATGCTTTACTAAATATTGTGGACTATAACCCTTTGAAACCATAAGCCAAAATAAGATTTTCCTCCTTGTGACTTTTGTCACAGCCATATGAAACTAAGAAGCATAACTGTCTTTTGCTTCACAGATGTATGAGAGAACCTTCTCCTCACCCACACCTTTTGTTTCCACTGCCCTTTTTCCTCAATATTCTCAAAAGAAAAGCAGACAGTCATCAGGAACAATCTGCAATTGTGGAAATGATGTTATTAATATCCCTCTCCAAAGCAAATTTATTATTATACTGTCTTCTAAAATTTATATAAATTACAGTATTACTACTTTTTATTATATGAAAGGATGTCTATCAAAAGTGTTTTTTTTTTAATTTTGGATCATATTGATAGAAACAAAGATCAACAGAGATGAAGTCCAAATATAAGTACTCCTCTACGACTAATAAGTCACACTGATGGATTAAGCTTCATCCACAATGCTTTCTGCATATTTATTTTATTTATACCTCACAGTGATTTTATAATGTAGTGTGTATCAGACTACCCTTATCCAACAACACAAGTAGAGAGGACAGACACTTGAGCTTCAGAGGCTATAGCAAACATTATATTACTTCAAGCTGTAGGCATCAAAATGTAGACATTAATGGGCTGTCTAAGGTATTCAGGGTTTCGGAGATGCATCTACGATTAACACTATCCACCTTGTCCTAATCACTTCCTTCACTATTTCCATTACTGTATTTTCATTTTAAGCCATATCATATCTCTTTTCTGAGGACCTATTGGTATAAAGAATCTACTGCCCCAGGGTTATGAATCACTCTGGGATGAGCTAGTAATATAAAACAATGAAAGCTCCTAGGAATGTGGGACCCTTAGGAGGGGGACCCTAGACAAGACTCCTAGTAACAGGGGATATAGAACCTGAAACAGCTATCACCTGTAACAAGAAAAAGCTTCCAGTGGAGGGATTGGGACACAAAACCTTTGACCCACAATTTGTCCTGTCTACAAGATGTGCAGGGGGTAAAGATGAAGCATAAATTGAGAGAATGGCCAACCAATGGCCAGCCCAGCTTTAGACCTGTGCCATGAGAGGGAACCCACCCCTGACACTGTTAATGATAGTTTGCTATGCTTGCAAACAGGTGCCTCTCATAACTGTCATCTGAGAGGCTTCACCCAGCAGCTGATGGGAACAGATTCAAAGATCCACAGCCAAACTTTAGAAGGAGCTTGGGCAATCCAGTGAAAAAAATGGGAGGAAGGATTGATGGAGGCAGAGAGGTCAAGGATACCAAAAGAATACCTACAACATCAACTAACCTTGGCCCACAGGGGCCCACAGAGACCGAATCACCAAACAGAGAGCGTGCGTGGCACAGAACTGGGCCCTCTGCACATATGTAAGAGTTATGCAGCCCAGCCTTCATGTGAAACCTCTAAGACAGGAGCAGAGTCTGTCTCTGACTACATTGCTCATCCTCCCTTTCCTCTAATTGGACTGCCTCATCTAACAACGAAACAATGTGCCTAGTCTTACTGCAACTTGATATGCCAATGTGGTTTGATGTCCATGGGAAGCTGCTCTTTATTCTGAGGAGAAAAGCAGGCTAAGAGGAGGGGGAGGGCCAAGGAGGAGGTGAAAAGGAAGGCTCGGAGAAGAGGGTAAAGGGAGTGCTGGGTTAAAGCAAATAAATTAACTAATTAATTTTAAGATGAATCACCATAATGCAAACCAGTATACATTATGGATTTTTTCTAACAATATTCCAAGTAGATAGCCTGATCTTTGAAGTGAGAGTTTTGTAGGTTTAAACCCAGGACTACATGTTCTAACATACCCAAGCCAGGATAATTTTCCTAGGCATCAATTTGCTCTTTTAAAAACAGGGATATTAATAACACCATTTCCACAACTGTGATGAATCAATTTGATATCACAGAAAAAGAAGCTCAAAGATATTTTATGTGACTCATTAAAAATGTCCAACATGTTAAAAAAAATGAATACTTCAAGGATGATATTGTTGAATGCTTAGCAAAATTGTACGATGACAAAAATTTCAGAAAATAATTCACATTAAACTGATCTACTTCTTAAATTTATTTTAGAACACCCCGACTAAACTCCTATACTCATCTTCAGTGCATTTATTATAGAGCCAGCATGACTTTTCCATTTGTTAGGTTTCAGACACCATGGTTCAGTGTTTTATATATCTTAATATATTCAGGAAAGCCCAAGAGAAATTGGTGAAAGTTCAAAGAAACCAAATGCAATAAAAGAAAGTGACTCTTATAAAGCACTCAGGAAAGCAGGGTTATTGATTCAGCGTCACCCTGGCTGAGCCCTGTGATTCTATTGGAGCTTCCATGAAAACATAAAACAATACACTGTGCAGAATGCACAACGCCTGGGAGAGGCCTAGGAGCAAAGAACCTCAGAAGTCTTCCAAGGGTGTCTGTGTTTGCACAATTTGCAAAACAAATAGAATACGTACATCTAAGTGGCTTAGCCAAATTGATCTACTGCTATACTCGTGTCCCTAACAAATGCAGTAAATCAGAAGCCAACTTTGTGTTATGTAAAAATTATAGGCATTTGCCTGCTTGAAGGAGTATGATTCCTTCAGTGGCTCCTGTTATTACAAATATTAATTTAAAGTGCTTATCAAATAGCAAAGAAACTAAAATTTTGCTTTGGAATAAATTTTACATATGACAGTGGATCTAAATTTTTATTGTTCTTCCTTCCGTCCTTCCTTCTTTCCTTCCTTCCTCCCTTTATTTCTTTCTCTCTTTCTTTCTTTCTTTCTTTCTTTCTTCCTTCCTTTCTTTCTTTATCACTTTACAGCCTGATCTCGGCACCCTCTCTCCTCTCCTTCCAGTCTCACTTCATGCCTTTGACCCTTTCTTACTTTTCAGAGAAGGAAGGCTCCCAAGGGATACCAGCCCACTCTGGCATCTGAAATTACAGCAAAACTAAATGCATCCTCTCTAGAGACCTGACAAGCCATCTTAGGTAGGAGAAAAGGATCCAAAGGCATAATGACCAAGAGGCACATATGTTACCTACGTGTAGAGGGTCTAGGTCCAGCCCATGCGTGCTATCAGGTTGTTTCTTCAGTCTCTATAGACCCCATGGGCTCAGGTTACTTTACTCTGTAGATCATCTTGTGGTGTTCTTGACCCCTCCAGCTCCCTCTATCCTTCCTCCCAATCTTCCTCAGGGCTTCCCAAGCTCTGCCTATTATTTGTCTGTGGATCTCTGCATCTGTTTTAATTAGCTTCTAGATGAACCCTTTCAGAAGACAGTTATGTTAGCTCTCTGTCTTCAAGCACAGCAGAGTATCATTAACAGTAAGGGGATCGACTAACCCAAGTTGGGTTAGTCATTGGTTTGCCATTCCCTCAATCTCTGCTCCATCTTTACCCTTACACTTCTTGTAGGCAGCACAAATTTTGGGTCAAAGGTCTTGTGTGTGGGTTGGTACCCAGTCCCTCCACTGGAAGTCCCTCCTGGCTACAGGAGGTGGCAACTTCAGGCTCCTTAACCCTCACTGCTAGAAGTCTCAGCTAGAGTCACTTCCATACACTCATAGGTGCCTCTTCTATCCCAGAGATAAACCTAGTGGTTCCCATTCTTTCTCCCAGTCCTCCCTACCACCTTCACCCTTGCTTTTCCCGCACCTGATCCCCATCCCAGATATCCTCCTTAATCCTTCTCTCAGCCAGCACCTTCCCTGCATCTACTTCAGGTGTCTAATTTTATTTCCTCTCCTGATGAGATTCAAGCATCCTCCATTGGGCCCTCATCATGTTGTTTCGGTCTATGGATGGTACCATGGTTATCCTGTACTTTATGGCTATATCCATTTATAAGCGAATATATACTATGCCTGTCTTTCTGGGTCTGGGTTACCTCACTCAGGATGATCTTTTCTAGTTCCATCCATTTGTCTGGAAATTTCATGATTCCTTTGATTATAATACCTGAGTATTACATTATGTAAATATACAACAGTTTCTTTATCCATTCTTCCAGTAGAAGGAAACAAGGTTATTTCCAGGCTACTACAAGTAAAGTTGCTATGAATATAGTTGGCCAAGTGTCTTCATGGCATGGTGGAGCATCTTTCCAGTATATGCCCAGGGTCTGAGAATCCATCTTACAGCTGTCAGAAAGACTAAGATAAAAATTTCAAGTGACAGTGAATACTGGTGAGGGTATGGAGCAAGCTGTACATACCACTCCTCCATTACTGGAGGGAGTACAAACTTGTACAACCACTGTAAAAACGAATCGGGAGGTTTCTCAGAAAATTGGGACTAGATCGACCTCAAGACCCAGCTATTCCACTCCTGAATTTATATTTTAAGGATCCAATTTCAAACAAAAGCTGATTTAAGATTTTGTAAATATATGTGGAGTAAAACAGACCTGCTTTCTTAATACTTCCAAGTCTAAGATTATTCCTACAGTATTAGAGCAAGTGTCCATGGCCTGAGAACACTAGGAGATGCTTACATTAACCCAAGGGTCATGGGAGAACAAAGATTTGGGGAATACTGCAATACTGTTTTCATATTTTTAATTCCTAAGTTTTATGTTTGCTTTATTTTGTTTTGATCAATGTTGATTTAACCTAAATATTATTGTACCTGACCTTTAAGACTTTTTCCTTATGTTATTAAGAAATTAAACTTTACATTTGTTTTTCATTATCTGAAGTACATCTACATAGGACTTTTAAATTGTGTTTGAGTCTTCAGTGGTAGAATTAAATGGCTAAACTTTAAGTCTCTCTCTCTCTCTCTCTCTCTCTCTCTCTCTCTCTCTCTCTCTCTCTCTCTCCCCCCCCTCTCTCTCTCTCCCTCTCTCTCTCTTTCTCTCTCTCTCTCTCTGTGTATGTGTGTGTGTTTGTGTTTGATTTGAAAAAATGCACTAATATTCATAAGTAAATGATCACAAATTTCACAATCATTTAAATAATATTTTATGTATACCAACTAACATAACTTTTACAGATGAGACACGAAGTGAGAATTTCTGTTTAAGATACAGGTAGAATATTAGCCAAATTCAAAGGACTTTTTGCAAGTCTATCATCTGAAGAACAAAGGATAGTGTTTCTAGAATTGAGCTTGGGGGAAGCTGATTCAATGGTGAGAAGCACAATGTGAGAATCCAAGTGAGAGGACTGTACATATGGAAACTCCCTCGATGTTTGAGTTAGAATACAAGACAGGAGAATGCCCTGATTAAGTGTAACCTACATGGGCCACCATGTAAAGTATGGAGCGCATCCCTGCAGGGATAGGACTTAGCATGAGAAATATACACCCCTAATGACCAGCTCTGGATCTGAACACTCCTAAACTGCTTTCAAGTATAAGTAGATGTGAAGATACCTTATGAGATTCCACAGCACAAGCAAGGTGAATATGAAACAATACCAAGAGTCAAAGGTGACTTTGGATGGGGAGTGGAACCCAACACAGGGTACAAGAACACTCATATGGCACATAAAAAGAGCATGGGAGGGAAAACACTAAGTTCTTGAAAAGCTTCTCTCCATTAGAGAGACATCTGCATTCTACAATTAGAATATTCATACTAGATTATTTTATATCCTTTAACACAGCAGATTTCTTTCTTTCTTTCTTTTTGGTTTTATGCTTCAAACTTCTGTAAACATTTCCTTGTAAAAGATATTTTGTACATTTAATAATTTGAAGAACCATCTCTGCATCCCTGGAATGAACTATACTTGATCATGGTGGATGATGTATTTGATGTGTTCTTGGATTCAGTTTGTGAGTATTCTATTGAATATTCTTGCTTTAAGTTTCATGATGGAAGTTAGTATAAAATTCTATTTTTTGTTGAGTCATGTGATTTAGGTATCAGGGTGACTATGGTTTCATATAATGAGTTTTCCAATGTTTTTTCTCTTTCTATTTTGTGGAATAGTTTAAGGAGTATTGGTTTTAGTTCTTTGAAAATCTGATATTAATTCTTTGCAAAAACCATCTAGCCCTGGGCTTTTTGTTGTTGTTGTTGTTGTTGTTGTTGTTGTTGTTGTTGTTGTTGAAGATTTTTGATGACGCTTTTTCCTTAGGGAATATAGTAGTGTTTAAAATCTTTCCCTGATCTTGATTTAACTTTGGTAAGTGAAATTTATCAAGAAAATAACCAATATTACTTAAATTGTTTGATTTTGTGGAATACAGGATTTTGAAGTAAGACCTAATGATTTTTTTGTTCAATTGTTTGATGATCTGTAATTTTCTTGTATGTTAATAGGCATCTCTTTCTTTAAGTTGGGGAAGTTTTCTTCTATGAGTTTATTGAAAATGTTTTTCTAGACCTTGGAGCTGAGAGTCTTCTCTCCTTCTTCTACTACTATTCTTAGCTTTGTTCTCTTCATAGTGCCAAGGTTTCTTGGATGTTTTATATCAAGAACATTTTAGATTTAATATTTTCTTTGACCAATGTATCATTTTCTTTTTTCTTATTTTCTATTCTTGAGATTCTCTTTCCTATCTCTTATAGTCTGTCTGTAGTTCCTAGGTTTTTCATTTCCAGGGTTGCCTCAGTTTGTGTTTTCTTTTTGCTTCTCTTTCATTTTCAGGTCTTTGACAGTTTTTTTTTTCATTTCCATCACCTGTTTGGTTGAATTTTCCTGTATTTCTCTAAGGGACTTATTTATTTCATCTTTTAAGGTCTCTATTATCTTTATAAGATTGGGTTTAAGGCCATCTTCTTTAGGTTTCCACAACTTATTGAAGTGAGATAGCTGTGTCTTTCTGTTACCATAATGCCCTGGTTCTCATTGATTGTATTCTTGTACTGGCCTTTAGCCATCTGGTTGACCCTGGTCTTGGCTGGATGTTCCTGATGATAACAGGACTTCTCCAGGATAAAGGCAGAAGCTTGAGCCTGAGAGTAGAGCTTGGGGAATGCTCACTTCTGTTGGCTGGGTGTTCCTAAGGAACTGTATGCCTGTATGTTTTTCTGCTAGATGTGTCTAGGTGGGCCAGGCAGGCAGGAGAAAGGCTGAGGGGGGTTCTAACCTAGCTATTCATGGGGACCAGCATACCTGGATGTTCTTGGGCCAGAAAGGTCTCATCTAGAGGAGAAGTTTTAGAGGGGCAGGGCTACAGGAGCAATATGAAGCTCACCTTTGCTGTTTGTGTCTCCTGGAAGTCAGGAGAAAGTCTGGACAATGTCGATCCTGGCTGTTTCTAGGGACCAGTAGGCCTGGTTGATCCTGTGTCCAGAAGGCCTCCTACACAGGGACAGTTATGGAGCTGGAGTGGGAAGCATGCAGCTGTGTCTCCTTAACTCCTCCCCTCCCTGCTTGTAGGCAGGAGAAAAGGTTTAGAGGAGCCTGTCCTGCCTGTTCCTGGAAGACTGCAAGCCTGTATTGGATAATCCTGTGGCCAGCAGGCCACATCCAGAAGGAGTTATGGAGCTGGATAAGGAGGGGGAAGCATGCAGCTCACCTCTGCTACCTGTCATGTCCCACTCTTCCTCCCCCAGGGAGGCAGGAGAAAGGTTGCTGGGGTCTAACCTGGCTGTTCCTGGGGGATCCACCGGCCTGGATAATCCTGGAACAAGCAGGCCTGCTCCAGAAGGAACATTATGGAAGACCCCATGACCTATAAAAAAAAAAGTCTTTATTTATTTATCTTTTTAATTTATTCACTTTACATCCCGATAGTAGCTTCCTCCCACAACTTTTCTCAGTCCCATCCCCCCTCCCTATCCCCCTCCTTCCCTTCCCCATCCTTTCCTTTCTCCTCCATTCTCCCTCTCTTCCTCTTCCCCCGTGCTCTTTCCCTAGTCTCAGGAGAGGGGGATACCTTCTCCCCTATCAACTGACCTCAACCAACCAAGTCTCATCAGGACCTCCCTGCATTCTTTTCCTCTGTGGCCTGGTAAAGCATCACACCAAGGGAACATAATCAAAGAGCGTGGGACAGCCCCTGCTCCCCTTACTGAGCCCAGATTTGTTTGCTCTGTTGGTAATCTTGTAGAGCTCCTGTTCCCTCACGTTCCTTCTATTCCTTGACTCTTCCATAAGACGCCCTGCCTTCTGCACAAAGTTTGGCTGTGAGACTCAGCTTCTGCTTCAGTCACCTGCGGGGTAGAGTCTTTCCGAAGGCCTCTATGGTAGTCTCCCTTCCTCTTCCCTCTATTCAACAACTAACAGTGTTTATTCTCTTTGCCCTTCTGAATGAGAATTAAGCACCCTTCCTAGGATCCTCTTTGTCACTTATCCTTTTTAGGTCCATGGACCGTAATAGGGTTATCCTGTATTACATGGCTAACATTTGCTTATAAGTGAGTATATACCATGCATGTCCTTCTTGTTCTGGGTTACCTCACTCAGAATGATCTTTTTCAGCCCCAAACATTTGTCTGCAAGTCTGCAAGTTTCATGAAGTCCTTGTTTTTGATAGCTGAATGGCATTCCATTATGTAAAAGTACCATGGTTTCTTTCTTTTTTAATATATATATATATATCTTATTCATATTACATCTCAATTGTTATCCCATCCCTTGTATCCTCCTATTCCTCCCTCCCTCCCGTTTCCCCCTACTCCCCTCCCCTATGACTGAGACTGAGGGGGACTTCCTCCCCCTGTATATGCTCATTCTTTTTTTTTTCTTTTTTTTTTATTATTATTAATTTATTCTTATTACATCTCAATGGTTATCCCATCCCTTGTATCCTCCCATTCTTCCCTCCCTCCCATTTTCCCCTTATTCCCCTCCCCTATGACAGTTCCTGAGGGGGATTACCTCCCCCTCTATATGATCATAGGGTATCAAGTCTCTTCTTGGTAACCTGCTGTCCTTCCTCTGAGTGCCACCAGGTCTCCCCCTCCAGGGGACATGGTCAAAGGTGAGGCACCAGAGTATGTGAGAAAGTAATATCCCACTCTCCACTCTACTGTGGAGAGTGTTCTGTCCATTGTCTGGATCTGGGTAGGGGTTTAAGGTTTACCGCCTGTATTGTCCTTGGCTGGTGCCTTAGTTTGAGCGGGACCCCTGTGCCCAAATCTGCCTATCCATTCTTCAGTTGAGCAACCTCTGAGTGGTTTCCGGTTTCTGACTATTATGAATAATGCCACTATGAATATAGCTGAGCAAATGCTCTTTTCGTACGTTAGAGCATCTTTCAGATATATGCTCAGGTGTGGTATAGCTGGGTCTTGAGGTAGAGCTGTTCCTAATTTTCTGAGAAAGTGCCAGATTGATTTCCAAACTGGTTGTGCATGTTTGTACTCCCACCAGCAATGGAGGAGTGTTCCCCTTTCTCCACATCCTCACCAGCATGTGCTGTCACTTGAGAGTTAAAGGAAAATAGCGTTAGGCTTCATTCTAGATGGTCTCCCCTCATCTCAGTCTAGCCCCAGCCTTACCTGGAACATGTTGGAACTTACTATAAATTAGCACAATTGCTAGAGACAAAATTTAATACACTGTAGGAAATTGGGCATGTCACTAAAGGGACTTGAATCATTTGGAACTGTATATTGTTGAACATATCTATAAGTAGGTGACAATTATGTTCAGTGATTACTGATCTCAGAACAAGTGCATGTAAATAACATGACTGTGTACCTGTCATGCTGTACCTCTGTGTATGAAAATAGCAATAATTTATAGCCTACCAACTTATTATAAAGACACAAGGTTAATCTTACTGCCTCCCCACACCCCAGCTGAGTCAGAGGCAGATGCTAAGCAACTCATTTCCATCTACTGGAAGAAATGGAGCTGACACTGTATTGTTTGACTCATAGAGTCTTAATTACAGGATGTAAAATGTTCTGTAAATGAGCCATTATGCATTTTTCCATTTTGTTGGTTATTTCAGTGAATAAAAAAATAAAAAAATAAACTTTAAAATTGAGAAAATCTTCAGTTAAAGACCTGAGTTACATTTGCTGGAAAATATCATTATGTAAAGAATAATACACTGATTTGTGAGCTCCAAGTTCTGAATCCTTTCAGTTCTGTGGGCTCACTACATGATCCCCAGACAAGCAAGCTCTCAGCTTGTGATTCTTTGCAGCTTATAAAATGAAGACTGAAATCTGCTTCAGATTAATCCACTAACTCTGGAGATTTAAAAGTGTGATTTGTAAAAGACAGTAAGCTTTTGGAAGAAAATTTAAAAAATGCAAAAACAAGCATGTGGTTTTAGAATTATTGCTATAAATTCTTTTAGTACTTAACTGATACTTTTCTTAATAAGAAATCTATATGAGAATGTATTTGGTAAAATAGGGTCATGATAAAATTGTATTCACTTATTAATTACAATTGACACTTTGAAAATAATTTTCTCATCCTTTGAATTCTGATGCAACATACAGAAAACTACTTCCTTTCTTGCCCTTATGGGCATCTTTTCTCATACCAGTACGCATTCTAACTTTCATATGTTAAAAAGAGAAAAAGAGAGGAAAGGAATAAGAAATGCATATATTCTAAATGCAATTGCTTAGGCTATAAACACCCTTCAAAATATTTTTCATTTTCACTTACTGCCTGAACTTGCAGAGTATAGTGTGATTCTACACAACTGAAAGGAAGGTAGGCATTCAAAAAAGGAATAAAGGACCAAAGAAATCTTAAATCTTAGTTTTCTATATGAGTAACCAGAAGGAAAGTATCCATTCATTTCACATGGAATTTGGCACCCTCAAGATATGATTACCCATCACCTTAGGTTGGCTTACCCTCAAGGGTCATTAGAAGTAACTGTAAGTAAGCCTGGGAAAAATCACTTTTTTAAAAAAATAAATGAAGTTGCTTTTCTCCTCCTTTTTCATTTCCTTTTAATAGGCTTATCAGAGTGAATGATAAGTGGTGTATGTGGCATCTGACTGAGCCTCTGAAGATAAAGGATTAGCATTAAAGAATTCAAGCCATACATTATATTATGAGAGGACTAAAATAGTGATTTGTCATAATTCACACCCACAAGTGTCTATATTTAACAATCAGAAATATAAAAAATGAATGTATTTTTGGAAACTCCAGGGTATTTCATGTCTTCATTTAAAGTCTACAGATTAATAAGCCCTTAAGAGAAAATAAGAAAAGGCAGTTGTGGATAATAATTGGTCCACCCACTCAGTCAAGCTGAGTCCATGACAACAATAGTCATGTGGCTATTCCTTTTGTCTCCTTATTCTCTTTAATTTATATTCACGAACTGAAAAGAGTCCTCACAGGCTCTTCTTATCAAATATGCAGTGAGACAGTACAATCAGAATAATTTCTGGAGTCACATTCTAACAACTACATCTACCAAGGAATGTGTTTGCTCCTTTATCATCTTGACTTCCAGGGTGTTTTTCTTCTCATGCCATCTCTAGGAACTAGCTTCATACTTTAAGAGCAGCAGTCCGCAATATCTGTCTGTGGTCACACATTTTTGCCTTTTCTTAATAGCATGAATTGTGCATGTCTCACAACCCGAAACTCATACATTTAATACTCTATAACTCAGAATATGAACACATGTAGAAATAGTGTCTTTGATGAGGTAATCTAAGAGAAGACACCGTAGTCCGGTAGCATTAGTATCTCAATAATAAGATACTTGGACACTTCAGAAAGGGATACAACTGAAATTCTTAAACCAGCATGAATGAAGAAGTAGCCCCATAGACACAACATGAAGATACCCAGCCTACATGTCAATAGAGAAGTCTCAGAAAAGAAAAATCAAACTATGGACCACTTAATCTTACATATTTATTCTTCAGAACTATGATAAAATTTATTTTTATTTAATGAAACAATTACTATTCAACATATTTTTACAAGAGACCCATTAAAGTCATACAATATTTTACAGTTACTTTTTGATGCTCTAAATGTGGTATCTTCACTCACAGAGTTCATCATCTGGTTAATGATAAGTGTACTTAAGCCAAGAGAAAATGAGATAGACACTTTGAAATAATTCTTTAGAAATTTTATTATCAAATATTTAAGTATGTTTATTTTATTTCTTTTGAATTTTATGCATATACATAATTAAATATGATCATATCAATCCCCATTTCCTTCCTTCAGCTCCCTCAGACGCTCCCTTTTACAATACATCTCCCAACTTTATACTGTCTTCATTATTTTCTTTGACCACCCACTAAGTATATATCCGTAAGAAAAATATATTATTCTGGGGAAAATTACTCATAGCTTTTAAGCTCTAATCAAAAGATGTTTTTCCCCTGAACACACACACAGTAAGTTAAAAGTGGATAGGCTAAATTTTCAGGAGAGGAGAAACAAAATGTGGATTCTTACACTAAGATACATAATATATGTCATGGTGGTTTCAAAAGTAGGAAAGTCAAGTCAGCCACAAAAGAAAATAATACCAGGGAAATAATAGAATCAGTTTATTTAAGTAAATGTACTACTATCTTATAAGTGATATTGTGAGATTAAAATAAAAAGAACTGACTCTAGTCCTATATACAGACAGAATGCCTTCATAATCCAATCAAACACACAATTTACTTTGAAGAATAACATTTACTGTGTAAATCTTAACATTGAGAGTTCTAATCTTGGGTTAGACTAGAAACATCAGGTCTACACGTGTGGCAGTATGTCCCACAAATACACAGGTTTAGAAGAGATAGTAGGTATCCATCAGGTGTTGAGAAAAATCCCTCAGTAGGAACACATGAAACAAAAGTAGGAAGAAAGAAATTAAGAGTTTCCTTAGACCTTGCAGTCTTTGCAGTAGTGTCCCACCCAGTATTCTGGGATTAGTATAATCGTCAAGGGCAAAGGAAATTATCCTTGCATATAATATGGTATATATTTTATAAATAGAATGTTCTGATTATCAAGAGTTTATTCATGATTAAGAAATGTACTATAAGATCAAAAAGTCAAGTGACACCACATACTGGTGAGAATGTTGAGAAAGAAGAACACTCCTTCATTGCTGGTGGGAATGCAAACTAGTGCAACCACTTTGGAAATCTGTCTGGCACTGTCTCAGAAAACTGGTAATAGGGCTTCCTCAAGACCGAGCTATTCCACTCACTGGAATATACTCAGAAGATACTCCAGCACACAATAAGAGCATTTGCTCAACCATGTTCATAGCAGCCTTATTCATAATAGCCAGATAATGGAAACAGCCTAAATGTCCCTCAGTAAAAGAATGGATAAAGAAACTTGGTACATTTACATAATGGAATATGACTCAGCTATTAAAAACAGGGAATCCCCAAAATTTGTGGACGAATAGATTAAACTAGAAATGATCCTAATGAGTGAGTTCACCCAGAAGTAGAAAGAGTCAAATGGTATATATTCACTTATATCTGGACACTAGCCTAAGCGGCATGTCCCATGAAAGTCTTCACTTACCAGGAAACTGGGACAGAGGGGAGGACATCCTATTGGGACTTTAGGTGAAAGAAGCATGGAAAAATGGGGAAATAGAAGGATCCAGAGGGTCCTAGAAACCTACAAGGAAAACATTATGATGGGCAGTTCTGGGCCTAGGGTTCCTGCTTAAACTATGGAACCAGTCAAGGACATTATATGCAGTAAACCCCTTCCCAGATCTAACCAATGGACAGGACATTCTTCAGTTGAGTGGAAAGTGGAGTCTGACTTTCACATGAACTCTGGTGCTCCATATTTGACCAAGGCCCTTGGAAGGGGGGCCTGGTGGCACTCACAGGAAGGATAGCAGGCTACCAAGAAGAGACTTGATACCCTATGAGCATATACAGGGGGAGGAAGTCCCCCTCAGTCACAGTCATAGGGGAGGGGAATAGGGAGAAAGCGGGAGGGAGGGAGGAATGGGAGGATACAAGGGATGGGATAACAATTGAGATGTAACATGAATAAATTAATAAAATACTAAAAAATAGGAAAAAAAGAAATGTAGCTATGCATTAATCCCATCTTTTTAGAGTAGGCTGTACCTGATGCACAGAGACCAAAGCTCTCCACATCCCATTTTTTAAATTTTTTTATTTTTTTTATTAATTTATTCTTGTTATATCTCAATGGTTATCACATTTTTTAGAATCATTTTCTCTATGTCTCTCTGACTTTTTCCTTCTATTGTACATATCCACATTCTCATACACATTTTCTGGATCTTATTCACCGATTTTTAAGTCCTAATTACATTTCTTATTTTATGCTACTTAAACCTAGATAACTGACAATTATTAAAGCCACTAAACATATTGCCATAACAATAGTTTATGTCCTTTAATATGCCTTTTATATAATTAATTTCTGTTCCAATGTTTCAGCTACAAACATACTATTTCTTGATTTTGTTACTTCTTGCTATGTATTTTAGTTATTATTAGTTTTAACATCTAACCCCAGAATATATAAGGTCTAAAGAATGATGGCATTAGTTTCTGGATGAAACTCCAATTCTAACAACTTATGAAATGATGATTTTTAATAAGATAATTAGCTTTAACAATCTTAGATCCCTCATTAATTCTTTAAACATTTTTATTAAAAACCTACTTTAATAGTCGTATCTTCCAATATGAAAGATAAAGTAAATAATAAAATACATAATATTTTTTAGAAAGCCCATATCTTAGACTTTCAAATTTGAAAGTCATGATAACAAGATGAACTTCACTGGATATTTATTAACTCCTAATGATAATTTATGACTAGAAGAAATACCATAGTATCTAAACCATATAGTTCACCAAAAAATAGTTAGCTTTAGAAATATGCATACTAGTACCATAAAACAGAGTCAACAGGTTACAATTAACAACATATATATGTTTATAATGACGATGAATGGAAAAGTGGCTGTGAATCTGAAACAGAGCAAGAAGTACAAACCTGGAGTGAAGAAAAGGAAAGAAGAAAATATATAATATATATTCAATTTTTTAGTTAAATCTTTTTAAATTGCCTACCTTATAGTATTGGGAAGAAGAAAAAAATGAAAGGGCTTATGTGTTTCCTGAGGAATGTCTTTCCTCCTATAGAAATGCTCTTAAGTTGCTAATTGCCTTAAGAAAAGTAAACTAAGAAAATTCATTTTGTCATATATCTCTGGGTGCAGAGATTTTTTTATGTCTCAAATATCTGCTTTAATAGTTTGATTATGTATATCAGTTGCTTTTTTTTTTCACTTCTGGTTAACCAAGTAATTTAAAGAAAAAGTTTATCTTGGCTCATAATTTGAAAGCACAGTTCATCATGCCAAGGGCAGTATGACGGTGTGATAATATGGCAGATGTTCACTGTGCAGAAACCGAAGATGCTTGATGGTTCTGTTTTCATCCCTTTCCATTTTCTCATGGATTCCAGCCCATAAACTATTACATCATATAGTCAGAGTGAATTGTCCCATTCAGGTAAACCTCTCTGCTGATGCCTTCACAGACATGTTATCAATCTGTCTTCTAGATAATTCCAAATCCAGTCAAATTGACAGTGAAGAAGAGCCATCACAGAGAGTAGCTGAGGCAAGTTTGTAGTCCTCCTGAGCACTATATAAGATACAATGAAGCTTGGCACTGTCTTCTCTGTGATGTAAGGGGACAAAGAGGATGCTACTGCTGCAGGCCTAAGATTAGGTCTGCAAGCACCTTGATTGTGGACTTCCTGCACTACAGAACCATGACAAATAAGTCCTTAAAGGACCTTTAGAAAATGATTCCAAAATAATTGTTCTTAATTTTCATTTTAATTCACACTTTACTAGAGAAATCCTTTTAAAAAGTAAAATAGTGTCAACTCCAAATTACTAGAAAAAAAGCAGTAGTTGGTAGATAAAGTTCTCAGTGCAATGACAAGTGTTCTCACCACAAATATTTTAATAATTTTTATTGTGGTAATAGGATAGTTAACTGACAAGTATTATTCTTAAGCTTACCAAAAGAACGTTTCATAAAAGTCATTATAGGTTCAGTTTATCAAACTGATTTATCATATTGTCAAAATATGGTATTTGCAAGAGCATAGTAACCAATTATAAAACATGGAAAGTATTTATTGAAAAGCTTCCACAGCTTTAAATAAAAGACATGTTTGAATAATATCAATTTCTCACTAGAATATTGAACTTAAATAACACCTAACTTAATTTATCCATCTTTTAAGATGTAAAAGGAGATTATGTTGAAAAGGTAATGCATAGAATTTGTGCTATCACAGGCTAGATCTATGAAGAAAAAGAGGAGTTTCCCTAACTTAGACTTATTAAAGCCTTGGTATTGCCTCTCCCTATCACCTTCATTGTTTATTAAATATGTAGTATTTAATATCTCTTTGAAGGAACATGTGTTCTGGTCATACCAAATATACTTATTTAACTAGGAACATCATGCCAACTTATGAAAAGAAAGGTCACATAGTGTATTAATAATTTTTAAGTTCTGTAAACCCTCTAGAATATTAAGCGCCTCCTTAGACAAATTCCTTGAAATTCCACTAAAAATATGTAATCTACTAGAACAATGTCATCTCTAGCTTTATTTTTGTTTGTTTTATTGTTGTTTATTTTTGTTTTTGTTTTTGTTTATGCAGTAGCCAGAGTTGATCCCAGAGCCACACATATGCCAAAGAAACACTCTACCACTGAACTGTATTCTCAGCTGTCCTTTTTTCCCCCTTTTACTATGGAACAGAATCCTGCTGTCCCAGGCTGTCTTTGAAGTACTCCTGCCACTCAGGCAGGTCATAAAGTTGGGAACAGTTACCCCAACATCTCAAGTAGCAGAGATGACAGGCATGCCCAACTATGCTTAGCTAATATATGTTATTTGAGGTTGAAATTCAAACTACTTTGTGGTGTGTGTGTGTGTGTGTGTGTGTGTGTGTGTGTGTGTGTGTGTTGGCAAATTCTTTTAGATAAGTAATTCAAATGCATTTGTCTCTGGAGTTGTCTTTGAAATTTATGGCCACAGACATAAAACTCAAACTGGTAAGATATTTGCCACCAAAGAATATATAATGTCAAAAATAATATGACTACAGCAAAGAAAATGTATTTCATTTCCTGCCATAAACTCAAAACAATAAAGTCAAACAAAACCACCCATGCTTGTGTACAACATGACTGATATCATCCACTTTTCCCCAAAGTTGTAATACTGAAATTTAGTAATCCAAAATTTCATATTCATAACTATCGTTTCAGACTATGCTGAAGCAAATATGGTTGTTATGCCTGTAACTAAACAGAATAAGAGAATCCTTGGCTCTGACTGGGACATATGAGACAAAGCATCAAGCTGAATTAAAGGATGAGTCCAGCTAAAAGGAACATACAGCAGTACAAATGACTGCACCACCACCACATCCTCTCGTCTCAACATATAAGTCAAACACAACACAAATATTTGACTTCAGAATAAATAAATAAGAAAGAAAGTCAGAGAGAGAGAGAGAGAGAGAGAGAGAGAGAGAGAGAGAGAGAGAGAGAGAGAGAGAGAGAGAAATAGAGAGTGGAAAAAGGAAAGAAAGAGGAAGGAAGGAAGGAAGATGGCCCAGCTAGTAAAGGCACTTGCAGCTAAGCCTGATAACCTGAGTTTCTTCTCTGGATCTCAAATGATAGAAAGACAAAACTGACTCCTACAAGTTGTCCTTCAAGTGCCACACAAGTGCTATTTCACACACGCACACATATGCAAACACATGGATGTAAAATAATGAAAAAACAACAGTAAATAAATAAAACACAATGCATAGGCTTTGCATAGTTCTGGCTATGTTCCTTTCACATTTGCTACGTTTTCCTGAAAATGAAAAAATGGTCCAGCTCTTACTTCCTGACTTAGGGGAAAAGACAGGTATCAGAAAAGAGAGGACTGAATCAAATTTCAATAGTTTGATTGTATCAGGAAGTGGATTTTCCAGTAATAAATATACTCTCATGATAGAAACAGAAAAAGGAAAAGTTAAACAAAAAAAGAATGGGATTTGAATGATGCATATGCCAGTTTAAGCATGGAATGGTGCTAGTAAGTACAAGTCTCCAGTGTTTTCCCTGCTGCTGGCCTGATGTAGACAGAAGTGGGGCTTAACCAGGGGGAACCATTCAGTTGGGGTGGGCCCTGGAATGCTCCATCCCTGCCTCTGCTTCCAGATGACCTCAGATTTTTGCAGGAGATGAGTAACATGCTTCAATAACTCTCTTGCCATGCTGTGCTAAAAGCCCTCTGAACTAAGCCAAGATAAACCATTCCTCTTCAGTTGCTTACTCCACTGTTTAGGGCACAGCACTGTAACACAGCCACGTAAAAGTAACCAGTGCTACATGGAATGAAGATATGTTTCAGAAAGTCAGCAATCCTTGCAGTCCAAGCCACTAAGAAATTATTTCATCAAAATATACTTAATTTTAAAAATTAAAATCCATCTAAGTTGACAGAGATGAGATATGATAGATATTGATTCTCATTCAGAATTTTAGATTTACTAAGATAGGAAAGATGTTTTCTACAAGATTGCCAAATACAATCAGCCAAAACACCATGATTGTAACAGTCATACAATCCCTGATTGTTTTGTGGTTCTTCTTGCTGTACGTAATTTTTTAAATTTTTTATTAATTTATTCATATTACATCTCAATGGTTACCCCCCCTTGTATTCTCCCATTCCTCCCTCCCTCCCATTTTCCCCTTACTCCCCTCCCCTATGACTGTGACTGAGGGGGGCTTCCTCCTCCTATATATATTCATAGGGTATCAAGTCTCTTCTTGGTAGCCTGCTATCCTTCCTCTGAGTGCCACCAGGTCTCCCTATTCAGGGGACATGGTCAAATATGAGGCACCAGAGTATGTATGAAAGTCAGACCCCACTCTCCACTCAGCTGTGGAGAATGCCCTGTCCATTGGCTAAATCTTTAATTATGTGTAATAATATAAATAACATAAAACCTTTAGTAAAAAGTAAATGTCATCTTCCATCTTTGCAAGATGAAAATAATCCATTGTTTTATGAAAGAGAAAATACACCTTGATATAATATAAGGAAACTAAGACAAGTTGAAACCTAAGCAGAGCCAATGTATTTTACTCAAAGAAAAAATACAGATTGTTAAAATGTATATTTAAAAAAGGTCAATTTAGGTGAACAAAATTAACACAGAAAATTTAGAGAAAAAAAAACCACAAATACATCACTGAATACCTACACTGGATTGGCTTCTCTTAATCTTCTATTTTCACATTGCCCGCAGTATTTGTTCCTTGAGGAGTTTTCCTATTATTACTTTTTTATCAATATTTATTTCACTTTACAGTCAATAAAACAATCTACATATATATGTATACAATTTAATGCACATTGGCATATGAATTAAACCAAACCTACAACTTAGTGGGTATACAAATCAGACTTAAACAAGGCCATTTCTGGGTGTGGTGGCGTACATCTATAGTCCTAGAATCTGAGATAGGCAAGCAGCATGATCAAGACAGATACAGAGATTTTAAGGTTAGCCACTACATGCCAATTACTGTTGCATTTGATATGACCAGAATATTCAGATAAACAGCCGCAGGAGAACATGTCAGACTATTCACATCCAGACAGATAAGAAAGCAGATAGTGAGGCAGAAACCAGGACTGATTATAGACTTGGCCAACTTAAAAAGTTTTCAGAACATTCCGACAGAAGCACTACCAAACAGTACCCTAGCACTCAAACTACGAGCTGATGAAAGATGTTTCATAAGCAAACAAGACAGCAGAGATACATTCTCTAGAGTATAAATGAAAGAAACAAATAGCTGCCTAATGTGTCTTTGAAATTTCATCCTTCCACTTTTATCTTACATATATTTTAACCATAGGAAGCATTGACCTAATTTTCAATCACAAATGATCAGTTTGCATTTCTTATATAAATATAAGCTCTATATTGTGCATTCATGTCGTGTCTCTTAACTCCATTTAATTTTTCTGAAATATGTTCTTGTAAATATCAGTAGATAATTTCTTTCATTCACTTTTTGAAGATAGCATGCTTTATTTGTATTTTCACGTGATGGTGGGGCTGGGGGTGTCATCAGATTTTTGTCTGTTAGAATCAGGCTCCCTCTGAAATCCATGTGCAAACATTTGTGTGGATGTGGGCTTCTATTTGGGGGGGGGGGTAAGTGATTAAGGGTTGAATGGCTGTCTCTAAAGGTAGGTGTTTTCTTAAGATTTCCAAAACCTTCTTGTGGTACAAGGGGAATGGAGTCGTTTATATCCGCATGGTATAGGAGACTTCAGCATTTCCATTCTTGTCACCATTAGAGATGGAGAATTTTCTCTTTAGCTAAATTAGTAGTTATTGCTGTCTCATTGTAGGTCTGATTTGCAACTCACATGACCAACGGAGCATATCTCTTTGTGTACATTTTTCCCATCATGGGGTGCAACCCTTATCTTTATGTTTCAATTTATTAACAGTGTCTGTAAAAGAGTGTCAGTGTATTGAAGTCTAATACATAAGTTTATTCATTTCCAATGGATGGCGTTGGTGAGGCTTCTTCTTATGTTCTTTGCATAAATGTTATTGTTTTATGTTTTGCATAAGGCATATGATACAATCTCAGTTTAAGCTTGTGGTAGGTAAAAAAGTAATTTTGTCTGGTTGGTACTGTTAAAGTCTGATTGACCAACCCATATATAAAGATGACTGTTGTTTCTCTAGTGATTAATATCTGCACTTCTGAAAAAAACAAAACAACCATCTTCTTATGTGACTATGTATTTGGTGTTGGCCTTCACTTCAGGCCACTGATCAATGTGTCTAGTGTTATTGAACACCCAAATACTTTGACAGAATAATTATGTCTGAAAATCAAGTAGTAGCTATCCAAACAAGATCACTTTAACAATCTGTAATTTTTGAATTTTGAACTGATTTTTAGAACGACTTTGTCATTTGCTTCACAACATTATTCTTGGGTTTGACTGAGATTAAATTGAATCCTTATCTTTGAGTGTCAATTATGATTTTGTTGACTGGTTCTTCCAAGCTCCCCTCCAAGTTACAGAAATTCCCTTCTCTTTCCAGGTTGCTCAGATATATATTTATATACATTTATATATAATTATATATATAAATACATAAAAATATATAATAATTAAATATATATACACATATTTATATTAACGTCCTTTTCCACATCTATTTTGGTGATCATATGCTTATTGTTTTCATCTCTCGTTATAATTAACTAAATTGATTGAATATTGAATAAGATGAATATTCAAGTACTATGGCAATCTCCGTATGGCTATGCAGCTTTTCATTTTTACAAACTGTTGAACTATATTTCTAATTTGTTAAGAAATCACTGAATCTAGATTTGTGAGAGATATTGTCTCTCAATTTCTGTGTTTAATATGTTGGCTTGATTTTTGAATTTAAGTAATTCTAATTTTCTAGAATTTATTAATAATTAGTCACTTATTTTCATTTTTGGAAGTATATATGTTTACTAACACTTCTACCTTAAATATTTGTATAACCCACCTACAAAATGATTGCAAACTTAAAGTTTTCTTTGTGAGAAAGGTTATAACTGTTAGTTGAAACTGAGTGATGTCTGTTTTTCTGTTAAGTGAAGAAATGTCACATACTTAATGAGTATTTGATATTTTTCTCCTTTAAAAAGTTTATGATCTATATAATATATCATACTGTTGCAAATTCTCCATACTAACAACAGTGCTGATGTCACTTTCCTCATTCCTGGTATTACAAATTTGTGTCTTTATTTCTTTTAAAATTTTCTTCCTTTTTAGAGTTGCTGGAAATTTGTCATTTTTATTGATTGTTCCATAGACATGCTTTTAGTTATATTGATTTTTCTCTATTGTTTTTACTACTTTTCTAGTTTATTGATTTCTGCCCTTACTCTTATTTACTTTCTCTGATTAATTTGAGTTCACTTTTGCTTCTAGATTTTTTTACACTCAGAGGAAGGATAGCAGGCTACCAAGAAAATACTTGATACCCTATGAGCATATACAGGGGGAAGAGGTCCCCCTCATACACAATCATAGGGGAGGGGAGTAAGGGGAAAATGGGAGGGAGAGAGGAATGGGAGGATACAAGGGATGGGATAACAATTGAGATGTAATATGAATAAATTAATAAAATATATTTAAAAAGTGATAAAAACCGGTTTGAGACATTTTTTTTCTTTTATAACACATGCTTTCAGTGATTATAAGTTTCCCTAATTACCACATTAATACCACATCATACATTTTGATCTGTTGTGTTTGCAATTTATCCCATTAAAAATATTTTTTCTTTTCCTGAAATATCTGTTGAAGTTTGTTATTTAGTGTTCAAATATTTCTGGGTTTCCTGGGTATTTTTATGTATATTTACAATTTAATACTTGCTCTATAGTCAGCTGAGGACATATTTTGAAGATTAGACTCATTTTGTATTCATATCACATTCATTTTACTACTCATAGTGCATCTCCTGATAAATGTCCCCATCATTTGAAGAGAGTGTATAAGCTACAGATAAAATTCTTGCAAAGAGAACATTAATAAAACTTAAACTTCTTAATAAATTCAAAATAAATTTGATAGCTGAATAAACACAACATTAATATGCATAATATGTAAATAATAAAAATCACATTAAAATGTATAAAGAAATATGTTTAAATAAATTACTTTTTCTCCTGTGCAATCCACAATATTTCCATTATTTAAAAAAATGTAGATTTTTAAAGAGGTTTCTTAGATTAAATAAATGTGTATATAATAGTAACAGTATAATTTATAATACATAGAATATTTATAATTTAAAAATAGGAAAAATTTATTGGTATAATTAATATTATATTATAAACTATACCGATATCTCTTCTTACTCTTATGACAACATATACTTAGTACATGAAGTTGAAATTGTAGAGTGACCTTACATATTTATTTTTCAGATAATAGCAGAAAACTGTACATTACAGAATATTTGTGAAATATAATTTGAATGGCTATAGTAAAAGTTTTATTCAGTGAGAATGACTTATCTTATGCCAAATTAGAATATTCCTCTTGTCCCATCATAAACAACTGAAATCAATGACACACTGGGGTCTCTCACAAATGTAATTATTTTGCTCCAGGATCTCTTTTGTCATATTTTATTTCTTAAAAGGTATATTTTAAATACATAAAAATTAAACAGTGATATTGTCCTAGTTTTCTTTCCACTGTCATGATAAAGTACTTAGTAAAAATAACTTAGGTAGAAAGCGGATATTTGTCTTACAGTTTCAAGTTATACTTCATTCTTTCAGAGGATTCAAGTCAGAAATTCACGCAGTTACATCGCAATCTGAGGTCAAGAGCATACAGAGAAAAAACCATCCCTGTTAGCTTGCTTCCAGCCAGCTTTCTTTTCTTATATACTATTTAGGACCCCTGACTTAAAGAATGGTGGGGCTCACAAATGGTTGAGTCTCCTCACATTAATTATCAAGATAATTGTGTCTACAAACATGTCCACAGGCCAACTTAATCTGGGTAATTCTCCATTAAAGCTATCTTTTTAAATGTCTAGTAGGCACTAACAACTAGCCAGCATACATTAACAATAATTTTAGAAATAACGTAGAATAACATGTGACCTGGTGAGAGCTATAACAAACTGTAGATTTGTTAGCATCTTAAACTATGAAAAGAATAAATTCTCAGTCTCAAGTAATAACAGGATTTTTTATTTATTAATTTATTCTGCCCTATAAATAGTGGTCAAAATTTTATTCAAAAAAGGAGGCTGATAGTTCCCTGGAGATTGTACATTGAGGCATAAAATTTGCTATTAAGTAACATTTTTTTGAAAGCAAAAGGAGTTTTTGAGAATAGACTAAGTGTTACCATGGGTACAGTATTCAGAAAGAATACGATAGCTCTCTGGAGGTTGCATAAAGGGAAATAAACATTGTTATTAAGCAACATTTTGTTGAATGTTTAGGAATTTTTGAGAACAGAATGGGAATTACCATGGGTACAATATTTGATATGCATTACAGCAGATTTTAAAGCAGAACCCAATAATTGCCAAAATGTCTCTAAATATTACTTAGGACTTTGATTTTCTGTCCTGATATGTAAAAAGCTTGCAAGTTGTCGCTCCTAGTTTTATAAGAATTAAACTGAAGAAAATGAAACCTTTAACTTGAATCATCAGAAAGATGAGACGGTGAAGGAAACATTTCAAAATCTGGAGAGTGAAATAGAGACAACTGCAGGTTAAGCCAACAACTAGATGGTGGTTTTGACAAATTACTGAAGATAAGTTAGTCACACGAGGAGAGTGAGAAGCAGACCTGGGGAGAAGCACACAACTTTATGGGTTTGCATTTCAAAAATCCCAACAAGTTTCAATACAGAAAGCAAAGAAACACTTTTTCTTTTCTTTCTTCTTTCTTCCTTTCTTTTCTTTTTTCTTTTTGTTTGTTTGTTTGTTTGTTTCCTAGCTAGAAAAAAGAGGTAACCATTCTGAATAAGGTTTAGAGTATGCTATGTAACATTCATAAGATTATCCTCCAGGATGATTGGCACTACCAGAATCCTGTCCCACCTAAATGATGGAAACTTCTTTGACCAGTACCACCCACCTTTCCTCGCTCAATTAACAAAGAACAGAAGGAACAAAAAAAACAACAAAAAGCCAAAACCACGCTTGGGAAGAACAATAACCAGGGACATATGTTCACTAAAATGCATAAGATTCATTCATAAAGTATAGGATGACTCTTCTTTACCATACCTTACCATTTTATCTTTGGTCTCTAAATATGATATATTCTACAATTTAAAATAAATTAATATAAACATAATATGGTCATACTCTTTGATTGTAAGCTGGAAGTTAAAAAAGGAGACCCCCTTCAACAAGAATGGCATTTGTAACACTATTCCAGTATTTTTAAAAATTTATTGTGTTATTTTATGAAGTATTATTTTGTTCTTTGTGTCATCTCATGTTCTACCATGGACTGGAAGTTTGTTTAAAAGTTGAATCCTCTTCTTTTTATCTGCTTTTTGAATAGATTTTATACTCCAATGTACTTTAATGATGATCACTATTTTCATGGCTGTTTCTTAATATAAAAGGATGGAATTCTCTAAATGAGATACACTATCAAATTTAAGAAAGGAAAAAACAACAGTATTTGGGACACACAGACTGAAAGGAAAAAGGAAACAACAACAACAACAACAAAAAAAAAAACAAAAAAAAAAAACAGATACCGAAAGTAAGCAAAGAGAGCTATGCTTATGTCTGACCAAAAAGACTATTTCCTCTTGTTATTAATGGTTTTTATTTTTTACATATACATTTATACTGTTATATATATATATATGTATAATAAACTACATAGATCAGGAAGAACCATGAAACAATCAGGAATTATATTAATGTTAATTTCAGAGCATTTTGGCTATTTGTATTTGGCAACCTTGAAGGAAACATTTCCCTAACTTGGTGAGTCTAAAATTCTGAATGTAAATCAACATCTATCATATCTCCTATCAATCAACTAAAACATCTATCTAGACCTAAAAACATCTTAACCCCTAAAAACCTAAGCTTATTGTGAAACTAATCTATTTGGTCTTTAACCCCATCAGAGACTTGAGAAGGAGTAAAATTAATTACATGAGTAAAAAGGAAGTGAAGGTTAGCAGCTTCTAAATTGAAAAAAAAAAAAATAAGAGTTTCATGCCTGGACAGTCACCCAAAACTCTCTATAACATTGAAATATCACTTTCAGCCTTCTGGCCCAAAATAATCTCACAAAAATATTTATGAGGAAGGAACTATTGAGGACTTGTTTACCCTGTCTTGGCAGAGTTTGGACATCAACTCTACCTGCATCCAAGCTTGCCCATATTTAAACAGAATTCTGTCAGTGATCAAAATGAGGCCGTTTTGCCCAGTGGCTTGTTTGCCACATTTGAAGTCATTTGCATAAGGAGGTTTTTTGATGTTCACCATCTTCTTTGAGGTAAGCTGAGTGTTTCCAGTTGTTAACCTGTCTTATTGTCAAAGAATCCATAAAATGATAAAAAAAAAAAAAACCACGTTTAAATGCCATATTCTGTAGGACTCTGATGTTTTTGAAGACCTTATCTAAGTGTTTTACCTTATCTGTCTATAGATTCATACCTATCTGTTCCACCTAGGATACATATTCCTGTGACATAAATTGACTAATAATTGACATGGCTATTATTTGATCCACTGACAATTAACTTGTCTAACTTACTTATTCTAAGCATCCTGCAATAGCAGTTTGAAGGTATTGGAGGTAAGGCTTGTATTCTACTTGAATGGTAAGTGTATGAAGAAAAATCTTAAATTTGGATTCTAGCCGTTGTACCAAAATTAAACTTATTTTGCATCAATATACAAGTTTCTATACCAATGAATTAAAAATAACCTTGCAGGCATAGTTAAGGACTTAAGTGGAGGAATCTACTCCATAATCTACTTTCTGTCCTATCATCCCTATATATTTCTATATCCCCCCTTCTTTCTTTTCAGCCCCTATCTCCAAACCTAAGAAAGAAAAGATAAAGGAAAAGAGAGGCATCCCTGAGTCCAACCTCATTTTCTCTCTGGATAAGACAAATAGTAACTTATAACCAACTCCTAATGAAAATGAATATCTATAGCCCAAGAAAACAACCAAAAACCTAACCAACCCCCCTTAAAGGAAATGTGGCGTTGTTCTCTTAAGGTTTCTTCCAGCTGCTTTGGATGAATAATACCTTCATAGGCCCCAAATAAAAGTAGAGAAAATGGTTAAATAATCTAGGAATAGCATTTGTGGTCCAGCTTCTAAATGTTGAGAAATTCCAGGCCTAATAGAAGCCCTGTGTATGACAGTCTGAAATGCTGGACCAATTGGGAATGGAAACTTTCTTCACAGTTGTCCTGGGAGCTGTCCTGCTCTGATGAGGAACAGCTACTGAAGGACTTGGTGCTGGAACATGAAGGATACAGGATGTCAGCATCCAGCATGCTAGGAGGAATGAATCCTGTTAGGTTTGATCCAGCTTCAAAGTTCATTTTGTTTGTTTGTTTGTTTGTTTGTTTGTTTTTATGTTTTTGTTTTTGTTGTTTTGGGTTTTTTGTTGTTGTTGTTGTTGTTCTGAAAACATAATTTCTCACACACAACCTACAGTCCGGAAATTATAAGTGTCGGGGGTGTGCAGGGTGCACATAACAATTAAAGCTAGTTCTCTGCTCTTCGCATGAGCAGAAAGACATCTGTAAGTCTTTATTCATGCCATATGAAGAATGGCATCTAATCTTAAATCACAGAGATTCTGTAACCAATAAGAAGCATTGACTATGCCTAGACATTCATAACTCAGCCAGTCTCAGAGCTATTCCCATGTAGTAAGATTAGGAACATACATTTACTGCTTGTCCTGCAGTTTTAATTCTTTACATCCCGATTGTGGTCCCCTCCCTCATCATCTCCTGATCCCACACTTCCTCCTTTCCCTAGCTCTCAGAAAGGAGGGTGTTCCTTCCCTAATATCTGGCCTCAGCTGGCCAAGTCTTATCTGTACTACCTGTATCTTCTTCCTCTGTGGCCTAGCCAGGCCACCCAGCCAGAGGGAAGTGATCCACATTGCGGGACCAGAGGCCATGTCAGCAGTCTGAAGACAACTCTGGATTGCAGAGACGTGCAAATCCAGGCTACAGCTCATGGCTTTACTAGCTGTCTTTAGGAGACCTGCAGGGCCTCACTGGATCCTACCTTAGTTTCCTGCCTATAGGTGCAACTGGTACATAAACAGCAGAGCCGTGATGGAGGCTACTGGAGGAAATTCAGCCCCTAGCTCAGGATCTAGGACTCTTAAGGCATGCCTGAGAAATCCAGCAGGTTCCAGGAACAATAAGCCAATAGCAAGTAAAACCCTATGGCAAAGGGCAGCATAAGACAATAATCAACAAAAACCAAGTCAATTCAACAACAAGCTCTGAATATCCTAACACAACTGAAACACAGAGAAATGACACTAAAACTATTCTTCTGAAGATGGTAGAGGCCTTTAAAAAGGAAACAAATTCCTCAACTAAAGAAGATAAGTAAAAAGGAGGACCCAAGGGAGCATGATTAGATCTCATTCAGCAGAAATGGTTGAAGAAAGAGAACTCGGTAGGAGAGGGAGTTCTGAGAGAAATTAGGGTGAAGTTCAGACCTGGGGAGAGCGGGGACAGACAGGAGTACAGAATGCCTGCAAAGAGAGAAGAAACTATGGGTGGGGGCATCTCTGTGACACGCTAGAGACCTAGGACACGGTGGGCTTACAGAAGGATATGGGAGTAACTCGAGCTGAGACTCATACATACTGATATGTAAAATGAATAAATAAATGTCTTAAATTTTAAAAAAAGTACATGACTTTGACAAAGGATAATTATCAAGTATATATAGGGAACTCAAAAGACAGACAAAAAAAGTCATTGAAAATGAGCAAATATAAATCATAAGAGTTACAGTATTACTTATCAAGAAAGAGTAATCTCTTGTATAGCAGTGACATGACTATTATGGGCATTTCAACTCTTTTCTGGTTGGATTAGAAGTATATTCCAAAGGACAGAACTCATACGACTATAAACCTGATCAAGAGCCTGTAAGTCCTGAGCAGGAAATCTACTCCTACAGTTTTGTTAACTTGTCATGCTGTCAAACTGTTTCTACGCACTCATGTTTATATCCAAATAAGTATTGAATTTGGACTCCATCACCGAAATACATTTTTTAATATTTATTTTTTAATTTTTAAAAATGTTTATGTATTATAATTTATTCATATTACATCCTGATTGTTATCCCCTTGCTCTTATCTTCCTGTTCCTACTCTCTCTCTCCTTCTTCAACCCTATTTCCTTCTCCTAGACTTCTGAAATGTGGGATCCTCCTCCCCCACCTTCTGACCTCAGCCTGTCAGGTCTCAGCTGGATACCCTGCATCTCCCTCTTCCGTGTTCACATGAGACCTCTCCACCAAGGGGCAGTGATCAAATAGTGGGCATCAGAGATCCTGTCAAAAGCAGTCCCCCGCTCCCCAACCACCACCATGTGGACAATGAGCTACCCATAAGTTCCATCTGAACAGGGGGGGTCTAGGTTCTCTGCTTGCAATGACCTCGGTTAGTGCATCAGTTGGTACAGGAACCCTGGGTCCAATTCAACCAGCCTGGATAGTCTCCTCATGCAGCTCCTGACAGTGCCTACCCCCTGACCTCTGGTCCTTCCATTCCCCAACACGTCCATACAACTTGCAGTGCTTGACCCATAGTCCTAATGTGAGTCTGAGTATCTGTTCCAATGCCGCTTTGGGTGGAATCTATCAAGGGACATCTAGGATGGCCTAGTATCCTCCTATAAGTGAGTATATTCCTTGTGTGTCTTTCTGGGCCTGGGTTACATCATCAGGATGGTCTGTTCTAGTTCCATCCATTTGCCTGTAAATTTCAAGGTTTCCTTGTTTTTGATAGCTAAATAATATTCCATTGTGTAAATGTACACAATTTATTTATCCACTATTAGTTGAGGGACATCTAGATTATTTCCACATTCTGGTTATTATGAATAAAGCTTCTATAAACATAATGAAGCAGATTTCCTAGTGGTATGGGGGAGCATATTTCTTGTATATGCCTAGGAGTGGTACAGCTGGGTTTTGAAATAACTATTCCCAATTTCATTAGAAAGTACCACATTGATTTCCAAAGTGGTTGCACATGTTTGCACTCCCATGTGCAATGGAGGAATGTTCCCCTTTCTGCACATCCTCAGTGTCATTTGAGTTTTTGATCTTAGCCATACTGAAATGTGTAAGATGGAATAGCAGAGTCATTTTGATTTGTCTTATGACTAAGAATGTTGAGCATTTCTTTAAGTGTTCCTCAGCCATCCATATTGTTATGCTGAGAATTCTCTGTTTTGCTCTGTACCCCATTTTTAATTGGGTTATTTGGTTTGGTTGTATTTAATTTTTTGAGTTCTCTGTATATTTTGGATATTAGCCCTCTATCCAATATAAGGTTGGTAAAGGTCTTTTGTTTTGTTCTGTTGACAGTGTCTTTCACCTTAAAGAAGCTTTTTGGTTTCATGAGGTCCCATTTATTACTTGTTAAACTCAGAGCCGAGCTGTTAGTGTTCTGTTCAGAAGATTCTCCACTGTACAAATGAGCTCAAGGCTTTCCCCCTTTTTCTTCTAACAGATTAGTGTGTCTAGTTTTACATTAAGGTCTTTAAGCCACTTGGACTTCAATTCTGTGCGGGGCGATAAATACGGATATATTTTCATATTTCTACATGTAGAACTGTGATTTCTGGACACTAGGAAATGGAGAAGTCTAAAAAATAAGCAGGATGGAGTTGTACTAAATAACCAAAACTGTTAGACTAAAGAAATAACCACCGATACTCTGATTCATGATGCCTTAGTCTATATTTTGTAAAAAAAATGATAAGTGAGGCTCAAGACACTGATCAAAAATGTGAGACATAGGAAAATCCTAGTGACTCTAATTTGATCAGTAGGAATGTGTTAAAATATCACACTGAATCTCAATACTATATGTCATTAACACACATTAATTATGTGTGTGCACACACACTTACGCATGTGTACATATTTATGCACAAAATGTGCTCACCTATACATACTTATGTTGATGCCTGAAGTGAACTCTGGTTATCTTCCCTGATTAAGTACCATTTTATTTTGGTTTTGACACAGAATCTCTCACTGGAACCAGAGTTCACTATTTTAGCTAAGTTGAATGGCCAGTGAGCCCCCAAGATACAGTATCTCCAAAGCCTACAGGTAGGGACAGATTTTAAATGGATGAAAGTGATGGAAATTCAAGTTCTCGTATTTGTGCAGGATGAAAGCTACCTACTGATCCATCTTCCCTGTACACACACACACACATACATACATATATATAAATGTATCTTCCACTTTCTGTATGTTAATGTCATTGTTTCTCCTCACAAAGTACCTTACCTTAATTTTCTACACACTTTGGTAAACTTTGGTACTGATAATAATCAATATTGCTTGCCACAGGTTGGTTTAAAGATAAATACATAAATGAACCAATGAATTTTTCTATGTTTTGGCTAAAATATTAGTTAATCATACAATAAAACACTTTGACTATATGAAATGTGATCTTAGTTAACAAAATTAAAATGCTCACCATGTGATAGGTTAGAAGTTTGTGGATTAGAAGAGGAAAAGACTTTTAGAAGGCCATACATAGCGTAACAATTTGATAGGCATGGAGACTAGATTGCTTTAGTCAAGAGTTCACAGATGTTACTCTCACCATCTCAGTGTTTCTTATTGGCCCATAAATCACTAAAGTAATCTTAGACAGATGGATGTTGAATAGATGGATGATAGATTAATGATAGATTACAGAGAGATGATAAATGATAGATAAATAGATAATAGATAGATGATTGATAGATAGATAGATAGATAGATAGATAGATAGATCATAGATAGGTAGATAGATATGTAAATAGATAGATGAATAGATTCATACATACATGATAGACTCTTTCTTAGATAGAAAGATGGTATCTCACAGATGTGAGACACACAGATATACAATATAAATATATAATTCGTCAGGATAGCAAAGAGTTGGAGTTCAGACATGTATACATGAAAAGGGTTTTAATATTTATATATAAAGGTCATGACTAATTAACCATTGCAAGTAGGGTTTCCTCTTTGAGCTTTATTAACTATGTTGGAAGAAGTGGTACATAAATGTTGATCTCATTCCCAAAACATTTTCTTTATTGGGAACATAATAATATTCATGTGAAAATGGCCAGTGTATATACATATCAGGATATATTAAATAGCTTTCGTGTTTGGAATACATATTGCTCAGTGTAAGAAAGGCATGATGAGATTATCATTTGAGGGCATTTTAGTAGTGTGATATTATGGCTTACATAAGAGCCTACTATCTAGAGACAATAATATTTGCCAGCAGATTTCTTACTTGGAATCATTTGGTTGGTTTTCTTCTCCACCATTTACGTCAAACTCAGAACTATTGACACGCGGAATTGGAGGGGATCCTACACACTGTTAGCGAACATCCCCAAATGCAGGAAATGTTGATTGTCTTCTATGTACAAAATGTCATTTGCATGTTTCCCACCCTTGGGACAAAATGTCTCTCATTGCCAAATGTCCTGTTGATGCCTAAACTACTGACTGAGAGAATACTTCCCTTAATACATTTTTATTGTTTTCTGGTAATTAAAGGAATAAGAATGTATTGAAACAATTACTAACATTATAGAAAAAATAAAGAAACTTTAGATCATGAGTATTTTATCTTGACAAGTTACAATTCAATTATTTTAGTTCATTTGATATTAAATATGGAGCACATATTAAAGTTACCATCTTAAAGTTTCCTTTCAATGTTCAATAGGAGCATTTGCTCGTGCTATAAAATACTCTTTTAAAATGCAGTTTTAATGTCCTGTGGTATTCAACTAGGTGTCAAGGATTATTTTATTATTTTGTTTTCTATGTATTTGCCTCTTTTCAATATCTTTATAGAAACTTTTTTCATCCCAAGTCAGATTTCAGAAGACGGATATAATGAGATCTCTATCTAAAAGAAAATGAGTCCAAACAAGGGCCTTTTATCATTTGTTTAGAAAAGAATATATGGGGTCAAATTATCAGTCCTGTAGTGATTTAATCAAACCATAAAGACCTTCTATATTGCAATATTTGCATCATCTGTCCTATAAAGGTAAACCAAAGCCAAAAGACATGTAAGATTTCATTTCCCTAAAGAAAGAATCTGTACTGTTTTAAAACAGTGGTATAATAATTTTTGTTTATTTATAACAGCATGCTAGGTGCTAGAGAATTACATAAAATCCTTAATGTGTTACAAAGTAAGCTATGTATTATAGTTAGCTACAGTGTACAATTCGATGTGACAGAATCCCCGAAAAAAATAATAAAAAAATACAGCATGATTTCAGAAGTAAAAATTAACAGTGAGGGAGATCAGAACAGGCCGGATGGAAGAAGCAGCATTTATGCTCCTCTTATGGGAGAACAGCAATCTGTGGTGCCAGGCAAAGTAAGGATATGGAGGTAGTCCCTAGCAAGGAAATGGGTAGGCCAGAGGACATGGGAAGGCCTGGAATTCTACACTGAGATGTGAGCTGGTCAGAGAAGTGGATGGAAATTTACTGTTGTCAGCTCTCTGCTGCAAGTTTTCATATTCTCATCTCCATGGTAACAATTGTAAGTCTAGGCCACACAGTCCTCCAGTTTCTAAAGGGCAGAAATAGTTGTATGGCTGTTAAACAGCAAAGACTAGGCTAAAAGTGATGGCGGTGATAGTCTATCATGGTCTCCAACTCCATTGTAAGCAAGAATGACCTTGAGCTTGATTACAGGACTGTATTATCAGGCCCTGTTTTTATGGTTCTAGGGATCCAACCCCAGAGTTTTGTGTACGCTATTTGAACTACCAACTGAGCTATATCCCCCACCCTCAAATATCCTATACGCCATTAGTTTTATTAATTGAAGCATGAATGAGATGGCTCAGCAGGGTAAAGGCAATTGCCACCAATGGAGGGGGAGGGGAGTTTGATTCACATGGTGGAAGGAGAGAACCAGCACCCATTTCTTTAAGTTGTTCTCTGATTTATGTATATGTATATATATATATATATATATATATATATATATATATATATATATATAAATTTGTGCACACATGCACAAATACATGCACAACGAGAGTGCATGATCACAAGCATGCACACACACAAGGATAAATATAAAATGTTATGTTATATGAAATTTAAACACACCTGGAACCCTCTTTCTTCTCACCTTGCTTCCTAGTGCTCTCTAAGTGGCTGCTAGACTGCTCTTCCCTGAATAATATACTCATGCATAGTGATCTCTACCCCTCAGCCCTCTTTTAAAATCTAGTAAGTTTCCTAAAATTCATCAAAAAAAAATATCTGCACCATCTCTGGGCTTTAAATAAATCCCTGAGAAGCATCTCCAAACATCCACTAGTGATAGGGATAATGAGACTGTATTTCCACCCTTCCCCAAAATCATGCTCATCTCCTTCCCTTTTAAAGAGCGTGTAGAAGTTGAGCAAATGACTCTTTTTAGTAGTTGGCACCATGTCATATGAAAACTTGCTAATAGCATGTTCCATGTGGGAATGAGGGTGTTAAGTTTGCTTTAAATGTTAGGCTTAAAATTAGATTGATTTTTGTGCTAATGGTGCAATTTCTAGGTATTTGTTGTAATAACAAACGATACTTGAAATGACTGCTATTCAGGGGTAACTTTATAGATAATTAGCAGAGTGTCTCGCTGATGCACGCTAATGAGGAGAGCGCTATTACTGATCAGAGTGTGAAAGATTCAAATGTAACATCATAAAATGCAGTTTTCTTAGTTCGGTAAATATATGTTATTTACTTTATTTACAACAGCCCATAGATTACTCAAGTGCGTAATACACTGGTGTATTAGATGAAATAAAATGACACTAACTTGAGCCCTCACTGGAGTTCTCCACTATTAAATTTTATTAAGGACTGAGATAAAACAATTCTCTTTGGAGCAGGAAGTACAGTGCCTGCTGATGGTTAGTGAGTGAGGAGGAGACAGGAAGAGAGACAGCACATTTTCAAGGACAGCCTGACTGATCAGTGACCATTATGCTCTGAGCTTGCCCTGGCCATTCCCAGAGGTGCTTGAGGTCACTCCACACAAATGGATAACAGAACAACTAAATGTCCTGGAGTGAGTTCTGCTGTGTGTGGAGATACAAAGGCCACTCTTGCAATGTGTGGGTGAATATAGGTTTTGTTATTAGGACAGAAAGCAGCCTAAGAGCCAAGCGTACCATTCCACAAAGAGACTTTTAAAAGAAAGAGGAGCGGTCCCCTGCAGCTCCTATGGAGGTGGCCATGGGGAAGACAGACAGTAAGAAAGGCGAGGCCAGGCCAGGCCAGGCCATACTTAGTACGCCTTACAGAGGAACTGAAAACTGGAGAGTTCCAAGGAAAGTGATGTTTTTACAACCAAAATCTGTGGGCATGACATAATCTAAACAAAAAGAGGAAATTCCAGGGGAGTAAATTGTTTTCACTCTGGTGTTCACTTGCTTTTTGCTGGGAGTAATCTAACTGAGTAAATTAATTGCTCCAGCCAGCTTTGGAAAAACATGAAGATCTGTTCAAATTTCGCAACAAAATTTCACATGAAAACTCTAAAGTTGGTATTTGCTGCAGATAGGCTCAAAATTAACGGTTTCATCAATAGCATGGGCTGAAAATAGTTCAGTGGCTGACCATCTATTGCATCTACAAATGTATATTAATCTCCGTGCCATTCCAGCATGCAACAGGCAGAGGACATCCATACCACCTAATAGGGGAGATTTTGAAAGTTTCCAATAAAAATAAATGAATTAAAAAATGCACTAATTTCCATGATCTACTACAACACATTTCAATATAACTATATGTACTGAATTATTACACTGCAGTCCATAAACACATACAATTATTCTATGTCAAATTAAAATACATATGTAAACACACATTAGTTTATCTACATATATATATTACTTTCTTACCTACTGGTAGCATATTTCAAGTAAGATACCAAGATTAAACTAATTTTCTATTGTGTGTTTCAGGTAATGACACAAACAGCTAATTATTATTATGAAGATAAAATGAGATAATGTATAATAATACCTTGTATATAACTATATTGAATAAATATCCAGTAATAGTGTTGATAGTAAAGCATTCATGAAAGTTAATATAATATACTTATTATTAAAGATAAAATTTATGTACTTGATAAATAAACACTGAATAAAAAGTGGGGCGCTTGTTGAGCAAATATTGAATTTTGTAGTCTTTTAGTTCTACTTTGGAAAGACATAGAGAAGAGTATTTCAGTTGATTTGTAGAGGAAAGCATGCACAAGAGACACACCCAAGCTTAGTATGGCCAAGACAGTTGCAAAGCTAAAGAATCAGACTAGTTATTCATTAACAAATGACACAACACACACACACACACACACACACACACACACACACACACACACACACACCAGAGGATCATTTAGTGATAAAGAATAAAATTATGGGGTCTGCAAAGACAGCCCATTGGCTAAGAACACCGGCTAATATTCCATACCCCATGTTCAATCCTAGCACCCACATGGCAGCTCACAACTGTCTGTAAGGCAACTCGAAGTGATTTGATATCTTCACATAGACATATGCAGGCAAACACTAATGCATATAAAATAAAATAAAATAAAAATTCACAGCTCGAATGAGCAGAAACACATTTAAGAAAAAAATAAGGAAATTATGTCACTCTTAGAGAAATTGATGGAAAAGCCGTTTTATTAAGTAAAACAAACTATGAAAAACAACATAAATCACTTGTTTTATTTCATATGTTGAAGCCAGAATTAAACGAAGACCTAAAATTCATAGAAAGATTAACTAAAGAATGGTAAAGTGCTGGATTTAGTGGAAGAAGAGGGAATACAGAAAGTGCTTTGGAAGGTGGGTGCAACCAAAGCAGAATAATGCATGCATACATCAAATGTTTTATACAATTAAAAAGCATGCATAGTTTAAAGAGCAAACCATTAAGTACAGAGAAACATTTCTGCTAATCTGACCTCTGCCTGGTTGCCATTTATCTAGTTAGAAAAACCCTGACACACCTTGGCTGCTTACAGAATGGCATTAGCCTATGGCCTATTTGCTGGTTTTGGTTTCCCCCATCCCCAAGCCTGCTGATGTCAGGTGTTCTTGCATTTATTTGCTAAATAATTATTAAGCACTGTTTTAATTATGAATATAATTCACTACTCATGAAGTTTACTGACTTGTTCAGAGTAATATAATAAAAAAAGTAAGAAAGCAGTTTAAAATAATATAAATTGCTAATACTGAGAATTGTTCTGAAATGAATGACGTGAGAGAAATTTCTGAATGAAGAAGGGTGGGTTGTAACAAAAAATGTGAAGCAGAGTGTTTGGAGATAACATAGGATGGAAAAATCCTGAGGCAACTTGGAATGTGCTAGAACAAGCTGATAATCGCTGTATTTATTTGTTTGCTTGCTTTCTATTTTCAGTGTCAGTAGAAATTTCCAGTGGAGGGATAATTTTGAGTGGTATCTTTTCATGTCCTCACAGTACATGGGAGAACAGGAAGAGCTTGGAGCCCTAGAACAGAAGCCACTGACTGCAAAGACCTCTAGATTAGCTGCAGTCAACAGGAGATACCTCAGGGCCTGAAGGCAAATTTTATGAACAAATTTGGCAGGAATGACAGACATACAGACTGTGCTGATAAGTAGGGTGGTACAGAAATTAACCATGTCAGCCTGATCTTTTTTTTTTCCCCTCTGTGTGGTATCAGCTTATGCATCATCTTCCTAAATCTGTGACCCAGTCTCCATGTTTCTGCTGATCACTTTTCTCAATAATCCTCTCAAGTATTGGACATAGATAATTACACTGAACACCATAATTTGTAAAGTCATTCCATCAGTTGTACAAACACTATTCCAAGAGTGTAACTGAAGAAACAAAAGTATATAACAAGGAGCTGATGCTAGCATTAAAAATAGGTAGAGTGAGACTCAACACATCTGACATGGATTTATTTGAGAGAAGGGGAGGGGAAGGGATTTAGGTCCTGTTTGGGTCAGGAGGGTAGAGTAAGACAGAGACAGAGACAATAAGAGAGGGAGAGAGTGAGGGAGGCTGGTTGGTCCTGAGGCCTCTGGCACACAACTAGTGGTAGGTGGCAGATGATGATGTCAGAGTTGCTAAGCAACCAGCTTGTGAACTAACAGCTGGTGATGTGTGAAAAAAAAAAACTTAATGTCCTTGAAGTCTTGTCTTTGGGATATTGAACACTGTGAGGAAACAGGATGGAGCCCCAATGAGAAAGGCTTCCCTTTGAAACCTGGAAAGGAGCTTAATTGAAAGAGATGGATTAAAGTAAAAGAGAGATAGTCACCACAGACAGGATAATAAGGGAAGGTCCAAAGCATAGAAATCTCTAGAAATAAGGAACCTGACTTTCATATGTTTATAGTTTGATGGTTCCACAGTACATGATTCCTCAAGGATAGTCTACAACTCTAGCAGCAGGGATATACTGTGTAGTACCATAAACTAGAGCCTGTTAACATCACAGCACAATGGGCCTTCGGAACTTTATGTCAGAAAGAGAGAAAAAGAAAGGGGAGAATAGATGATAGATAGACAGATAGATAAATAGATAGACAGATAGATAAATAGATAGACAGATAGATAGATGATAGAGTAGACAGATAAATGATTGATAGATAGATTAAATAGATGATAGATAATAGATACAAAATTAGATAGATAGATGATAAAGTAGACAGATAAATGATAGATAGATAGGTAGATAGATAGATAGATAATAGATAGATAGATAGATAGATAGATAATAGATAGATAGATAGATAGATAGATGATAGGATGAACAGAGCTCAGTTTTCTGAACCTACCACCTTCCTCCTCTCCCACTTAACAATACCCATTCTATTTGTTCTACCAACTTTAGCTGTAATTACCTTAACTTTTATTATTAGAGTTTGTTGACTGTGTAAGTAGAGGAGAGAGGTTTTGTATAATCTTATGCTGACATTTCCTGCTTGTATCTTGAATCCAGAAATTGTCTTTCTCCCTTCTATTCTAACTTCCTTTCTGTTCTTGTGACAAACACCATGACCAAAAGCAACTTAGGGAAAGAAAAAAGAACTATCTTAAACTTTCAGGTCACAATCTATCATTTATGGAAGTCAAGGCAGGTACTCAAGCAGATGCCTGAAACTAAAACCGTGGAGGAACACTGCTAGCTGCCCATTCACAGGCTCTTGTTTAGTCAGCTTTCTTTTACAACTCAAGACACGTACTTAGGGATGGTACCACCCTTAGTGAGCAGTGTCTTTCTACAAATATCAGTAGTCAAGGGAGTTACCCCACACACATGGCCACAGGCCAAGCCCTTTTGGACAATTCCTCATTGTGAATATCCTTTCAGTTAACTATAAACTGTGTGAAGTTGACAAAGCTAAATTGGACATCTCCCTTCTCCCTCTCCTGTCTCCCTCAGTAATGCCCTGTGACCTGGGCTCTTTCTTGGCCCTTTACTTTAAGAACCAAAATGTCCCTGTAAGTAAATCCTAAGAACTCATGCTATGGCATCAGGAAGAACCCCGTATTCTCAGTCTACTTCTTACATGGCTTCAGTATGTCCTAGTCTATGTAACAGGTCTGTGTTTGGCTCTTAGGATTCAAAGAGATGTCCTTTGCATTGCAAACTAGGTGCTCTGAAGTTGGTGATTTTATTGTGGCTCTTGTTCAGGATTTTTCTGTTTGGAAGTACAGAGATGAACACTTCTAAGATGTTTCTACACTGAACATGAAGCCAAAAAGGATATCATTTTTATTCCTCATTTTTAAAATAACAGTAAACTATTTGGTAGTCTCAAGCATGTTTTATCTTCAAAATTCTCTTTTCCTCTGTCTTCTCTGCCATCATTCATGGACGATTTCCTCCTGCTTTTCTACTAACTCATTTTCAGTATTGGTTTTTTTTTTTTTCATCACCTTCATATGAGTCTCAGTAGTGGAATTCCAGCTAGCCTTCTATTCCTGCTGTCACCTGTACATTCTCACTGAACCTGGCTTTAGCATATCGCATATGACTTCCCAATGGATATCATTGAAGATGTGTTTCCTATATCATCTGTAATTGCCTATCAGGAGTCCACTAGTGATTGTACCAAAGAGCCACATAAAAATGTGTCCCATAAACAACTCACCACTTATTCACATTGCTCTGTCTTTATTCATCTCTCATTTTGATGGGTAGTATAATCAATTGCTCATGAGACAACAAAATAAAGAGACTCAAAAATCGTATTCTCTGAAGTGACATTAACCTGACCTCGTTTGCAGCTTTTGAATAGGGCTCCCAGATAGGCACTGGCTCTACATAATATCTCTTGCCTGGTTCATCATTCATGCTTTCATAATGATATAGAGTTTAGCTTTCATAGATGAGAGCATGACTACTATCTTTTTGCTCGATTGCTTCAAAGACCTTATGAAATATTACACAGAGCATAATCTTTCAAACAAGTAGATAAATGCCTTAAGTTCACCGTGGCTTCCTTGCCAGGTTTTCTTCACTTCCTGTTGCTTTCCTAAGAATGTGATTTTTCTCCAGTCATGCTGAGCTTCACAGAGGGATTTGACTATACGATGTTTTAAAACACATTTTAAACATAGTTTTTGACTTCAATGATCTCCCTTTGCTTTTCTATTATACTAGTCTACTAGACAATTAAAGACAAATTCAACATCACTTCTTCATCAGTCTACCTCTCCTTCTCTACGTAATGTTTCTCTGTGCCATCTTTAGTCATCAAACAACAGAGAGTAACACTGTGTCCTGAGTTGGATTTTAAAACAGGGGAAAAATTATATATATATGTGTGTGTGTGTGTGTGTGTGTGTGTGTGTGTGTGCATACATGAGTAGGGGTGCTTGTGCTCATGGAAGTTAGAAGAGGGCATCAGATACCCTGTATATGGAGCTACAAGTGGTTAACTGCCCTACATTAGTGCTGGGAACCTAACTTCATTTCTTACAAGAGCACGGAATATCCCTGGCTGTTTGTAAATAGCACCAGACAGATGATAGATAGATAGATAGATAGATAGATAGATAGATAGATAGATAGATATAGTAAATAGAGGATAGATAATAAATAAATAAATGGAAAAACTGAAGTCTGGAGTTTAGTCTCTATAGCAATGTACCAAAATGTATTTTGGTTTTTTAATTTTTTAATCATAAATTGGTAACATTAAGGACTCTTACACATAAGCAGAAACTTATGTATTATTTTTGCTTGATTGAAGTATATTTCAAAACAGAAACATTTATTGAAAACATTCATATAGAGAGGGAAGAGTGTGCAATTCTGTCATAGCAGATATTATACTAATTGATTGACCTTGCACACAATTCTGAACTCAGCTCTCTCACTCAGATCTACATTTTGATAGTAATACCTTAACAATAGTGCTTATCTCTGATCTCTCTGGTGAGTGCTAAGTAAGAACAGCCAGGTGAAGTGCATCTGGGAACACTGTGCTGTACCCAGAATGCCATGACAGATTAGTTATTCTGTTATTACTAATGAAATACTCAGCTTTACCTCTGCCACAAAACACTCTCAACTCGTTATTTGCATAATACCTGTTAAGTCTCACATCTTTAGTACTTATTTTGCAATAAATAATGAGTCAAGGTATAGATTTTTAACATTTTCCTCTTTTTTCTCTTGATAGGTTTCTTCTCTACATGACAGGAGAAGGAGCCCCTGCCAGTTGCTTTTGTCGGAGATCAGAATTCACTCCACTGTCAGCATCGCCCACTCTTTTACTGAACCCTTCACCACCTCAGACCTTGAAAGAAACTGCATTTCATCTGTCACCCCAGAATCCATGCCCTCTATTTATTCCACTGCACAAAAGAAATCTGAACTGCAGAAGTATATTTTCTAGCCAACACTTTTTCGAAAGTCAAAACTCTCATTTTATTGAATTTCAAGCTTTGTGCTCAATCAGAATTCACAATTTGATCCCAGATAGAGATTATTCTTTAAAATATTGGACAGCTCTTCAAGATTAAAATGGATGTGTCATAGCTGTGAAGTGTGGGGACAAAACAGAGTCATATAATTTGTAGGGAGAAAAAAAAATGAACCACTCATTTAATTCATTTAAAATCATTGGTTTCCAAACTAAAAATATAAAGCTAAATTATACCTATTCTTAATGTTGAATCATTTATCTGCAGACATACAAATAAGATTGTTTTCAAAGCCACCGTTTCAGGTACCTACTGCTATTTTAGGGGTCATATTCCTTTTATTCTATTTTTGGTTGATTATTTTATAAAATATACATATAAATATGGACCATTTCTCTGGGAAATGTTTTCAGATGCCTGTGCATGCATGTGGACACACACACACAAACACACACACACACAAACACACACATAAACACACACACATACACACATGCACACTAACGCATATTTACACATGCCAGATTTAATGTTCCTGCTATGTGGTCCCACTCAAGATACATCATTAACCCACATCAAAACACTCATGCTTAGTACAATTGTATATTTGCCAGTTTATTTTACCTCAAGACACAACTATGCCACTCCTAGGCATACACCTGAAAGATGCTTCATGATACAACGAAGACATTTGCTCAACTATGCTGATAGAAGCTTTATTTATAATAGCCAGAATCTAGAAACAACCTAGATGTCCCTCAGCCAATGAATACAGAAATTGTGGTACATTTTTATAATGGAATTCTCCTCAATTTTCAAGGAAATCATGAAATTTGCAGCCAAATCTGTAGAACTAGAAAAGATTGTCCTGAGTGAGGTCACCCAGAACCAGAAAGACACGCATAGTACATACTCACTTATAAGTGGATATTAGGGCAACATAGATGTCCTCTGAGAGACTCCACCAAGCTGTGGATTGAGACACTTGCTGAGACTTGCACCTGGACCCTGGGCTGAGCACTGAGAGTCATATGGAAGAGTGGGAGGATGGAAGGATCCTGAGGGGTCAGGAGCTCCACAAAGAGACCACCAATGCTAATGGATCTGGACCAGAGGAGGTCGGATGGTGCTGCACAAACTGATGCACCAAACAAAAACAGTACATGCAGAGAACCTAGACCCCACTGGTCAGATATATTAGATAGACAGCTCATTATCCACATGAGAGCAGAGACTGCCTCTGACATGAACTCTGATGCTCATGCCCTCGATTTGACCATTTCCCATTGGCTTGGCAACCTTGATGGCACACAGAGGAAGGACGTGCAGGCTATCCTGAGGAGACCCGATCGACTACTGTTAGATGATGGAGAAGAGGGGCCCACCCCTATCAGATGACTAGGGAAGGAGAATAAGGTGGGAAAGTGAAGGAGGACGGGAATGGGAGGATATGAGCAAGGGAGTGAGAATCAGAATGTAATGTAAATAAATTATTAAAAATGAAAAGTAAAAAAAGAATTGGCATCTAACCATCCCCCAAGTAATATTTCAAATTTTTAAATGAAGAAATTTTCCTGTACAGAAGGCTGTCAGACAGCAACTTCAGTTATGAACATCATAATCAGCACAGAGACAAAACATGATTGTGTCTATATAACAGAATCCAGGGAGAGTAACATTACTACTGTGACATGACTGCCAAGAATGCTAGGCCATAATTTAATCACAAATAAACATCAGTCAAGCTCAACCTGAAGGACATTCTAAAGAATGAATGGCATAAGTTCCTCAAACGTATCAACCTCCTGACTATAAAAAATGAGAAACTGATCACACACACAGACACACAGAGACAGACACATACACAGGGACACACACTGAAAGATATAACCTATAACTAGACATTTTGCTGTTATGCTCATTATTTGAATTATGTAGAAAGTTGTGTGGAGATTATTATACAATAAAGATGTATTAAAAGTCATTTTGATTATTTTATTGTAGCTGTGTGGGAGAATGCCTTACGGGAAAATATTTGGGGCTGGAATACAGTCCAGTGGGATGAGCACCTGCCCAGTCCAAAGGAAGTCCTAGATTAGATCTTAGAAGTACATAAATTAAGGTTTAATGGTGCAAACCTCCAATTCCAGTAATGAGAAATGGAGGCAGGAAAACTCAACAGCCTACTCAATATTAGACCTTGTTAAACATAATTAAAATATTTAGAGAATGTAGCATAAAGTCAACATTGAATTCAGGGAAAATGTGTTGTATTTACTCTAATTGAAAATATCTTATAGATATTTTTATAAAAGAATTTTTATATAATTTGAAAATACTTAAATAGTTATGAATAAAAATATTAAAAAGGGAAACTATTCAAAGATACTATAAATAGACTGTCTTGACAGCCTTGCCATAAACTATCTAGTCTAACTCGGTAATACATTTTTCATGTAAATTTTATTTTCATACTCTTTAAATATCTCTCTAATTTTATGTAATATTGCATGGAAGTACAGATGATAAATGAAGCTTTCTGATAACATAATCTTTTAAAAATTGGCTCAGAAATCTTCCACATTTGTTGAGAAGTTGTTATAGATAATAATCATGAGTTATATACCTTTTTCTGATATTTTAAGGCTACAGCAAATTTTCTTTTGGAAGTAAACTTACTTGCTGCCTGTGAATTTTGGTATATTCAGGAATTTTAAAAAACACAAATTTCATCTGGTATTTGGAATATATAAGGCAATTTAAGGGAATTCTGGATCACCGTTATATTGTGCTGCTCTATAGATTGGGCAAATCAAATTACTTTCTCATCTCATTAACTTACTAATAAATACACATGAGAACTTTGTCAGTAGGGATCATTTATCATCATACTAATAAACAGCAGTGATAGCAAACTTGTATTGCATTTTATTTAAGTCTACTGCATCTCACTAAGACAAAATTGTAAGGCATGCTAAAATATAACCTAATAGAGAATATTAAACACCTACAATCTCATATAAACCTTAGCTTTTTATAGTCTTGCTCATTATGCTCATTATTTGTGACTTAAAACAGATTTATAAGTGCTATTTAATGTTATGCCCAATAGGATAAACATTAGATGTTTTTCTATTGTTTAAGTATACTTCTAGAATAACATCCTCATGGAAGTTTCATAGATGTTTAAGTGAAATCACCACACCTTAACAATATTTTGCATCTGGGGATGGAATGAATTTCCCACATGTCAGCTTCTTGTTGTGCATTTTTAAACATCATCCTTCTCAGCATGCCCCTAGTTCCAGGAGCTAAAGGACATATTAACATTAGAATGAATTATGAGATTGTACCCTTGAACTACAGTGACAAGTACAATGGCACAACCACTGATAGTAGTACACCTTGAAACTACTACTACATTGGGGTGGCTAGTAATAAAATCAATGAAACTGTCAATTGCATAAATAGCCTATCAATCCCAAATTAAATAACCCTGTTCACCATCCCTTTGGCTTGACTCTACAAATCTAGCAACCATTCCAGCAGGAGTTGAAATAGGATTACCTTGTTGCAAGGGTTTCAGAATGTTTAAGAATGTTTAAGAAATGTCTTTTGCAACCTCATAAATCTCTAAGTCAAATAGCAATTAATCTTCAGGAGTCCTAGATAGAATAAGATGAGGAAAGAGCAGTGTGTAGGAAATGATGGAGTGGTAGTGATAAAGATTTATGTAATCAAAGAAGATAAGTATTAATAAAACAACAGGTATATCATTCATGACACATGTTAGTTCCAGAAAGAAGTCCATTACACTCACTCTATGGAAAAAGAGTTATAAGCATGGTAGTATTAGGAAAGGAGGACAGAGTAGAAATTTTTCACTGAAACATTAGAGAACATGAAATTTTCTCTTTACACAAACTCCTTGAGCATAAAGGAAAATATGACAATATGCTCAATGGATAAAAGCATTGACTCTCTATTGTGGAGACAAGTGTTGCTTCTAGAGAGCTGTCCTCCAACTTCCACACAATTCCACCCACATGGAAACACACACATACACACACACACACACACACACACACACACACACACAATTAACCAGTCAATTAATAAAGTAGCTTTTGAAGAAGAAAAAAGAATAAGGACAGTTATATGATTTTTCTCAGGGAAATATGAGCAAATACATATTAACTTCAGACAGAGCAATGCTGACAAATCAAAGGAAAAATATACTCAAGTCTAATTTGCTGAACCAATGGGTTTGCTGGTATTATTTATAGAACCATGCTGGTTGAGAGGTTGATTACAGGCACATGAATGATTCAAAAGTAGGTGCAACCCTGAAAGGCCCACCCCAGCACAGAGGGTACTTATAAAAGCAGCAGTCCTAGAGCTCCTCTCTGTAGAAATTTTTTAAAGCTTCTATTATCCTAAGGTGAACTCCATGGTACAATGTTTGCATCTACGCAATCCTTCCCATTTCCTGTGATTCCTGAGTCTTAGAAGCTCCCATTTCTCTTTAGAAAAAAACTTTTGCAAGTCAATGGAAGTAGAGGCACAACAATATCTACTAAAATCATGTCATAGAATTTCAAGTGCCATAATATAAAAATCATCACAGACAGTAATAGTGATAAATATTATAATTTATCTTTTACTCATGAATACAGGATAAAAAATTTAAGTCTATGTTGGAAAACTATCAATTTATTTTAAATGACTCATGACTAAGATAAAATTACTCACTGACTACAAGATGCTTTTGATATGACAATGTCAATATAATGCGCTTCAGAAAACTGAGGAAGAAAATTATCATCTCAACAGATATTAAAAATTCTTCCTTAAAGTGCCTACTCATGATTAACATGGATTTTTGAAACTAAGAAAGACAAAATTGATTCATGCTAATTCATGAATTAATGAATGAAATACATATAAAAGAGAGTTTTCAATAGCATTGCTTGCAAATCAGGATCAAAACTGACATGATTAATACCTATTCAGCCCTGTCTTAGAGTCAGGCTAATAGACTCAAATAAAATAAAGATTATTGTGTCATCAAGAAATCATAAAGGAAGTAACCAAATCACCATTAACTGAATGTGGTTAAAAATATAATGAAAAATAGTAAGAACTGAATGACACTGGTGGATAGAAGTTCAATTTATAAAGTTTTATTCCAAAGGTATTAGTGTTAGGTCAATATATAAAGGGAAATATATAATAGTATAAAAAGATGACACACTGAATAAATATAATTGAAATATAAGTGAAAAGTTACTGAAAAACAAAATGTATAGGTGGAAAGATAGATTATGTTATGCATAAGAGGCCTCAATTTGGAGGGGGGGAAGAAAAAATAACAATGTTCATTTTCCTTAAATGCATCTACACATTTGTGAGGAATTAATCTGTGATATTATCTTTTACTCATGTAAACAGCCATACTGACACCCAATAATGAAAGAAAAATTAGCAGGAAAAAGTCATAGCAGATTTATTTAATCAAAGTTTTCCATGATCGGGAGTCTTTGGGAATGAAGCTACAAAGTTCCAATGGGAAATGTCTGTTTTTATAATTTGCTCACTGAAGAATGAAAAGCCACTTAGAAATGCGATTGGGAACAATAGCATTGCTCTAAGTGCAGAGAAGCAGAGATAGACAGACAGAGTGATAGAAAGAGAGACAGACAGAGTAAGAAAGGGAGAGAGGGAGATACAGCCAGGGAGGGGAGAGAAACACAAAGAGAGACAAACAGAGACAGGAACAGGGAGAGGAAAGAGGGACAGACAGGAAGAAAAACCACAAAGCCTTGCTGTTTGATTTGATTTTTGGCCTGTGTGGCTTTCCTTCCCCCTAGGCCTGGAGTATGACCCTTCTTAAACAGAGATAGAGGGTTCAGGATGAAGTGGGCCAGGGAATTTCACTTGGCAAATTCATTTTTTTTTCTCTCTTTCTTTTTTAATTTAATGAATTTATTCAGATTATAACTCAGTTGTTATCCTCTCACTTGTATCCTCCCATTTCTCTCTCACTCCAGCTTTCACCCTGTTCCCCTCCCCTAGGTTTATGACCCAGGGCAATCTCCTCTTCCACTATATGGTCATAGGCTATCAAGTCTCATCTTGGTAGCCTACTTATTCTTTCTTTGAGTGCCACCAGGCCTCCTCACCAAGGAGAAGTGGTCAAATATGGGGCACCAGAGTTCATGTCAGAGTTAGTCAATGCTCTCCACATAACTGTGGAGTCTGTCCTGTCCATTGGCTACATCAGAGTAGGGGTTCGATATTTACTACTTGTATTGTCCTTGGTTAGTGCAATAGTGTGAGCAGACCCCCTTGGGCCCTGATCCACCTATCACAGTGTTCTTCTTGTAGGCTTCTAGGACCCTCTGGATCCTTCTATTTCCTCATTGGATCCTTCCAATATTTCCTATATTTCTTTTACCTTGAGTCCCAGTCATGTCTATCCCAATCTCCTGGTAAGTAAAGACTTTCTTGGGACATGCCTTTTGGGCTAGTGCCCAATTATAAGTGAGTATATACCATGTGAATTTCTGCTTCTGGGTTAACCGACTCATTATGATCATTTCTAATTCCATCCACTTGTCCACAAATTTTGGGATTCTTACACAGAAATTCAGTATGGGTTTGGGGGACTGAGTAATATTTCTTGGCCTTATGGTTGTCTTTGGTCGTGAAGTTTTAGTTTCTATAATCTACCTCTGAGGAGAAAAACTCAGTCTTTATGGGGAGTCTTGAGGGAGGTGGAGAATCACAAAGGCCCCGGGGGTGGGGGAAGAATTAAAATGTGGGCAAAAGGAGACTAATTTTGATGATCTTCATTCAAATCAATGTACTTGGCAATCCAAAGGGAAATATGCTGGATTTTCATATGCTGAGATAAAACATAATTCATGCCATCCTGATTACCTACAAATACACAATTTATAAAAGTGAGATCTGGAAAACAGATACTGGTTGCTTTTCCAGAGGATGGGATTTAATTTCTGACATTCACATAGCCATCTGAAACTATATATCCTGGGACTCAAATGTCCCCTTTTTGACTCCAGACATAAAAGGAATTTATATGGCACACATGCATACATGTAGGAGGAAAACATACATACAAAATAAGTAAATCTTTAAATATTTGTGTGAATAATTTATTACTTTAAATCTATGGGGTATTTTTAATTTAATTTAAACTTACAATAATCATTAAGATTGCAAAGGTTCTCTGCATCTGTCTCCATCAGCTGCTAGACAAATCCACTCAAAAGATAGTTATGCTAGACTCCTGTCTGCAAGCCTTGTTAGTGACAGTGGACTGCCCTCTCCCATGGGTTGGGTCTCAAGCTAGGCTTGCATGAACAAAGCCAACATCCTCTGAGTGCCACCAGGCCTCCCCATCAAGGGGATGTGGTCAAATATGGGACACCAGAGTTCGTGTAAAAGTCAGTCTTGACTCTCCACTAAACTGTGGAGAGTATCCTGTCCATTGGCTAGATCTGGGTAAGGGTTCGAAGTTTACTGCATGTATTGTCCTTGGCTGGTGCGATAGTTTGAGCAGGATCCCTGGACCCAGATCTGCCCATCAAAATGTTCTTCTTGTAGGTTTCTAGGGCCCCCTGGAGGAAGGATAGCAGGCTACCAAGAAGATACTTGATACCTTATGAGCATACGGTAGGGGGAAAGTAGGAGGGAGGGACGAATGGGAAAATACAAAGGATGGGATAACAATTGAGATGTAATATGAATAAATTAAATATATATATATATGTATATATGTATATATATATGTATATGTGTATATATATATATATATATATATATATATATATATATATATATATATATATATATATCCCAGCATCCTCTATACATATATAGCAAATGTGCAGCTTGGTAATCATGTATGTCCCCAACATAAGAGTAGAGGCCACCTCTGAATCTGCTGCCTGTCACTGGGTCACTTACCCCTAGCTGGGCTGCTTTGTCACTCCCAGGCAGGAGAAGCTATGCTTAGTACTTCAATGACTGGGGATACCAGTGTGGATTAGTACTGATTTGGGGGTTCCTTTTCTCTGCCAAGAAGGAGATGGGTGAATGGAAGGAGGGGGGTGGGACTGAGAGGAAAGGAGAGAGGGGTTGGGATCAGGATGTAAAGTGCCTAAATAATTAAATGGTAAATGGGGTGGGGGACATTGCAAAGATGCAGTAGTTGATTTGTAGCTGTATCTATTGGGACTGTGGTCTACAAATCAGCATTTCGATTGGTAGTCCTTTTCTGTAATGGTTGCTTTCTGTCGTGAAAAGAGTTTCCTTGATGAGGTGTGAAAATTACATTTATTTGTGAGTATAAGGACAAATATTATACTGTAGTTAAAAACTGTGCTAGTTTAGGAAAATGGGCTTGCAGATTCTCCTCCAATAACCATTATTTCACTAGCCCTCTATAGTTAGCTAGGTTCCCAGTCTCAAGCATGGTTTTCCTCTTATTGAGAGGGTCTTAAATTCAGTTAGAGAGTTGTTGGATACTACCAAATTGTGCGTGCCAATAATGCACCCCTAGGGTTATTATGCCATCCTGGTCACTGTTGTGCTTCATAGGCATCATAGCCTCCCTCCTTTGAAAGCCTGCATGATACCTTCTAGCACCATGAACGCTAGTTCTTAGGAAGGAAGTTTTCAGGTCAGTTCTAGTTGCCAGGCCTCTGGGTTCAGCATCTGAAGTGAACGTAATCTTCTAGTATAGATACTCACCAAAACTACCACACCTAAGGAGTGGTACAAGGCACAAAGAACATGAGGAAGAGAGGACAAGGTTGTAAAGGGTCAGAGGACAAGGGAGTTCACTGTGAGTCTGTGTCTCCAAGTAATGTCAAAAGTTAGAATCATAAAGTCGTACTTACACGATTGTCTAAACAAGAACTGAAAAACAGTAAGTACAGATAATCAAAAATGAATAAGGGAAGGACCACAAGGCCTCAACCCTAGAGAAATGCTCAGTGGGAGAAACCATCTTTAGCTGTCCAATACCAAACAGTGAGACCATACATACATGTACCAACACACGGATGAAGAAGGGTTTAGGATTATATATTTATATACATATACACATGTAACAACAATTAATGAAAAAGCAGGACATGAACTTAAAAGGGAAAAAAAGACATGGGGTTTGGGGGGAGGAAAGAGACGAGGGAAATGATTTATGTATAATCAATAATAAAATAATTTGAAAACAAGATTTCGATAGTGGTACAGATATTAATAGGAAACCAATATGACATAACACTATTGTTTTGTTTAATATTTATTTATTATTATTTTCTGTCTGTGGGTGTTTTGCCTACATAAATGTATCTGCACCATTTCCATGTCCAGTGGCCTATGGAGGTTAGAAGAGGTCACTGAATCCTCTGAAAATGGAGTTGTAAACAGTTCTGAGATACTGCATGGATTCTGGGAACTGAACTCTGGTCCTCAGAAAAAACAGCAAGTGTTCTGAATCACTAAGCCTTCCATCCAGCTTCCCAGAGTACTTTTTAAAAGAGAATCACAGTCCAAAAGAAATAATTTATAGCAAAGATGCTATTACTGAGTAATGTAACATTTAATAAATGGTACTGTATGAACACGAAGGGGGAGGAGGAATCCTTCTTTCAGATGTTTAGGGGAGGGGAAAATGGAGGAAGAGGTGGGGACAAGAATATACAAGTGAGGGGATAACAATCTGGATTTGATCTGAATAAATTATTTAAATAAATAAATAAATGGTACTGTAATAAATATAAAGTAGAAAAAAATCAATGTTGCCATACATTATGTATAAAACTCAATTATATGCAAAATAAATCTTTAAAAAGTAAAAATGTAAAAACTTTTAGAAGTAAATGAGGAACATATTATTTATGAAATTCTGGCAAGAACAAGTTTTATATAATTCTCTCAGAGCAAAAATTATGAAATAGAAATTTGCCACAGCAAGTTGAAAAGCCACCTGAAATATTAAATTAAAATCAATCTAGAGGCCAAGTGGTTTTACTCAGTATGGAAGTGGATACAAACATGAAATCAACTCATTCAAAACAGGCTAAATGATACAAAGAACTATTCAAAGGGAAATCCTAAAAAAAAAAAAAAAAAAAATGTTGAGTGGATGCTTACCTATCTTGGTCATCACTAGATATTTTTATGTCAGTATGACAGGACAGGGGCACTCAGTTCTTACATTGCCACACAGAATAACCAGAAGGAATAATTTTGAGGTGAAAAACAGTAGAATCCAGCAAGAGTGTGGTGGGAATCTAGGAGAGAGGGACAGAGAGTGAAAAGGAGTGATCAATAATAACAAATGGCCACTTCGGTTTCCTCAAGTGTCAGTCTTTCTAGGTCTGATTACTGAAAATGACAGCATGCCTGATGACAAAGGACCTTCACATGTGTCACAGGAGCTAGGTTTAGTTATCGGATCTTATCATGAGTCCACACCATAGTTTTGTGCCAAACCTGCTTAGCACAAGCAGCTACTGAAAGAAAATGTACTGGAGGCACAGAGCCAAGCCGCTGCACCCAAGTTACCCAGGCTGCTCTGCTGAGCCTGGGCCATATATTCCATGTTTCCAAGCAGTATCTCCTTCCTGACCACTCACAACACATGCCTCTGCTCAGCCGCGCAGTGCAGGTGCACCACATCTCTGAGGCTACCACGCTCATTGCTGGAGTGGCCACTCTGATTCAATGCTGTTTATATCACAATTCTCCAGGAGCACCAGAGTAGTGCCACACCAAGTCACCCTTTGAGAGAGAGGAATAGTTGGCCTTGTTTCTACAGACTCCATCCCCAGAGAATGAATATATTTCAAGTGCAACTATATAGCACTTGAAATATTTTACATCATGAAGTGCTGATAAGTACATAAAAGAATTAGTCGAGCGAGTGACATTACTTTATATTGGTCACCTTCAGATACCATGAGAAAAATACTTCAAAATGCTTTGACAACTGTCGATTATTCCTGGAAGACTGAAATTCTGAGATAAAGTTGCCAGTCACTTTGGTTCTCAGTACAAGTTTTGTTCTGGCCCACTAAGGGCTACCTTGTCATTGTGTCCTTATCTGGGACAGAAAGAGAATTCTAATGTCTTTTTCTACTCTTATGAGGGCAGTGCTCTTATCAAGAGCTCAAAGACGTGAATGGGGGAGGGGGCACTAAATTCATCCCATTGAGTGTGTGTGTGTGTGTGTGTGTGTGTGTGTGTGTGTGCACGCATGTGCGCACGTGCACATGCTCATATGAGTAGTCAAATTAGTAGCACATTAACAATATCCAGTAAAGGTAATAAAGCACATCCATCAAAATAGTAGTTTAGTCATAGAAAAAAGATTTAGATATATGCACAAGGAGCCAAAACATCATGTGAAATAAGAAAAAATAGGCAAACAACCTGTCTCATTAACAGTAAAAGGATACCTAGAATGCTTCCTAGTTCTAATACGTTATCAATGTTATCTAAGTTTGAGTATATATTGCAGTAAAGGATTATATCTTAAGTGACAGTTTGAATTTCTATACATGTGCAATATTAAGTCAAACCCATTCAGTTTATTTCCCATTTTATTATATTGTTTAAACCATGTTGAACAACCTTTTGGTTTTTTTTTTTGTTTGTTTGGTTTGTTTGGTTTGGTTTGGTTTTGTCTTTCTTTTTGAAGTTCTAAACTACTACAAAATCTTTCTTAAATGTCACATTCAGGGAGGATGGGTGACACCTAAAAAATTATGCTCTGTGAAGCAACAGGACTAATACACATGTGAACTCAGAGCCTGGAGCAGCACGTACTGGGTCTGTACCAGATGGGGTCCTAGAGTGGAAAGGAATGGACACGTGCCTCCATCTCTAAATCAGAAGCAATCTCCAGTTGATAACCACTTAAAAATGAAAATTTGGTTTTCTCCAAGAGAGTCTCACTGGGGAAGTAAACCATTCTAAAGGGTAGATTTCATGCCCAGGAGTAAATGGTCAAGGGAAAATTAATTCGAAATTATCTTGGGAGGTTCCTTGTCCCATACATAATGTTACATCATGACTTTTTAAAAATTCTATCTTATTTTTAATATATATGTTTTCTTATTCACACATATATGTACAACATTAAGTCAAACCCATATGCTTTTACCCTATAGATCCTTTTCCGTTATATTATGATGTCCAGTTCAGTATTTTTATAGGATTCCTGAGTAGGCAAACAAGTGAGTCTCTGGGTCTAAATCTGTTTCTTCTACATTGTCTTGGCTCTTTTTCTTCTATTTGTTTTCTCCTATTTCAATGTTTTCGTTTTTATTTTATCTTATTATATGTTACTGTTAACATTTAAATCATGTTTACTTTTTAAATTTTTGATTTTTTCACTTTACATTCCAGTTGTAGCTCCCTCCTGCCTCCCCTCCCAGTGTCACCTCTCTTCCCCAAATCCTATCCTCTATTCCTCAGAAAAGTGGAGATCTTTACCCACCCAGCTCATCAGGTTGAATCAGGGCTGAGTTGGTCCTTTTCCCCTGTGTATCTTTTTGGTTCTGGGTTACCTCAGGATGATTCTTTCTCGTTCTATCCATTTGCCAATAATTTTCATGATTTCCTTGTTTTTAATGGCTGAGTAGTATTCCATTGTGTAAATCTACCACAGTTTCTTTATCCATTATTTGGTTGAGGAATATCTAAATTGTTTCCAGATTCTGACTATGGCAAATAAAGCTGCTATAAACATAGCTGAACAATGTCCTTAGAGAAACTAAATCACACAAAGACGCAAAAAAAGAAAAAGAATTTCAGATGGATTTCACTCATGAACATTGACGTAAAAATACTCAATATACTACTTGCAAGCAGAATCCAAGCAATCAAAAACATTATCCACCATGATCAAGTAGGCTACATCCCAGATATGCAGATATGCAGGAATGGTTCAACATATGAAAATCTATAAATGTAATCCAAACTGAAAGGATTTCATGAGATTTAGAAAAAGCCTTCGACAAAGTCCAACACCCCTTAATGAAAAAAGTCTTGAATAGATCAGGGATACAAGGCCCATACCTGGGATTAGAAGCTTTCTTAAGTCTCCTGGGAGCTGTCTTATTCTGATGAGGAAGAGCAATTGAAGACCTTGGACCTGGACAATGAAGGATACAGGATGTCAGTGTCCAGCATAAATCCTGTCAGGTCTGATTCAATGTCAGTGTCTGGTTCTTTTGTTCTGAAAGCATATAATTTCTCACAAGCATTATCCAGTCCTAAAATTATAAGTGTATAAGGTATGTGTGATGCAGAAAACAATTAAGGCTGGTTTTCTGCTCTTTGTATGAGCAGAAAATAAGTCACCTGTAAAACTTCATTCATGCCATATGAAGAATGCCATCTAATAATAATCAATAGGGATCCTGTAGCCAACAAGAAGCATTGTCTATGCCTATACATTCCTTTCATAGCCAATATCAACTAACCCCATATAGTGGGATTAGCAATATAAATTACCTGCTTGGTCTGTAGTTTAAAATTTTAACATCCTGATTGTATCTCCTCCCTCCTTCCTTCCGGATCCCTCCTCCATCCCTCAATCCCTCGCCCTCCCTTCTCTTAGTCCTCAGAAAAGGGAGCCCTCCTCCCCTAACGTCTGGCCTCAGCCTATCAAGTTTCATCTGTACTACCTGTAACCTCTTCCTCTGTAGCCTGGCAAGGCCATGCTGCCAGGAGGAAGTTATCTAAGTTTGGTGGCCAGAGTGCATGCCCAAAGTAGTCCCTACTCTCCACATGTGGGACCCAGAAGGAGACCTTGCTACTGCATCTGAGAAGAGAGCCTAGGTCCATATCACACATGGTCCACGGTTGATGTTTCAGTCTCTATATTTTAGGATAGTTATCCTGTATTATGCGGCTAATATCTGCTTAAGAATGAGGATATACTATGTGTGTCTGGGTTTGGGTTACTTCACTCAGGATGGTCTTTTCTAGATCTATCCGTTTGCCTGCATATTTCAAGATTTCCTTGTTTTTAATAGCTGAATAATATTCCATTGTGTAAATGTACCACAGCTTCTTTATCCATTCTTTGTTGAGGGACATCTAGATTGTTTCCAGATTCTGGCTATTTTGAATAGAGCTGCTATGAACATAGTTGAGCAAATGTCCTTGTTGAATGGTGGAGCATCTTTTGGTTATATTCCCAGGAGTGATATGGCTGGGTCCTGAGGTAGAGTAATTCCCAATTTTCTGAGAAAGCACCAGATTGATTTCCAAAGAGGTTGCACAAGTTTGCACTCCCCTCAGCAATGGAGGATGGTTTCCCTTTCTCCACATCCTCGCCAGCATGTGCTGTTTCCCTAGTTTTTTTTCCTAGCCATTTACATATGTGTAAGATGGAATCTCAAAGTCGTTTTGAGCTTCACTTCCCTCATAACTTGGGATGTTGAGCATTTCTATATGTGTTTCGTAGCCATTTGATATTACTCTGTTGAAAATTCTCTGTTTAATTCTCTACCCCATTTTTTAATTGAACTTATTTGTTTTGGTGGGGTTTACTTTCTTGAGTTCTTTATGTATTTTGGATATTAGCCCTTTGTCAGATGTGATGTAGAGTTGGTGAAGATCTTTTCCCAATCTGTAGGCTGTCATTTTGTTCTATTGACAGTGTCTTTTGCCTTACAGAAACTTTTAGTTTCTTAAGGTCCCATTTATTAATGCCTGATCATAGGGCCTAAGCTGTTGGTGTTCTGTTCAGGTAGTTGAAAATGAGCAATTTTTAATAAAAGGAAAAAAAGACAGACAGACAGACACACACACACACACACACACACACACAACACACACACACACATACACACACAAACCCCACAAATCCTTTCCTCAAAAATGCTCTTTTCAAGCATTGAATGAGGAACATTGTTTGAGCATAAATTAGACCCTGTACCCTTAGAACTTTCCTATTTTTCTAACACTGTATGTAGACCTTAGTTATACAGTCAGGAATAACAGCACTAAGTGATGTTACGGCCTTCTCTGGCTAGAGAAGTTTACCTATCCTTCATGATCTTTGAGCTTGATGGCTATCATGTTAAATCCAAATCTCCTGTCTCAGTTTCTTCCAAAGTACACATGCCCACATGCTCATGGAATGCGCGCACACACACACACACACACACACACACACACACACACACACTCTCTCTCTCTCTCTCATCCTCAAGGCTATTGAACCTAGAGAAGCATCAATACTTCAATAGTACATTTTTAAACAGGTGTATAACAGGTCAAAAAGTGATCAGCACAAATTCATTGCACATGTCAGTGGAAGAGCACAGTTTTGCCTGCATCGCTTTTCCCTGCATCTTCACCCAGGGTGCAAAACAGCATATCAAGAAAACAGTGCATTATGGAGCAGGGAGAGGTCTTATTTCCTATGCAGCAGTAGGGTAATTTTATATTTGCTCCAAGAGTGGATTAAATAGTTGCAGACAATTGTTAAGCTACTAAAATAAACATGAAGAAGAATGGAAAGAACAGAGCCAAGCATCACACTCATGCTAATTACCCTTGCATCTGGGAGATCAATTTGCATACAGAATCTTTGAAGCCTGTCAGGTATGAACTGAAGAGCTACATTTGATAATCCAGCCACTGAGTTACTTCCCCCCACCAAAGATGTTGTTTTCAGCTTCTCAGACAGATTTCCTCGTATAAAAGTGTTCATTTCTAATTAATTTTCTCCTGCATTTAACACATGCTCACATGTGTGACATTCAAAGAAATTAACTAAACATCAAAAACGTAGAGATTATTAATTATATATGTGGAAGAAGAAAGATTTGGGGTAAGACTTGGGCTTAGTTCTCAGAATCTGAAAATTCAAAAAACAAATGTCCCAGGGCATTTATCAATAGCAGTTACTTAAAAAAACTAAGACAGTATCATAACAGAGTTTATCTACATTAATTTATTTAAGACCCACAGTAGCCTTACAGAAGACACAGTACAGGTTCATTTTTTTGTTGTTGTTTTTTCTGTTTGTTTCTTGTTGTTCTTGTTTCTTTCTTTCAGAAAAAAAATAACAGAAGGAACATAGAACCGTTATAAAATAACCAAAGCCCTTAAGGACATAACATGGTCAATATTTAAAGTTACATAAACTGTTTCTCAGCCTGGCGCTGCATTTCCTAAAGAGTAAGATTCTTCCTTTTTTTAAATATATTAACTCAGCCTAAAAAAGGCAATTTGAGTGAATGGTACTCAGTAATATTTATCACTGAAGTGAATCAAGTACTTTGTCTAGTTCTAGTATTTAAAAATTAAAAAGCCAAGAGAGACAGGATATGCAATAAAGAATGTAGAAAATACATGGAGAGAGGAAACAAAAAAATCAAGTGAACTTAATTAAGGCTAATGATGTTTTTAAAGAATGTAGCAAAACAGAGTTGGGAAAATTAATCAATTTTAGAAATATTTAGACTTGAGCATCATAGAAAATGGTAAGTCTATTCCTTTATGTAGATTATTTAAACTGAAAAATTAACGGCAGAGTCCATATCAGAGAGAGCCCTGCTCCCCTTACTAGTGGCCCCACATGAAGCCTGAGCTGCCCATCTGCTACATCTGTATAGGGGGTCTGGGTCCAGTCCATGCGAGAAACTTGGTTGCTAATTCAGTCTCAGTAGACGCCTCTGAGTCCTGGTTAATTGGCACTGTTGCTCTTCTTGTAAAATTCTTGTCTCTTCCAGGTCCTTTTCTCCTTCCACCACTTTTCAACAAAGCTCCCTCTATGCATTGGCCAATGTTTGGCTGTGAGTCTCAACATCTGTTTCAGGGCCCTGCAGGACAGAGCCTCTTAGAGGACAACGCTGCTTGACTCGTGTCTGTAGGCATAGCAGAGTATCTGTAAGAGTGTCAGGAGTTGGTTCTCTCCCATGGGGTGGGTCTTGGCTTGGGCCAGCCATTGGTTGGACTTTCCCCTCAATCTCAGCTATCTCTGCTCTGTTTTTATCTCTGTGCATCTTGTAGGCCACAAGGGTAGAGACCATGCACAGTCCTGATACGACTTGATGAGCTAGGGTGGGTGGGAAGGGGGTGCTCACTTTTTTTGAGAAATAGAGAAGGGGGAATGAGGACAAGGAAGAGTTTGGGACTGGGAAGTGAGGAGGGATGGGGCTATGACCAGGCTGTAAAGTAAATAAATAAATAAATAAATAAATAAATAAATAAATAAATACCATCACAGACAAATACAAGAAACCATCTTCTGTAGTTACACATTATACATAATATCATATATGTGTGTGTATATATGTATATATGTATATATACATATATACATATATATATATATATGGCTTTATGGTTAAACAATAAAAGTATGAAAATACAGGGTGGTTTAAATTAATTTTTAGAAATTGAGGATAGTTTTTTCAGATACTATATTAAGAGTCAACAAATGTTCTTCAATAAAATAAGGAGAATATAGAAAATATTATTTAAACTGCTATTTTTATCAATATTTAATTATGGAACATGGCATTTTCTTTTCTTTATTTGAACATAGATCTGATGATTGAAATTGTGAACTTCTTTTACATTGCTCAACTTAGTCAAAAATATATTACTTTAAGGGACAGAGAGATGGTTCTGTGGTTAGGAGAACTTGTTGCTCTTCTCAAGGACGAGGGTTCAAACCCCAGCACATACACAGTAATTCTCAACTGCCTGGGTCTCTAGTTACAGAGGAGATGACACCCTCTTCTGTCTCCTGGGGTAGTTAATGTATGTAATGCCCAGATAGTTACATATAGCCAAAACCACAACATATATAAGTAAAAATAAAATAAAGATTCAACCTTTTTTAAAAAAAAAAACCTATCATGTCTCTAAACACAAATTTCCTAGAATCCTGCAACCATGCTCATTGTTTATTATGGCTTCAGTCCTACAAATTGAATTTGCAGTCACACATTTAGAAAGGCATTTTCTTGGTTTTCATCAAAATAAATATTTACACGTATATGTTTCTGAAATTTAAAGAATATCACTTAAATTTTATAATTAGACATATAAGAATATTATCATATGTATAGATAGGGAAAACAAAATTGAAACATACAAGAGGATTGGCAAGGAAGGCCACATTACTTGCCGTACATACTGGTGTATCCAAGCTACATGTGTTTCAGAAAGAATGGAGAAGCCTAGGGAATTTAGGAATATTCAGGAAAGCAAGTCACTTAACTGGGGGACTATTTTGTACAAATGACTGAGGAAAATGTGTGTTGCACTCATTGAATACTTTATACTGAGAGTAACACGAATGTTTCAATGTTCACATTTCATGAGATTTCTCTTTTTTTCTCTTTTTTTTTTATTAATTTACTCTTGTTACATCTCAATGGTTATCCCATCCCTTGTATCCTCCCATTCTTCCCTCCCTCCCATTTTCCCCTTATTCCCCTCCCCTATGACTGTTCCTGAGGGGGATTACCTCCCCCTGTATATGCTCATAGGGTATCAAGTCTCTTCTTGGTAACCTGCTGTCCTTCCTCTGAGTGCCACCAGGTCTCCCCCTCCAGGGGACATGGTCAAAGGTGAGGCACCAGAGTATGTGAGAAAGTCATATCCCACTCTCCACTTTACTGTGGAGAATGTTCTGACCCTTGGCTAGATCTGGGTAGGGGTTTAAAGTTTTATGGCCTGTATTGTCCTTGGCTGGTGCCTTAGTTTGAGCGGGACCCCTGGGCCAAAATCTGCTTATCATAATGTTCTACTTGTAGGCTTCTAGGACCCTCTGGATCCTTCTACTTTGCCATTCTCCCATGCTTCTCTCAACTAGAGTCCCAATAGGATGTCCTCCCCTCTGTCTCAGTTTCCTGGTAAGTGAAGGCTTTCGTGGGACATGCCCCTTGGGCTAGTATGCTGATATAAGTGAGTATATACCATTTGAGTCTTTCTGCTTCTGGGTTAACTCACTCATTATGATCATTTCTAGCTCAATCCATTTATCCACAAATTTCGGGAATTCCTTGTTTTTAATAGCTGAATAGTATTCCATAGTGTATATGTACCACAGTTTCTTTATCCATTCTTCTACTGAGGGACATGTAGGCTGTTTCCATGTTCTGGCTATTATGAATAAGGCTGCTATGAACATGGTTGAGCAAATTTTCTTGTTGTGTGCTGGAGCATCTTCTGGGGATATTCCAAGGAGTGGAATAGCTGGGTCTTGAGGAAGCCCTATTCCCAGTTTTCTGAGATAGCACCAGATAGATCTCCAAAGTGGCTGTACTAGTTTACATTCCCACCAGCAATGAAGGAGTGTTCCTCTCTCCCCACATCCTCGCCAGCATGTGGTGTCGCTTGAATTTTTGATCTTGGCCATTCTGATGGGTGTAAGATGGAATCTCAGAGTTGTTTTGATTTGCATTTCCCTGATGATTAAGGAGGTTGAGCATTTCTTTAAGTGTTTCTCAGCCATTTGATATTTCTCTGTTGAGAATTCTCTGTTTAGTTCCAAGCCCCATTTCTCAATTAGGTTATTTGGTTTGGTGGTGTTTAATTTCTTGAGTTCTTTATATATTTTAGATATTAGACTTTTGTCAGATGTAAGGTTGGTGAAGATTAAAGACCTCAACATAAAACCAGAGACACTAAGTCACTTAAAAGAAAAAGTGGGGAAGAGCCTGGAACATATTGGCACAGGAGACAACTTCCTGAACAGAACACCAATGGCCCAGGCCTTAATGTCAACAATTAATAAATGGGACCTGAGAAGCTTCTGTAAGGCAGAAGACACTGTCAAGAGAACAAAGCAACAGCCTATAGACTGGGAAAAGAGATTTCTTTTTCACATTTAAAAATGCATTTTATTATAAGTTATTCACATTATATCCCAAATATAATCCCCTTGCTCTTGTCTTCCTGTTCCCACCCTCCCTCCCTTTTCTGTCCTATGCCCATCCGCTAGACCTCGGACAGGTGGGGTCCTCCTCCACCTTCTGACCACAGCCTATAAGGTCTCATCTGGATAACCTGCACCCCCTTCCTCTGTGTTCCCCCAGGGCCTTCACACAAAGGGGCAGTGATCAAATTGCAGGCACCAAAGTTCATGTCAGAGACTGTCCACCACTCTCCCAGACCCTCCTTCCCCATGTCAAGAATGACCAGTCCATTGGCTACATCTGAACATGAGGTCTACGTTCTCTGCTAGCAATGTCCTTGGTTAGTGCATCAGTTTGTGTAGACCCCCCGGTTTCAGGTCTTCCAGCCTTGATAGTCTCCTTGTGGAGCTCCTTACACACACACACACACACACACACACACACACACACACACACACACCATTTTTTCATCCCTAACCATGTAGGTTTATCACGTAGTTCTATGTTTACATAACAAACATCTAACTCAAATGAGCTCTTGAAATTTACTTATACCTGGTCAGGAAAATGTCGTAGTAAGTGATGATAGTTCCTGCCAAACATAATGACCTGAGCTCATTCCAGGGGACCAACACGATAGAAAGAAATACTGGACTCCTCCAAGTTTTCCTCTGACCTATACTCACATACTCATTTACACACATACACACACACACTGAACAGGTAAGGTTTTTTTTTTAATTTTAGCTTACTGATGTCAAGAATCTTTGGAATGGCTGTGGTTTGCCATAGAGATAATTCTATTCAGGCAAAATAAGGTAGAGGTCATTTCTAGCAAAGTAGGCAAGCTATAAGGCAAGCTCATTTGTATGATTAAAACAACGACTTTTTTTTTTTTACTTTGTGACACTAAATTATTAAATGTGTCTATTTGTCATCAAATTTTATAACTATAAATGTAGTTATTGGCATGTGGAGTAGTGAGAATTTAACAGGCTTTTGATGTGCTAGGAAATTAAGTGGCAAATATATCCATATGGCCTACTAGCCGAATAGTGGCTAGCTCACCAGTGGCACCCTGAGTCCAACTGTGATCCTAATATTTAGAAGGATTTCAATACATGCAATAGATTTAAGCTCCATGAGTTCATAGTCTTGAAAGTGTAAATACCTCAAATTCCTAGAAGATTTAGTGCCCTAATCTTGTGTTATTGAAAAATCCTTCTCCAGAGTTGTACAAAAGGAATTTTACACTGTTACCTACAACAGACTGCAACCATTTACAAACGGGTGTACAAATGTGCAAGAGAGATCCTGCTAACAAATACATCATCAATAGAAAATTTAAAACTTTGACCATAAGTGAACTTCAAAAACATACAAATATATCATACATTTAGGGAAAGATTAAATTCCTGTATTAATCAGTCACTGAAACCATGTAACCACAAGGCTGAATATGCATCACAGGAAGTATGTGCTTTCTAGAGGTTCAATATGGAGCTGTGCTTAAAGACACATCATTCCAACCCCTGGTACCTAAACAGTCCAGGCTGACAAGTTATTTGTGGCGAAATGGAAAGAATTCATCCACAACACAAACACAGCAAGGTCGCAAGAATGTGTTCTGATGTCGTTCAGGATGCAGAATCTGAATTTCGTGTTATAAATCATCCTTTGACATGGATTCTGGGATGGTATTAATTCTAACAACTCATATGAACAGAGTGGAAAAATTCAAGGAGAATCTAAACATTGTACTGCTCATAATATCAGAGTGGAAATGTGAACATTTAAATATAAGAACTAAAAAAAATAAGCTGTAATCCAAAAGGAGATACAGTGATCTACAAGAAGAGGAGATACAATATAGCAAACCATTTTTATAAGGCATTAATTAATTTTAACCTGTTAAAATTCAATAAGATATAAAACCATGAAACAAGATATGAATCACAAAATGATAAGAATATGAACTAAGATTTAAAATGAGATGTCTGAATGAGCAATGGGAGTTCATAAGGGCAAAAGACATGATAAGAAAGCCAAAATAAAAAGGAAATAATTAGCAGAATAGCTAATGTTTGCTTTTAACACTTTTTCTTTCTTTTTAAATCCCATGTTCTAAGATACCAACTTCTCCTAAAGCAGCTTTTGAAATAATTACTAAATCTCCTCACATCCAAACAGGAAGAAAACAGGCATTATGCCAAAAGTAATTTTTGTCTAAAATGTAACATAACAGAAAAATAGCAATGGGGCAACAACAACATAAAAACAGCAACATGTAAGATTTATTTTTAGCTTTCTCATAAAATCCTTGGAGAAAGAGAATAATCAAAACTAATCATTCATTATAATAAAAAGTATTATAAGTCATTTATCATAATTTAAAATATTTTCAGTACTAAATAAGAAAGGCAAAATAAAATTAATTATATACACATACATTGAATTCAAGACAAAGAAACAAAATATGAGAATTAAGATATTAATGATACATGAATTATTCTTTTTAAATAATGAACGTTGATAGGAACAAGTATCTTAAAATAGAAGCAGCCTAGAAATTTAACTATGTCTAATAACTATGACAGATACAGAAAAGTCTACACAGGCATTGTCAAGATAAGGATACAGCAAGGAACACAAATAACAAGCTACAGTGCTGAAATACTGTCCAATACGAAACTAAAACAAAATAGAATATCCTAATGCAATACATAACTTCAAGATAAATAAAAATGATCAATTTGAGCTTTAATATATTATATAAACAGACACAAAAATAGGAAAAATACTAAATATTAAATACTTCTTCAAAGCAACTAGATCAGTGGTTCTGAATCTGTGAGTCACAACCACTTTGGGGGTCAAATGACCCTTTCACAGGAGTCACAAATCAGATATCCTGCATATTATATATTTTCAGTCATGATAGTACCATAATTACAGTTATGAAGTAGTAACAAAATGATTTTATGATTGGGGAGAGCACCAGTACAACATGAAGAGCTACATTAAAGGATTGCACCATTAGGAATGTTGAGAACCACTGACCTAGATGGACTTGTTATTTCTAGTTGTGCATGCAAATAGCTTAAGAGCCCCACCCACTGTGGATTGAAGCACGTGTTTAAAGCTTAAGACCTACTCTCCACATATAATAGAAAACATATAATATTTGTTTTTTGGGCTCTGGTTTACCTCAACCGGGATGATTGTTTCTAGCTATGTTATTAAACTGTAACTTTCATATTTCACTTTTCTTTTTTTTTATATAAGAATTTTAAAGAATTATTTTTATTGTCTAGATCTGGGTAGGGGTTTAAGGTTTACCGCCTGTATTGTCCTTGGCTGGTGCCTCAGTTTGAGCGGGACCCCTGGGCCCAAATCTGCCTATCATAATGTTCTACTTGTAGGCTTCTAGGACCCTCTGGATTCTTCTACTTTGCCATTCTCCCATGCTTCTCTCATCTAGAGTCCCACTAGAATGTCCTCCCCTCTGTCTCAGTTTCCTGGTAAGTGAAGGCTTTCGTGGGACATGCCCCTTGGGCTAATGTGCAGATATAAGTGAGTATATACCATTTGAGTCTTTCTGCTTCTGGCTTAACTCACTCATTATGATCATTTCTAGCTCAATCCATTTGTCCACAAATTTCGGGAATTCCTTGTTTTTAATAGCTGAGTAGTATTCCATAGTGTATATGTACCACACTCTCCACAGTAGAGTGGAGAGTGGGATATTACTTTCTCACATACTCTGGTGCCTCAACTTTGACCATGTCCCCTGGAGGGGGAGACCTGGTGGCACTCAGAGGAAGGACAGCAGGTTACCAAGAAGAGACTTGATACCCTATGAACATATACACGGGGAGGTAATTCCCCTCAGGAACGGTCATAGGGAAGGGGAATAAGGGGGAAATGGGAGGGAGGGAAGAATGGGAGGATACAAGGGATGGGATAACCATGGAGATGTAACAAGAATAAATTAATAAAGTAAAAAAAAATCCTATAATGTATACATATATGAAGGCACTCTAATAAAAGTCTATAAATAATGGTGAAGACATAGCTATACCATAACATCTATATAATAGAGTTGTTGGCCAAAGGGGTCTCATGAGAACCCCCAAAGAACCCAGTCTGCTGTTGGCTCTTGAAAAACTGTTGGTAAGGCATTTGCCAAAGACAACAATAAAGAACACATTGAACATGGGAAAAAAAAGAATTATTTTTATTCATTTTTTCCTTCATATCCTGTTTAATGATTTTCTTTTTTTAATTTTATTTTATTAATTTATTCATATTACATCTCAATGGTTATCCCCTTCCTTGGATCCTCCCATTCCTCCCTTCCTCCCATTTTCCCCTTACTCCCCTCCCCTATGACTGTGACTGAGGGGGATTACTTCCCCCTGTATATGCTCATAGGGTATCAAGTCTCTTCTTGGTAGCCTGCTATAATTTTTTTATAGTGTAAATGTACCACACTTTCATTATCCATTCTTCAGTTGATGGATATCTATTTTGTGTCCAGTTTCTGGCTGTTGTGAATAAAGCATCAATGAACATGGATAACCAAGTGTCTCTGTAGTGGGACTTAGAATACTTTGAATAAATGTCCAAGAGTTGTCTTGCTGGACTTTGAGATAGATTGATTCTCAGCTTCCTGAGGAAACTCCACACAGATGTGAACAAAACATATACCAATTTGAACTTCCACCAACAGTGAGTAAGTGTTGACCTCTCTCACATCCTTGCCAGCATGTGCAGCCTCTTCTTGTCTTGATTTGGGCCATTTTGATTAGTGTGAAAATATCTGTCAGTTTACAATGTTGAATATTTTTAAGTTTTTCTCAGCCATTGATATTTCATCTTTTGATTATTCTTTGATTATCCTTGTATCCCAGTTTTAACTGGCTTATTAGGTTTTGTTGATATTCAGTTTCTCCTTGTTGTTTTGGGTGTTTTGGTTACATATGTATTTTAGAAACTAACCCTCTGGTGAGATGGGTGTAAAATTGGTACAGATCCTTTTCCATTCTTTAAGCTGATGCTTTTCTCAGAAGCTAAGTATCTATTAAGAGATAGGGAGGGAGGAAGGGATTTTCCAAGTGAGGGATAGGGTTTAGTTTTATAAAGAGATAAATGAGAAACTAAAGAAGGAGGATAAAATGGAGAAAAAAGGGGGGGGGGGGTAGCAGAGTATATCAGATGGCTAAGTAACACTGAAGGTCCTTTGAAAACCCAGATTGAAGGCTACTACTTAGACTCCTCCTAAAATATACACACCTTAGTTTGGGTTTCATTGCCGAGAAGAGACACCACAACAAAGATGAAGGAAAACATTGAGTTGGAGCTGGTTTATAATTTGAGAGGTTCAGTCCTTATCACATGGCAGGAACTGTGGCTTGTGTGCATGCTGACATGGTGCTATAGGAGCAAAGAGTTTGACATCTTGATCCAAAGGCAGGAGAAGGGCTCTACACTGGGTGGAGTTTGAGCACAGAGACCTCAAATCCCACTCCCACTGTGATACACTTCTTCAAATAAGGCCACACCTACTCCAACAAGGCCACACCTCCTAACAGTGCTGCTTCCCTTGGGCCAATCACTCAAACACAGGAGTCTACAGAGCCAAACCTATTCAAACTACCACAATCCACTCCCTGGCCCCCATGAGTATGTAGCTATAGCATAATGCAAATTGAATTTAGTACAACTTCAAAATTCCCCATAGTCTATCACAGTCTCTATAATGCATAAAATACCGATGTTCAAAGTCTTTTCTGAGACTCATGCAACTTTTAACTGTAATCCCCTAGAAAATCAAAATAAAAAAGCAGATCATATACTTCCAATATCACAGCATATATATTACCATTCCAAAATGTCATAGTGAGGAAATACTGGATGAAAACAACACCAAAAACCAAAAACTAGCTAGGCAAACTACAATCTAGGCATCTCCATGCCTGAATCCTACTCCTTTCACCTTTGTTGACTGCACCATAATTATTTCTCTGGAGTTGGTTCCACTCCCTGGAATCTTTATCATCTTGGGGTCCCCAAGGCAATTTCAACTTCACAGCTTCCTGTTACAATGTCTGGGATCCATACATGATCTTCTTGGATCATCCAAAGAGCTTGAGCCACTTTTCCAGCTCTTCCCTCTGTAGCACTCCAGGCTCTGGCTGACTTCACTCCACTGCTGCTGCTGTTCCTGGTGGCCATCCCATGCATGCTAGTGGCATCTCCAGTAGACTGCGGTCTTGCGCTGAAAGTAGGCTGCACTTTCACCATTAGCCTCTCCTAGGGTCTCTTCATGGTGCAAAGCCTCAACTTCTTAGCATGAATCCTTCAATCCTGAGACTTCAACTGCACAGAGGCTGCATCTTCACCAGTGTTCTTTCCTGGCATGCCAAAGTGCCAAGCCTCAGATTTTTTTCCATGAACCCTTCATGCCTTCAAAACCAGTACCACCTGGTACATATTACCAACCTCAAAAGTCCCGATAGTCTAACACAGACTCATTAGACCAAGTTCTGCTGCCAGCCGGAGGTTTATCTCTGGAACACAGCTTCTTTGTGGTCTCAGAAAACACTTCGAGTGATTCTTGTCTCATCTTCTCCTCGTTTCTTAACTCCAGCTATCTAGCACCCATTGTCCCAAAACTCCTGCTATTCTTGACTTTAAAGCTAGAGTCACATGGCTGAAGCTGCTGAGTTCTGCCATTATCTGGGGCTGGAAAATGACCCACTTGTTCTATTACAGCATCACTGGCTTTTTTTTTTTTCAATAGTTGCCTTCACTGCCTAAGCTTGGCTATCCTGGAACTTTCTCTGTAGATTGACCTTGAAATCAGAGATCTGTAAGCCTCTGTCTCTTCCGTGCTGGAATTGACAGTATGTACTACCATGCCTGCACCTAACCTTTTCTTTAATTCCTTTTCACAAGATCTTTCTAAGTGAAGTCAAGTCACAATGCCTTAACATCCAAATTACAGGTGTGCCCTCCATTTCTGGATTGTAGTTCATTGCAGATATAGTCAGATTGACAACCAAAATGGCCATTTTAATCCATCCTCTGTCAATATGACACATACTCATATCTCCTTATGTCCAAACGAAAACAAGAACCAAGTTATGATAAACCTTAGCTTGATATAACAATCTGTTGTTTACTAGCTTAGGTGGGTGGAATCTTGCCAGAGGTAACCACTCTCTCAATTTAATATGCTTAAATGCAAGATTTTCCATTCTACTTCCTGGTGCCCCTTTAATATTTGAACCATACATTTTTTATTTTTTTCCTAAGCTGGCTATTCCTGATCAAAATGCTCTTTACAAGTATGAACCACAGCACAGAGTCTATGTATTTTTGGTATTTTTGAGATTTCCCTTGCCAATGCAAGTAATCTGAACCTTTTTACCATAGCCTCAGGCAGACTCTTTGGGCAATGTCAAAAAGAATCCACATTCTTCACCAAAAGATCACAAGAACAATATAGGCAACATATTAAAAATCCTCTCCTCTGAAACCTCTTGAGCCAAGCATTTCACAGTTCAAATCACCCTTTGTATAACCGTCTTCCATGTTCATACTAGTACGGCCTAGTAAGCCCCACTTAAAGCCTTGTATTTTTTTCCTAATCCAAAGTCCCCAAAATCCACATTACTGCAAACAAGAGCATGTTCAAGCCTATCACAGAATACCCAAGTACCTGGTACCAACTTCTGTCTTAGCTTGGGTTTTGTTTTGTTTGTTTGTTGTTATTGTTGTTGTTGTTGTTGTTGTTGTGTTGTTCTGGTTTGGTTTGGTTTTTTTGCTATGAAGAGACACCATGACCAAGGAAACTCTTATAAAGGAACATACTTACTTGGTGCTGGCTTATTGTTCAAAGGTTCCACCCATTATCATCATCGTGGCAACAAGCATGGCACTGTGCAGGCAGACATAGTGCTGGAGGAGCCAAGACACCTAAATCTTCATCCAAAGCCAGAAGAAGGGGACTGGGTTTCCACACTGGGCAGAGCTTGAACATAGAAACCTCAAAGCCCACTCCCACCGTGACACACTACCTCCAACAAGGCCACACCTACTCTAATAAGGCCACTTTTCCTAATAGTGCCACTACCCATGGCCAAGCATTCAAACAACACATGAGTCCCTGGGGGCCAAACCTATTCAAGTCACCACAACATATATGAAAGGAGCTAATATGGAGTCATCATATAATGGGGAGGGAATTCTCCATCTAGAGACCCAATGGACCACTTGACAAATACAGAGTCTGAATTTGGAGCCTTTGTTAACGTGGATGGCTGCTGCACAGACAAAAAAAAGTTCTAACACAGCAACTACTTTCTGCAGGGAATATTTAAAGGAAAAAAATCACATCCTGGTTGTCAGTTACAGCAAGTATTTTAACAGAAGCAAAAAGTAGCATTTAGATGGGACACCTTGACATCAAGTCCTTGGGAAAGGTTTAGGTAATTCTCTAAGGTACTTTCCAATATGAAGAATTGTAGGGAGAATTAGCTCTGAGTCAGACCTTTAAAGGCTGTGGTAGGGACAACAAGATGGAGGAATATTGGCCCCATCACAACACCGTAGACCACCAAGTAAAACCTCTATGACCAGTACTTTGTTACATCTTTTTGAGTTCTTGTCCAAATGAGTCCCATATAACTTATCAAACATTACAGACCATGGCTAAGGCTACTGTTATTCTCCATAACTTACTAGTAAGCCCTTATTGCTGAATACACAACTTATGTCATGAAAAATAAAAATAAAAATAAAAAATCAATCTGAGCTAAACTAACAGCTTTATCTCTAATGAATAGCTATCATGGTACTGGGAGATAATCAACTCATCCATATTACCCAGCTACAGACCCTGCAGCATACAGCAGAGACCTCCCTCCAGATATTCTCTAGTTGTACAAATGTTATGTTAGTAACCAAACAAGTTTTTCTTGACCTGAAGGTCAAGTATATCACAGGAATCCATAATAGACACTGCTGAAGTAACCACTCTCAGACTAGAGAGGCCAGCTACTACTATTCTGCTTAAGGACTATATATATATATATATATATATATATATATATATATATATATATATATATATATATCAAACACTTTATATATATTAAACCTCATCAGAGAAATACATGGTAATTAACTTAATCACCCACAACTGGACAATATGCAAATAGGGAAAGTATGAGACTTTATAGTACTCGACTCTAAATGTCTTTACCCCAGCCCTTCCCTCAATACTCAGGAATCTATGAGGAAGGGGAGGTGGAAAGATTGTAAGAGCCTGAGATGGTAAGTATCTCTAAAGACACAAAGGACAAATACACATATGAATTCACAAAGACTGTGCCAGCAGTCACCAGACCTGCACAGACAAAAATCCCAATACTGAGGAGAGGAGGTAGATACAAGATCCTACCCTGATCCAAGAAGCTATTCATAATTGATAGCTTCTGGGAAAGGAAAAAAACATCCCTTTTCTCCAGTGGAGTCCCACTAAGAATGTGGTCCACACTCCAGGGCATGTGTTGTTGGCTCCAGGAATGAACACAAACAGACTCCATGTTGGCTTTTGTTTGTTTTTGCTTTGTTTTGCTTTTGCACTTTTTATTTTATTTTGTTTTTGTTTTTTTCTTTTTTGTGTGTGTTTTTGTTTGTTTGTTTGTTTGTTTTCTTGGTCTGGATTTTCTTTCTTTTTTGTTTTTTTCTGTTTTTGAGAAAAAAAGGGAGGCATAAATAACCTGATAAAGTTGGATAGGCAAGGGATGGAGAGGATATGTGAAACCTTAGGGAAAGATTATGTTCAAAAGTGCATTAAACATAATTTTAAAGTTCCACCCTAAGAACAACTAAAAAGTTAGATGGTATTAAATGCCAGTCACCTTCCTGAGAACCATAGAAAAGCCAAGAACACACAGAGCAAAGCACTCTCTTTGGAACTGAAAAGGCAATACCACACTGTCATGAGTTTAAATGTTATGTTCATGGCCAGACTCTTATAGTAAACTCAGAGCAAAGCTAGGTGAAATGTTGAAAGTACCAGATTCAGTCAGATAATTTTAAACTATGATTAAAATGCTAAGGGCTCTATTGCATTAAGTCAACTGGATGTAAGAACAGGTGAGCAATGTAAGCAAGAGATGCGAATCTCAAAAAAAGAATGAAATGAATGAGAGAGATTGAGAGAGAGAGAGAGAGAGAGAGAGAGAGACTGTAGCAGAATAAAGAATGTGTTTCATAGGCATTTTAGTAGTTTGGACATAGCTCAGGGAAGACTGTCTAAGTTTGTAGACCCATCTCAACAACCACTTGAATGACTGAAAAGTAAAGCAAAAAAAGACAGAAAATGAAGAAAATTTATAAGGATTTGGAAAAAACTACAAAGAGGAATGTGTACAAAAATTCCCTGATAAAGGAACACATGTTATATCTGAAACATGAGTGACTAAGAATTTCCCCAAACACAGTTTAGCCAAATGGATAGGATGTAGCTAAAAGGAGCCCTTAGCTCAAAATTTATAGCATTGAATACATGTATTCGAAAAGTTAAAATATCTAACTCAATAGTCTAAGTCACCACCTCAGAAAAACAAAAGATAGTTGAATCTAAATTAGACAGAAAATAAGTATTATATGAACAAATAATACAAATGAAACTGAAAACAGGAAGTTGGAAGAGAAAATCAACCTGATCAAAGATGTTTCTTTGAGGAAAAAGATCAATAAGAGCAGTAAGCCTCTACTTTGCAGCCAAGCTAACTGAAAATTAGGGAAAAAAGTGAGGAAGCAAATCTATAACATCAGCAATGTACAAAGGAAAAATGGGACATCATCACAGACCTCACACTCATTAATGGCATAACACAGAAAAACTATGACCAACTCTATACTCTTAATAGTAAAAAAAAATGATATAAAGTAGGACAATGCCTTCAAATACCTGAATGCAATAACCACACAAGAAAAAAGGCAACTTGAATAAGCCTCTATTTATTTGTATTACTAATCTTCCAAAAAAGAAATCTCCGAGTCCATGTAGGTTGACTGATAAATCCTACTTAATATTTAAGACAGAAATTATACAAATCACCAACACTATCATTCAGAGGTAAGAACAGAGTAGCTACACCCTTATGCTATTCGTCTGTTGTCTTAACAACATACACAAAGACGGCTTGTGAAAAAAAAACTGTATGCCAAAAACTCTGATGATCATGGATGCAACAATTGCCAGCAAAATATTAGCAAATTAAACTCAATAATAAATTTAAAGGGATTAATCCCAGTTATGCATTTTACATCTATAAGCTAGAAGAAAAAATGCATGATTGTATCAAAAACCAAGGAGAAGCCATTTGATGTATGCATCAGACATTTGAGATTGAAATTTGCAGCAAGCTAGGAATAGACGGAAAGTTCCCCAGGTTCACACTTTTTACTAAACCTCTACAGTTAGCCTCATACATAATGACAAAAAGCACAAAGCTTTTCCACTAAGATTGGGTGAAGACAAAGATGCTCCCTCTTTTCACTGCTTTTTAATATATTGTTCTAAATCTTGCAATTGAGTAGCAACAAGAAGAAAACTTACACAGAATGGTATGGAAGAAACAAAACTTTTTCTTTGACAGCATGATCATCTACATAGGAAATAAAAGGAGAAATATACCAAAATTGCTTATGCAACTAACATGCAATTTTGTAGGATTATATTAAAAATAATCATATTGATAAGTCAATTTCTAGGAAGAAGAGATATCTCAGAAAATGAAGTATTAACCTAACAAGCACAAGGACCTGAGTTTGATTCCCAATATCCACATAAAAATGTCAGGATATTAACACATGCTTACAATCCCAAAACCGGTGAGGCAGAGACATATGGTTGCTATGGATCCCTCAGGCTCACTGGCCAGCCAGCTTAACTTGATTGGTGACTGTCAGGTCAACTAGAGACTCTGTGACAGTAAAAACGTTAGCCAGCGTCTGAATTACAACACACAAGACTGACTTCTGGCTTCCAGAAACAATGTATGTGCACTTGCATACACATGAATCAGTGCATACACTAGTGTATGTGCGTGCATGCGCGTGAGCACACATATACACACATACAAAAAAATCAGGCTTTTAATTATAAGTAATAAAAAAGTGGGGTGAAAAATTAAAATTGCACTATCATTATATCAACAGACCCCATCAAATGAAGTGTATAAATCTAACAAAACATATTCAAAATCTATAAAGCACTAATGAGTAAATTTTTAAATTAGTCTTTAAGTTATAGTTTATAATAATATATATCAAAATTTTAATTTATTATAGTATACATCCATTAAGGTACATGTTAATAATTTTGAAATAATATAGAATATTACAAACAACATATCCACAGTACTTGTCGATTCTCAGTGTCTGCTACTTTATGGAGGCCTGTAATATTCTTGTATTTGAAAACAGGAGTTTCAGAACAATATTTAGTGGGGAAATAATTTGTAGATTGTAGGCCTTGAACTTTCTCAAACCTACTTTGTTTGGGGTTCTTTAATGCTTATACCTCCTTTCCAACCCTCCTACCCTAGATAGGAGAGAAAAGAGGTTAATGGGAACAGGAGAAGTAGACCTTTTTAGACTCATTTCGCAGGAGAGATGCCACTCTTCATAGTTGGATTTCAGCCGACCTGTTATACGGCAGAGCAGCAATTCAGCAAAGGTGACTGCAACCACAGCAGCTGGGATCAGAGCAGCAGCCAGAACTCAGAACCTTGAAGTGTTCCTTGGAGTATTTCTCTCTAGGAACATCTTGAAGCAGAGCAATAAATACCCAGATAATGGGAAACGATGCCAAGACCAAAAAGCCAAAACCTCTTGTTTTGGGGCATATATATATATATATATATATATATATATATATATATATATATATATATATATATATATATATATATATATATATATATACACACACACACACATACCCTTTCAGAGTCCATACTAGCGTGTTTATTAGTTGACAAAGACTGTGCCCCCACAAGCGACAGTGACTCTTCCAGTGGACAAACATGTTGTGTTCTCTCACAAGTCCGCTTCTAGAGAACAAACCCTGCACATCTTCACACAAGTCTGTTTCACATCCCACGAGTGGATCAAAACAGAAACATGTTTACATCCACTACGGTAGATTAAACATTGAATGAAAAATGCGTACAGGTTTAAAAGCAAGATGTACAATTTGAATACATACATGTGCATGTATAAGCATAATTTATTGTAGCCCTTGTGTTTAGTTTTTCTTTGATTTTCAAATACATAGAGGAAAGATGTATCACAGACTATAAATGTAGACAGGGAAATTGACAAATCCAAAGAAGACACTGAATTATAATTATTATTTCCTTAGTGACCTTCATCTGAATTTGGGAACATTCATTATTTATCTCCAACCACTTCATAGGCTTTATAAGAATTAGAACATGAAATTTTCCCTCTGACCAAAGTAGCAAAAATATTTTCCTTCCTTCCAGATTAGATTTTTTTTTTTTTACTTCTTGTATAATTGGAAGAAAATTACCACATTATTAGATGAATTTTGATTGAGATATTCTCACTATTCTCTTCTCCGATATTTCATTTAATTCTGTGTGAAATACTCCATTCATTACAGTGACACCTAACTTCATTCAAAGATCTTTCACACAGAGTTCTGCACTAGAGATCACAGGCTTAAATAACCCTGGAAAGAAAACAGAAAACATGAAGTCAGAACTCAGCCAGAAGCCCTGCCCCTCACTGTCGGCTCACTTCAGTTCTTAGCTGTGCCCCAACTCTGTGAACACAATTCATAATCTCAAGGAATTGTCTCCTCCTCTTCCTTCACTAATTTATATGTATTTATTTCTTCATTTGATCTGGATGTGTATGGAGAGAGAGAGAGAGAGAGAGAGAGAGAGAGAGAGAGAGAGAGAGAGAGAGAGAGAGAAGAGGGAGAGAGAGAGAGAGAGAGTTTGTGTGTGTGTCAGAGAGCCAGAGAGAGTCATACAGTGAAACCCAGGCTGATCTCAGACTTCTGTGCTTCCAGAAGTCTGTGCTTCTGTGCTTCTGTGCTGGAATTTCAAGAATGTTCCAATTCAACTCAGCTTCACCTCCAAGCTTCCACCTCATAACTCTCTGCTCAGCAACTAGGAAATACCACCCTTTCCTATTATGCTACTAAATTGTCAAATACAATGCTGTTTGAGTCCCAGATGATCCTTGGAGATGCAAACATCAAGGTAAAGTCACTCACAAAGCTGTGTAACCCACAAAGTGTCTGGATTGACTGGAGGCTCCCAAGCAGTGTTGCTTCTGTGTGGTTTTCAGATATTTTTTGGTGTTGTAGTTGTGTAAACATAGTGCTTAGAGAACACACACAGAGACAGAGACAGAGAGACAGAGATGAAGAGACAAAGACAGAGACCTTCCTAAGACACACCTAGCTTTCAGCATAAACACCGTTTTTCCCACCTGTACATAGGATCATTTTCTTTTTGCTTTAAAATTTACAAGGCTACCAACTTAGAAAAGCACAGGAAATCACTCACATATCACATGTGTCAAATTTCATCCTCTAAGATTAACTGAGAACAATAGAGCACAAAAGACATTTCCCTAACACTGACAGCCACCTCACCTGAATGAAACGGAGACCTAAGCTACAAAGATTTTGGATTGTGCCCTTTCCACTAAGGTCTTATCCAGCCCCTGGCCGTCTTACACTTTATGAAGTAGATGAAACTATTACTTTCAATTTTCAAATGTTATCCTTAATGTTAATATTATCAATATGAATTGGACAATATAGTCCATTTTTATTATTAAACTAATTTCTAAATATAATGGTTTCTAATCAATATGTACCCATGAACCACCATATAAAAAATGATGTTTAAACTTTCTCACTATTGTGACCAAAATACGTGAGAGAACAAATTTGCAGCAGAGTGCTTTTACAAAATATTTCAGTCCATGGTTGCTTGGTCCAATAGGCTTAGGAAGAACATTACTTGTGGTCGACAAGAAGCAGAGTTTTCAGTCTTTTCATGGCAGAGAGCTTCACACCAGAACCGAGTAGGTCACACCAAGATAGACAGGAAACAGAGCAACAGCCAGAGGAAGGAATTCAGGCAAGATACATCTCTCCAAGGCCATACCCTACTGAGTCATTTTCCCTAAGCAGGAACCAGCTCCCACAGTTCCAAGTTCACTCAACAATCTATTCATATTTTGAATTCTTTAATGAATTACACCATTTATTTTATCAACACCCAAAATCTAATTGACTCCCAAAACACCCACAGCAATACAACCCAGAGATCCGCTTTGCTAATCCTTCCAGGCACTTGTCAATCAAATTAAAGAGGCAAGGATAGCCATTAAAAAGATGCATACATTACACAAATTACATATCTGTTCTAAAGAAATAGAGAGATAAAGAAAAACTATGTAATCATTAGAAAAAGACTCATGATATTCAGAACCAATGTGAAAGCTGGAGGTATCTGAAATATTTGGAAGATAGAAAGCAGTCAGAAGTTGATGTACCAACCACACACACACACACACACACACACACACACACACACACACGCACACACACACACACAGGACTTGATGTTTGGGGATGGTGAGATCACCTGACAGTAAAGAAGAAAGTACGCTAACAAGTAACAGAAATAATGCCTGACAAGGAAATGTCATGATGGCACAGAACATTCTACTACATAGGTAGTTACTGAAATCCTTAAAGAGAATAATGTCATGAATTCAATGAAAAGCTTCCTAGGCAAAATTCACTTAGCAGATGGGTCTGCAGCCCTATAAATATATGAAAGACATGAATAGACAAATGAATGAAAATGCCCTGAACGCAGTCCTTGAGGCTGTAAGAATAAACAGTCTCTCCTAGAGAGCATCTAGGCAAAATATAGAGAGTTTCAAAATCTCTTGGAATCACGATGTGTAAGAAAGAAAAAAAAAATTAAAAAAAATAATAAATCCATGTAAAGCACCAGCTGCTTCATTCATCTATGTGGCACAACTTCTCATAACATATAACAGTAGCCATCCCATCATTTCATATAACATTATTTGTTACTTAGTGTTTTGTCTCCAGTTCCTTGATTAACATCTAAAACGAAGCTAATCTCAGGGACCTGGTGAAGTTTATTTCTATAGATTCTCGATAGACTACCCTAGAAAGGATATTGATGTATATGCCAGGATGGCTGGGCCTTTCTCCTTCTCTCTGCAGTCTTTAGAAGTCTCTTCTTTGTCTTGTGACCACCCCATGCCATCTCTATAGATGATCTCACAAGTAAGGTAATAAGACTTTTTATGTTAATACATCAGCCTGGGGTTCCCCAAAAAGACAGAAGTCAATGATTCAGACGTTCTTACAGCTTCTAGTGGGACACGGCACAGTGTTACTTCCTCTATATGGGCATGCTAATCTTTCTTCTTTCATTTTCCAGCTTGCTTTCTGTTACTTCGTCTATTTGCTTACCGTCAGCTTGTGCAAAACTATCCTGTGATTTTTTTTCTGATGGCTTTTAGCCCTTCCTAAAGGTTATCTTAATTGCCATTTGTTTAACCTTAGTTGCACTGAAATTAGTCAGAGAAACAATTCATATGGACTGGGGCTGCTCGAGATGTCAATTTAGCATGTCTTATACATGGGTGCTCAGCTCTGGAGTTTCTATGTATGACACTAACTTGTAAGAAATTTTCAATAAAAATTAGCGCTTCCTAAGAAAAACTTACAGAATGAATTACTGTCAGATTATGAAATGGAAGCTGTGAAATGTTAATTTAGTTAAAGTTACCTAGGTAGCAAACAGTAACGTAAACTTTGTAAACTTCTAAAATTTAATTTATAAACTTCATCATATTATTTTAGAAAGAAAATAATAACAATTTATAGGGATAATGTAAAAGTAAAAACACAACCATGCAGCAGTGTGCTTCCATTTTTAATCTAAAGCAGGACAGCCGTAAGAATAGCAGCCTAGAGGACAGCAGGCTATAAAGCTGCTATGTCTGTAAAATGAAAAAGGCCCTTCAAAGACACCATTTTCATCTGAGCCTTCAGGCACAAAACTTAGTTTTCACTTTACAAATGATAGTCACAGACCATGAACACCTTTTTAAATGCTATTTTTCAAGGCTGAGAGCAAACGTTCCAATTATAAAGGAATTGATCTTGTTAAACTTATTCTTAAATTTTTTATTTCCCTCCTCAGTTAATTCAATTTCCCTCTCCAATGCATGAATCATGGAGACATAATGTGAACATTCAGCCACAATAGAAGAGGATGTTATGTTATTTGGATGTACATGATAGACTTAAGGAACAGCAGTTCGGGCAGGGCTGAATAAAACCCGCTTAGCTGCTATCTACAGGAACCATCACCGTTATTATTTTCTTATCTTTGAATAACTTTGTGAAATATTTCTTGTAATAAAAAAAACCGCATCTTCTTTGGTTATTTTATGCAAACTGAGAACAAGTTTAAAAACATGTCAGAAGCTAACATTTCTGTGTTTGCCATGGGCCAGTAATTATTTTAAAATTTTTCTCTTCCCAAGTAAATTTTATGACAATTCCTCCAGAGTGTTCATTGGTCTATTTTAAAAGACAAAAGCTCAGAGCAAAGCAAAGCTCAGAGAAGTTTGGTGCCTTGTACAAGTTCACAGAGCCAATCAGAAGCAGCAACTTAAGGATTTGAATGCAGAACCAGCCAGCTTCAAGGTCATGCATGTTAGCTCCTTGTGAAGCTTTCGATCTCATGGTTGTTTGTAGCCACAATCAAGAAACAAAACATCCATGCATAGAAAAATGACCTAATAATATTTTAAAGTAGGCACTGTAGCAAGAATCAGACAGGTGAGAGACTTGAAGCTTTTGAGAAAGGATTTGGGAACAGGAGTCATTTGTTCTCCATTCACAGAGAAGGAAATCAAAATCAGAGCAAAGCAGACCCCAGAGACCCTCTCTTTTACCAAGATTTCACTCATGCAATATTTTGGAATTGCTGTCTTCCATACCCACTGCATTTTAACCCAGAAACTTCTAACTACACATTTGCCAAGGGCATTTTACTATGGTAACCTTCAGGCATACACAAAGAACACAGTCAAAACAAATAGCTCTCTTTAAATGTCATTATAGGGAGTAAAATTCTATGTGGTGTATTAATGGGCCTCCCACAGCTAAATCCTGGCATACCACTTTGAAAAATGTCCCCTGAGGGTATCGCTTAAACTAACAAAAGTGAGGGAATTTGAGAGTTAAGAGAAAACCCGATCTCACTCTAGTGGGAATAAATAGAAGACAGAAGAGTATGAATAAAGGAGAAAAATAGGGGAAACAAATTAAATTTGCTTTGTTTTCATCCTTTTTAATGCTATTTTAATGTGGTAGGCCTAAAGAGAATGCTAGCTATTATTTTCCTTACATTCAATTTCCTTAGTTTTGAATTTAATAAATCTTTAATGAAAGTAGGAGCCCTGCCTTTGGCTTAAGAAATGTAAAGAAGAAAAACATTATGTATTTCCCCCACCATCAGCAGATGGTATTCACAGAAGATCAGGGTAATGCATTAAATAGTGTGTGTGTGTGTGTGTGTGTGTGTGTGTGTGTGTGTGTGTGCGCGCGCGCGCGTGCACGCGCATGCACGCGTGTGTGGTGTAGTAATAGTAGTAGTAGTTACCTAGCACACACTCCTTAACATACATTGGCTTGTCATTTTCTAAGGCCTCATTCAGGAATAACCTGTTCTCTCATGCTGATTAAGCAATGAGTTGTTATAGCTAATAATATATCCCTAGAGTCTTCATAGCATGAGTATATGGAAAAGATAGGAGTGATGTGAAGTGAGAAATTTTCATAAAATGTTTTAAAGCTCTTAGTGTTTTGTCCACTATATTAAACCTACTATATATTTGTCAGTTTTCTTTTCTTTTTTTTTTTTTTTAAGCATAGAAACTACTCCTCCTTTGTCTCTCCTCTGCCTAGGTTTGATTGTTTCAGTCTATTTTTGACTCCTAAGGATAGCTGGGAGTCTTTATCGCTCACCTCCTACAAGGAAGAAAACTGATATTGATTAGATCGAGCATTATCAAAACCACGCAGAGTCAGAGTGTTTATGACTTGGTAGTTTTCATTTACATTTATCTTCTTTTTCCTTACATATACTTATTAAGTCTTTTTTAAAAAATAAAATTCTATTCCTACAACATCAACTTAAAACAGTATTACACTTGAACTGTGTGTTTCCTATTTTAATCTGTTTTGTATTGCTATAGCAAAATACTATAGACTGAGTAATTTTAGAGCAATAGAGGTTTCCTTGATTGTGTGTATATATGAGTGAGTGCATAGAAAATAGGTACGTAGTTAGATAGATGATAGATAAATAGATAGACAGACAGATAGATAGATAGATAGATACATAATACATACATACATACATACATACATACATACGTATGTACGTACATAGATACATAGATAGATACATAGATAGATGATAGATAGATAGATAGGTAGATAGATAGATAGATAGATAGATAGATAGATAGATAGATAGATAGAACCAAAGCAACTTGAGGGTTTACTTGGGCTCAGAGTTCTAGGGTACCATCCTGGTGGTAGAAACTGGAGGCACCTGGCTGCACTGCATCTGCATTCAGGAGGCAGAAAACAATGATAGTCAGAACTCAAGTAACTTTCACCTTGTTATGCCCTGAAGAATCCAAGCCCAGAGAATAATACTGCTGTCCGTGAGGAGTGGATATTTCCATCTTAATTAACCTAATTAAGATATTCTTCCCAAGTTTATCCAGAGGCTAACCTAATCTGAACAATACCTCACATGTGGACCTAAAGGTTTTTTCATAGATGACTCCACATCCTGTCAGGTTAACAATAAATATTAATCATCACAATACTTTCTGACAAACAACAATTTGTGCTGCTTTATAAACAAATAAAGTTTTTGCTACCTCCTCATCACTTGGCCCAATCAGAATAATGTCATTAATATAGGGAGCCAGTGTAATATTTTGCTTAACAGACAGGTGATTGAGCGCATAACAAACCATGTTATGACACAAGGATGAAGAATTAATCTACCCTTAAAGTAAAACATTAAAGTATACTGATGGCCTTCCCAGCTGAAAGCAAATTGCTTTGTTGATCCTTATGGACTGGTATCAAGGAAAAGGCATTTGCTAGATCAATATCTGCATACTATATACCAGGAAATGTGTTAATCTGTTCAAGAAGGAAACAACATCTGACAAAGCAGATGCAATTGGAGCCACTACTTGATTAAGTTTATTGTAGGCAACTGTCATTATCCATGATCCATGGATAGATGGACCAAATAGAAGAGTGAAAGGGAGATCAAGTGGAAATTAACTACCTCATCTAGTCCTTGATGGTGGCACTGATTTCTCCAGTTCTTCCAAGAATGTGATACTATGTTGGGTTTACTACTTTTCCAGACAGAGGCTATTCCAATGGCTTCCATTTGGCCTTTTCTTTTCCATTTGGCCTCACTATAGATGTTTCATGGTTCTGGCATTTTCATTATCTTGGACACTATATTTCAACTCAGACTTCATCACAATAGCTCCGTACAGAGGTTCCTTGGGGTTCCTTTATGGAAACTCCTACTCAGACATATACTGTCTAGCTTAAGCAGCTCTCTAGATTCACAATACAAAACTCCTTTATATATATTTGGGTGCCAAGTTAACACTCAATACATCACTTTTAAGGCATAACTTTCCACCTCTTTTCTTCACATTCTTAAGGCCATAGAATGCAAAATACATTTAATACAATGTCAAAAGTTCCTATAGTCAAACAAATACAGAGACACACTGCAAGACAGTATGAAGAGACTGAGACACTTTGGGATACTTAGCCTTAAATAAGACACCCCCATCAAATCCCTAACCTCAGGGCTCCGAGAACTCTATGAATCTATGGAAGAGGATACAGAAAGAGTGGAAGAGACAGAGGGGATGGAATACTGCAAGTAGTTGATTCTTTCTAGACAGAATGGGATAGGCACACATATCATTACACTGTAAATGATGGGCAAAAAAGCAAATTGGGAGCGATATAGTGGATTATAACAATCTTAACAAGAGAGGCTGATATCTTCAACTAACATGTTAATGATAAGTTGAAAAGCTTACAGTATACTTTTAGAGATTGAATCAACAGTCCTAAACAGCAATTTGATATGGGATTGGTCAGAGAAAAAAGACCATTTAATTCTGGGGTGATTAAGTAGGGGTGGGTTTTAGTACCTAGCTAGATACAGGTAAACACCTATGTTTAAGAGACTTAAGCCAGTCTTTCCAAAGTGCTGTCTAACTCTAAGCTAAAGCCACATGGCCATTTAATAAATACAATTCCAAATAAAGGCATGTATTATATGCCACTGTTAATGCTACTTTAGTCTGGTTATAAGACTTCTAAGATCAGGTGCCATTGGAGTAGTTGTAGACATTGCTGGATGCAGCTAAGAGGAAGCTGAGCAGGCTAGTCTTCTAAACTGTTAAACTTGAACAATGTAAGTCATTCCTTCCTTTAGCCATGTTCCTCTGAAGGATATCTACAGCTCCTCCTATATGGAAATAAAGGCTACTTATCTTTTTAGCTGGACTGGTTTTGTGACTTGTGTTCACCTGATGACTATTGCAGACATGAAGTCTTAACCAGCTACCTGAAGAAAACATGTAACTTTTACGCTCATTCCTGGAAAATAGCTCACATATAAGGAGTTCAAGATGGGCCGAAGAGACAGAGGACATCAGAAAAGAATCCTCACAGTAAATGGGCTACATAATAGAACAAAAAGCTTTATTGAAGTTATCTAATGTGTCACAGTATGACAATAACTGCCAAAGATAATGACAGTAAGACTACTTTTATTATTTGAGGTCCAGTCATACTATACGACATAACCACACAAAATAGAGGTAAGCCATTACCACCAATATAAAGCTACAAATACCCAACCAAACAACTCTAAGCAGTAAAAAGTTTACTATTGGAAACCAATGCATTGCAGAAATTTTTACATAGCACCAGGAAAGTAGCATGAGCTTGATTTCAGTAGAATATACTCATGTAGCTGGCAATCATTTTATATATGATGAGGTCATTGCTTTCTCTTCTTTTGCAGGCCTGAGATCCAGGATCTGGGAATTCTTCCGTTTCCCATTAAATCGACATCATTGTCACTTTGGCACTAATGTTTTAAAGCCAGAAATTATATAGTAAGACAAATGTGTCCTGTGATATCTGGCACCCAAATGAAGAGAAGATTTTTTTTAAAAAAACAATGCCAAAACTGTACACACAGCACATTAGTAAGTCCAAAGAAAATTCTTCTAAAATTTAGTTCTTTAAAAATTCTAGGCAAAGTATTAGGTTTTTGTATGTATATGATCAACAAACAGTTTTGAAACTATGATATACAAACTACAAACTCACTACACAGTATTTTTATTCTAGAAGCCTTCCCCCTGCAGTAGAGCTTCCACGGTATAAGAAAACAGTATGAAAGCTACCAAGAGGGGAAGCAATTAGTAGTCCTACCCAGCAGCAAGACCCATGAGCCACAGCAGTGATCAACATGGCAAGGGGCAACAAGTAGCACGCCTGTGTTGCTGGCACCCAACAGCTACTCAATGGTATTTAACAACCAACCAACAGAAGGGAAATCATGCTGGGCACTGGAAACCTAGCCAACTTTCTAGGGCTGGTGAGGTCATGGACCTTAAAAATTAATCTACTACAACTACTTTGCTAAACTAACACAATTCCTTACAATATTCTGAATTTTATCCTTGTATACACAGATAAAGGTAGCTATCATCCCTCGCCAGATAAAGTTCTTTCTACAACAAATGGAGACCATCATAGAAAAACACACCTACACATCATACAGGAATAATGGATCATGGGGAGCCCTAGTAGATACGTCTACATCAGGATGTGAGATGAATTGAAGGAAAAGTACCTGGGAACGGCTGGAGAGGGGGAAGGGAAAGGAGAAAGTGATCTAATACTAGTTTAATTAAAACACATACTCAATTATATGTAATGCAGCTTATGAGTAATTCTATTCTCATAAAGCACAAATTTGTATCAGGAATACCAAAAGCACAAATATTTTAGAAGGTTCATTTTTATAAAATATTACAAGGAAGTTTTCACTGTATGAGCACATTCTAAATGTAACCATAATTTTAAATTTTTTAAAAATTTTCTATAATGATTACTCTGAATCTAAAATAAACTTTCCAAGCTATCAAGAATTCTTTATAAAAATGTTACAAATCGTTATAATATAAGGAAGTGGGAAAAATTATTTAATAAAAAATGTAATAAAGCAAAAACTTTATTTTTTCTGAATTTTAGTACTTTCTTATTTTTTTAATTTATAAGTCACAATTTCTCAATGTAGAAGAATAATTAATGTGTTGTCAAATTTTGAATTTCTAACTCTTTATTTTTCTTCTAAAAGAAAGATCCTTAAATTTGTGTGTCTCAGGATTCAAAAGGTTAGGCTATTAGTTTGATGGTACATTAATATAATTCAATCAGTTTAAAACTTAAATCTGAAAAGAAGTTTGAAAATCATAACATGCTACCTGTTTGCACTCCACAGAGTACTGTGTACACCCTATTATAGCCTGTGTAGTGCAGTTGAGCCATACAGCCTTCCCAAGCCTTGCAGGGTAAGTGTTCTTGGCTGTTAAAACCTCACAAAGGTACCAAAGGTCACAGGATGAGTTGGGGGAGACAAATGATTTTCAGTGTTGACAAAATCTTAGGACACAGGAAGCAATCGATATTGTAGGATGGCCAACAAACAATAGCCAAAGAGTCCCTGCTTGGCAGTTTCTTCAAAGACAAGAAGAGCTACTGCAGCTACACAGGCCTGCTGTGACATGGCACTCACCTGAAGGGCAATCGATGGTTGGAGTCATGGGCTTTGCTGTCCCATTGCTCTCTGTTGCTAACAGCAATTGTTCCTCAGCCTGTCAATAATGGTGTTGCTCCCCTCCACCTCTAATTATTTCTGGTGAGTCTATCTGGAATTCGAAAACAAAACAAGATACCACGACAAAAACCAATCAAAATTAGATTCTTGTTTTCCTGGTAATTTCTAATTCTCCTTGATCTAATATGTGTAAAGAATAATCATGCACATAGAAATGCAGGAAAGCAAACTAAACACTAGTACATCAATATGCAAATTGTCCCCAAACGCACAGCACAGCAATGCATTTCCTCCATTCACATCTATAAATGTCACACACAGTAAAGCTGTTTGGCAAGCTCCAGGATCCCACCAGGGAAGCAGTGTGTCCATGGCCTTTCAAAGGCAAATTCTTGTGCTTGAGGAGCCTTTTTCATCTGCTTGTACTTGATATAATTTTAACAGCTCATTTCATTTCCATTGTTCAACTTGTAAAAGATACCCTTGGATTTTAGTTTTATCATTCCTCAACATGCATATCTATTTTAGTTTATATAAATCTCCTAGCCTCATCTTTGATCTATAAAATTATCTTTCAGTAATCTTTGCCTAATATTAATGAATCAAAATCCTCAGTATAATGAGTCTGTGAACAAGGAAGAAGTGAATACATTAACTTTCCAGACAGACTATATAAACGCAAAGGACAAAGACCTAGAAGACATTCTCATTATGATGTGCACATGATTGTTCAGTTTATGTATGATTTATTTGTTCTTGAAATTCAACAATTTTCAAAAGTTCAAAAATAGTGTTTTAGTGCTTCCTACTCATAGGCACTAATCTTAACTGTATTTGAAGCTTTTAAAGATTTTTTTTTAAAAATTCTAATTCTAGAGATTTAGTCTTTTGTTTTTTTTAAAGATTTACTTATTCCCTGAAGGTGAGACAAAAGCAGTGTTTTCAGAATATGAACCACCCAAAATGCATTAAATACTGTCCTGGCTAGTTTTAACTCTCAGCTTGACACACATAGAATCACTTAGAAAGTGCGTTTTGAGGCGGAGTTACCTGGATCAAGTTGAGATGTGGCCATATGTGAAGGTCATCGTCTTAAGTGTAAACTGAGGCTGGAGGACCTGCTCTGATGTAGGTGGCACTATTTTCTGGCCTCAATCTTCAAATATAGAAGAGTGGAGAAATGCAAGTAAATATCCACTGGTATGTTCCTTCTCTGCCCTTGACGTGGCTATGGTGCTTTAAGTTCCTGCATTGTCCTCAATGATGGACTGTTGTCTGCAATCGTAAGCAGAATAAACCTTTTTCCAATAAATTGCTTTATGTCCATGTATTTTGTCACAGCCACAGAAATGAGCCTAGAATGAACATGAACCAACATCAACTGTCAAGTAAATACTGGACTATACTGAGAGCTTGAGATTCTACATGTGCCATTCCTAACCCATTCAGCATAAACTGCTACTTGATTTCCAGCACTGGTTATTTCTAAGAAAAAAAGCTATTTGTTTAATAAAATGAAGCATAGGAAACATTATTCAAGTTCCAGCTTCATGGTCTCATAGAGTTTTCAAATACCTTTCAGGCTAATATTTAACAGTTCATCAATGTTAGTACAATTGTATCCAAATGTCTGTATTTCTTCCAGACTGTTTCAAAATATTCACATGGTGTATGTGCAAGTTGTAACAGTATGGTTGTTTGAATATTAAATGTCCCCTTGGACTCCTGTGTTTATATGCTTGTTCTTCAGGTGGTGGCACTTTGAGAAGGATGTAGAACCTTAGGAGGTGAAGCCTTGCAATAAGAAGCCCGTCGCTGTGTGGAGGGCATTCAAGTGTTGTATCTTGGCTTTAATTTCTGTTCCTGCTTTCTGCTTTATATAAAGCAATGGTCCTCAACCTGTGGGTCTTGACCTTGTTGGGGGTTGAATGACCCAAGGATTACATATCAGATAGCCTGCCATATCAGATATTTACATTATGGTTCATGACAGTAGCAAAATTACAGTTATTAAGTAGTAATGAAATAATTTTATGGTTGGGAGCCACCACAACATAAGGAACTATATTGAAGGTTCCCAAAAAGTATGAAGGTTGAGAACCACTGCTGTAGAGGCAAACGACCATGTGATTGGCTCCTTCTTGTCCTGTCAGCACGCATTCATGGCCTGTGGTATTCATTCTAAGCGATGATGGACTCTACCTCTCCAGAGCCATAAGCCAAGTCCTTAAGGGTTTTTTTTTTCCCTAAGAGTGATCCAGCACAGCAATAGGAAATATGTTAATATGAACAGTAATATTTAAATATTAGATAAAAGTATGTTTAATATATATCTGATTTTTTCATATAGATTAGTCTTTTCAAGAAAAATTTTCCTTTGTTGCCTGCTTTTTTATCACTGGCCCCTGGCGGGGCTGCCTCTGCAGGCCACAAAGGAAGAGGCTTTCATCAGTCCTGATGAGATTTGATGAGCTGAGCTGCGAAGGGTAGGTAGGGAGAGGGCTCCCTTTTTCAGAAGACTAGGGGAGGGGGGAAGAAGAAGAGGGAGGAAGGGGTGGAATGGGAGGAGAGAAAGGAGGGGGCTACAATTGGAATATAAAGTGAATAAGTAAATAAATTAATTTTTAAAATAACCCTTCCTTCCTTCCTTTCTCCTTCCTTCCTTTCTCCTTTCTTTCTTTCTTTCTTTCTTTCTTCCTTCCTTCCTTCCTTCCTTTCTTCCTTCCTTCTTTCCTTTATTCTTGAGACAGGATCCTTTCAGGCAATCCAAACTTGCCTGTAGAGTCACTAGGTTGGTCTCAAGTGTGTAATTCTCTACATTAACTTTTCTAAATGCTGGAGTACGTACATGCCTGTTATTGTTATGTAGCAAATATTTTTAAATGTTGAAATCCATAAGATAAGCATAAAGAATGTTTGTAAACATTATCTTATTACTACAAATATGATGACTAATTGAGAAAATAATGTCTTCTTTCTCAGTGGAAATGAATCAAGACCACGGTGTGACATGTATGAGCTCTCAGATGTTTCTCTCCATCTCTTGTTGAAGAATACACTTTTGGAGAATAAGATGTCATTGCAACAATTTGCAATTTACATTTTTGTCAGCTTCTATTATATATTACTGTAAGATCCCAGAAAATTTCACACACAGTTTAATTTCTAAAAACCATCAGGACAATATTTGTGACTTATTTAGGTCAAATTATTTTGTCCCAAACCTTTGTTTACAAACAACATCCCCTATTATTTGCTTGTGGTTACAGAATAATTTTAATATGAGATTATTGCCCCTAAAGATGCAAAGCATCTCAGCTCCAAAGTAAAGGTCTCCTGTGTCTACAGGGGTCAGCAAACTCTGGAGGCCTCTGAGCATGAACTTTGAAGACACTTATTAGAAAATGTTTCAAGGACACATACTTAACCACATGGAAGACTGACATTTTATCATCAAGTTCTATTTTCCAATGTCTTTTAACTTAAGCCTGTGGAATTATAATTCAATACAGCAGCCTGACTTTCTGCAGAGTTTTATCCTAAGAGTGTATCCGTAGGTCCCCTGTGATTAAATTACCCCATAGAGCAACCCATTGTGCACCTCTTTTTCAGTTCTCATTTTCAAAAACAGACTTAGGCTCAGCTTGAATAAGTGTGACACACAGTACTGTACTTATGGGCAGTGTGTCCAGAGGAGAGAACATGAAGAGCATAAAATTCATTGCCTAATAAAGAATCAGACCTTCCTTTACACACAGATTTGCATGGCTTACCATATGTAACAGGCTCAGTTTGCTGCTATACTTCTTTTTGAAATGCTGATAAGACCTTGTTTTCATTTTTGTTTGCATCCAACCTGTTACAATAAGTTCCTTTTGTTGCCTTGGCAAATTTTCAGAATGTTTAAACGTGCACACATTGACCAATTTTCTTTTTTGCATTTTATTTATTCATCTATTTATTTACCTTACATCCCAGTTGTAGCCTCCTCCTTAGTTCTCCTGGTCCCATCCTTCCTCTCACTTCTCCCTAATCCCCCTGCCCTACTTCTCACAAAAGGGGTGCCCTCCACCAGCACAGCCCCTGCACATCAAGTTACATCAGGACAGAGCACATCCTCTTCTGCTAAGGCCAGGCAAGGCAGGCCAGGAAGGGGGAAGTGATCCAAAAGCAGACAACAGAGTCCATGTCAGAGACAGCCATATTTGACTTGATAGGATACCCACATAAGGACTTAGCTACCCATTGGCTACATACATGTAGAGGGCCTAGATCCAGTCTGTGCATGATCCTTGATTAGTGCTTCAGTCTGTGTATGATCTCCCTGGGCCCTGGTAAGTTGATTCTATTGGTCTTCTTGTGGAGTTCTTGTCCCCTCCACATCTTTCTATCCTTCTCCCTACTTTTCTACAAGGCTCCCCTCCTTCAGCATCTGTTTTCATCTGCTACTGGGTGGAGCCCCTCAGAGGACAACTAAGCTAGGCTCCTGTCTGCAAACATAGCACAGCATCATTAATAGCAGCAGGGGTTGGCTCTCTTTCACGGGGTGGGTCTCATATTGGGCTAGGCACTGGTTGGACATTTTCTCAGTCTTTGCTCTAACTTTCCCCCTAAACATCTTGTAGGCAGGGTGAATTTTGGGTTGAAGTTTTTGTGGGTGGCTCCTCTCGCTCCACTAGAAGTCCTGGCTGGCTAGAATGTGGCCTCTTCAGTGTACATGGCACCTGCTACTAGGAGCCTTAGCTAGATTCACCCACTTATCCTCCCAGGAACTACTATGTAAGATGTCTCCAGCTTCTCTCAGAGATGCCTCAACCCTCGGTCTCTCTCCTCTCCACAAACCATCTGTCCTCCCACTCATTGCTCTCCCTACATCTGATCCCAGCCTTCATCCTTTCTTGCCACTTGCTTTTCTACTCTATTCCCTCTCTACATCCACTTCTGCTGTCTACTCTGTTTCCCCTTCTGAGTGAGAGTCAACCATTCTTCCTTGGGCCGTCCTTGATATTTATCTTCTTTGGGTCTGTGAATTCTAATATAGTTATCTTGTTATAAATGGCTAATATCTGCTTACAAGTGAGTATATACCATGTATGTCTTTCTGGGTCTGGGTTATCTCACTCAGGATGATCTTTTCTCATTCCATTCATTTGGCTGCAAATTTTTACGATTTTCTTGTTTTTAATAATTGAGTAGTATTCCATTGTGTAAACGTACCACAGTTTCTTTATCCATTCTTCAGTTGAGGGACATCTGGGTCGTTTCCAGTTTCTAACTATTGTGGATAGGCTGTTATGAACCCAGTTGGTTAAGTGTCCTTGTTGTATGTTGGAGCATCTTTCAAGTATATGCCCGGAAGTGGTAAAATTGGGTCTTAAGGTAGAGCTATTCCCAATTTTCTGAAAATGCACCAAATGGATTTCCAAAGTGTTTGCTCAAGTTTGCACTTCCACCAGCAATGAAAGAGTGTTCCCTTTTTGCCACATCCAGGCCAGAATGTACTGTTAATTGAGTTTTTGATCTTAGTGATTCTGATTGATGTAACAGGGAATCTCAGAACCATTTTGATTCGCATTTCACTAAACAATAAGGATATTCAGCATTTTTTCTTTTTTATTATGTTTCTTGTTTTATATATACATTTATATTATTACACATATATACAATAAACTACCTACAACAAGAGGAACCACGATACAATCAGAAATTATATAAATGTTACATTCATGGTATGTTGGCTATTTGTATTTGGCAGCCTTGAAGAAACATCTTTTCTATCTTAGTGTGTCTAAAATTCTGAATGTAAATCAATTTCTAGCATATCTCATCTTTATCAACTTAAAACATCTATCTAGACTAAAAACATCTTAATCCCTAAAAAACTAAGCTTAATTGTAAATCTTAACTATCTGGTCTTCTACCCCATCAGAGACTTGAGAAGAAATAAAATTAATTATCTGAGTAGACAGAAGTACAAGTTAGCAGCTTCCAAAATGAGAAAAAGACAGAGACAGTTAGCTGCCTGAACAGTCACCCAAAACTCTCTACAATGTTGGACCATAATCTTCAGTCTTCTAGCCCAACATATCTAACAGACATATTTATGAGGCAGGAATTATTGAGGTACTTACCCTGCCTTGGTAGAGTTTGGCTGTCAACTCTGCCTGCATCCAAGCTTGCCCATTTTAGGCAGAATTCTGTCTGGGGCAGAAATGAGGATATTTTGTCAAGTGGCTGGTTTGCCACATTTGAAGTCATCTCCATAAAGAGGTTCTTTGATGCTCATTATCTTCTTTGAGGTAGGCTGGGTGTTGCCAGGAGTTAACCTGCCTTAGTGTCAAAGAATCTTTAAAAGAATAAAAACATCTTTAAATGCCATAATCCGTAGGTCTCTGAGATTTTTGAAGACCTTATCTCACTATTTTACTTTATCTTTCTATAGAATCATATCTATCTGTTGACACCTAAGATATATATTCTCTTGACAAAAATAGACTAGTAATTGACATGACCTTGATTTGATCAAATAACAATTTGTATTACCTAATTATCCTAAGCACCCTGAAATAGCACTTTCAAAGTATTGGAAGAAAACCTTGTCTTAAGTTGGAGCATTTCTTTATGTGCCTCTTGGTCATTCACGATTTCTCTGTTGAGAATTCTCTGTTTAGATCTATACCTAATTTTTTAATTAGACTATCTGGCTTTTTGGTATTTTCATTTCTTGAGTTCTTTATATATTTTGGATATTAGGAAAATGCATAAAGATGTAGGGCTGGTGAAGATCTTTTCCCAGTTTGGAGCCTGCCATTTTGTTCTATTGACTGTGTCCTCTGTCTTTCAGAAGTTTGTCAGTTTCATAAGGTCACATTTATTAATTGTTGATCCTAGAGCCTGACTTGTTGATGTTCTGTTCAGGAAGGTGTCTCCTGTGCCAATGAGTTCAGTGTAATAAGACAACTATAGGAGGTGAAAGGGATACAAATTGGAAAGGAAGAAGTCAAAGTATAAGTATTCACAGATGATATGATAATTTATATATTTTACCCCAAAAATTCTACCAGAGAACTTCTATACCTGATAAACACCTTTAGCAAAATGGCTGGATACAAAAGTAACTAAAAAAAAAATTTAGTATCCCTCATTTATTCAAATGATAAATGAGCTGAGATAGAAAGCAGGGAAACAATACCCTTTACATTAGCCACAAATAATATAAGATATCTTGGTGTAATTCTAACCAATCAAGTGAAAGACATATATGACAATAACTTCAAATCTCTGAAGAAAGAAATTGAAGAAGATACCAGAAGATAGAAGGATCTTCTATGCTCATGGATCAGTAGGATTAACATAGGAAAGATGGCCATCTTGATAAACTTACTTGATGCATTAGACTTTGATCAGCAATAGTTGGGCCCTAAATTTCAAACTCTGGTCTTAAGGGTAAAAGAAATCAGGAAATGAGTAGACAAGATAGAAACCCCTTACAAATCTCAGTGCGGTAACAGGTTTTCCACATCCATTCCAGCCTTCAGCAAGGTTTTAAGATGAGAAACAAATTTTGAAAAGCAACACATCCTCAGTGCTGGGAGGAAGACTGCACATATAATTGCAGCCATGCAACTGTTACCAGTAAGAGACAATCCTGTTTTATTTAAAACATACCTAATCTTCCTTTGCAGATTATCAGCAAAGGTAACAAAAATGTAAAGTGTTTGCTCACCTTACACTGTTACACTCTCACAATCGTGTTGTCCTTTCTATGTACTAAGAATTAAAGTATTAAAACCAAAATAATTAATTTAACAATGAAGACTACACAAAATCACTTTGTTAATTAATTTTTTTAATTCACACCTTAGTCACAGAGCTCTACTGGGAAATATGCAAGTAAATTAATTAGACTTGGTAAAAATATGAATATTGCCAACTGTTTTGGGGAATACAGTTAGCTGATGCCCAGAATGGATATTTAGAAGAACCTGTGCCACATTGTTTAGTACAAACTTGTCATTCATTATGATGCAAGAAAATTTTTACATAGCGTTGCTCCCCAAAGTCAGAAATCTCTGTAGGATTTTCCAACAACTATGTAAATCAACTTATACTAGGAAATAAATAAGAATACAGTAATGCTTACCAGAAATGGATCTCCATTCTTTCAAAGCTGTGTTTAAGAAAAATATATGTGTGCATGAGAAAGTCCTTTGTCTTGCATTGTATACCAAAGAAGAAAGGAATGGATTAGTTCTAGTTATCTTGAGAGCTATTCATCAGAATTAAGATCCTAGGGCGGTAGAGCTGGAAGTCTCATGGAGAGGTCATGAAGCACAGTCTCCTCCTTATTAATCAAAAGGAGGCTCAACATATGCCCCAGCATGCACTATGATTTGTAACTTGAAGTTGACAGAGTATGGATTTCTGAGAACTGGAAGTAAATTACCTTACCATTTTCTGCCTTTGTACCAACCGTGTGTAAAACGAGGACAAGAAGAATATTTTTTTAATGCAAAGTAATCTGAAACGTGTGAGAAAAAGACATACTGACAAATTAATGCAACAGATTAAATTGTGACGAGTAGCCTTATGACAGAAAAATGCTTGCTAATAACTTATCAACCATATACAGCTCAATATTCAAAATAGGAACTACATTTGAAAAATGAAAAATAGCATGTATTACAAAATATTGGAAAATCGGCTCCCTGGTGTTTTATGTGTCTTGATCCTTCTCTGAGTTACTTTATGTGTCCTCTCAATGCCTCTAATTTCAAAATACTCAAAAGAATAATAAGTCTCCTGTTGTAAATCCTGGGTTAAAAATAGCACTGAACATTGCAGAAATTGGAGGAGCGGTACTTAGAATATTGATTAGCCAATAATTGCCATGCTCCTATAAAGGAGCACAGTTAGTAAGTGGACAGAGCATTCCACCAGAACTGATGCCCTAACACTTAATCAAGTTACAAAGCTTCCTCCTTCCACCACAGACACTGCCCAAATAGTAACTGAGGATCCTCACTGGTCAGCATCAAAATTGACAGAGTGGCCCCAGAACAGAGCTGTTTCTGATGCTTTGCAGTCTCTGTTCATCTGATGAAGGTCTTCTTTTATGGTCCCAAAAGAAATGATTGTGTGCAAGACAGATTCAGGACTATTCTTCAGTGACAGATCTAGAGCTACAATGGCCTTGCTTTTTGGCAAAGTTTTAAATTAAAAGATCGGAATGGCATGTCTTTGGGCTGTATATCCAAAATCCAACACAGATAACCCACATACCTGATGAAAATATAGTAATATGAATGAATCGACAGATGCATATTACTTTCCTCTCTCCAGTGCACTCCAGAGCATGATAATTACTATTAAAAAGCTATCATGTTTCTCTTCATTAAATATCAACAGACTTTGTGAGCCATAAATACTAAAAATTACAACCATCATCTATTTAAGTAGTCATGGAGTCAAATAATAATCTTATCTGGTATGTGTGTGTGTGTGTGTTGTTGTTGTTGTTGTTGCTGTTGTTGTTGTTGTTGTTTTCTTTGAGTTGAAGGAACTATTTTACTAGCTATCAGTAACTATAGTATACCTCTCTCTTCCTCACTCACAAAATAATATTGATACACACTATTCAACATGTATTCTTAATATACATCATAACTTTTATTTATATATCAACTTTATTTGGTCAAATGACGATTTGGGAGATTAGCTCTAATTCCAAGATATCTGTATTAATGGCAAATGTGCACACTGGTTAATAATAAAAAGGCATTGTAAATACAAAAATAATATTTAATTCTTGGTCAGTCTCTAAGCCAAGATAGACAATTCTAATCAATCACGTACTATGTACTCCTACAAAACAGTCTCCCTCTTTCCACCCATGATCTCATCAAAGGTCAGTGATGTCTGTGTCCATTTTCCTCTGTAGCCCAGTCATGTTCATCACTATCTATTCTTTGAAACTGATTTGGAAAGAAAACTACAAAGTGAACTTTCTTTAAGAATCTTTATTGCGTGAGCCCATGTGTCAGATGAAATCTAAGTTCTTCATGGTCAACAGAGGGGTCCTCATTCCTCATGTTCTACAGATATTGCTCCTTACTAATGATTTTGTATTTCTAAAAAGTCCTAGTATGTAGTTTTCTGATATTTTCATAACAAATTATCACAGAGCAGATGGTTCAACCAAGAAATTTCATCTCACAATTCTGGAAACCAGATGTCCCACACAAAAGATGTCAGTATGGTTTGCTTCTTCAAGAGGCTTCTCTCTGTGTCTTTTTATTTGGTCATGCTCTGTATTTCTTTTTCTTTCTTTCTTTACTCCTTCCTTCCTTTCTTTCTTTCTTATTTCCGTTTTTTAGGTGGCCTCCCTTCTTTGTGTGGTGGTATCTAAATTTTTTATTCTTATCAGAAAAGCCACTGTATTAGGTTAGGGATCATCCCAGAAACTATCTTCTGAGTTTATTACTTCTTTAAGGCCCTGGCTTCAGACACAGATAGAGCCATCTTCTGAGACACTGAAGGTGAGGGCTACAATATGTGGATTAGGTAGGTGAGACATAGCTCAAACAACCACACAAAGCCACATTACTTGGTATTGAATTATTCTGCAAATAGCAACTAAATTTCAAAATATGAAAAGTATTTCCATTTATATTTTAAATGATAGTAGGTTTATGTATCTATATGCTCAACTGAAAACTTCCAATCAGATGTTACATAATGGTATGGCATCAAAGACAAATTATGAGTTTAATTATTTATAATATATTTTCCTCTTTGTGGCCCTTATGAGTCAACATTTGTAATTACCTCTACTATGTAACTTATATTCCTATATAACAATGACTTTAGACATTAAATTTTCTGGCTGTAATGATTCTCTCAATATACCCAGGTTCAGCATAATAGCAATTACAATACATTTATGTCCTCATTCTTACTTCTATTTTGATATTATGAGTCCATATTAATTCACATTATAGATGGCCTTCCTTCTTCAAAGTCTTGTTTCGTAAACACGGTTTTCAGAATTTAAATCATTAAGCCCTGAGAACACAGCTTAGGTGTATGTGTATTCAGGTATTAATATATTTCATTCAAATAGAAAACCCAGATATCTTTATTTTACTATACAATACAAATGATAAGTCTAGTCTACTATTTGCTCTTTGGCAATTGAAATTTATTTTATGTGGTTTTGTTTATGTGCCCGCCGACCTCTCATAGAGTTTCATGAAAAGTTGAAATTCAAATTCGGCCCAGAAAGTGGTAAGTTTTTCTAACTGGAGATAAAAAGAAGGAAGCATCTTGGAAATGTCCACAGAATAACTCACAAACTCAAGGCCATGGAAACAGGAACACAATGGACAGAATGCTGGCTATTAAAAATTCATAGCATTATAAGGAAGTCTGAACAAAATTATTTGAAATTATTCTCTATAGTTATCATGTTTTAAAAATTCTGCTAGCATAGAAGACCTAAAAATATAAGCCAGAGAACAAAGTTGCAACTTAGAACTAGATGCTCGAAAATCAGACAGAAAAGCAAAACAAATAAACAAACAAAAAAACATGACTGGCTTTGCAATGATTGTGTTGTTACTTCTTAAAATCAGTTCCTACAAACTGAATCAACTCACTACCATCTGCTGTAGAAATATCATAAAGGTATGGAAAACAAATGTACAGAATCGGGCAGATACTTTTAATCTCTTGGTTTTCTCTCATTTTCTTTGCTTGGTTTCTCTCATTTCCTTTAAAATTAGAAATCAACTGCCAAAAGGTCCCTCTTTCCATTTAATAACTGCATAAAAATAATTTTTTATCATTTCGTATCAATAGTATCCAACAAGCACGAAAATGCTAGAAATGCTGAGTATTTATCAGAAAACAAAGAGCAGCCCTCTCTCGAGTCACCTTGTACTTGAGCTGACAGATTGACTCACAGTGAGACGTGACGCTTTATGGTTTTGTTGGCCAGACTTCCATCTGCATGACTGTTTGTGGTATAAGAATATCCCTGCCTTGGCCACTGTTCTTTTCAGCACAGCTTTACTCGTTCAGTGCCCTTTAGCTAACCTTGAGACAACACACGAAGTCAGTCTTAGGCATTTTGCCTTTTACCAAATAAAACTGCATTAAATATATGCATGCCTGTCTCTGTGTGCACAACTGGAATAGCCTAGGACCGCTGCCAAAAGGAAAAGTCTCCACACAAGTTTGAACAGCAAGTGTCTTTGACTTATTGCTGTGATTATTTTAATTGCTCATCTACTTGGTGGGAGGCTGCAGGAAGCTGTTTTGAAGTAATCAAGCTGAGATGGGCCCTTCTATTTATAATAGTTCTGAAAATTCTTATCCCCTTAAAGGCTTAATTGCATTGTTCTTTAAAAAAAAAAAACAACAAATTCACTGTTATTTCTTCTTGCCATTTTTGTTGCCTAAATCCAATAATAAATATTTGATAGTTTCTTAGTTATTATACAAATAAGCATAAATTATCTTTCATTTGGTAAATTAAACACAAAGCACTCAACGTCCATTAAGGAAGCTGGAGTACAATAGAAACCTTCTATAATATATCAATACCCTGTAGGCAGCCTCGAGAAGAGAGTAATCTTATGCATACCATCTAAGTGAATACATTTATTTCTTATGAGAAAAGACAGTGTTGGATTTCTCTCCAGCCTTGGATCAATATTGAGTCAGTATTCCATTGTTATGATTGGTATTATTAGATGAGTGAAAAGTACAGAATCAGCAGGCATTAGCACCTTGTTGGACTTAACCCTTTGCTGTACCCTTCCACTTTGCTCTTCTCTACTATTGTGATTTGCCTAAACCACCTGCAACATTGCTCAAACACAAATAAATGACACCTGAATAGCTTCTTAACTCTGTACCTGCGGATTTTCTCAGCCAGAGTCTAGCAATCAGTTTCAGTTTGCTACTAATATGATTTTATAATTTTTGGGAAATTAAATAACTGAAATCCATAAAAAAATCATCTATAAAATAGACACTAAAATTGACAGTGACTTTCCTTCTTCTTAAATTCTCCTCCTAAAGCAAATCTCCCCTTTTTCCATAAGTCTGTATCAAAAGTATGTTTGGACTACAAGAACTCTTCCTTTTTTCTTCCTGTCCACCCTCATCTATCTTTAATTCTTCTTCAGCAATGTAAGTACTAACAAAGCCAAGAAACGCTTATGTGCTAATAGCTAGCTAAGTTCATAAGTTGGGATCCCACAACATGAAACATTGAAACCTGGAGAATCCTAAGAGACGGAGTCTTGCCCCTCGGTTTTGAAGAAGAAGGGCATTATAATCTGAAATTGTAATTGGCTTACTGAAAAGCACCAAGTGGCAATGTTAGATAGATACAGTAATTCTTAGCACGGAAAATAATTAAACTCTTAAAATTTCACTTCCATGTTGTACTCAAGGGAAAAAACTTGAATATAAAAGAAGCTATTTTCAGATATTCCCTACAATGTTAAAGAGAATTATTTCTAGATGTGTGGGAGTTTTCACAGGAAAATGTGGTTTTATCTTCACAATCGTTTCTCGACGACCTTGTACTTTTCTGTATGGGACCAAAATGAATGCGTATATACAAACACAAGAGTCGAGCTCTCTCTTCTGAGTTGTTTTTAATAACTGCAGTACCTTGTGATCCTACAATATGCCTGCCTCAGAATTTGTTAAGCTTCATAAAGATCACAATCTAACACTATAAAGGGAGGATCTACTAGACAAGATATCTAAAAATCTTAGCGATCCTTGCATTGAAGCAAGGTCTGTAGAGATGTAAATCCCTCCAAACTTAAGTCCAGTGGGAGATGTGCAGAGAAACAGGAGAAAGCAATCTTCAGTGAGCGAACTGAACTCAGGAAGGCTTAGAATGACAGTGCAAACCTATACCTGACTATGTTTCTCCTAGGGAGACATTCTTCCTAGATGGATTCTAGTAACTGTTTCAACATTCCTATATACTGTCATTTCCTAGTGACTTTCATAGAGAGGTGACAAATTACTAGTAGCTGTTTCAATAGGTGCTATGAGAAAGAAAGAAATATTGGCATTTCATATACATTGAAAAAAATTGTTAAGATGGTCCTTTCAGTCAAAAACATTATCAGGATTAAAATACAGTGAATGGACTCTATGTCAATAATTCAGAATTGACACGTCTTTAGCTGATGCATCATTATTGGGTATCCTGATTACAGATCACTAATTTTACAACTTTTACTTAACAATTGTATGTCCAACAAAAATAAGGCATAAAAGCAAAACAGGTATGAGAATCTCAGATGGACCACTCATGTGAGTTCACAACCATCAGCTGTGATAATTAGTCCTCAGAATTACTATGTATGAAATTATCTTCATTTGATGATGTACGGTTGCTCAATTATCACTTTCTACATAACTCCTTGGTGTTTTGCCCAAATGACACTCATCTAAAATCAAGGGAAGTTCTGCACTTGAAAGAGGGACATAAAATACTAAAGAATAATGTACAAGGTATTTTTAAAAGCTGATCACACTAGTTTGCTATCTTGCCTTTTGGAAGATGGTTATATTTGTTTTTCAACTCCTATGCTGCCTTGGGTAGAAATTCACCAAGAATAGATATCCAGTGTCCATGATTTGAGTGATTGGCTGATCTATTCCTGCCTCTTTCCTTCTAATGGTTGTTCAATAAATCATATAGTAACTACTATGGTTGCTGCACTGAAATAGTCAAGTGAAAAAGAATATCCTTTCTCTCTTGGGCAGTATTTTCTGCTAACAGCACACTTGTCAAAGCCTTTGAGTATCCCAGTGACAAGCACCAGATAAACATATAAATAGCCAGATAAATAACTGACAAAATACTGTACATTGTTTGGAGATAAATGTAAGCACACCACAAATGTCAAAATCAATCCTTGGTGTCCTTTTCTAAAAGATGTTTCTAGACTAAGATCACATTATGACATTCATATTACAGAGCAAGACTTTGAAATATTCAAATGATTTTTGTTGGACAATACATATTTTCTGATAGTTGAGAATAGTGCAATATAATAATGCAGTTTATTTCAATTCTGTAAGAAGGCCTGAATGAATGTATTTGTTATAAGTGTTTGGGGTCTTCATTATAAAGGAGAACTGCAAAGAACCCATACAAGCCAAATAGTATTTAATACCAATGAAGCATAACTTTTAGAAGGCTAAAATGATTGTGAAATTATAAAAATCATAATTTTTCCACTTTTATGAAAAGAAGATTATAGATGCCACAAATAAAACATGCACAGACGAGGAAAACACTCAACATGTAAAACTTGGTCCCTAGATCAGAGCACATGCAGTGTGTTTTTGTTTTCAGAGGGACTGTTCCATATGTTGGTCGACCAGACCTGCCAGGCCATTTGCAGGCTCTCCTGCTGGGCTTATCCTGAGTGTGACACACACCATGCAGAGATGGTGATATATAGAAGCCGGTAAATTTCCACTACGTGTCACAATCGTAAGAAAGGCAGAGCCTGGTCCCTGCTGACTGCCAGAGATGGTATTAGGTGGCTTTCTAGAATAGCAGTAGCAGAAATCTCCATCAACATATTTTAACCTTCAGAGTTATTCAGGCACATTCTGATCTCACCAAATGGGCTGATAAGAGTGAAGTACAAACTTGGCATCAAACAGCTGTTTCCAGACAACCAATGTAAGGCACAGTTAGGGAGAGATTTTTTTCCCTCTTCTTAGATACAGTCAGTGCCTTTCAAGGTTAAGTAATCTGTAACAGTTTTCCATTGCATAGAAAAAAAGAAGAGCTATTATTTTAAATGTATCAAAACACAACAGAATAAAGAAAAAGAAGACTTTAAAAAAAAAAAGAACATCAATACGAAGGTGAAACCAATTAGTTTCTCATGCCAACGCACTAGGCAAACATGAGACGATGCAGTGGATTTGGTTCTAATTCAGCTTCAGCAGGGTCCATGTTTCAGTTTCCATCTTTTGTCCTTTTTCCATTGGTGCTTATCGTGATATCTGATCTATTTGTAGGCTTAATGCAAGGACAGGGAAAGAGCTGACCTAACCTTAGCATTATAGGGGATTGTACTGAATGTGAGGGCAAGAGCAGGCAATTCCGCAGCTTCCTACTTGGACATGGGCCCAGCTTCAAGAAACAAAAATAGAAGTGTCTGAATGTAACTAAAAAATTCAGCCACATGGAATTAAAATGCCAGTTCCCCTCAGCCTTCCTTTTTTTTTTTTTCCAGTCATGAAACTTTCAAAGCCAGCAAATTCAAAATCTCATACAGTCAAAGACATTTTTTGGCAAACACCACTTGGGATTTCAGTGATACACAATGACTCAAAATGACTGCCATTTTCAGGAGTCCCCAACTGGCTGCTCTTGTTCCGTTAAAATATTAAAAAACAAACAACAAACAAAAAATCCACAAACTATCAGGTTTCAAATGTAAATAAACAAACATATAAGGCCATCTTGACAGAACTCCGGGATAGCACTTTTTCAGTTGATGGGTTTCTTCATGTTCCTAAAACACACTTCTTATTAATGTTCTTTACCTGCTAAATAGACACTACTATTCAAAATGCAATTAAGAACCAAAAAAAGTTCCTAATGCTTTCACCAGCTTCTGTTTCTAATTTGCCCAAGGGCTGTGTTTAGCATATTCTCAATGTCACGTATTGAAAGGGGAACTGGAAACAAAAACTGATTTAGGAACCCAAGATTTACCATTGTATGGGATGATAATTTGATGAGCCTCAGGGTGACGGTATACACTAATTGTTTTTATGAATACTATGAATGTCTCCCACTATATTTCTGTCATCTGAGTGAAGCAGATACATCCTGATGTTTGAAAAAATTTGCATCTTTCCCCTTCCACTGCTTAATGACTTTTTTTCCTGAGTTGAAACTCTTTGATATTCAGGGGAATTCTTTGTTTGAAAGAGGTACTTAGGGTGCAATGGGAAATAAGAATCCAACCCAGACCATTTTAAACTCATGTTTATTTAGCATTCATCATTCTCTCCTCTAACATATGAATATAGTTTCCAAAACCACAAACCTCACAAGTGTTTAGATCCCAGACTTGTAAACAGGTTTGATTTCCTTTTATTGAGCGTCTTCCTTCCTTGTCCTTTATTGCATTCAGCTGGCTCTAATTCCTTTCCATGTACTTAAAGAAATGAAATATTTTGTCTGAATTAAACGCAATCATGTGTTTGAAAAGATCAATCCAGAAACAACAGAAAAGTGAATTGTTTTCAATGAATCTGTTTACAGTAACTGAGCAACTGGGGGTTAGATGAATAAATAAAAAGACTGGTAATTTCATTGAATTATATTGTTCAATTTCAATTGTGTCTCTTAATGTAAACAGCTCAGTGATTGATGTATTATCGAATATTCGTGGAGTGAGTGTGTAATGAATATGTTTATGAATGACCCTGTGAGAGAAAAAATCAATGTTAGAAAGATTTCTCGGTTGAGTTGGAGTTTAGATGATTGGAAATTAAACTTTGAAATGTCTAGATTTTTAACACTGAGTACTTCAGACTTTCAGAGGGAAAATAAAAGGACCCGAAATGCAACATAGCAGTGAAGTGACATATGATAAAGAAAAAATGAAGTGTTTTTAACATATTTTTGCTATGTGAAGTCGTATTTCAAAGTAAGAATAAAACAAGGAGACAGGTATGATGGCACACATAAGAGCCTATCTCAAAAAAAGAGCAGGTTTATTGTTGTTGTTGCTGCTGCTTAGGAAAAGTAAGAACATTATTACTTCTGGCATTACTGTGGAGGGAAATCTGACAGATCTGTGTAAGGAAGACAAGGCTTGTTCTGGCAAAGAGTTCAGCGGTAAACAGTCCTTCATGAAAAGAAGGGTACGGCAGGAGAAGTGTGAATGTGCTGGTCATATAACAGCCACAATCAAAACCAAAAAGAAACAGAGGGGGAGATGTGGGGTCGGCTCTGTTTTCTCTTCATATTCAGCCTAAGATCCCCAACCCATCGTCCCACCAACATTTACAATGAGTCTTCCCACTTCATTCAACCCAATGGAGAACATCCCTTACAGACATACACAAAAATTTGCCTTCTAAGTAACTCTAGACCATGTGCATTTGCCAATTCATATTAACCACTACAACTCTTACCCCAGTATCATCAACTCATAATAAAATATGCCAGCATTTGAAAGCAGTCATGCTTTTCTTTCAGAATTATGTAATTACAAACTGTCAGGAAAATCCACTTATTAAACTAGCCGACAGATCATCAGTCTGTGAAAATACTACTTCCTGAGCCACATCCCCGGAGCATCGTACACGTCCAAGTTTCTGAAACGATTGACAAAGCAAAGCACTAACATCTTTTGGGGAGTACCCAGTTGCAAAATTTCTCACTTCCTCCTTTCTTCCTGACTCCTCTAGTTTTATAAATGTGCTTAAATTACACTCAGCTTAAAACTTAAGCTTTTCCATTTCCTGTCTCTGTCAATCTACTACCAACACTTCATATTTTATTTTGTTCCCACAGTATGCAAAAGGTTTTGTTTACCCATTTTTATTCATGTGATATATAGGAAGGTGGTGGCTGAGAGATTTCCCAGCCATAGACTAGAGCAACAACCAGCAGTACGATCTTTACTAGGGAACTTGTTAGATACAAAAATTTACCACAGGCCCAAACTAACTGAATCAGACCGTGCATTTAACAAGATTCCTTGGTGACTCGTACATGAGAGCTCATTAAGCATTGCCCAAGAAAAGAGGATAGATCTGCTTAAGATGTCTAACCCTGTAACTAGAAGAGCCAAAAATAAATCAACAACAACAACAAAAAAAAGATATCCCAGCTCTATGTTTCCAAACCCTAGTGTGGCATCAGTATAAATGTGATTTTTTTCAGAACAGCAATAGCAAGATCAACTAACAAATGTTTAGGTGTAGCCTCAGACACCTGAAAAAACAATCTCTGCAGTTGAGTCCAATGAGTCAGGGTGTGCTTCTTCTGGGCGATTTGTGTGGAGGTCTCAGTTTGAGAAATAGCATTCATGTAATGCACATAAGCTAAGTTAAAGTAAGTACTGGTCATCTCTCACCATTCCTTCATTTCTACGCCATTCATCTCCTGCCACATCCAACTCATTGTACCCTCTGTGTATATAAGTTAACAGCCAGTTTCATCCTTCTTTAATCAACCAATCTAATTACCTCTGTGTGTGTGTCTCCCTCCCTCCTTTTCTCCCTCCCTCTGTATCGCTTGCTAGCCATTCACTTTTCAACCAACTCTAAGTTTCAGATAATGAGTTCATCATGAGTATTTCAATGAATCCCCCAAAACCTCTTAAATAAGACAACTATTTTTACATGCCCTTAATGGATCTCTAGTGTACCCTAAAACTCCCCCATCCCATCTTCCACCATTGTGTTTTGTTAAGCATCTGAGAAAACACATGTGTCTCTAGATCAGCTTCTGATCATTTTAGCAACGCGGTCAAAAGTAGTGTCATTCAAGCTCTTTCCGTGGAAAGCATTCCTTAGGCTCCTGCCCTAAAGCCAAATATGATTCAGAAAGTAGCTAGTGAAGCAAAGTGTCATGGAATTATGCTGAGGATACTTGGGCCAAAGCAGGTTGTCACAGTCTGGAAGCCGTTCTTTGAATGGTTAGCAAACGTTCCCAATGTGAAGCCAAGCAGGCGAACAGGGAAGGAAGCTAGGGAGACCTCAGGTAGAGTTCCGTATTCTTTGAACTGCTGAAGTTAGGAGCATAGTGGGCTTTTGAGAACTTCAAACGTCCCTATCTTCTAAGAAACAGAATAGGTGGATTTTACTGTGGTCTTACACTAAATCCAGTGCCTTGTGTTTGTGTTCAGATCTCTACTTTAAACTTGCTGCTGTTTCTAACCATGGGCGCATCTCAAAATTATCAGTGTGGTATTAAGGAGAGTTTGTCCGTAGTGGCCTAGCTGGAGACCATACTTTTGAGCTACAGAAAACCCTTGACATTTTATTTTATTTTATCATTTCTGTTTTTACCTATCCCAAAAGTAGTTCTTATATCAAATCAGATGTATCTTACTATGCTGATTTCCATACTACAGCATCTTGTAAAGCAGCACCCTACAGCACTAGTTCTGGCATAGGACCCTTTGTTACAACATTCCAAGCTATTCCCAGAATGCTGCTGTGGATGTTCCACTCACCAATCTTTTGTAACAAAACACCACATGACTTCAGATTCCACTAGCGTTTACTCTGTCTCACAAATGACTTCCTTCTTTATGTACTATCAAATATGGGGTCCCTTTCTTTTAATAAGCTCTACTTATATCCTATATGCCTCCTCTATTAACTAGACAAATATTTAACTTTATACCACTTACCAGGCATGAGCACAAAGACCGCGTGAAGAGGCTCCAAGTTATCACAATCAATTACCTTAAAGGCCCAGAGACAATAAATGAAGCCATTCAAAAACAAGAAATTGATGCTGGCCTACAGCCTTGACAACGTGCACACTTGTGGTTGTTTTAAAAATAAGAAACAAATTAAAGGGCGGCAGTATTGGATAGCATGGAAATCCTGCAATGCTAGGGAAAAAAGAAACCTAAATGGTATGCATCCCAGTCTCTCTTACCTCTTCCTTAAACAAAGATGATGACAGTAGCAATAACAGGAATTCTGCACATCAGTCCAAACAAGATCTAATGCTGCTTTATAAACAGAAAAGTACCACATTGTTCTCATAAATTGGCTCTTCACATCGAAATCCTGAGGAATTGTTCCAAAAGATTAACTTCTCATGTATGTGTAATTCCTCACAAGTAATTGCTGCAAATATTTTTTTTTACTCTTTAACAGCTTTGTGAATTTTTTAAATAAGATGAGGAAAATCAATAACAACAAACCTAATGCATATTTTCCTACATTCAAACCTTCATGATGAAATACCAAAATTAGATATGCAGATGTTTAAGTATATAGGTTTCTAATGTATTTTTATACTTTTTAGAAATGCTATATTAAGTTCAAATCATTAAGGGGAGATCATAAAATATACAAAACCGTACAATGCACACGGTTACTAAGTGCATACTTATGTAAAGGTCAGCCCTCAACTAAGGCACATGTATCCTATTAAAAACAACCCTATAAATGTGATGTTGTTGCACCTTGGTGTTATTAAAAAATGGGGATTGCCATCAGACTCACGAAATTAACTAAAAGGATGCTCTTTGTTTGACGGATTTGAAACATTTTGTGTAATTATATGTTGCTTTTTATTTGAGAAATTCATCAGCATGCAAAATTTATCAGAAACAGTGGTAAGTTAGTTCCTTTTTCACAGTCTCGCCAACAGCAGCTATAAAGAAAACACTAGAAGGGAGATTTAATCGTAGATATTTATAAAATATCTCAAATGTGTACTTTTTATTGCTACGCATACTTTGAGTGTCTAACTTTTCTTCTAAAACAAATGTTGTCTTTAGCTTATCTAAAAATGCCAAAGAAGGCAGGCCCTAATGTCTACCACAGTTCAGGAAAAACAGGATGTTCCTTTGTTGTTTTACAACTTCACTTGAGGTTGTCTGGGTCCTTTGTAAAACTTAGTTTCATATTTTAGTGAAGTCAGTCGTGTTCTGGTGTGTGTGTGTGTGTGTGTGTGTGTGTGTGTGTGTGTGTGTGTGTGTGTGTGTGTGTTTTCAACACCGCTGACAAGTAAATGTGCCGCTCTCTTCTTTAAAACAGCTCAAAATCAGCAAACAAATAATATATGAGGGATTAAAAAAACAGCTCTGAAAAAGACAGGTGACAATCAAAGTCATATCTCCCTCTATGGATGATTAGTCTAAGATGTATAATGAACAAGAAACAGCTTTACAAGTGATCAAATTCAAATATTCTAGAGACTTGCTATGACAAACATTTGTGTCTCTGTCAGCCAGGGGGCACATACAGGAAGCAGCAAGAGAGTAATTAGTGGAAATATGACAATGGGGAGCAGCATCCAATAACATTAGTTAAAATGACTGCAGAGTAAAACGGTGAAGCCAGCAAGGCAAAAAAGCAGAACTGGAAGAGATTTCCAAAAGGGCGAGGCTGTAACCCAAAGAAGCTTAACCTTGAAATAGTATCTTTTAAAAATTAATCATTCCAATATAGCATGCCCACTGTTTCTTTGCAGGTCAAAATAAATTACCCTTTTCCTGGGATGGCAAATGACAATAGGCCTACAACAGGGTTCTTAAAATCCACTTAGGAAGCAGATCATTTGAAATAATGAATTCTGCATGTCTTCCTTTTAACATCCGTCACCTTGAACATGGAATGTCAAAGAGCTTGAAGTTACTCGTCACCTTCCAATAGCATCAATATGCAGACACCATGGGGGCCCAGCAAAGCAAGTCTGCAGGATCTCCCTAAGCTTTCCTGCACTGCATGATTTAAAACTAATGAAAAATCCAGGTTCTGTACAATCTTCACCCACCGATTTCCCATGCAATCGCTAACACTTTTTCCACAGTGTCAAATCATCTCTGATGGTAATTTTCAGTTTCTTTTTCTCTCAAGATCCAGCTGATCAAAGTGAGGTTCTTACATCCAGAGTCATCACCTTCTGCAATTCTCAGTCAGTTTTCCTTCAGTGAAAACGACAGCTGCCAGTGTCTGCCAGAATTTCTCTATCTGCCTCAACTTTTGGGTTTTTTTCATCTGTACCTCTTCCTTTGAGACCACACTTTCTCTAATAAAACCCAAATTCTTCTCTTGGTGAGGATGGTGGCTTAAGCCTCTGGTCACAAGGGGAAAGAAAACAAGTTGAGTGCAGACTGTACAAAGACCACCCTGGTAGAGCTGAAATTACTCACTCCCTGATTGTTACCATCGGATATTGGAAAGCACAGACTCTAGTTAGAGGTGCCTGGGCCTTACTCTTTAATTATGTTACCCTCATTATCATGTAGTCCGGAGTAGTGCTAATGAGGCCAGAAAACAGACAAATTTACAAGTAATGCTCACATTTTAGCCTGATTAACGGCTAATTTTCCACATCTAAAGGTGAAAGCGAGAGCAGAGCCTGTTCCTCTAACATGGTGGGTTCTCACTTAGGAAGCATAGAGTAATAAAGAACAGGAAATTATGTGTGCATCCTGCTACCCTTCCTCCCTAGAGGAGGGAGGGGACAGTCAGCACTGTGAGCCAACATCACAGGCTGGATACTGCCACTGTTGAAACTTTCTCGAATAGTCTGCACCTCAGAGAAGAGTTTTCTCAGTATAATATACTAAGAAAAATAGGAATGTTCAGAGATGTGTTTAAGGGTTGGCTAGAACTAAGGATTAAAATCTTCTCTTCCTGCTTCATTCATCACTGCATGAGTAGTGATATTTTAATGACAGTTATCACATTTTATTAATTCCCAGGGAATTTCCATATGCCTTGAATTACTGTCGGGAGAGGGAATAAATGATACTCATACCCACCCCACTGATGAGAAATGTGTGTCAGTCTTTGGGTTGATACTTATCCTGATGAACACTCACACAATTTCAACCCACGTCACTCTTGACCATTGTGTTGAATTATAGGATTAGCTTAAAAACCTAGAGGAATTTTTCACTACTATAAGCAGATTTTCTGGATTTTTTTTTTTTTTAGCATTCAAGCTACGATTTGGGCCTTATAACATCACGACTTAACAGCTAAATTAAACACCCAGATCTCTAAATTCTGTTCGGCCTCACTAAACATGTATGAATATTTACATTGTGGCAAGGTTTAGGTTCAGACCAAAGTATTTACATGAGGCAACTGAGTGGGTCAGAATTATTAAGCCATGTGCATACTCTAGTATTTTATTTATTAAGCTGCCTTGTAGCTTTATCCTTGCATCTCCATAAGTTACAGCTTAGTCTTGACTTTACTGAGAACACAAGGCTACCTTATGCGTTTCTTTCTCTCTGACTTTGGCTCAGCATAGCCCAATAATGCCTGCTAAATGGATTACTACTGCCAGAAAAGGCTTGTTAAATGAATGATTCTATCAATCAATGAAGAGGCACTGAAGACAAGACGTATATTCCTGGCAGAAATCCTGTCATGACAAGAGTGTGCAATTAAAAAACCAAATTAGTATCTAACAACTTGAACTCCTGCGTACTATACCAAGAAGCCTCTTCGAATGGGAGGGGCATCTGTCTAGAACAACAGCAGTATAATAGTTAAATCCACTTCATCATTAAGTATTTAATTATGCCTTCTTACCTACTCATTCGGGGAGGTGTTGTTCTTAATGACTGGATTACAATTAGGAGAGAGTTCAGATGCTCAAAGTAACATAGGAAGAAATTTGGAGTTTAAAATTAAGTAACATTTTGCACAAACCACACAAACCTTCGAGCCCTATTAAAATCACTGATAAGTAATCTCAGAAAAACATTCTTCAGTAATGGCTGACTGGGCTCTTGCAGCAAAGCAAATTGTTTTTTCTTGGCACAAGTCCTACAAGCAATAGGCAGCAAGAAATTGTTTCTTCTACTCATGCAAGTTCTTGTGAGCATCTACAATTCTAATGCCAAATTTGGTGCTATCTCAGAAGCCACATCAACTGTGAAGAAAATTGCCAGGAACTTTACCAGGACAGTGAGTGAATTTCAGCAGACGCCATGGTTTCAAGAAGGGATCCTCCTGTGCTATTGTGCCCCCTACAAAAAAAAAAAAAAAAAAAAAAAAAAGCACTTTCCATGTGCCTAACAGAGTTTTAAGCTGATTTATTGGACTTAATTTGTTTGTTAGTATTGGAATATGCATTGTGCATGGGCTCATGTGCACCAGGGCACAAGGATGAAGGCAACTTGTGTGGATCTATTCTGTCCAATCCCTTTGGGTGTTTGATGTGGAATCCAGGGATCAAATTCAGGTGATCCGACTTGAAGGCAGGCACCTTTACCCACCGAGCCATTTCACAAACCGAAGATGCAAGATTCTTAAAACTTACAACAGCTCTTCCATGGGCAAGAAGTTTTGTGTGGTTATAGCCATTGTGTTAACATGGAGGTATTAGGTGTAAAATAAGTTAAGAAGAAATTAATATGAAAAGAAAAAAAAAGAGATGAAATGGACATAGGTGCTGTATAATGAATCATTGGAGGGTCTGCAGTTGCATGGCCAGCTAGGTTAAGGCTAGAAAACAATTAAAGACCAAGGATTTAAGTGGTGTTTGAATGGAAGAAGAGTATATAACTGAGCCAGCAGCACTCTAGCATATAAGGAAGAACCTATACGGGATGCTGAAGAGCTAAGGTTAGCTTCATGGATTGCACGTGCACACTTGGGATGGAAGTATGCAGTATGTATTTTGAGACTCATTTTCATCTCTGGTGGCTTCCTTGCTTATTGGGTGGCGAAAAGTCGCCTTCCACTAAGCAAGATCTAAGTAACTATAGAAATTTGTTACTTTGCCAGGTAATATTGTATCTTAAAACTGATTTTTTTTGTCTGTTTTTACACAAAGAGCCAAGAAAGGTTGGAGCAGGGTTACATGGAGACAGGAATTATGCAGCTGCTGGATTCTGGAGATTTCCTGTGAGATCACCCCCTGGAAGGTGAATAGAGAGTCTGACAGTATGTGACAAGCTGTCATCTTCTTGGCAGCTCTGAAGCTAACCTGCTCAATCATTTCCATCCCGTCCCTCTGCGGCCTCTGTCCTGGAAACTAGACTGAAGAATGGGCTTTGTTTATTTAAGGAGGGATATTAATTAATTTGGCGTATTAAATGAGGGTGTGTGGTAATAAGGCGAGAAAATTAAGAACCAGATTACCGTCCCCATTTTAAACAATTCTTTCCAATGAGAAGAACAAATAAGAATTTTTTAAATTCACTTCGGGAGACAGAGGCAGGAGGATCTCTGTGTGTTTGAGGCCAGTCTGTTCTACAAAGTGAGTCCAGCATAGTCAAGGCTATGCAGAGAAACCCTGTAACAAACAAAACAAAACAAAAACAAAAACAAACACAAACAAATAAACAAAAGACTATAGAGATCCTCATTTTATAATTCTTCCCATTTAAAAAAGCATTTGACTTCTTTTCCTCATAGTATTTTTCACTTTTAGAGTGAAAACAACAGAGCAAGAGATAAAAAAATGAAATAGGAAAATAGTCAAATAACAGAAATAATAGCATCAAAATGGCTATAAGCAAAGGAACAGCAGCAAAGATGAGATAAAAAGTAATTAAAATTTCGCTGATATATCATCCCATTTTACTTTTTCATTTGTGTTGCTAATTTGTGTATGTGTTTCGTGTGAATGTATTCTCTGTCTGTCTCTTGGTCTCTGTCTCTGTTTGTCTGTCTGTCTGTCTGTCTGTCTGTCTGTCTGTCTGTCTCTCTCTCTCTCTCTCTCTCTCTCTCTCTCTCTCTCTCTCTCTGTGTGTGTGTGTGTGTGTGTGTGTGTGTGTGTGTGTGTGAACACATGGTATGTTTGCCCATGGTACAAAGGAGGTATAGGTCTTAGGTGTCTTCTATTGCCACACACCTTATTTTCAGACACAGGGCTGCTCACTGAACTTAGAGCTTCCCCTTTTGTTAGAGATCTCCAGTGATCCTCCTGTCTCTGCCCTACTAAGTCTTGGGTTATAGGTGTATGATGCTAGGGCTGCCCTTTATGTGAATCCTCAGTTCCTCATGCTTCTGTGCCAAATGTTTGCTCATTGTCTACACCAAATTATTATTTTATGAAAGGAAATAATCAGAGAGATTATGCCAATTTAATAATCAGAAAATTATGTCGATTTATAATAGATTTTGAGAGTCAATTGTGGATTTATCCTTATCCCTTAATGAACTTTAGTATCCATTTTTATTGTCAAAATACTGAACGCTTTGAGTAGAAATTCTTTATGTTTAGTGTGCTAAAATTATAGTATTTCTGCTTTTGTCTATGAGTGCAGTATCTCCCACAACAGATTATGGTTTTCTTCAGTGGTTGTTAAAGACTGAAGAATCTATTTGGTATTGGAAGAAACTACAAATCTCTGAAATATGTCCATAAAGGGAGTGGAAGGAAAAAAAACAACATTCCATGAGCTGTATGTAGCTGTAAGGAATGTTTCAATGTGGCAAAATTCCAAAGAAGGAAATCCAAGTGGAGAGACAGAAAAAGAAAATAAAAGCAACACAAAAATACCTTCAAACGTGAATTAAACTTCTCCAGGAAATATAATGTCTCAAAAGTACTGTTTACAGAGCTGGAGAGATGGCTCTGCCAAAGGTCCTGAATTCAATTCCCAGCAACCACATGGTGGCTTACAACCATAACCATCTATAATGAGATCTGGCGCCCTCTTTTGTCATGGAAGTGTATATGCAGGCAGAGCACTGTATAATAAATAAATAAATGAATGAATAAATAAATAAATAAATCTTTTAAAAAATAAAAATAAATAGAAAAGTACTATTTGCAAAAATCAATGTCCTGAAAGTTATCACTGAACAAATGCAGGCTTTTCTTATGAAAGCAGGGCTGTTTGGTACATTTACTGCATGTTGTCAACACTAATTCCATTTTATAATAGGAGAAATGTGAAAGTAAGATTAAGTGCTCTGAGATTCACCTTGAAGACATACTCTCAGAAGACCTCCACAGACTCCTGACCAAGGTTTCCACAGGAGGCTGTTCCTTGCCTTTGCTGAGGAATCAATCTGCATAGCACCGTGAGCCTACTTCATCTTCTAGACTACTCAGGAATCTATGGTAAGGAAGAAACAGATGATGACTTTATTGTTCATAGATTAGCCACAGCAAACCCCTGCCCAGGCCCCCAGAGAAATGATGGAGAGCACCAACATTTATTGTTATTTACTTTATCCCAGACTTAAAACTTCAAAAATTGGACAATCTCTAGATACACAGCACTATTCCTGACACAAGTAATAAATGTATTCATTTTCTCAATGTGAGTTGGTCTTCATATGACCAGTACCTAAAAACAGGCTGGCAGAGCTCACTGACTATTTCAGTGATACAAAGACATAGCCTTGAGCATTACGATCTCACTCTTAGGCTTTAGGATCTGCATAATAATATACACACACTTACACAATACTTTTTAAAAAATCACTTCTTGAAGGCCTTTGGCTTTTTTTCTGTACTGGATGAGAAGATCAAAACTGCATCTATCAAATACCCTTATTATAAGTTAGTTTGGTTACTATTTAGGAGTATCTTTGTGTGGAATAAAAAATGTGCCCTGTGCTTAGTAAATGCCATGCTAACCCACACTGGTTCTCCAAGAGCCTGAGCCTCACAAATTCTTCACATTTCTCCTTTGATTTTTATCTTAAATGCCCTGAACTGCTGGACCTGAGCCTACATCTATTCTCTAGGGACAATAGTCAAACATGCCATTGATCACACCTTTCTACTTCAATGAAGATAGACTCTAGCCTTACTGTGGAATTTCATAAAATTCCTTTTCACTTAACCAGTTTCTTCAACTGTGCAGTGATTTGAGATATTCTAAAAGGCCCCTAGAGCAAAAACAGATATATTGGTATTTGTACCTCCAAAGCATTTTCTTACTAGTGGTTTCTAAAACCATTTCCAAGCAACAGATGCTGAAATATATGAGACTAGATCAAGTAGTGTTATATCATATTATTATGTGATTCTTAAGTTTCTAGGTAGCCTTGCCTTAGGTTCCCAGTTTATCATGAGCATAAATCCTCCAATTCTCATCGAAGAATTTACATGGAGATATAAAATCAGCTTCATGTTTAAAACATCTAAACTGACTTTGCCATTGAAAAAAAGGTTACATACGAAGAATAGAGGAGAGTCTGCTTACAGCCATGTTTCCAAGTCATGTGTAGGTTGTATAATGTGTCCATGCTCACAAGAAAAGAGAAAGATATAAAAGGCCATGTGGTTTTTAATGAGCCTTGATAGTTTCTAAGGAGCATGATGGAGACAAGGAATGGTTGGTGTTGTGGCTTTCCAACACATGTTCTGCCATTTTTCTGAAGAAACATGACTCTAAGCAGCAGTTGAGTGGCCTCAACAGCGTGCTTTCCTGGTAAATGCCCAAGACTTAAGTATCAACCTTTGATAGATGGAAGAGCTTAAAACTTGGATCTTTCAGATTGTTCAGTGTGGAATATACATCTCTGTTTACAAGCAAACTCCAGAGAGCAGAGAGTTCAGAGCTTTCCAATCATGAAGCTAGGACAGAGCTGGAAGAGCAGCGAAAGCAAGGAGGATGCCATGTCCTGTGAGTGTTCATCTCAGTTTTGAAGCAAATCAAAAAAAAAAAAAAAAAAAAAAAAAAAAAAAAAAAAGAAAAAAAAAAAGAAATGGCTCTCCCATCTTAAAAGCTTAGCAAAAAGAATCCATCCTCTGAGATCTCCAGCAAAGACTTCAAGCTGCAACCTTGTTTCTTCTTTCATCCAACACATTAAAGAAAAGGTGGAGAAAACAGAAAACGGTAGTGAGAAGGATGAAGATGAAAACTGAACCTTTTCCCTGGAACCTAGGAAGCATACATATTCATATTTAAACATGAATAGGCCCTCTAACAAAGTAAAGGGTTCCCACTGGAACTCACAGGGGAAGCCGATGACAGCAAGGAATTTATTATCCTTAATGCAAAGATCAAAGGTCCCGAAATCTCTTATCCAACTTGGCATTGTTGGGAAATATTTTGTGTGATTCGTCTTAGGACAGATGGAAGAGAAAAATCCATATTGTCTTATATGAAAATACATAAGGATATGAGTATGACAGAAGAGTCTCACCATCACAATGCACCTGTTGTAAAAAGACAACTCCTTTCTCTTGACTACAGTACAAACTTTGCCCTCTTCCCAACTGACTTAACCAGCATCCTTTGCCTCTTTACTCCTATGATTTCAATTCCCCATCACATATCCCCTTCCTATCCTAGAAAAGCCAGTGCTAGAGGCCTGGTTTCTACAAACAGAACAACTAACAAAACTAAGAAGAAAGCTATTTATTTCCTGGTTAGAAACATATTTCACAACCAACTCAGTGTCACAATCCTCCCAGAAGTGTCTATGATTTTCCTGCAGTCACTTCCCAGTTGCCAAGTTTAATACCTTAAAATGAATATTGAACATTCTTGGGCATTGCATAGACAGGGGGGAAAAACTATTTAGGGGTACTGAATTTAGAGAAAAGATTCAGATACATTGAAATCCTGTGAAAAGGTTTCCGTTTCCTTCATTTACAGAAGAATAAAACATCTCCCTGGGAAAGGTAAGAAAATACACAAGTGTACCTAAGTTTAAAGATGCAAATGAGTACAAACCTCAATAGAATTTACCCCTTGCCCACAGTACCTCAGTAGGCATGGTGGTTTGAATAAAAACTGTCTCCAATAGGCTCCTATTTTTGAATACTTGGTGCCCAGTTGTGACACTGTTTGAGGAGGTTAGGGAAGGATTAGGATTTGGAGCCATGATAGATGATGTACTTTAGTGGGGTGGACTTTGAGAATTCATGGCTTCACCCCAGACACAATTCTCTCTCTCTCTCTGGGTTTTTTTTTTTTCTGTGTGTGTGACAAATTGTGAACAGACAGCTTCCTGCTCTGGATGTCAGCTTCTTCCTTTGGTCGCCTCTTCCTCTTTCTCCTCTCTTCTCCTCTTCCTTCTTCTTCAGTCCCTATTACTATCATTTACTTCCTTTCTTCTATCCTTCCAGTCTTTCTTTTTTTCTTTCTTCCTTCCTCTCTTCCTTCCTTCCTTCCAGTCTTTAGTTCCATTTGGAATTATTTTTCAGACTATTGAACCACTTTTCCTCACATGGTCACCAGCTCATTACCACAGAATTACACTTCACAAACAAGGCTGGCTAGACATCCAACACAGCTTAGCTGTGTGATCTAAGGGAATTATTTAGAGGGTAGCTTTCTTTGCTTTTGAAAACAGGCACAGCCTGATGAACTGCTGCCTGTTTCTTTCCTCCTTGCTTTCTCCTGGCCTTTGCTCTCCTGGAGTCACTCACTGATAGAGTAAATAGCAGTAATATTTTCTTTCTAGTTGAACCAAAATCTCTTGTGCTTCATTGTAAGAACACATTCACATTCACAGCTTTATTGTAACCAGCTTGAAATTTTCTGCTGTTATTATTTGTATCATCAACAGCAAATCAGTATTTAACAATAACATAGATAAACACACACACACATACATGCATACATACATACATATATATATACACAACACATGCACACGCAGACCATGGGACTAACAAAAAGCTAAAATGTACTCTTTCATTGAGGAAAGATGAACAAAATTTTCATCATATTAATTATATCAATGAACAGTTTCTAAAAAGACAGGTCATGAACTACAATTTTACAATATATATGTGTACAATATAACAAAGCACGTGTACATAATATATATCTATGTTAAATTCCTGAATTTTAACCTCAAATTGCTTTCTTATTCAGATAACTTAGGGAAACAGAAGCCTAAAAGATGATTGAAGAAACACAAGGTCAAGAGTATGCAACTTATGTAAAAATAATGAAACCCTGCTGATTCTGATTCTAAATTTAGAAAATCACGTATCAGTAATCTCTCCTTTCTACATTTATAAACAGGTCAAACCTACAGAGGTTATAAGAAGCTTGAATGTTTCATTTTGACCAGGAACCTAATTTTGTTTATCTGGGTTTTGTTGTTTATTTTTTTTTTGGTTTTGGTTTTGGTTTTTATTTCTTCCCAGATCCGTGGGTCAAATACAATACTGGGCACACTACCCAAGCTTCTACCACTGAACTACCTTACTTTCTCCCCACCTCCCCAAGCCCTCAGTCTGTCTTCAATAACATGTAGTACTGATGAGCTTTGACAAACACTGTAATAGCATCCAATGATTCATTTAAAAAATAAACCCACCCTAAAGATTGTTACCAGTCTGTGTTGCCCACTCACGGAACTTTGATAGATTAGACGTTCTTTTTTTTGTTTTGAGCAAAGTCTTAACTTTATCTTCAGTGAACTCTGATCATGTTGCTGTCTTTGTTTTATGCTGTTGGCTTTATAAGATATGAAGGTAGGAATTGCTGATTTTACCTACTGGGGTTTCCTGTGGAATGAATGCTTTCTATTAAAGAAGGAAAATGTAAATTGTGTTAGAAAAAAATTCACATGATAATATGGAAGTTATCTGTCCCAAAGAATTATATAAATACTGGCATTAATGTCAAAGGAAGTATGGTTGTCCCGAGTTCCTTAGCTGTGTGGTGTCCTTCATCCCTTACTTAATAAATACAGGTCAAACCAATGGCTGTATTTAGACACCAAAGGGTTAAGCTTACCCTACTAATCAATATCTTTGAAATTAACTGTCTCCTACTAACAGATATTTCTACTCCTCTGTCTTGACCAGCCTTCATGAGAAATTCCTTCTTTTAGAGTCCAGTTATTGAGAATTCCATGGGTTTGAGCAGGCATCTGCTTTCTTCAGAGTGTTAAAGCTTCCATGTCTAATGTTCCTTCCAAGAAAAGGAAGGATCTTATGTGCTCTTTAATTTGTGATGAAAGTACATGTGTAATTTAGAATACACATTACCAAGAAAACACTACAGCCTAACTGAACTAAATGCGCCTTAAAGTCCTGAATCATAACAATTGCTACCCAGACCTCAGCGTTTCTCACTCTATCGTGATGTGAAAGGACTGAGTCTGGCTTAACCACTGAGGACTAGAACATACTATGCTACACAAAGGTCAGCATTCCCAAGGCTGGCATCAGGGTGATGACAGGAAAACAGCTAATATAGAAATGACTCTTTTTTCCACAGTAATTGGATCCTCTTAGGCTAAAGGAAGCCATCCCTGAAACACAGCCAAGGAGGACTCTCCCCTACTGAAGTCTCAAAAGTCTCCAGTAAACATTGGAACAAAAACTAGACCGTATTGTTATCATGTACATTGAGGTTTCATTTATGGCACATTTACCATACCTTTAAAGGTAACAGTTACTTTTTAAGTAGGCTTTTATCAAATGTCTGGTATCTTCAAACCTTAGAACATATTGTACACATTGACTAAGCTGGCATCTGTCCAAGCACTGAAGATCTTTAAGACAAGAGCCATGAGCCATTCCATTTAATATTTTGATTTTGTACACAAATCAAAACATGGGAGGAGGCTTGAGTTGATAACCTTCCAACTCAGAGATTCCCTTGATCCATTCTTCACATATCCTCATCTTGCAAATATTCCAAAAATAAAAGTTATAGAAGATAAATTCAGAAACTGTGGAGGTTCACTATGTTTATCTCTCTGCCCTCTCCTTCCTCCCCCCTCCTGCTGCTCCCTCTCCCCTCTCTCCTTTCCTCTACTCATCCCACTCCCAAATATGGTGCAATAACAAATTCCTTCACTAAGGCTACAGAGTTGTTAGTCATTGCGAATCATGTTTTTAAATGCTCCAATCGCTGATGAAAACATGTGATATGAAACACTGAGAAAACCTCAGGGGAATTCCAGGCATTTGTGGACAAAAAGTCAAGACTTGTGGTATTTTTTTCCAAGATACATGAGCACTGAATCAAAGAGACAGAAGAATTTCAACTTAAAACTTTAAAGGCAAAAAATAAAAAATAAAAATGCCATCTGAGCATGGAAATATTGAAGAAGCATAAATCTGTGTAAGACCTCATTATCTTATCTAAACCTTTAATGTGGTCTCCAAAGAGCCCTTTCTAATTTTGCTTCAGACAGCCTTTATGCAGGTATCAGCCTTAGCTTCTAAGAACCCTATTCTAATTCTCTTACATCTCTTCATAAAATCATGACTAGCTTCCTTCTGCCTAATTAAGTGCCTAATATTGATATTTATAATTTAATATTACTAATGTATAGCCGTATTTTCTGTAATGTTACTACTATACATTTCTAGTGTCTGATGTTTTTAAATCTTGTCACTGAGGACTTGTGAGGTTACGCCTTTGTTGATGTGGAATGCTCTGAACCTGGAAGAGTCCTTAACAGACTAAAAGACCTCTACTCAAAATCTGTCAATAACGCCCCAAAAGTTGAATCAACCAAAATTGCATCTAGACACAACACACTTGTCCCTAAGAAACAAAAAACAACCCATGGCAGAGGAGAGAAGCACTATTGTAATGAAATCAAAGGAGATGTGTGTGTGTGTGTGTGTGTGTGTGTGTGTGTGTGTGTGTGTGTGTGTGTGTATAAAACTTGTCGATAACAGGTACTCCTAAAATACTTCCCCTCCTTCCTACCCCTACCATTTATACCATTTAGTTTCTCACGTTTATATTTAAACGCATCTAGCGCTTCTTCCACAAAATTGTCCACACCGATACACAGCAGTTAATCCTCATCTGTTCTCTTTGGGCTTGTAGAATTCACATGGATCTATGTAGCCATTTGTCCTTGAAATAGTCTAATTCATTCCGCCAGTTCATGAGTTACAGATGAACTGTATAAAGCCATGAGCCATAGAGTTCACACAGTGAGCCAGGCTTTGTCTTGTACATCAGAACCAGAGTTCTGAGCAATACAAGAACTTAATCTATCTCACAGATCCAGGGCAAGGGAAATATGTACGGGAGGAAGACATAATAATAAATGACTGATCTTTATCATACACCACTGACACAAAGAAACAAGTAAAACAATAACTACAAGTAGAAACTATTTCCATAGAGAAATTAGGAGTCTCACTGACTTGTCGCATTTAAGATAAAGATTAAAATGTTAAAATGACTCATTCTCCAGTCAATGAGATGTTAGGTGCTTAGGTGTGTTTGCTGCCTGATGGCCTGAGTTGGATTCCCAGGGCCCATCTGGGAGAAGGATGTAATAGACTACCTCAATTTGTCCTCTGACTTCCACAAGACCCGCAGAGCACACACACAAGCAAATAAATGTAATACATAAATTTTTTTTAAAGATCTGCTTCAGAATCTTGTCTTTGAAGGATTAAAGAACGTTACTTTCTTCCCATAGATAATACTCCAGAAAGATATAATTCCTCATTCTAGAAAGTTTTACATAGATCATGGAAGTGTTAGGGAAATCAGGTTAGGGAGATGACTCAGTGGTCAATTGTATGCTTAGGCCATCATGAAGATGTGAGTGCAAATCCCCTGAACCCAATGTTAAAAAGCAAAGCACAGCAGCAAATATCTTTAAACCTTGTACTAAAGACATAGAGGATCTTGTGGACTCACTGGCAGTCAGTCTAGACAAAACAGTAAGCTCCATGTTCAGTGAGAGACCTTGTCTCAGATAGATAGATAGATAAAGTATGATTGAAAAAGACATCCCCAGGCCAATCTGTGGCTTACACATGTACTCTGTCCTAGATGAGTCCACCCCTACACACACATGAGCACACAAAAATATATGACATCTAAAAAAGCATTTAGTGAAGACATGAGTTATTGACCATTCCACTCTAGAGACAGAATATGTTACTTCAGTGCATCATAAAATCATAAAAATACCATCATTTCCTATATGTGTCATAGCATCAAAAAAGGAAAGGCACTGTTTTTATATCGGCTTGAAATAAATATTTACATATGAGAGTTTAATATCGCTAAAAGACTAGGCACATATGAACCCCAAAGAGAGCCTTTTTTATATTTTCAAAATTCTAGAAACTAGAAATTTTTGCTTTATAAAAGCTGAGTCATAAATGTGTGGGATATACTGATGAGAACTTGAAGAGAGGATGTGATTCACACCAGAGTTCTGTGAGAAGAGGCTCATATACTGCAGGCAAGCTATCCCAATGATGATACATCTATGTCAAGGATTTGGTCCTTTAATTCCAGTTTCTCTATAGCTGTGGCCCTGATGGGCCTGCTCTTAAATATACCAGCCAGCAATTCCATCTTGCCTTGTTGCCTTTCAATGGGATGCAAACACAACCTCTAGCCACCCCCATCCTCAGGAAATCAGACTTCTTCCTATGTCCTTTTTTTTTTTTTCTCCACTAAATGTGGAATACCTTTAGGACAAAAATAGGTCTTATTTATCTTCATATCTGAAAAACAAAGGAAAATTATACAACAAGGGACTAATGAGTATTTGTCAATAATAGTGAGTACAGTAAGAATGAGCTTTGAATTGAAAGATTCACAGCAATCCTAATCAGTGATGAATGTTACTTATCACAACATGTATTACACCAATATTGTCATGTGTCTATATGCCCAGGGATGAAGGAAGTGCCTGGGCTCAATCTCATGAAGTTTATGGTCTAGATAAAAATCCAAACACTAATCAGATGATAGAATAAGGAAATAATGGAGGCTCTTTGGCTGGCAGTTCAGTCTCTGTGAGCCTTGATGGGTTCTTATTGGAAGAGCTGGGGGAACAATTGAGGAAGCTGAAAGGGTAAAGGACTCCAGAAGAAGACCTACAGAGTCAACTGGCCTGAACCCATCAAGGCTCACAGAGACTGAACCAAAGACTGGTCATGGGTCATAGGTCATAGGCCATATGTGCAGCTTGGTCTTCATGTTGACACTCCAAAAACTGGAGGGGGGGGGGCTCCCTGATTCTCATGCCTTCCCTTAACCAGGCTTCCTTGTCTGACCTTAGTGGGAGAGAATGCACTTAGTTCTGCAATGACTGGCTGTGCCAGGGCAGGTTGGTACCAATGGAGGACCTGCACCTTCTCTGAGGAGAGAGAGAGGAGAACATGGGGCTAGGAGTGTGTGGAGGCGGACTGGGAGGAGAAGGGGAAACTGTAATCAAGATGTAAAGTACATAAATAAATAAAAATTTAAAAATAAATAAAAAGAAACACCAAAGTTACTAAGCAAATCAGAAGGAACTGTCAGTACCTTGATTTTGAACACCTAGCCTCAAATACAGAGATATAATCAAGTTTTATTGTTTTAAGCAACTCAGTTAGCGATAGATTTTTACACCAGCTAAAAGAAATGGATCCACCTTATCAGAGGCTTTGAGTTACACATTTTAAGTAATAATTTGGTATTTGAAGACTGGTAAGATGGAACAGAAGAAAGAAAGAAGAAAATGCACATAAAAGGGTATTCCTCTAAGATAAATCTAAAGGCAGTGGTCACCATGTTAATGTGCTTTGTTTGTTGTGAGTGCACTGGTTTCTCCAGGGAAGCACCGAAGCATTCCATGATGAGCTAAGCTGCAAACACCCTGGTTAAATTAATTATTTCAAATAAACATTTGGGTACATAACCTACTTAGAGAAAATTTAGAGGTAAAACATTTTAACACATTGAATTCTCACACTTCTAAAGTAAAAATCATCCTCTCATTTTATTTAATTGAAGAGGCAAAGCATGTAGTAAATTAAGTCCAATTTGCATGAAATTGTGCATGCAATGAAGAGTGTAGGTTTAACTATAGCACAAACTGTGCACAAAACAAAACACTCTTATATTTGAAGTTAACATTAATTGTTTGTTTACGATTTCTTCTCTTGCCTTCAAAGACAAATACAACATTTTTCTTTATAATTTAAAGCTCACAAAATCCATAACTGATAATAAGAATCCTTCCCTTGGGGGCTAATACGTTTCTCTGCTAGCATCATATTAATGGCTACAAGCTCACTGGCAAGCCTGTAATTTCATAAAGAAAAAAAAATATTCATGGCTTTAATTCACATGCTTTTGCTCTATTTAATTATATTTATCATCCAGTAATATTGCACACTTATAAGAATAGTGACTGTTATAGGCAGAAGCAATGTACTGTATCATATTTTATGAAATTTCATATGCCATGTGTATTGATTGGATAAAAACTAGGGAACATATTTTATTTAAATTAAGGCTTTAAATTCAATTTCATACCAATTCCTTCAACTCATTATCTGTAATATATTTGTTTACTTCCATGAAAATGTTACCTGGTTAGACTACAGAATTTTACCTAATTCAGATTGATAGAATATTCTAGCATGCCAACATGTGGGATTTCATGTGATTGCTGTGTAATGAAAGATGGACCTGGGTTTGATTGAGTTACTATTCCTTCACATTAATGTTAATGAAAGAGGTAAGGCACACGAGAGCAGAAAGTACTTAAAGAGAATTCTGGGCATTTTTGAACATGCTGCACAAGCTCCACAAGAAAGGCCAGCAGAAGCAGCACTTGGGGGTTTTCACGCCCACACCATTTCCATGGCAGTGTACTTTCTCTATGCTTATTCTAAGAAGTATTGGCTTCTAGAAACTTCCTTTGAGCTCTTCTCTCCTGAAATTATCTCTATCTGCAGATATTCCTTAAGTATCTCTTGTCCATAATTGTAAGTATGATGAGAAGATTCTCGGACCCAAATAAAACCTACTTAAAATAGATTCTTGCAGGACAAGTCCCAAGGGCTTAAAACTACTCATGTGACCTGCTTCAGAAGACCTAAAACCATCGCTGTATATTTGATTGGAAATTGTGAATTCTCCTTGCTTGCTGTTGTACAGGCACCAAGCCCAAACCCTAACTCCTCTGGTCTTTCTTTCCCTATTTAGAGTTACATTTAGTCATGAGATCAGAGAGACTGTTTCAAACTAATGACAGAAATCTGGTAGGATTCCACAATTCACATACATTTTTCTGTAAAAGATATCTGGTCGTTGTCTTTTGTAGGGAAAGGGTAAACTGGACCGGAGACTCTAATGAGAAGAGTCTCATGCAGGTGATATTTTTTACCATGGCACCCAGGAAATATGTGGATAAGTCTATAGTCTGCCTGGTACCAATGAATGGCAGTTAAAGATCCTGAAATGGACCAGGCCTCAACATGAAACCCAGATCCATTCACCATATGCTGCCTGTAAAACACAACTCCAGTCACATGACTTTAATCAGTCTTACTCTTTAAAAGTGATAAAATTTATATATCCCAGAATTTCTGAATAGCCATATGAGAAAATTCCTCAGCACATAAATCCATAGCGATCAATAAATGATTGTAAAGATAGGCCATAAATCTTCTATGTAAAGTCTAGTCGCATTTCCTGAACAACACTGGCAACTTGTGCAATTTTTGCACAGCCAAGAGAGACCATTGTGGCTGGATTTGTTCCAAATTCCTGACTGTAACCTCAGAGCGGACAGTAAGCACTGTGATTAAAAATAAAGGCAAGGCCATTTGAATTAGTTATAGCCCATGCTTGTCTGTGCTGTTGGGTACAGAGTTGGGGTATGGCTAGAAGTGGCACTATTTTTCCTAAAATAATCTTTTTATTGGCATCCAAATGTCAATTAATTAATTAATAAGATGATTACAAATAATGGAATTCAATATAGGAAAGATTTTTATTTCTTCTGTCCAAACTACCATATTTTTGGAGCATATCATTGGTAGATTTCCATCATCTCAGTTTCTGGGACTGCAACAGAAGCTTTGGAGTCAGTTTGTTTGTGTTTTATTCTTTTCATTTGTTTGTTTAATTGTCCATTATGAACTAGGCATGAAATGTACACTCAAATTCATGCATTAATCATCTGTGACACAAAGGACATCTTCAATATCCTTAATCATTTATGAGCTCAGTACTGAGTTTCAATTGTGAGAATGGTGTTAAGTTTCTGTGTCCCGCAGCAAGTAACTGCAGGTACATCCTCCCACTGCAAAGGCATAGAAGGTAGCTGGCTAGCCCTGGAACTGGCAAGAGGACAGTTCCTATACCTTAGATACCATTACTCTTCAGCGAAGGATATAATTGCTTAGCCCTAAAACTGCATTCATCCTAAAATCCTAATACAGATTTTTGTGAATTCATGAAGTTTTTGCAGCATTATTTTATTCCTGTTTTCATATTAGTCATAATTTACTTTCAATATTAAAAGTTTATGCAATGCTTATTTTGATGTTTTTGCATTATTTGTATCTATTTTTATTAAAATATTGTTTAGGTCCTTTAGTGAAGACTCAGAGATATAGCTGTATCAAATCTTTTATGGCTCAAACCAAGCTAAGTAGATCTTTTTCATCACATTTCTAAAAACTACAAGAAGAGTAATAAGTATTTAATTTCGAGTATCGTTTGAAGAAAACATGCACTTCAAGAGCAGAGCAGGGGCAAATAGCAGATAGCTCATCCGCCAAATCTAGCCACCACCTAGGCTTGAAGCTAGGATAGTGTTGACTGAAATGTTGCTACATCTGTTTGTTTTGGGGTTGCCTTTGAGAAGTATCACACTAAAATGGTAGAGCTAAATAGTTGGGATGTAGACATTATAATCTAGGAATTCAACAGTATAGATTACAGCCCCTAACAGATAAGATATGCCACGTCTACCCCTCTAAGTACAACATAAGCTGTAAGGGCAACATCTGTCACCTTCTACAGATGTTCACATGTCAGTAGTCTATAGATAGTAGATATAGTCTAACCTTAACCAATCTAGAAACATCACATTTTTTAATTATGAGAAGACCTCTTAATTTTGATAAAGTACCTTTTGGAAGTTTCCTTAATTCTCTGCTACATGATATACCTTGCAAATGAGTTTCTGGCGGCACTATCCTGGTCCTCAGGCCTCTTGAGAAGTCTCCAGAGTAGATTTCCAAACACAGTGCAAATAGAAAATAGACATCCAAGGCAGCACTTTCACAGCCAATGAATTTCTGAGGTAGCACTTAGGAGAAAGGAAATTACATGAAGATAATGTATATAAATCACCATTAGAGTTTTGAATTTATATATAAATTCAACATATAAACTTCTTGATAATGATATAATCATCCAAAGTTATGATTCAAATAAAAAATTTGGAATTGTATATTTATTGATGATTTCAATAAAATATTCGATTTTAGAGACAGATAAATTCAGATTGGGCATAAAACTGCTTTATTTGATTTCTTTCTCTTTTTTGAAAAGACAAATTTATTCAGTGTTATAATCTGACCAACCTCAGAATGTCAAAGTATTATCTAGAGAAAAAAGAAAAAATACTTTACTCAGATTTTTAGCCAGCTATGAAAACAAGACACAATACTAAATACAAACCAAAATTAAACAAAAATTAGCACTCAAAGCTTTACGTACCTTGCAAAGTACTATGTTTTAGATAGCTATTGAGTATTAAATGATGTCTCTTAAGGCTATGGCCCAGCAAAGTGAAATAAAGTCAATGAAAAGAGAGTAAAGACTAAGGGCACTACATAGAGTCCATTCAATCATAGGAAAGACTTCCAAGACATCACTTACTTCATATCTGAGTCCCCTGAATATAGAAGCTGTTTTATCTTTGTGCTAACCTGGAATAATGATGCAAGAACCAACTATGTCAAAATTAAACTAAATAGACGCATGCCTTACAACAGAGTCTTACTGAGTGACTCAGGCATTGGATTTAGAATAAAGTGTTGAGTGTTCAAAGCCATAACATCCCATCATAAAGCTTGTGCTTAGTGGTGATGTAACACAATCCAATTAAAACTGCTGATAGTGCTTATCCAACTAAGTCTCAAAACCATGACTCCTATCAATATAATGCAAGCAGGCTTTATTCTGCTCATTAATTGATGAGCAAGATGTCATGACCAGATCAAAGACCATCTCCAGATATGAACAACCATAAACTAAGAATCATTGGTAAATATAAAATGGGATCATATCCAACAAAAGCATAAATCTTTGGGGGTTTTGAGTCCTATTCTGATTATATTATTTCTAAGGAGGAGAACTCCTACATGTTAATATGTAATTCTCAGAGTCTGAGATGTTTAATTAGTAGTAATTTGTGAGTTATTCTAAGTAATAGGCATCTAAATAATCCTGGGTACTCTTGGTTCTAAATAACAGTGAATGACAACTACCCATGTTTTGACTCATTTGTTGTTATTGTTTTTTGTTTTTGTTTCTTTTTGGGAGGCTTAGGTTTTTAGAGACAGAGTTTCTCTGTGTTATTTTGGCTATCCTAGACTCACTTTGTAGATCATCAGGATGGCCTCAAACTCAGAGCGATCTGCCTGCCTCCATTCCCTGAGTACTGGAATTAAAGGTGTGCACCACGACACCCAGCATGTTGTCTTTGTTTCTTTGTTTCTTTATTTATTTTTATTTTTTATTAATTAAACATTAACACACACACACACACACACACACACACACACACACACACACGGCTACGTATAGCAAGAAAGAACCATGACACAATCAGGAATTATATAAATGTTACATCCTTAGTGTTTTGGCTACTTGTATTTTGACAGCCTTGAAGAAAACATCTTTCCTATCTTGGTGGTCAAAAATTCTGAATGTAAATCAATCTGCATCACATCTTGTCATTATCAACTTAAAACATCCATCTAGACCTAAAAACGTCTTAACACCTAAAGAACTAAGCTTCATTGTAAATTTCCTGGTCTCCAACTCCATCAGAGAATTGAGAAGGAATAAACTTGATTAGCTGAATATGCTGGGAGTACAGGTTATTAGCTTTCCACATGAGATGACAGAGACAGTTTGCTACCTGAATAGTCACCCAAAACTCTCTATAATGTTGGAGCATCATCTGCATCCTTCTGGCCCAAAATATCTGACAGACATATTTGTGAGACAGGAACTATTGAGGACTTGCTTACCTTGTCTAGGTAGAGTTTGGCAGTCAATTCTGCATACAGCCAAGCTTGCCCCTTTTTAGGCAGAGTTCTGTCTTTGGTAAAAATGAAGACATTTTGCCCAGTGCGTGGTTTGCTACATTTGAAGCCATCTCCATAAAGGTGTTCTTTGTTGTTCATCATCCTCTTTGAGGTAGGCTGAGTGTTGCGAGGAGTTAACTTGTATTATTTTCAGTAAATCTTTAAAATAATAAAAACATTTTAAAATGCCATATTTTGCATGTTTATAGGTTTTTGAAGACCTTATCTAACTATCCTACCTTATCTTTCTGTAGAATCATATCTATCTGCCACACCTAAGATACATATTCTTGTGATAAAAGTAGACTAGTAATTGACATAACCATGATTTGATCAACTAACAATTAACTTGTATAACTTTTTTATCATAAACAGCCTGTAAAATCACTTCATTCTTCTCAGCATGCTGGACACTGACATTCTGTATCCTTCATGTTCCAGCACCAAGTGCTTCAGTTGCTTTTCTTCATCAGAAAAAGACAGCTCCCAGAACACTTTCAAAGAAACTTCCAATCCCAATTGGTCCAGCATTTCAGATTGTCCCACACAGGACTCTAATTAAATCTGGAATTTCTCAACATTTAGAAATTGAACCACAAATGCTGAACCACCATTTTCCCAATTTATTTGGGCCCCTACCAAGGTACTATTCATCCCAAATCAGTTGGAAGAAACCTTAAGAGAATGATGCCCCATTTCCTTTAAAGGGGGGCGGGGTCAGATAGGTTTTTGGTTGCTTTCTTGGGCTATAGAGGGTTATTATCAATGAGAGTTGGTTACAAGTTATTACTGGTCTTATTTAGAGAGAAAATAAAGTTAGACTCAGAAATGTCTCTCTTTTCCTTTATCTTACATTCTTAGGTTTGGAGAGAGGGGTTGAAAAGAAAGAAGAGGGAATATAGAAATATATAGGCAAGATAGAACAAAAAGTAGATTAGTGAATCTACTCCTCAATTTAATGCCTCAATTGTCATTCACAGGTTATTTTTAAATCACTGGTATAACATTTTGTATATAGATGCAAAGTAACTTTAATTCTAGATACAATGGTATAGAATTCAAATGTAAGATTATTCTTCACACACACACACACACACACACACACACACACACACACAGTATTGTACCCATATAACTCAATTATAATACAAAGTTTACTTCCAATACTTTGAAAGTGCTATTGCATTTGTGTTTTCTGAAGCACATGATAAGACATCATCAAGCAGGAGTCAAGATGGGGCTAGGTAAGCACAATATTATTTGAGCTAAGACTCGGAAGGAAAAGGCACACACTGGAAAAGGATGAGAAGATGAGCATCTCAGAGGAAAAAGGAAAATATATGGCGATTTAATGTTCATTTCTGTGCTGGTCTATATATTCCACCTGCAGGCTGACAAATCACAACAGCACTCTAGAAAGGGTAGAAAAAGTGTCATTTCTAACATCGCAATGAAGATTATGTGTACTAGTTAATGATAGGCATGGACTGAGAAATGTGCTCCCTCTGTGGCATTATCTAGGGCTGTAGAAGGATGAGGATGCCTCCACAGACCTAGGATATGTCCTTAGGACCATGAGCTTAATGGAATGCTTAAAGCAGTGGAGAGGGAAGAAACTGCAATTGTCTATTTTCTAGCCACATGTGTTGCTTGTCTGAGTCAGTTTGTGGTCTCTCACTTACTCTATTTAGAATTCTGTACATCTGGGTGTATTTTTCTAGTGTTTCCTATCATATCAGTGACAGAATTGCCAACACAGAGGTATCCATAAATTATACTGCAGTCTAATATTTTCTAATGTCTGGAAAGCTTGGAACAAAAGACTTGGATGCAAATGTGAGCTGCTTAATTCAGTGAGTATTTGTGATGTTACCCAGGTGCCAGTGACATCTTTCTGACCAGCTCAGAGGCACCAGGGACCAACCCAACATACATTTTTAATGTGCTCAGCTGTGACAGCACACACACACACACAGAAGACCTTAAGGCCCTAAAGTCATATTATTGGAAAATTCTGCAGTTTTAGGAACCCAGAAGAAACGGTTTAATTAATCTTTTTTCAGGATAGCTTTTTTATATATATATAAATTATGTACACTGAAAACTTGCCAATTATAGCAAATTAAGGAACTTGGCAAGTGCATCCCATAGAGGCAGATGGTAAATAATATCCAGATTCTGATTTGAAATAGGACCAGAGATTAGCTCGTGTGAAATGTAAAAGCTATCCAGATATAAGAAACAAACACACTTAACGGGAGCATGAGGAGCAGCTTTCAATTTGGGATAGCTACACTGATGTGTTGAAAACAGGGGCTTGGGATATATGTGGGCTTCCGAGCGGTGGCTCTTCTTAGGCATCACTTCTTATCCCTTGATGAATCTGCTTTGCTTGTCTTTATAATGATGTGACGATGCCTCAGTTTTCCTACCTGTGCAATGACCACAGAATACTTTAGCATGACTTTCAAATAATGTCCCCATTTCACATGCTTTAAGCATTATTCTTGTGCACAGAAAACTATATACATCTGAGCCTATTTTGTTACTGTTGTTGTAATACAATTGCCAGAAAAGAATAACTCCTGACACACTTTAACCACTATTACCTATTTGCCAAAAATAGAAGTTCATGTTTATGAGTGCCAATCATATGCCAACAACTATCCCATAATTTCACTCCTTGGGCAAGGGATGAGACGTTTAGAGAACTCAAGCATAGTGACTGTCCCAAGGGTAGTAAGAAGCATGTCCAGGATGTTTACTTATCTTACTTATCATTACTCTATCACTCAAGGACTGACAACTATTTAAAAAATGAAGGCCATCCAGAAACATAAAACCACCAAGTTGGTATATCCCAGTGGTATGGTGGTCTGGCAAGAAGTTCAGACAAGCAAATAACAAGATATGATCTGTTCCTGATCACTTTCTCATGTCTCCCAAGTCAGTTTGTTTCTGGCTTGAGTCACTATAGCCAGGCGGATGGTGAGCTCAGCTTATTTGCCTAATAATCAGATTTCTTTCTTCCTAACTTACCACAGAAATCACTTAAAACAATTGTTAGTCTTGGTTACAGACTCTGTTTTGAAGGGGTGGGGGGAGTGCGCAAAACAGACAGGAAGACGCCCAACCACAAACACACACACACACACACACACACACACACACACACACACACACACACACACACAAAAGCAAAGAATGTAAGGACAAAAGCAAAGAATGTAAGGAGTTATTACAGAGGGAAACAGGTTGGTCCGCCTACAGTGCTCTCTGCACCTGCTTGCGTGGTCCTCTCTAAGCTCAGGCACTCCCAGAACCACCCCAGCCCCCACTCTAGCCAGTCAGGACCTGGAGTCTTCTAGTACTCTCAAGTGAGAGAGAAGACAACGTCAAGCGCACGTTCATTGAGTAATTCACGTTTAGCTTGGTTTGCTAAAATTAGGGAGTGACTCAAGTATCATACATCATTATAGCTATTTTCAAGGCTGTAAGTGATGCAGAGCAGGAGCGCTGATGCAAAAGCTTACTCCAATTAGCTTCTGCAAAGGCTCTGCCTACAACAGGGCTCCGTTTCCTGGGAGCCTTCAATCTAATTACAACCCTTGATTCTCCCGCAGGGCCTAGCTGGCCGGATGATTTCATTTTACTTTTAGACTAACCTTTGCCATCAGTGATGTCATTGGAGTGTTCCTTCTCTTAAGAGGATCCCAGGCACACAGTAAAAGGTTAATTTGTTTGATATTTGCTTAAAGAGTCTTCTCTATTGGAGGGGTCCTGTTTTGCTGTAGGCAGGTAATGGGACAAAGCAGACAACTTCAGAGGAAGGCAATTTGCACCCAGCCAGCGCCAACAAAGCTTGCTTGCATTCACTACCCAGGAACCAGGACAATGGAAAACCACTGCTGAGAAAGAAAGCAGTAATTCTCCTCCTGTTCAAACTATTCACTCAAGAAAACTTTACATATTTTCTAGTGATTTTCCCCCTCAAGAACAAGAGCTATCTGTTAAGCCATCTTAAAACTGGCAAAAAAAAAAAAAAAAGAAAAAGAAAAAGAAAGAAAAAAAAGGTATGGGGAAAACACAGGCAACACAGAGCAATAGTCCCATCACTTTTGTTCCCCAATTGGAGACTCTTTACTTCCGAGGCATTTCCCTCCACACCGTCTCTGCAGCCCCTCTGTGATGCTTGTTTAAAGAAGTGGAGAGACTGCACAAGAGCTCTGGCTCTGATTCTAGCCAACCCTGACGCATGTGTCTGCTACAGAGCACCAGCCCCTGTGCACCTACCCACAGGCCTGCGATGAAGAATGAAACTCATAGCATATTGGCATTTCTTCAGAATCCCAAAATAAAGAAACCCTGCTTCCACTCGTATTTAGTCTTAAGTATCCCAAATATCCATTCTGGCCTTAATTTTGCTTACCTTTTCTTTGAGAATGAAGCCTTCCGTTTTATCTGTAAGAGCTTTCCACAAGAAAGAAGCCCTGCTCCCATCCTGGCCTTTCGCTTCGTTTTCTAGATCGTTATCTTTGTTTAATTAAGTAAAGCCTCACCTCCTGTCTCTATACAACATTTCAATTTCTATTATTTCAGTGAATAATGGATAAATCTTTGCAACACAACGAGAACATCAAGCACATTATGAAAGCAGCAAACAAACAAACAAACAAACAAAAAAGTATAGAACTCTTAAAGCAAAAATAAGGAGTCTACGACCAAATTGGCAAAACAATAAAGCATACGGTCAGTCTGGACTCAGAATTATACAATAAACCTTTACTATAAAAATATAGTTTATATTAAAAGCTGGAATACAATTTTAAAAGGAAATGAAAGAGAAAAATCACTTTAATCAACAGAAAATAAATTATAGGGCTTGCCTAATGGTAGTTTCAAGTAAAATTTTAAACACAAATATTCCTTTAGAGAAAGTAATATCCCACTCTCCACTCTACTGTGGAGAATGTTCAGTCCATTGGCTAGATCTGGGTAGGGGTTTAAGTTTTACGGCCTGTATTGTCCTTGGCTGGTGCCTTAGTTTGAGCAGGACCCCTGGGCCCAAATCTGCCTATCATAATGTTCTACTTGTAGGTTTCTAGGACCCTCTGGATCCTTCTACTTTGCCATTCTCCCATGCTTCTGGTGCCTCACCTTTGACCAAGTCCCCTGGAGGGGGAGACCTGGTGGCACTCAGAGGAAGGACAGCAGGCTACCAAGAAGAGACTTGATACCCTATGAGCATATACAGGGGGAGGTAATCCCCCTCAGGAACAGTCATAGGGGAGGAGAATAAGGGGAAAATGGGAGGGAGGGAAGAATGGGAGGATACAAGGGATGGGATAACCATTGAGATGTAACAAGAATAAATTAATAAAGGAAAAAAACCAAATATTCCTTTAGATAAGTTTCTGAATAATAAATAAAATTCAATTGCTAGAATTTTGAGTAAAGAAGGCAATGTAAGAGAGACCATATCACACAATTTCCACTTTCCACTTTGTATTCCACACATGACCAAACATCTTTTTTAAAAGAAAATAAGTCATTATCTATCAACAACAGTCAAAGTGAAAAAGAGGTGCAACTGAAAGTAATGAACGCCAACAATTAAAGATGTCAAGATGAACCTATAGAACACTCATGAGTAAAGCAAAGCATTTAAGGCAGCTTATTCAGCTTCTGATAAATTTTTAGCATTCTAGAAACAACAATACTATCAACAATGTCCTGATGACTATGACTAACAGGACCAGACTTTGAAGGAACAAATTCAATTATCTCCTTGTACTTTTTTCCTTTTAGCAGCTGGGATACTGAGAAAGACACGGGGAGTAAGGATGGAATAAAAGAATGTTCACCATTAAGATAGTTGATAACGTATGGATTCACCATGAGTAAAAATAAACTAAACAGGAATGATGGGCAGTGCTTACCTTTTAGAGGAATTCATGCTTTGAGGTGCTCAGCACGCATCATGTTAGCTCTCTTTCATTTTAGACACTCAAAATGCTGTCGAAGGAAGAAGCAACAAAATCTATCATCTACTATGACCAAAAAAAAAAAAAAAGGAATAAATTTCATAGCATTCATCAGAAAAATTAGCAAGTGAGATCACTTGTATCAAATAAGCCACAATAACTACAAATACTCCTCTAACACAGTAAGTCTCTATTTGAATAAAACCACTTTAAGTTGACCATTTCTTTCCTTTGGAGTTGTTGTTATTGTTGTTGTTGTGAGACATGATTTCTTTGTGTAGACTTGGCTGTCCTAGACCTAGCTGTGTAGACCAGGCTAGCCTTGAACTCATAAAGATTTACCTGCCTTTGTCTCTCCCCGTGCTAGGATTAAAGCTGTGTGACACCACCTCCTGGCTATGTTGACTAATTCTTAAATTGAATCTGCATTGAGTACAATTAGCTAATCAGACAACCAGGCACCATAGCCAAACAATGCTATAAGCTAACAAGTGATTCTTACCTCATCCTCATATCTGGGGCTGACCGGAAGCTACAGGTGCTTCTGCTCAGCACCCAGAGAGCTCATCATCTCAAACATGTTTAGCCTAAGCAAAGATCAAAATTCTAAGTCACGTTTCTGACAAGTAATATTTTTTGTGCTATCATAATGTCAAAATATTTCTAAATTAGGACTTTATAAGCAAAATTCAAAGAATCTGAATGTCAATAATTTTGCCAAATTATAACAAAATTAAGTAAAAGTGAAGAGGAAAAGATACAAGACAAGAAAATATGTGTATAAACAAAACAAAAGAAAGAAAAATGACACATAAAAATTAGTTTAAACATTAAGCAAAACTGAAGTCTGAAGAAAGAATAATATGGAATACATTAATTAATTGTGGAAAGAAAAATACATGTCTAACAATAAAGTTGCTACTCTAGTTTCTTTGAATCAAAGCAAATACAGAGAATGAAGAAAACATACCAGAAGAAAGAGAGAAATAAAAAAGGAAGGAACAGTGGAGGAACTAAGGAAGGAGGGAGAAGAGAGGGAATATTTAGAACTAGCTTAAAGAACAAAACTCGGCTACTACAAAGCCCAAAATATATACAAGAATATAAAGCAAGACAATTTCTCTGATAGAGAAAATAACTAATGTCAACAATTAATGATGAACACACAAAGCTAAATCATCCTAGTTTACTGATGAAATATAAGGATAAAGCATAACTTCCCCAAGCTGCCAGCAGAAACATAGGGATCCTATAAGCCAAGAGACTAAAGCTCATCTGAAACAACCACAGCCACATACAAGATTGAGAAATCTGCCGAATTCTGAATAAAGAGAAGACCACGTCAAGAATGTACTCTAGTCCACCAAGTATCACATACAGAAGCTGCTAAGAGGGGATATTAAACAATGTAATAATTCAGAAATCAGAAAACACAGTATGTGCTAGCATGTTCAGTTGTCGTGATACAGTTTGGGGGCAGGGCACATGGGTTGGGAGTGAGGCTGTGAATGTATGCTTTATAATTTTTTGTGTGTACCTGTACGGTGTGGGGGAGGTGTAGGTCAGAAGACAACTTTGTAGACTCCATCCGTTCCTTTTATCTATGCATGGGTTTGGGAGTAGAATTTGGGTTGGAAGACTCCTTGCAGGCACTGTAAGAGAGTGTGTTAAGAGGTAGGGACTGGATTGAGTTTGAATACCAGGGAACAACTGCAGGGAGTAATGAAAGATGGACATATGAAGGCATTTGAAGCTAGCAGAAATACAAATAGAAAGAAACAGATACTTCTACGTGTGAAGCTACAGAGTTTGCAAACAACAGCAGCTAAATTGGTATTTTCTTGCATGCACAAATCTCTCAGCTTCTCGGAGGATTTAACTATCCTAGTATGTTAAATAATGCTTTATATTTGTGTACATGCTATACCCATTTTTGTCAACTTCCGAAGCTTGTTTTGTTTGCTAAAAATATTTGCAAGTCAAATTATAACACTTTTGCTTCCAGAAATGTAAAAATTTATGCAACTTTTAGAATTGGTAATGTAATTTACACAAAATAATTGGAATATCCATTATAACTTGTGAAAATTGATAAAAAAGTTTCAGTATTATTCCATTTCTATTCATGCTTCAAGGATTAAAATGCCGTGTTTTAAAATGGAAATTTTGGCAACTTTGCTGACTTATTATTTTATTTTTGATGGAATGCTGAACATTCTGGGCCATTGAGTAATAACCAAACTTCTGGGAAAGGTAGGTGCATTAACAGCACCTGTAGGAATATTCGGCCTTGAAAAAATCTACAGAGTGTTCTTATCTACTTATAGGGATGCTATCTTCAGCATTCAGAGTCCTTATACAACCCAATCCCAAGGTTATACTTTCAGGGATGATTTCTATAGTTCGTTACAACCCAGTCCCACTCATAGCAGTTGTTTCAGCCTGCTTTCTGATGCTGTGATACACACCATGACCAAAAGCACATATTGCTCCTATGTTATGCTCTATACCTAAGGGAGTGCAGGAGAGCAACTCAAGAGAAGGTAGCAACTTGGAAAGATTCTTAGTGACGTGCTAACTTTCCATACACTTCAGGACCATCTGCCTAGGAACAGCACGACTTACACTAAGATGAACCTGCTAACATCAATTATTTATCATGAAAACTCTGCAGTGACTTGCCTACAGGCCAGCCTCCTGTAGCATCTTCTCAATTAACTCTAGTTTGTGTCTAGTAGTTGATAAACACTAGCAAGAATACCTTTGATACCTTTGGAGACCTCACTGAAGGTTTGGATGATGCTGGGAAGGGCAGTTGCATCTTCCAACAAAAACCATGTCCCTTCTTTTCCTTGACTCTGTACTAATTTCTTCTTTCTTTTTCACACAAGTCCCCAATCTTATCCTGTGTTTGATATAATATAACCTAATCAATATTATGACACCTGCCAGTTTAGGCAAAGCTTGAGAACGTGGATCAAACAACCCAGCAAAAAAGTGGAGTTTCCATGATGAAATCCCATGTTAAAATCAGGATGAATTATTCCTCTTAATTATGGCATGGGGTTAAACAAAGTTTCACTTGTGGATGAGGCATGACAAACACATATTCTTCAGTGATCATTCACTGTACATACAACTTCTACTGCACAAGAAGCCAATTACTATAAATGGGACTGTGTTTGGTGAGTCACTTCCTTATTCTCATATTTATCAATCCTACCTATATACAAGAAGCCTGGGCATGGATGTGCATAAGGGAGTATAGCTTCCAGCATATATCCCTCGTCTTTTCACAGAGACGTTTAACTTACCATGATTGATCTTTAGAACAGCAGTGGTACATGCCCTCCCTTCCTTCATTTGAGGTTTTGATCCTCTATGAAGCCATAGGCTCTACAATTCCTACTTCCACACAGTATGCACACTTGTCTCAGGCTTAGATGAGATTTTTGGAAATGGTTTTTGAAGATTCTCTCTCTCTCTCTCTCTCTCTCTCTCTCTCTCTCTCTCTCTCTCTCTCTCTCTCTCTGTGTGTGTGTGTGTGTGTGTGTGTGTGTGTGTGTGTGTGTGTGTGTGTGTGTGGAAATATATCAAGGAGTGGGTCTCTTTTGTAGATTCAAGTAGTCTCTCAGGTCTCTTGGGGAATCAGTCAAAGTCATATGTGGTAATATATTTCTTATATTTCTGCTCCTCTTTAATTTAGCCTTCATAGTAATAACCTTAATAACATATCTGTCTAACTTTTTTCCTATTTTTTAAAAAAAGTATTTCATAAAACAAGAGAGAAATTGATGTGATTAAAACTCTATGAAGCTTAACAATCCCTGTTATGATAATTAAGTCTAAGATAAAAGTGGATGATCGTACTGAACAACTCAGTGCTCAGAGTTCTTTAGGGCTGACTTCACTACATTATAGACCACACTTCTTCCTTATACACAGTTCATTCAAAACTATCCTGCCTTTCCCCACCTTCCCATTAATAAGTCATGTTCCTTCCTTCTCTCTACACTGCTAATTCTTCACAAGCCTCCTCTAGGACATTTTGTTGGCTTGCTTTCTGAGAAAACTTTACTTTTTCCTTATTCTTAGGGTGCCACTCACTACTCCTAGGACCTCAAGCTCTGACACTGTTCCTATATGCCATAGGCCCAACACACAAAGCCCACCCTGTGTAAGAGACCTTCTCCAGGCTCAACCTATGCTCTGTCCTTCCTACTGCAGCCCACACAGCCCACCATGTATATGAGATGCTTTTCATGCTCAACGTCTACTCCATCTTTCCTACCTAAGACTGACTCTGGACTCTCAGGCCACATGATCAGCCAACCTAAGAGAAGAGTTTCTCTTGGCCACATCTTCTTCATACCCACCCAAATTGCTCATCCCACCACCCAGTCTTGAGACACCCTAGCACACAGCCTCTGGTAGTAGATCTCCTCCTTTAAGCTCTGGGGACCTGGGACTCCCACAAACTACACAGCCAACCTCTCTTCTTCAATACTGTCTTTAGCCACTGGTACAGCCATATACTCTCTGCAAGAATTTCAGCCTAGTAATAATAGACAATTTCAATGCCTAACTTGCACTGGTGGGCAGGTTAAGCAGACAGAATATAAATGATAAAATATGAAAGCAAAATAAATCCATACACCAAATGGACTTTAGAGATATCTGAGAAACTTTCCATTTGACTCTGCATCCTATGTATTATTCTCAGTAGCCCCTGGAAATTTCTTCCCACCTATCCATGATCTTATGACTCCCCTAAAATGACCACCCTGCCACCCCACCTTGGGACTCTAATCTGTAGTACCAAAATCTCATATGAAAATACACACTAACAACCTATTTCCACATATCCAAGTCTCATTACAAAAACACAGACGAGTATGAAAAACCTAAACAATATCTTCTTGAAAGATCACCAAAATTATACCAATTGCTCTCATTAAGAATATTTTACATGTAACTCAAGAAACAGAATTCCTAGGAGGGAAAAATCATAAACAAAATGGTCAAGAAAGCTAAATAGGTCATGAATAAAAACATGAGAAAATTTAAAGAAGAAAGGACAAAAGTCCAGATTGAATTTCAAGAAAACACAAATAAACTGCTTAATAAGATAATGAGGACAATACAGGACATGGAAACTTAATTCACTAAACATATACAAATACCAAAGAAAACCCAATTTTCAATAAATCTTAGAGTGGGTAAGATGTGTCTAAGTCTGTACCGACATAATAGATCACATAAAAGACAGAATCAGGATTTGAACAGAAGGTAGATGAATTAGAACATGTATAATAATAAATGTAAACAATAAAAGTAAAAATAAAAATAAGATTAACAAATTATTCAGGAACTCCAGGAAATTATAATGTCAAATCTTTGAACTAAGGGCATAGGAGAAGAATGTCATATCAAAGATATAGAATATATCTTCAATAAAATCATAGAAACAAACATCCCAAATCATTGAGTAAGCACACAGAACAACAAATAGACAAGACCAGGAAAAGAACTCCCCATACTATGTTATAGTAAAAATGCTAAAAACAAAGAACAGAGTTAGTTATTGATAGCCCTAAGAGAGAAGGTTTATGTCACTCTGAGTAACAGTTGATTTCTCAATAGAAATTTTAAGAACAAGAAGAGCTTGGAGCAATGTACTCCAAGTTATGAAGAACACATGGAAATCCCAACTACTTTACCCAGTAAAACAATCCATAACAATGGAAGGAGAAAGAACAAACATCCCATAGAGGACAAATAGTCTACAGGAACTTATAACTACTAAACTAGTCATACAAAGAATACTGGACAGAAAATTTTTTGTCTAGATATAGGCTAATCATTGCATCAGAAAACAGACTTTATATCTAGTTATCCACAAGAAGCATACCTCATCTTCAATGATAGACACTGCATTAGTGAAGAAAATAGAACCAGAAAACAAGAAAGCATCATTATTAAAATATCTGACAAAATAGACTTCAAATCAAACTAGTGAAAGGAGGGAAAAATTACTTCATCCTGACCAAAGGAATAATTTATTAATAGAATATTAATATTTTCAAGACATATGGATCAGATTTTATAAGATTTTTATAAAACAAACACTGGACGGAATTAAGCTACAGATTAACTTTTAGCACAGTAATATTGGGCAACTTTAATATGCAACTTTCACCAGTGGGAAAGGCATCTAGACAAGAGTAAAATATTAGGATTAAATAAAACCATGAGCCAAATGGGCCTTACAGAAATCCAAATAATAGTCTACTTTGAAAATACAGAATATGTATGCTCAGTAGTGCATAGAAGTTTCTCTAAAAGAGATCACCTGTTAGGACAAAAAAAAAATGGAGAAATTTTGAAATAATTTAAAGTATCATATCTTACCATGATGGAATAAAATTTGAAAACAATATCAAAGAAACTTTAGAAAAAACACCAACTCAGGTAAATTAAACAACACTATGTTGAATGATAAATGTGTCACTGAAGTCAAGGTGGAAATAACAAAACTACTGGTATTAAGTAAAAATGAATACACAGCATTCCAAACTCTGGGAGATAAAATGAAAGTGATTTTAAGAGAAAGATGTTCTAAGTACCTCCATTAAAAAACAATAAAATAGAGCAAAAATTAACAATGTAATGGTGATGCTTATCAAGAATTTAGAAAAATCCATAACAAACTAAATCCAAAAGAAAAAGACAAAAAAAGTAATAAAAAAGCACAGCAGAAATCAATAAAAGGGAAACAAAAAATAACCAGCAAAAAGATTAACTAGCTCTTTGAAAAGATAAAAATATTGACAAACTCTTAGTCAAAGTAAATAAAAGAAGGAGTTCAAATTAGTAAAATTAAAAATGGTGAGACATTGTAACAGATATCAAAGAAATTCGGAAAACCATATGAACATACTTTAAGAGTCTATATTTCCATAAGTCCAAAACCTAAACGAAATGGATGAATTTCTACATGTATCTGACCCACATAAGTTGAAGGAAAATGAGCTCAATCACTTAAACCATCTGATAACAAGCATGGAGTTTGAAGCAGTAACCTAATGCCACACACACAAAAAAATCTCCCAAGTCCAAATAGATTCACAGCAAAAGTATAACACACCTTTTAAGGCACATTACAACCAATACTACTAAAATTATTCCAGAGAGTAAAATTAAAAGAAAACTTCCAAATTCCTCTACAAACATCAAAGCAGATAAGTCACAATGACAACAGCAATAAAGAACTACAAACCAATATCCTTGATGAACATAGATACACAATTTCTCAACAAAATGATTGTAAGCTGAATATATATATAGGAACACACTAAAAATGTCATTATCAACTTGTCTTTACTCCAGAGATGCAAAGGATGGTTCAATATTTGCAAATAAGTAAATACAACAGATAAGATAAATGGGTTAAAATACAAATATCACACCAATAACTTAATAAACATTCGCTTATGACAAAAGTTCTGAAGAGAATTGGGTTAGTGTAAACATACCTCAGTATAATAAAAGTTATCTACGAAAAGTTGATAGTCAACATCATCTAAGTGGTCACAAACTCAAAACAGTCCCATTAAAATCATTGCCTACACTATTTATAATAATACTCTAAGTATTAGCTAAAGCCATTTAAGAGGAAGAAATAAAAGTAATACACATAAGAATCCAGTATATCCCTGTTCACATAGGATGTGATACTATATAAGAGATCATAAAGATTCAAAAAGAAATCATAGAACTGATTAACACATTTGGAAAAATAGTAGGGCACAAAATTAACATACACAAATCAGTAGCTGCACTTCAAAAGAAAAGGCATCGATGGTCTGAGTGAGATGTGACCTGCAAATGCTATAATAATTACCAACCTAGCAAGATATGTACCTTGGCAGAAATAGTAGCATGAGTGTTGTGAGAATAACCAATCACTTTCTGATTGTATATGAAGGCTATACCACAAGACTGAACTCATGCCTGATACTAAAATCCAGACCAAAAACCTATAGCTAGGGGGGTCCTAAAACTTAGATGAGAACCTACTACCATTACTTTGCTAAATTACCATAGATTTAAATTGCTCTCTACATATATGTATCTTATACCCAGAGAAGCTACTTTTTTTTGCGAAGGATTGTGGTTAATACAGAGACTATCAACTGACCATGTTGCTGAAAACAAGTGAGTGAAGAGTGTCGAACCATACTTAGGAAATCTCCTTCAAATCTCCCTTCCTGTCAGATCAGAAAACATCATGGAGGAGGGGGAAAATGTTTGGGACACCCAAAGATTGAGGAGAAACACTGTAAAATATCATCTTCTGGTTATGACACTGTTCCTGCACTCAAGAACTCCATGGTAGCTATAGTTGCCTACAGAAGATCTGCACAGGGTCAGGCCACTCAAAATTCCAGCATGAATGGGGGGAAAGGCGTAGCTTCCATCCTGTGGCACAAGCCTCAAATACAGTCCTAAGGTGATGTGTTTATTCCCTTAGCATGTATTTTAGTATAGCACCACTGAAAACATCTTGCCTAGCTTGATAGTATTGTACCATATGGAGTCCAGTCCAGGGTGAGAGCATTTCTGGAGAGAATGTGTGGAAAGAGAAATCCTTATCCATTGTCGATGGGGCTGCAAACTTGTTCAGCCCCTATGGAAACTAATGTGGCTATTTCTCAAAAATAAAAAAATAAAAAATAAAAATTAAGAATATAGCTATCATATGAGCCAAATATTCTGTTCCTGATCATACACTCAGCTACAGAGATACTTGCTTATCCATGTTTATTGTTACAATAGCTAGAAAATAGAATACATTTAGCTATTTACTGATGGCTGAATAATGGAAATATGGTACATATATATAACAGCATTTTACTCAGTTATAAAGAAAAATGAAATTTGCAGACGGATGAAAGAAATTGAGGGAATAGATTGAGTGAGATAACACAGCACAGAAACACAAACACTGCATGTCTGCCTTCATGTGTGAATCCTAGCTTTGAATATTTTAATTGTGTGCATACAACTTAGAGTTCCTGTAGATACCACTAATATAGAAAGGGACCTTTGGGTATCGGGTTCTTTAAGGGATGGGAAATGGTAAAGTGTAAACATTATGAAAGTGGGAAAGAGGAATTACTCGAGGTAGAAAAGTTTAAGCAGAGAGGGGGGTCAGGGGATGTATGATGTGTAAGGGCAGGAAGAGAGTTAACCATAATGAAGAGGCATTGAGAAGCCTATATGAAAATCTACGATCTCATAACCAAAGTAAAATATAAATTTATTTTACAATAAATTTGAGTAGAGATACTGTAAGGTTAGAAAAAATGCTTCTAGAAGACATGTGTTATTAAACATAGGCTTCAGTACCAGGGATGGATACCACATATATTGGTTACATTTCTGTTGCTATAATAGAATACCATGATCAAAAGCAATGAAAAGAAGTTTTTGGGGGCTTATAGTTTCACAGAGACTGAGTCCTCATGGAAGGGAAGGCAGGCCCTCCTGGTAAGAGCAGAAAGATGAGTTATCACAATTTAAACACACACAACAAAGAGAAAGCAGGCAGAAGGTGAAGTGAGGGCATAACCCTCAAACCCCACCACAGTGACATACATCTGCCAATAAAGCTACATCTCCTAATGTTTCCAGAAGCTTCCCCCAAGAGTAATACCAACTAAGAACCACTAGTTCCAATACATGAGCCTATGGGGACATTTTTCATTCAAACCACCAAACTTCATTATGAGTTTCTCATCAGCAAGACCCTGGAGGCTCGCAACACAATACAGGCTCTTGACATTTCACACCAGAGCTAGATGATCTCTGTGTTCTGAGTTGTGCAGGACAATCTGAAAGAGACACTGAAGGATAAACTTAGGTTTCTTAGCAACAGTATCAATCAGCCTCTCATGGACTGAACATGAAACAGCCCCACAGAAGCGTTTTTATTGACGGTTACACAAAAATTGTTTTGGATAAAACAAGTTCCTCATACCAAAGCCCCTAATCTAATCTATATGTTTCATGAAGAAAACACCACGACCTTGCAACTTTTGTCCTTATTGTACACTGTTTGCAGTATCCAATAATGCAAGACATTCCAGGTGTGGCAAGACTGTCTTATGGGCAGTCATGCAAAGGCAGTAAAGATCTGTAGATAACAGAAAACAATCACTGTTTTCTACAATGATTTCTTCAATGTCAAAGTACTTCTGGAAAACAACTACTCATTCTGATGTTTACCCTAGATACAGTGAAAAAACAACTATTTCATTCTAAAGTTTACTCTAGATATATGATTCTACCAGAATTTGGCTGCAGCATAATAAGATCTATTTCAGAAGAAACCACAGACCATACTTTAAAAGTGGAGCTGGAAGTGAGCTTGAAGCTTCCTCTCTGGTGGCTAGCGTTCATAGCTCCAGCTAGGAAAAAAATGGGTATCAGTGGCCTTAGAGAGCTGCGAATTCTATGATCTACAAGATCACCCTGCCAGAAAATGTGCACACACCTTTGAGGATAATCAATTACTCTCTAACTTGATTTGAGACCCACTACACAGGAAAGACTCAGTGCCTAGTACTGTAAACCTGGTCAAAAACACATGGCAGGGATCATAGACCCCTATAGAGAAGTGAACAATAGTGTTTAACTAAATGAACATACTATCAAACTGCCTCCCACATATTTATGCTTATACCCACAGACCAGGGGATCCCAACCATCTTAATCCTACAACCCTTTAACTCAGTTCCTCATGCTGATGCAACCCCAACCAGAAAAGTATTCCTTTGCTACTTATAACTATAATTTTTCTACCGTTGTGAGTCTTATTTAAATATCTGATATGCAAAATATCTCATATGCCACCCCTGAAGTGGACACAACCTACAGGCTGAGAACCCCTGACATAATCAGAGAAGCCTCCCTTTCCAGTGGTCCAATACTGGACGAAGAGACTCGTGGCTTTGCGAAGTGCTGAGAATAACGGAGGGATGAGTGATCAGCCCTAAAAAAGACACAAGAGTGGTCAGAAAGAATTTAAGGTCAAAATTATACAGAGAAGTGTTCAAAAACGAAACGCCATCCTACTGGCAAGATACGACCCTCGCAATTATGAACTCACGGGAGTTGCTGATAACTGCATTGTGTCAGTATAAGACCAAGCCTATCAGCAATCAAACATGGACACAGGAGGGGGTTCATGGGACCCTATACTTAACTGAAGAATTCTTTGCTACTGAAATATTTCTGTAGGAGAGGAATCATTGTCTTCCTTTGTATGTGCACTAATGACACAACTAAACTCCCATGGGTATCTCCAATCCAATGGTGACATAGATGGCCCTGGTTAAACTACATGGGTCACAAAATAAAACCAGAAACACCACTCTTGGAAAGCAACCGATAGAGATGGTGCTCAGGGTTGGGGTGGGAGTGAAATGGAAAGGAGATAAAGATGTGGGGAAAATCGCAACAGAATATATTAAATGCAGGAGTGAAACTGTCAAATAATAAAATCAATTTTAAAAGGCCCAAGATTAAAATCCTACATTCTATTCCCAATACTATATACAAAAGACCATAAAGTTAGTCAGTAATTTTTACTCCTTTCTTCTCAGTTTCTAAATGTATTCAGTGCTTCCTTTCTTTAACTACATTCCTCTCTCCTTCCTCCCTCCCTCCCTTCCTCCCTCCCTCGTTCCCTCCCTCCCTCATTCCTTCCTTCCTTTCTTTTTTCTTTCCTTCTGTCTTTTATTTCTTTGTTTATTTATTTATTTCTCTTTATGACATAGGATTTCAGATAACTAGCTTGCTTCAAACTCACTAGGTAGCCAAGAAGGACCCCTGAGTTCCCATCTCCACCTCCGAAGTGCTGAGGTTACAGGCTCGTACCACTCTGCCCAGTTTTATGAATCCAGGCTTTGTACAAACTAGGGAACAACTCTACCAACAGAACTGCACTCGCAGCCATATTATTTTTTAATTTTATTTTAATTGTTAAGAAATTAAGAGGTCAAGAAGACACCAGTCCCAGTATATCAATCATGAGCTCAGGCAATCTTTTCACATTGAGGTTAAGTCTAAGATTTCAATCTGCCTGCGAAACACCTCCCTCCTGTTTTTTTGTTCTGTTTTGTTTTGGAATTTTGTTTTGTTTTTAAACAATTCCTCAGAGAAATATCAGGCTGTACATGTGCTAAGAGCTCTATTTTCCACACTCATAGCACTACCAAGGTTCTATTAACATTCGTTCTCTGATGTCTTCATGGTAAAGCACCACTCAAGTGTGTGACTCATTTCATCCTGCTGACCAGTGACCCAGTTGAGAACAAAGACAAATGGTTTTTTCCCCTGTTCTTTGATAGCTTACCCACTTTACTTTCTCTCATACGCCACTCTGGTTAACTACCAAAATAATATTTTTTTAAATAAAACCTTTCAATCTGGTTGATAAACTATATTCAATAATGGTGCTAGCCCCCTTCATTAGCTTATATGCTGGCAGTAAAATGTTAAATGACACACCGACCTTTACAAAGCAAGCAAAGGGATACATCCAGAAGTTCAAAGAGGCTCAGTTTCAGAAGCTATCTTTAGCCTATAAATTCATTCCTGACCTAAGATAGCTTATAATCACATTCATTTGTCCTTGCTTGGATAGTTGTAGTATGCATGTGTCTTTTATAAGCTTCCTCAAATATTTTTGGAGCAAAGTGGGGTTATAAATACAAGGGCAGTTTCCTTATGACAGAGTGCATTAAGAGTTAAAATACTGTAACTGCATTTTTTTTTAACATGCAATGAAAAGAGACATAGCATGAAAACAGGAAGGGGTAATGAATGATGACAAAGGATGGTTTGTAGCTGAAATCTATTTTGGGGGACACAGAGACGAGCAGCTTGATCATCTGAACTTAGAAAGGGCAAAACATCAAGGTTATCATCTTAGCTGCTTGGGAAAATGATTGCACAAGCTTTAGCAAGTGGCCTGGAGCAGGATCTGTGTTCAATGACTCATCTGAGAGGTGGCCCTTCCATTAGCTTCCCGACTATAATAGTGAGACATCCATTTAATTCTGACTCACATTGTTAAATGCCATACAGTGAATCACCAATCCTACTACATAAAGCACCTGGCTCAAACGTCTCTATGAAGTAGTTATCCAGGCTGAAAAATATCCTCTGGGGCCTGAGAGGCACTAGACACTGTGGTTACAGCTAGTTGCCTTGGAAGTCACAAATGAGTTCAAGTTCACCGTCTTCCTGGATGCAAGATAAAGCCCAAACAGTCAGCACATTTTATATCCTTAGGGTACTTTATGATCCTGCTTATACCTTTATTGTACGTAATAAAATTTCTCAATAATCCCGTTTCTAGTCATTTTTACTTTAAAAATATTTCTCTTGAGCTGCATGCTATCTTAATACTTATGTGGCTTTCCAAAAGGGTGTTGTATGTATTGGGGGGAAAAAAGACAGACATGCTAGAAAGACTTCCAAGTGAAATGTATTCACTAACTGTCCAGATGTTCGCTTGGTGTATGCATCATATAAATCTAAACTGATGAGAATGGTAATGGCCCAGTACAGTCTGTCTTACTTGGTGAACTCTGAAAGAAGAAAAATAAAAAATGTGCTTTTTTGGGGAAGTTATGAATTTTAACAACTCAAGAAAAGAAAACACTTTTTGAATTTTATTGCTTTGATTTTGTGGACAATAAAGTTGACTTCCCACAATGGTTTTCTTCCTATGTAACACACGCACACACACACAAAATCATCTCTGCTTCCAAAATCAGATCCAAAAATTTGCTCAGTGATAAAGCTATGTTTGTAAAAAGATAAATAAAAAATGTAATCCCAGGACTCATTCTACAGTATTACCACATTTTCTGTTGCTTCCCTCTGAATCCTCTAATAGATAAATGTGTCTTTTCATTAGCTCCCACACATCTCAAGTGTGGGCAGAAGAGATAATCTCTGCTTCATCCACCTCCAAGAATTTATATAACATTGTAGAAAATGTCATGAAACCCAGCTTTGGTCGTTACATGATGTCTTTTGACAGCTTAGGAGCATGATTCCAAACAAGACCAAGCCTCAGCAAGACCAAACAGCACTGTGACTGAGTTACCCACATAGCTACTTATTCTGGTCAATAAATATGACTAGGAATGCTTGGAGATCACTCAAAAGGAGCAAGTGGTGTTGACATTACACAGTGCAGTGGATCTTGTCCAACTCTTTGACATTGCAATATGACATTGTGCTCTACAAAAGTGTTGGGCAACAGTCGTACATACGCTGCCTGTGGCAGATGTGTGTGACAGGCAACAGGTAGCACACATCCGATACAAATCACTTACCTCCCTTCATAGCCCCTAAAGTAAAGTAGCCCTGGCAGCTTTCATGTCTACTTGAAAGGGCCTTAGTGTTTTTTACTTCTGGAATATGTTCTGTCAACAGAGGTATGGTGCCACACCACCTTTCTCCAAAGAATAGCATTTTCTGGATGAGTGCTTGAGTGGGGCACTTGATTCTGGAAATGCAGCTGCCTAAGTCATTTCTGCAGTAGGATCCAAAATTAATACCTGTTAACACTCACAACACACTAGTGTGAAGATATAACTACCATATCACAAGAGAAGAATATATGTTCAGGAATCCTGCCTTGTACATCATTAACAGTGGCTACTACTTATTTCTACTTTCTGCTAATCACAAAACTTAGCCCACTTGAGAGTATCAGTACATCCTGGTCTTATTCCTTCCAAAGCTCTATAGCTATTATTTTTTTCCAACAGCCTTATTATTTGGATATAAAAAAGAATAGTATCTATAAAAATATTCCAACTGGTTGTTTTGATAGAGGCCTGAAAGAAGAGTGATGCACTTACTCTTAAGAAAAGAGAGAATATTAGTTCCCTCTAGTCTCTATCAGTCCTGTCCTATGTATGAGCCACACCATACTCATTTTTGTAAGGAGCTACATGTAATTTGTTCTTTTGGAATTCTTCTCCCCTCTGACACCATCAGACCATCTAACACCATCACTCTCTCAAATGCAAGGTCGGGTCAAACACCTGTTTCTTTCCTAACCTCTCTACATTTCTTAATATGGTTTCCTCAGCCTAGTGGTGGCAAACAGTTATTTCAGTAGGACTAGAAACAGAAGATTGTTCACAGCACAGATAAATGTCTTGGAATTTTCTTGGCTCAAGTGGAGGCATCGAGTTCGGCATTTGAAAGAACAAACACTATTTTCCACAAAGTGCATTTGGTGTCATAACTTGGCTTAGTTCAGGGAATTGCCAAAATGAAAGAGACATTCTGTGTTTTCATATGCTGCCAAATTAGTGCAATCATTTAAAATGTTAAATAAGAATTTTTGAACAATTTCCTGGAACCACTGAAATGCATACCTTTAAAGGCTGGAGTTTATAATTTATCTTGTGGCACTAATACTAAGAATGTGGTTATAATCTGGCACAATAGCATTTCCCTGGATGAGCTTTCAGGCTTTTGGGACAATTTCAAAGGAAACTGCCCAAAGACAAGAAGATGAACCAAAAGCTAACGCTATACAACTCAAATGCACTGTGTATCCTGTGTCTGTGTCAGCACTGCATTTGATCTTGCAGTGCAAATCTCCTGTTGCAGGATCTCAGGCCAAAGAGCATGGCCATTGCTTTTAATTCAACACCTCTTCAGAGGCTGCCCACTCCTCAGGATTTCGGGACATTTTTATGACCATGCAAGACTTCTCAGCACCTTTTCAGGCTCTTCACACAGCAGCTTAGTAGAAAGTTGAATAATTTAGGCATTTTTATTTGAGTGCTGGCCTCTACATGGCCAGTGAATGATATTTTGACTTTTCCATCAATTGATTTTCAAGAACTTCTCACCAATCTCTTTTTGACAAGTCTTTATTTTCTGTGATGGACTACTTAAGCAAAAAATCAACAGTACTTACTCATTTCTCATGGAGTAATAAACTGGTCTCTAAATACTTGTATTTATGATGGTAACAGACATCTTTATCTCCTCATCTTAACAGCTTCCTGTTTGCAAGGTAACATCCTGTTTACAGTGAGAAAGGCTGCCAGCATGCTCATGATCTCACTACCATGAGTAAGGAAATGATTCAGTATGTTTCTACAAATTCTTGAAGAAAATGTTCTCTCTTCCCTGAACTGGCCAACTGGATCTTAGGTCCAGAGATCCCTCTATATACCTCCAGGGGCAAAGCTAGGTCCATTTGCAATCTGGCTCTATAAATATTTAATAAAGACTTTTGAGAAGAGAATGCCTAGAAATCCATCTGGTAAGCTGCTAGAGACAAAGCAGACACTGTGAGTTAACTGCAGAATAAGCCCATTATGTTGTCAGGGTTCGATAAAGGGCCAAAGAGATGCAGCTGATCCCACGTTTCAAGAAGAACACTGTGATAGGAACGAAGCAGGCACATGCAGATGAATATAAAGTCTGCCACCAAATTAAGCTAATTCCTTACGCAAATCGGTTAGCGAAGCAGCTCTGACCACTGTAAAACACCACAGCTAACTATGATCCTCTCCTTGTTACATAGCAAGAACTTGCAGCTCTCAGCTAAGCCCAACTGCCATCCCTCAGAAAGGGAAAACCAAAACAGGAAAACCCGAAAGTACAAATGTGATGTGTGTGTGTGTGTGTGTGTGTGTGTGTGTGTGTGTGTGTGTGTGTGTGTTCTTTGATTACCATTCAAACTCTTAACTTTGTAAAACTTAATTTCAAAATCATCTTAGAAGCCAAATGGACCAACCACAAACCGGACTCCTAGACGTGCTTTCTGCCATGTGATTAAAGATGCTACTTGTGATTCAGAGAACAGAAAGATATCAGGAATTCTGGACAATGATAGATGGTTCCAGAAATGTAAGTCTGCCCCTTCTAAAGCAGACACGCCCCTATTGATATGGCAGGGAAGCTATTGATATGGTTCAGGGTTGGGGGGAGTAAAAACTGACTTTATAGCTTTCAAGTTTTCTATCTCGTTTCTCCTTCCAGACAAATTAGAATAAATGGACACAATTAAGAAAAGTGCACACTTTTGCACAATAGAGTACACTCACTTCTCCCTTTTCTAGCTCCCTTTTGTCCTTACTCTCACATTTGGGGAAGAAAATTTCTTCGACTAGAAGTATCCATGGGTTCCTGTGTATGGTTCTGTGACTTCTATTCCTCATGCTTTTGCCCCCGCCCCCTGGCAATCCTGCTTTTTAGACATAAAAGGAAGTGGCATCTATTACAAGATTCCTTTTAAGGCAGTTTCCTTGAGGGCAAGATATGAGACAAAATAGTGTTTGACACTGCGAAAATAAATCCATGATTCAAAGGTCAGGTTGTACTCAAATGCATAATTTGTGGAAGAAATTTTTTCAATTTTTTGAAAAAGCATGTATAATATTGGCTTACTATGACAATTTACACATGCACATAATTTTTAATGTTTTTTATTTTTTACAAATACATTTATATTATTACACACATATACAATAAACTACCTATGGCAAGAAGAAACATGACACAATCAGGAATTATATAAATATTACATTCTTACTGTTTTGGCTATTTGCAATTGGCATCCTTGAAGAAAATATCTTCCCTATCTTGGTGTGTCTAAAATTCTGAATGTAAATCAATATCTATCATATCTCATCATTATCAACTTGAAACATCTATCTAGATGTAAAAACATCTTAACCCCTAGACAACTAAGCTTAATTGTATAACTAAACTATCTGGTCTTCAACCCCATCAGAGACTTGAAAAGGAATAAAATTGACTATTTGATTCTATCAGGAGGGCAGGTTAGTAGCTTTCCAAATGAGAAGATGACAGCAACAGTTTGCTACCTGAAGAGTCACCCAAAACTCTCTATAATGTTGGAGCATCACCTTCAGCCTTCTGGCCCAATATATTTGACAGACATATTTGTGAGGCAGGAACTATTGAGGACTTGCATACCCTGTCTAGGCAGAGTTTGGCAGCCAAACTTGCTCTTTTTTAGGCAGAATTCTGTCTGTGATAGAAATGATAATATTTTTTCCAGTGCCTTGTTTGCCACATTTGAAGCCATCTCCATAAGGAGGTTCTTTGATGCTCATCATTCTCTTTGAGGTAGGCTGGGTGCTGCCAGCAGTTAACCTGTCATATTGTCAGTGAATCTTTAAAATAATAAAAACATTTTAAAATGTCATATTCTGTATGTCTCTGAGGTTTTTTGAGGACCTTATCTATTTTACCTTATCTTTCTATAGAATCATATCAATCTGTTGCACCTAAGATGTATTTTCTTGTGATAAAAATTGACTAGCAATTGATATGACCATGATTTGATGAACAAATAATTAACTTGTATATCATTTTTTATCCTAAGCAGTCTGCAATCACACCTTCAAAGTATTAGAAGTATATCTTGTATTATAATTGAGTTACATGGGTACAATACCTCATATTAGGGTAGAAATATATATATATGTATATATATACATATATATACATATATATAGTCTGTAAAGAACAATCTTACATTTGAATTCTATACCACTGTATCTAAAATTAAACTTATTTTCTATCTATATAGAAAATTTTATACCAGTGAATTAAAAATAACCTTGTGAATGACAATTGATGCATTAAGTTGAGTAGATTCACTAATCTACTTTTTGTTCTATCTTCCCTATATGTTTCCATATTACCCCTTCTTTCTTTTCAACCCTTATCTCCAAACCTAAGAATGTAAGATAAAGTAAAAGAGAGACATCTATGAGTCCAACCTTTTGTTCTTTCTAAATACGTCCAATAATAACTTGTAGCCAACTCCCTTTATAAATAACCCTCTATAGTCCAAGAAAGCAACCAAAAACCTATTCACCGCCCCATTAATGGAAATGGGACATCATTCTCTTAAGGTTTCTTCCAGCTGATTTGGAATGAATAATACCATTGTCGGGTCCCAAATAAAACTGGGGAGATGGTTAAACAGGCTAGGATTAGCTTATTTGGTCCAGTTTCTGAATGTTGAGAAATTCCAGGCTTAATTAGAGTCCTGTGTGGGACAGTCTGAAATGCTGGACCAATTGCAATTGGACGCTTTCTTTGAAGGTGTCCAGGGAGCTGTCTTGTTCTGATGAGGAACAGCAATTGAAGCCCTTGGTGCTGGAACATGAGGATGCAGGATGTCAGTGTCCAGCATGCTGAGAGGAATGAATCCTGTCAGGTCTGATCCAATGTCAGTGTCTGTTTCTTTTGTTCTGAAAACATATAATTTCTCACAAGAATTACATAGTCCTAAAATTAGAAATGCATAAGGTATGCATAATGCAGAGAACAATTAAGGCTGGTTTTCTGCTCTTTATGTGAGCAGAAAAAGACATCTGTAAATCTTCATTAATGCCATACAAAGAATAGCATCTAATAATAATTCATAGGGGATCTGTAGGCAGCAAGAAGCATTTCTATGCCGAGACATTCATGTCTCATCCAGCTATTCCCATATAGTGGGATTATCAATATAAGTTACCTGCTTGATCTGCAGTTTAAATTCTTCACATCCTGATTGTATCCCCCTCCCTCATCCACTCCTGATCGCCCCTCCCTCCTTTATCCCCTCTCCCTCCCTTAGTCCTCAGAAAGGGGAGCCCTTTTCCCCTAACATCTGACCTCAACCTATCTAGTCTTATCTGTACTACCTGTAACCTCTTCCTCCGTAGCCTGGCAATGCCATCCTGCCAAGGGGAAGTGTTCAAATTCTGGTGGCCAGAGTACATGCCTGAAATAGTCCCTACTCTCCACATTGTGGGACCCACAAGAAGACTGTGCTACTACATCTGAGCAGAGAGTCTAGGTCCACATCATACATGGCCCTTGGTTGATGTTTCAGTCTCTCTATTGTAGTGTAGTTACCTTCTATTATGTAGTTAATATCTGCTTTTGAGTGAGTATATACCATGCATGTCTTTCTGGATCTGGGTTACCTCACTCCAGATGATCTTTTCTAGGTCCATTGATTTGCCAGCAAATTTCAAGACTTCCTTGTTTTTAATAGTTGGACAGTATTCCACTGTGTAAATGTACCGCAGTTTCTTTATCCATTCTTTGGTTGAGGGATGTCTAGGCTATTTCCAGATTCTGGTTATTATGAACAGGGCTGCTGTGAACATGGTTGAGCAAATGTCCTTATAGTATGGTTGGGCATCCTTCAGGTATATACCCAGAAGTTGTATAGCTGGCTCTTGAGGTAGAATTATTCCCAATTTTCTGAGAAAGCACCAGATTGGTTTCCAAAGTGGTTGTACAAGTTAGCACTCCCACCAGGAATGATGGAGTTTTCCCCTTTCTCCACATCCTCACGAGCATGTGCTGTCACACGTGTACGTAATTTATAGTGCTCATTTTCAATCCTCTTTGTCTCACTTCTGCTCTCAATGATCACCAATCTCTTCCCAATTAGTCTTCTTATACTTTCAAGTCCTGTTTAGGGGAGGAAGTAATGTTTACATTTATACTCATCGATCAGTGCTGATGTCAACTTTGGCCAGAGAGGCTTCTTTTTGCAGTAGATGGCAGGTACTGCACAGCCTCATCACTGGTCTATATGCTAGAAACAGGTAAATTTCAGGTTTTTCTTAATTAACAAATAAAATAACTGTGGTTATTTTCTATCATTCAACTATTTTTTTTATCAAATTTTTCCAAATTCATAAACTTTCAAAATCCATAGTCTATAATATCCAGGTTTTGGAAGCAAGTAAGTGAACTCATTAATATATTTCACTATCATATAAGTTTATTTTACACTCATTATAATACATGGCATGGTTAGTAAGGCAGAGAAACGAGGAAGTTGCTTTAGACCTGGTCTGTCCTTTAGTAAATGGGAAAACAGAAAATCAAGTTCTTAGAGATTTTTCATTCACACCTATGTCGGCTGCTCTTCTATTACTATGATAAACCACTATGTCCAAGAGCAACTTATGGAAGAAAGGGTTTATTTTGGCTTATGGCTCCAGTGAAAGAGTTCATAATAATGTTAAAAATGTGGGTGGTATGGTAACAGCAAGCTGAGAAAGAACATATTAAACCACAAACGCACAACAGAAGGAGCAAACTGGAAGTGAGGCAATGCTATAAACGCTCAGAGCTTGCCCCACAACACACCCCCAGTGATGTCTTTCACCCAGCAAGGGTTTGAATCCTAAATGCTCTATAACATCCCCAAAGAGTGCCACCAGATGAGAATCAAGTGCGCAAATACCTGGGTTGGTGGGGGACATTTCTTACTGAAACCACAATATCTAAAAGGTCAGGTTAATTATTTTTGCTTAGACATCAAATTCCAGGAACAAGGGCATCAATGGCCATCCATATAACCTATGTAATTATGATAAAGGAAAAAATAATAAAGAAGGTAATAGTACCACTGGGGCTAGATACCATGCGTGGTAGCCAAAAAATGTTGCACACTCCAAGGGTGTGCCTTGAAATTAGCCTTCCCCCATACTCTCCCAACCCTTGGCCATCAATCCAGGAAGAGAGGCATCACAGAGTTACAGTAGAGTAAGAGCTGAGATGACCACAAACAACATTTCTTCCAACATTTGCATATCATGCATGAAAGAATAAGATCTACATATCAAATGTCATTCTTAAGGTTTCACAGCAAGTTAATATCACAATCTAAACTGAAAAAAAAAAGTCTTTCCTAAAAGTGAGGCCTTGTGATCTTCAGATATAGAATACAGTACTCAGGTCAGCAGCATCAAGAACTTACTAGAAATATAAAATCTCAAGGCTTACTCTAGTCCTTGCATAATTTGCTACAGTTTTCAGTGAAACAGAACCACCCAGAAATGTATTTGTGATATGTTTATGTAGGTATATGTACATAGAAATAGAATGATATTTATTTGAGGTAATTGGTTGACAAAATTCTTGTTAAAAGGAAAGATGAGTGAGCTGAAAACCCAGCATAATTTCCATGTTTCAGCAATAAGATAGAATTTCTTCTCTGGGAAGCCTTGTTTTTTTGTTTTGTTTTGGTATTTTCTTTTCCTTTGCTTTTGTCCTTAAGAAATTCAAATGATTAGATGGGGTGCATCTGCAGTCTTGATCATAAATGCTTTACTTAAAATCAACTCGTTGTATATTGTAAGCACTGTAAAATATCCTTGTTGATGTTTGTTTTTAAATTCTATTTTACTTGAGTCACTGAAGTCCCTGTCTCTCTTCCATCAGGCCCTTAGCCTTGGGTAAGAGGAAGGTTAGTGGGGAGAAGAGAAAGAGACTCTTTTACTTCTCCCGGCTGCTTAGGGTCAATGGAATCTTTAGGGACAAGACCAATCTCAGTCAGCAGCAAATGCAGGAAGCAATCTCCTCCAAGCCTCGATCTTGAAATGTTTCTCTCTATCTCCGAGCCTCCACACAGTCCATCTCTGGTCTCTACAAACTGCTGCATACCACATGCCTCACGCCATGCTTTCGTTCTCTAGGCTCTCATACTTAACTCCCTCTAAGTCCTAGACCATGTCCCTTCCTTGCTGCATGAGGCAGGCCATTACCAGCTAACAAAGATAATGCCCCAAGGAAGACAATTATCATCTGTGGACACACTAAAGGCCAAACTGAAAGCCCACACACTTGGGATTAAAGCAAAAATATATTCTCATAACATAATTGAGTTTACAATGGAATCAAAACTTCCATTACATACCCTAATAACAACACCTAGATTAATGTTTGGTCAAACTACTGACATCATAGCATTATATATTAATATACTGACATATATACTTCAGCACTCATGTTTAATAAGAATCTATATTTTATAATGAGATGTAAACAATTCTCAGGTGCATTAAAGCTTTGATTTTTGTTTTTAACCTTGAGGAATTTCTCAGGGTCATGGCTTTGACAGAGAGCCAACACAATAGCGTATTATTTATTGGTTTAATTTTTCCCCTATTCAAAGTTTGGGAGGGAGATTTAATGTCTACACGGGGCCCAGGACTCTTCCAGTGTCTCTGTCATGTTCATTGTAGTGCTTCCATGACGTGGCTCAAACTAACACTCTCAGCTCTAACTACAGTTATTTTTTGTATTATCCAGTCAAGGAAAGAGATAACAAAATTGCCAACTTTTCCTTCTGAGCCACACAAGGTACATTTATCTCTTCTGCTCAAATCTAGTAGCTTAGAAATATGCCATAGATATAGCTTTTGGAGAAGGTTGGGAAAACAGTCACATAGGTTGGTCAGTAATAAAATGATGTCTTCATAAGTTTCAGAATTCAGGAACTAAAAAAAGACAAGAAGACATGTTTTATGACAGCTAGTCATTTCTGTGATCTCTTTTTTCTACCAGGTTCCTGAAATGTCCTCTGTGACTACAGATGAAATGGTAGGATGAATGGAATAAGAAGGGAATTGGTTTTCCTATTTTGTTCCATAGGTAACAGAATTAAGCTGAATGTATCACTTTCATGGAAGCAGAGATAGAAGGCTTTGTTCCAGTGCTTGTCTTCCTGTGTGTGGAGCTGCTCGGCTGGTACACCCACTGTGAGCTCCCTTGTTCCAGGGAAATCAGGAGTGGTATAGGAAAGGAAATTCAAAAGTCAGATGTTTACATCTCATCACTTCCATCTTCAGCGGTCCCTTGTGTATGACTCACTTGTGGCCGTCTCCCAGACCAAGAAGGAACATAAAGAGGAAAGGAGTCCAACATTTTCTTCTCTTCCCTTTCAGTCATAGTGACTCTCAAAGGTCCACAGCTGGGGATAAGAGCACCAAGCCACTCTCGGAGTTCAGGCTAACCACAAAACTCTAAGTTATTTCCTTTTCCAAAGCAGAAGGCTTATGTGTTTAGAGGCAACCAAAACAGAGAGAGAGAGAGAGAGAGAGAGAGAGAGAGAGAGAGAGAGAGAGAGAGAGAGAGACAGAGAGAGACAGAGAGAGAGAGAGAGAGAGACAGAGAGACAGAGAGAGACAAAGAGAGACAGAGAGAGAGAGAGACAGAGAGAGAGACAGAGAGAGAGACAGAGAGAGAGAGAGAGAGAGAGAGAAAGAGAGAGAGAGAGAGAAGGGGAGGGGAGGGGAGGGGAGGGGAGGGGAGGGGGGAGGGAGAAGAGGGGGTTTGGGAAGGAAAGAGAGAGGAATATATACAGATGATTTTATACAGAAGAATGATGTTTGGGTAAGTATATTTTAATTAACTGATGAAAACAGCTTTTACACCAAAACTGCTTAATAACAGAATAAAACACTCAATATACATCAAATTCTCTGTATTACCACTTCCTAAACAACATAAATAAATGCATAAATTCCTGTCAGAGAGTAACAGGCATATTTTACAGATTTTTCTGTAACCAGGGTAACAAAATAGTTTTCTTCCTGTCAACTTTAATATCTTAACAGTAGGCATTTTCATACTGACCATTTCTTTGTTAGAAAGCTTATTGCTGAGGGTTTTGCTGCTGTTTTGAAGATTTAGGATGGCTTGGGAAATTTATTTTCTTCTAGACACAAGCTATAATTTCAACAGTTTATTGGAAACATTTGGATTATGTTAGACTTTCTTGAGCTAAACAAGTCCAAAAATGACTATGATGGAATCCTACTTATTTTCTAATTTTTATGGAAAGTTAATAACATAACTGGATATCAGTTAATACATACTTATAAGTTAATTATATGATTTGCAAAGATATTGTATATATAAAGTATTATATATGCAGCTTTAAAACTTGCTAGACTAATATTTTTATAGAAATAAGTAGCTTCCCACATTCTTCATGAACTGGAATCATCAACTTATCTGTCCTATATTTTTCTAATGTGACAGAACAAGAAACTCCGTGTTTAATTTTATATAACCTTATAAGAAGATAATTTCCCCCCAAATGTATATGATCCCATCTTTCTTACTAAGGGTACTCTTTTCAAAGTTGTACATAGACGGCCATTTGTGCAATAATGCAAGTCTCTGTAGAGGTTTTTAATTCTGTGACATAATCTTGACCACTAAACTCGCATCACCCGGATGTCAGGTTGACATAAAACTTGAATGGGGATGTTCTTATTGCCTGTGTTTTTATGTGGATCCCTTTCCACTTTGAAAAGTAGTTATTACTTGATGCAAATTTACCTCCGAGAGACTCTTCCAAGCTTTACTATTTTGTGCTCCTGATGTTGTGACCATGGCTCAGTCCCTGAATACTTATTTCTATTTGTTTTTTAAAATTATAACATGTAAGGGTTAGGAGTTTTTAGGTCTGACAGACGATGTAAATTGGCAGAGATTAGATAGGATAGTTACAGATTTACATTCTGAATTTCAGACTTAGCAAGACAGAAAAGATGTTTTCTTCAAGGCTGCCAAATACAAACAGCCAAAATACTATGAATGTAACATTTATATAATTTCTGATCGTTTCCTCATTCTCCTTACTGCATGTTGTTTATTGTACATATGTGTAATAATATAAATGTCTATGTAAATTTTAATTAATTAATTTAAAAATTATCTTATATATACATTTGTGAGTGTGCAAAACTGGAAGGGTTGGAAAATCAGCACATCATGTATTTACAGATATGTATTGAAATATTACTGGGCATGACTGCAGCATGCATGTTTATTTGAAGTTCTAGAGATCAAATCTAGAACCTCGCAGATATTAGATAAGTACAATAAAACTAATAATCTACATACCCAGCCCCTGTTGTCAATGTCACCAATACAATATTTTAGTTTACTCTATTAGATTAACAATATGGTTGTCTTTATTTTGGTGATTACTTGTAAAGATTCTTACCTACTCAGTAAATGTTAGAAAACAGATGCAAAATTTCAATGAATCACTAACTAGAGGAACCCAAGCCTTAAGATGTGAGTTTTCTCTTATCATTCAAAAGTAGTAAGCCACTTTCTGAGTTTAGTAGACCAAATATTACCTCATTATCACGGTGTCCCATTTCCCCCAGGAGCACATCCCATTCATTTGTTTCCTTCCAAATTCTTTTTACATTAAGAAACTGCTGCTACTCTCAGATCCAAGTTCATATTCCCAGGAAACTGTATCCGCAACATGACTTAGTTTGTTAAGAATGATTTCTAATCCCAATGAGAAAAATGTAAACATACAGGAGTATAATGTACATGTGATTGGACCTTTCCCAAGATTGTGGACTTACTAGCTGTAAGAAATTGCAAATCCGTGTGAAATTTTTCTAGCCTAATTATATTTGCTCCAGAGCTCTTGAATTGAAATTTTTCATCTAACTTCACATATGTCATTTTGGTTTCTAACTTGGGGACATGGCATGAAAGTGATTTATATACTTCAAGAGGAATTTTTTTTTCGTTGTTTTCTTTTCTTCTGTATCCATTTTAAGATAACTTTCAATCCTAGTATGTTTTATCCTTTATTCTTAGTTTGGGGGAAGAGAATGTTAAATAATACTAGATACTTATCTAAAACAGAGACTACAAAGGACACTATTCAGTGGTCCCTAGGACTCCCCCACACTGAGTAAAGTTAAATATACCTGCAGTCAGAGTGTATTGATATGAATCATGGTGCAGTACTGGATAAGAAGCTCTGCTGGGCATTGCACAAGTTCCAAGTCATTTGACTGCAGATCATCACTCCGCAACGAAAAGAAACCAACAGGCTACATATCCCCTACCCTCTTCATGTCTCCAAATCAGGGGCACATCATTTTACCAGTTTAATTACTATTTGCATCAGAAGGCTTTCGCCTTTTAGATAGGAAACATTAGGCCTAAGATTTCAATGCAATCAGCATCTGACAAATTCATAAATGACATGATAGCAAAGCTCAATTACGGTGTTTACTATATAAGAACAACTTAAATATATATTAGCTTTAATAAGGAAACCATTTAGATGGCTGCATTACTATTTTTGTATGCATTGGTCAGATGACAAATTTTAGGGAGGGAGTGCCAACTTTAACTTAGCCAGTAAGTAATAAAGCCATAGTTTTTAATCCACACATTCTGACTGCAGATATAATTATCACTCAGTGTGACAAAATTGTATTAATATTAACATAAAATAAGTAATCTATCCTTTCAGTCTGTATAGGCCTGATTATACAAACTAGCAACTGAAAATGGATTGCAAAAACACATGTAAAGGGAAGTATTTGACATGGGGCTCATTTTCTAAAATACCTCCACAGTATATAAAATCTTGTTAAGTTCTTAGAAACTCTTCAAAAATATATATGAGGCATTAAATATATTTTCATGATAGATGACACATATTGCAAAAACTGTACTTTGGGTTATGGGATTCCAAAGAGGCTCCCACCAGTTAGGTAAATGCGATGGAAACAGACACAAAGCCAATAAACTTGTCAACTTAATCTGATTTAATAGTTCAAACATCTTACCTATGCCAAATCTATTAAGTTGATGATTCAAATTGTCTTAGCTCTGGACTCCCTGTTTTGACTGTTTTCTAAGCAAGAGACCAGAAGTGTAGAAGAGTCTTCCCTAGATACAGAGTGGAAAGGGCTGGAATCCTCTGCCTTTGCCTATGATGGGCAACCAGCCACTTGCCCCATGGTACTTGCATTGAGAGCCACATGGATCTGTCCCTTGGCTGGGCCACAGCTTAGGACAGGCTCTCTCACATATCTTGCAAAGTTACCATATTGTTTTTACCCTGTCTTGGGCCTGTGTGCTCTTATTGGAGCCACCTTCAATCATAGGCAGCCTACTGATTCTCAACTTGGGAGTCAGGCAGTGCAGCACATATAGAGAAAAAGAAAAATGTAAGTTAATCCCATATTTCTCCTTCAGTGTGCCTTCCGAATTGTGCTTGTTAAGCTTTGTACCCTGGTAAAATCTGCCCATCACCTGCCTCTACAGCCATCAAACTGAAGTCAAGGCAGGAATTCACATCTCTGTGTTCAGTGCTGTTTCACTATCACTAAGGCTAACCAGGTGAGGATTACTGTAGCAAATAATTGACTTTTTCCCTCTCCTTCTTCTCTCTTGCATTCTTTCTCTTTTTTCCACAATTCTCTGGGTAAACATCCCCATTCCTCAGTAGCATAACTACTTTCTACTAATGACAGCAGGCTTTACTAACACAGCTTTTTTTTTAAGGTTATAATTTTGCAATTTAATTTTGCAGCTATGAAAATTCTTACTTTCTAGGTACATGATAAATGGATTTTATAGAAACTGTTCTTAGCTTTAATCCCCAGCTCCCATTCCTCAAGGAGGCAGAAAATTAATGTGCCTGTTATTTATGGCTATGTAACAAACCACCCAGACACTTAGTGATTTGAAATAACAATCATCATTTATTTTGCTCACAAATTTACAGTTTGGGCAAGATTTGGCAGGAAGGGCTCATCTCTGCTACGGATGGAATGAACTGTATTCATTTAATTGGATCTAGAAGATGTACTCCTAAGATAGTTCACTCTCCTGGCTGCCAAGCTGAAGTCCCACTGGAGCTATTGGCCAGTGATTTTAGTGCCTTGGTGTCTCTCCAGGAAGCATCTACATAGGGTTGCTTCTTCATAGTGTAGTAGCTGTGTTTCAATTAAGGAAGTGAAAGAAAGGAAACCCTGACAATATCTTAAGCTTAGGTTACTAGTTCAGTAGAAGTGGCTCATAGTCTATGTTTTACAACTCAAAGTTTCTACAGAGCCTGCCAGACCCAAGGATGCTTGGGAGAGAAAATTGGGGGTCGAGGGTCACAGACCCTGTTTCTCAAATTGTAGAGAACAAATAATCTCATTAATTATTTGTGGCCATCTTGAGTCACTCATATTTTGCCTAGTAATTCTCAGATAACTAAAGTCATGCTTAAATCCCTGAAGTTTGTTGTATTTAAACGTTGGCAGTGGGATGGAGGGGGAAGGGGAGGCGGGAATCATGAAGTAATGTGTAAAGTCAGCAAATATGTAAGGCTTAATTTCGTTAGTCAAAAATAGTCACCTAGGGCTCTGGGCCTTCGGGTGTAAGAAAAATGAGAATCCAGCCTGCTTGCCCAGGTTCAGGGCTTCTTATAGTTCAGGTGACAGACAGCAGTTGACTATGAGTGCGTATCTGGCAGGAAATGTACAGAGAAACACAGGGTTCTCTGAGCCTAAGTTAGGAGACCAATTGAAAAGCACAGCAGATCCAGATGCTACTCCAAAATTTACCTACCACAAAGATCTAGGAAATGATGCAACCACAGAAAAACTTGGTCCCTTCCATATCCTACTGACCGTGACCCCAACATGCAAAAGAAAGCTAAGAAAATCCAATCTTTCACATATTCCTAAACAGTTTGCGAGAATCCACAAGGAAGTCCTAAGGCGTCTAAATTCTCTACATATCAAAGAAGCAGGAGAGGTTGTGAGTGCACCTAAGAAAGGAAAAGTGGGACAAACTAGGAAAATGTCAGATTGTTGAGTGTACTCAAGTCCCACAAAAGGCCCACAAGCAGGTGTTTCACATAACTAAGCCAATTTAGGTTGTTAGAATTAAAACAGTAACCCCCAATAGGGAAATAAAAAAACTATAAATTCCTTAAGTGCTTGTCAGCCATTAAAGATTTTTCTGTTGAGAATTCTCTGATTACCTCTGTATTCCATTTTTTTTTTAATTGTGCTGTTTGGTTTGTTAGTGTTGAATTTCTTAACTTCTTTACATATCTTGAATGTTAGCCCCCTGTCAGATGGAGGGTTGGTGAAGATCTTTTTCCATTATGTGGGCTGCTGTTTTGCTCTATTAACATTGTCCTTTGCTTTACAGAAGCTTTTCAGTTTCATGAGGATCTATTTATTTATTTATTGTACTACTGATACCTTCAAGACTTTTGGGGGTGGTGGATTCAAGACAGGCTTGGCCTGTTAGCTTTGGCTGTCCTGGGCTCTCTTTGTAGACTAAGTTGCCCTTGAACTCACATAGATTCCTTTGCCTCATGCCTCCCTGGTTGCTGGAATTACACGCATGCATACCTTGCATGGCTTCTCTAAGACTTTTAACATGAAAAGATGGTGGATTTTGCTAAAGGCTTTTTCAGGATCTAATGACATGACCATGTGGGGGTTTTTTTCAGTTTGTTTATATGGTGGATTACATTGATGGATTTTTGTATGTTAAATGATCCCTGCACCCTTGGGATGAAGCTTACTTGATCATTTTGGATTATGTCTTTGATGTGTTTTAGGACTGGGTTTGATTATTTCATTGAGTATTATTTCATCAATGTTCATAAGGGAGATTGGTCTGATATTCTCATTCTTTGTTGAGTCTTTGCATGGCTTATGTATCAGGGTAGTCTCATAGAATGAGTTCAGCAATTATCCTTTTGTTTTGATTTTGTGGAATAGTTTGAGAAGTACTGGTATTAGCTCTTCTTTGTATGTCTGGTAGAATTCTGCACTAAAACCATGTTGTCTATAAAACCAGTTTGTTTAATCGTAGTAAACACCTAATATTGACAGTTGTTTTGAACACAGGCATTCTTTCCGTTGTATAGCTATATTTCTTGTTGGTTTTAATATGTTTCTTTAAAGACTTATACCATTGACTACTTTCATATGCACTTATCATCCCCTATTAATATAGTATTGGATTCAATTTGATAACACTTTTTTTGCTCTGTGTCTACTGTTGTAGAATATAAAGCTGTACAGGCACATTTTAAACCAGTTTAGTGGTTTCTAGAAACACAATCCATTCCAGTCAGCAGTTCTTTTCTTATGTGTATATCTAAGAAAAATGAAAATACATGTCCACACAAATATTTGTTCATTCATAGTGGCACTACTCACAGTAGCCTCAAGCTGGTAACAACCCAAATATCCATCATTTGGTGACTACGTAAAGGAAACATAGTCCATCCTCACAATGCATGTCATTCAGCAATGAAAATACGTGAGCTTCTTGTACCTGTACACTATGAATAAGGCACTTATGCTAAATGAAATATCCAGATCCAAAAGACTACATATTGCACCATTTCATTTAGATAAAAAATTTCTTCTAATAAATTTATAGATCCTGAGGTCACTTGGATTGAAGAACAGAATAAGAACTGCATGTGAACAGACACAAAAAGCATTGTAGATACAGTCTTTGCTAAGACTGGATTGTGGAGATGATTTCACAGCTTCATAATTTACTAAATATGATTGAATTGCACACTTCTAATGTATGCATTTTGTGCCATATAAACTCTACTTCAATGTTCTCTTTATTTAAAACAAGTCATGTAATATTTTCTATTTAATATTCTGAGCCTGGCACGTGCCTTTAATCCCAGCATTCAGGGAGGCAGAGGCAGGTAGATCTCTATGAGTTTCAGGCAACCCTGGTCTACAAAGCAAGTCCAAGACAGCCAGAGCTACACAGAGCAACTGTGTCTCGAAAAACCAAGCAAAACAGAACAAAACAAACAAACGCAAAACAGAAAAAATCCAATTTAATATTCTGAACCTGACATTTTCTATGAAGCTGGGTTCTTCTCCCTCTGCCATTGATTTGGAGGGAAAGGAGGCAATATACAAGTTATACTGCCTTTTCCTGTAATTCATTAATATTATTGTTGACTTTCTGCTTCCTCGTTTGCTTATTTTTCTTGAGACACAGAAATGTTGAATCCCATGATTGACACTGACAGCTCTGGAATGCTGGCCTTTTATTACCACTACAGTTGATTAATCTCATTCTATTGAGAAGGGAAAATGTTACATCTTCCTCAATAATCATTTAGTAATAATATGTATCCAGATCTTTGTTTCAGACTCCACTTTTTAGGTAAATTTCCCTTTTAGTCTTGGCTCTGATAAAAAGACCCAATTTCCTGAACTATATTTCATGGCATAGAGTACATCTAAATAACCCCCTACAAAGGCCCACCATGGCCATGATGGCATGCAACTTCTACATGATTGTTTTTATGCTGTAGCTGTGTAAAGTAACTTTGCATAACCTCTGTCTTCCCAAGCTTTAATCAAAGTATGAAGCAAAGATCCCTTTCTTATTAATATGCAAAATCATAACAGGGAATATATGAGGGATGGTCTGTTCTAATCTCAGTATAAAGAATCCTACTTCCAGCCATGAATTAGCCTCCAAAGTATCCTGCTTTCCTTGTCGGGAGAATTACATTTTCTTCCCACAACTCTCTGTCTCTGAAGGTTATGAGTATAATATCTTTGTGTCATTAGTTTGGCTGAATCTTTCCTTCTGTGGAAGAGTACTGCCCTTGAGCTAATGAAAACAGGAGCCAATATCAGACAAAAAGTATAGGATTTAAAGAGAAAGTGATTAATATCAAGCCATGTCCCTCTTCTGTGTGCTGCTATATAACATCACATTTATTGTGTATACTTCTAAAATATATTAATGCATCACATTTTCATCTTACTCCTGCCACTTTAGATTCAGATAATTAAAATTTAATGACATCTTAAGAGAACTCCCATAATGCCTAGTGATTTCTCAGAATAAAACATCTCCTGGTTGTCTCCATTGACAATACTTGGAAGTTATTACATTTTTGACTTCCCAATAGAATGAAATTCAAACAACTGTAATCATTACTCTCTCTCTCTCTCTCTCTCTCTCTCTCTCTCTCTCTCTCTCTCTCTCTCTCTCTCTCTCACCACCCCGTGTGTGTGTGTGTTCTAAGATAGAGTGGAGACCATCATACAGAATGATATGTTGAGACAAGATGATGAACACTGAAAAGCCTGGGGAAAAAAGGATGAAAACTCTCCACTCTGGGGCTTCTGATTTTTGCTTGGGGCAGGATTCTCCTTTAAGTCAATAATGTAAAAAAAAAAAAAAAACCACCACCAACAACAGAAATTATTCAAGAAACTGGATGTAGCACATGTATATGAAAGCCTAATATATAACACAAGGCTCCTAAACATGTAAATGTCATGAGGAGCTTTGGAGATTTTGTAAGTGCCCAGTGCATTCACAAATGGAAGGACAGAAACTAGATCCCAAGGCTGAAAAGAAAAACATCTTCATTAGCTTTAATTGCTAACTTGACACAGCCTAAGAGGACTTCACCTAAAAGGACATCTTAATTGAAGGATTGTCTAGAGCAAATGTCTTATGGGCATGTCTTTGGGGGATTGTCCTAATTGGCATTTAACACAGGAGGTCCTGACCTAATTTGAGTAGCACCATTACCTAGGCCAGTAGTCTTGAGCTGCATTAGAACTAATTAAGGATGAGCCAATAAATAGCATTCCTCTACGGTTTCTGCCTCAAGTTCTCACACGAGTTCCTGCCTTATTTCCTTCAGTAATGGACTACCTGAAAGTACAAAGCAAATGAATCCTTTCCTTCCCTAAGTTGTATTTAGTCATTGTGTTGGTCACAGCAGTAATAAAGGAAGAAAAAAAAACTGTAGCAGAGTGAAAAGAATTTGATGAAAAGCACTACATGTGAGAGTCGCAGTGACAAACAGACCCATTAACAGAAACAAACAGAAATAGTTTTATCCTAGCTTTGCTACAATAATGAATGGAAGAAGGTGATCTCAGAGAAAAGCAGCGAGGTGCTTTGTTACCCTTTCCTCCTATATGAAGGTCTTTATTCTGTATGAACTTCATTACCAAAGAAATAGAGAAGCTAAAAAACAGATAAGCCAAGTGAGACAGAGTACAGCTGCTTATAAAATAAAGGAACCAAGAGCTCTGGGCTGGTGCAGTGTCCAGTGGAGGTCTTGTGACAGGGTAGGACATACAGTGGTGACGCAGTTCTACCATTGCTCTCTCTAGAGAGTACATTGTGGAGATGAGACCTGGTGGTAACACTGAAGAGGAAATGGAAGTTAGATGTCATCTGAGGCCATGGACACATCTACTAACTCATCCCAGCTTCAATTTTTCTTTATCAGGTAGGGGAATGAAAGATAACACATGCGAAGAATCTATCATATATTAAACATCAAATGAATCATGTATCAACCTAGGAACTCTGTACATACGTTATGATTGCATAGCTCGGTCTTCAAATGGGTCTCCTAAGAGCAGGAGCAACTGCTATCTCAAACTCTGTTGCCTGCCTTCGAGACCTTTTCCTCCTACTGGGCTGCTTCTTTTGGCCTTAATAGGATAAGATGCATCGAGTCTTACTACAACATGCTATGCCAAGGCTGGTTGATATCCATAGGAGGCCTCCCGTTTTCTGAAAAGGATGGAGGAGCAGTAGTGAAGTGGGGAGACTGGGAGGAGCGGGGAAGGTGAAACTGCAGTAAGGATATTAATTAATTAATTAGTTAATTAATTAAACAAGTGAACCATGTATCTATTTATATCATTGTGCCAAAGGAAACTATGCTACAATGTCAGTTGATATAAACAATCACGATTTCGGGAAACAATTACCAGCTGTCATATGGCATATGTAGATACAATCATTTTTGCACCTTCATTACAGCTACTAGAGCTCAGATGTTCTTAGGCTGAGAGGACTTGAAAGGGAAAAAAGTAAGGTGTATGAGACTACCCAAATTATGTCGTGTGAGTGATTTTTTTTTTTTGGTACTGTGACAAAATACCCTTTAAAAAAAGCAAGTTAAGGGTAGTTTATAGGGGTTTAACCTTGGAATGTAGTCCATCATAACAGGCAAGTTGGGGTGGCAGAAGGACAGGACAGCTTGTATCTGTAGTCAGGAGGCAGAGACAAGTGAATGCTGATGTTCGCTTTGCATTCTCCTCTTATTCAGTCACAAAACTCATTCCATGCATGGTACCTCCCACACTCAGGTTCTGTCTTCTTTGGCTAAACCTTTCTGGAAACACCCTCATAGACATACCCAGAGGTGTGTTTCCATGGTGATTCTATATCCAGTCAAGTTGGCAATGAATATTAATCATCACAAATGGATACCTTCAACTGTGTGAGATAAACTCCTGCCAAGCTACAGGAGAAATTCCTAAATGATTACCTACACTCCCACTAAGGTAAAAATGGAAATATTTATTGTTGTCATTATCTCAAATATTATCATTATCGCTATTTTGTGAATCCCCTGACAGGCCAATTCATTCCTCGGGGGAACTAACAGTATGAGTTTCATGCCTGCACAACTCTACCTGGAAAATTCCAGAGTTCTTTAAGCTTAGCTTGTGTCCAAACGGAACTCACAGGGTTCCCAAAATGGCAATTGTTGTCCTATCTTGCCTAGCTGGCTCTCAGATCACTCTGCTTCTCAAGATGAAAATATCAGATTCTCTCTCTCCCTCCCTCTCTCCCTCTCTCCCTCCCTCCTTCTCTCTCTCTCTCTCTCTCTCTCTCTCTCTCTCTCTCTCTCTCTCTCTCTCTGTCTCTCTCTTTCTCTTTGTCTCTCTCTGTCTTTCTCTCTTTCTTGCCACTCTCCTTCTCTCCCTCCATCCAATTCTTGACTATTATATCTGCTAGGAATCTTCTACATTCCTTTTCTTTACTGTTTGTAAATTGTTACTCCCTTATTTCAAGAACTCAATGAAGAAATTCCAATAGTCTTTCCACTGGGTCTAAAAGAGAGCCTCAGGCCAATGATTCTTGTTGTATACAGTGTATGTTTGAAACTGAAAAACCTGAGGATTAGTGAGAAACAATCCATAATATAAAAGAACCTGGAACACTCAAATAGCAAGAAACAAACTTTAAGTTTGAGGGAAATTTTAAAATAACCACAATTATAATTTTCTAATGAGTAATTAATATTGTTAGCTCTTCTCTTATGAACCCTGGACTTTATACTCATATCCTTAATGGAGAATTTTTTTTTTACATTTTACTTTAAACATATTTCCTGTATGCTATTCTGAATTTCCTAAAATGTAGTTTTATTTTTCTGTGTCTATTCAAATATTTAGAATAGGTTATATACACTATGAAAGTCTACTATAAATAGCAACTGAAGAGTTTAATTCAAATGAAATTGATATTTTAAAAAGGCATTGTTATACCTCTAAAGTGCCATTTAGCAAAGCACTGAGTAGAAGGTACACTAACTAAAGACAACCCATGAAGATATACTTGCAAATGAGCATTAAAAGTCTAAATAAATGTGTTTATATTCCAAAATGTCAGAAATAAAGTACAATAGTTATCAAAGATTCTACCTTTGTAGTTGCATGTAAAAGTATCATTAAATGAAAAGTGAAATGATGTCTCCCCTTTCTGATCAATTTCAGGAGTTTGGAGGGAAGACAGAGCAGAGGCTGTGATCTCCCTGCTCATGATCGCCAGCCCTTGACACCCCAGTGCACACTGGCCAGACCAGCAACTTCTAGCACCTGCATTTCTTTACTGAAAGGTTTTCTTTACCGAACAAAGCCTACTTTGTTCACTTGTACAGCATGCTGAATATGTTTGGCATTATCTTCCTCTAGGAGTAGCCTTCATCTCATTAACAAATAGAATGATATAGAAACATCCAGCAACCTTATGCCTTGGGCAGAACATTAGAAAGATATTTTGACAGTCTCTCTTGCAAGGTATCTCTAGCAAGATTAAGCTACAATTGGGTGAATAGTAGGTGCCTTAGTAATGTATACTTTGTAGACTAAATTTTCTTTATTGCCTTTTCACCATTATTGAACTATTTTCATCTCCCTTTTTTTTTTTTTTTTTTTTTTTTTTTGCACGTGAATCTGCCACAAGGTCTATTACCACAGAAACAAGAAAAGTAAAAACCAGATCATGGTGGTGATGTAGAAGCTCTTGAGAAGAGAACAGCAGGACACAGGTGCTATGAAGAAGGAAATAAGAAGAGGGCCTTTAACTGGTAAATAGGAGAGGATGCTAAAGGAAGAGGCAGAGAGAGCCAGAGGAAGGAATAACTAACATTAAAGATGTTTGAAAAGCCATTAGGAATCATATTGCTTTATATTTACCTAAAATTACATGTAATGTGTGTATAAATGTATGTGAAGGTATGCTACTTGGAGTGATAATGATCCCCCTATGAGCCATAGACTCTCTAACAAACAAACAAACAAACAATACCAAGCACGATGAACCACCTTTTACATAGTCTGTCAGATGGTCCAAGAGATTCCTAAAACAGGCTATTGTTAATGTTTTGGTTGCCTTTAAGAATTTGAAATTAGCCTTATCCCTGAAGACAGCACACACTTCAAACATGAGCATTGGAAGAATTGGGCTATCTATGATCTAGGAAGCCTCTGCCCTCAAAGCTAGCTCTCATAGTACTGGAAGCAAGACCTATCCTCCTATGACTCCTGCGACCCACAACAGTGACTAGTATCTAACATGTACAAAGGTGCAGTAGTGGTACACTTATAATCTAGAAGTAACCAATAGTCATCTAGTTGAACATAAAACCCATTCAACAGGGGGGAACTCATATGTAGTATTGTAAACTGAGCCAACTACCCATGGCTGGTAAGACCAAGAAACCTAGAGTAGACCCTATTATCACCACTCTCTTAAACCAACATCATTCCTAACTTCATCCTAAATACTTACACTTAGACCAACAGATGAGTGTAACTCTCACTTCTCATCAAAGAAGATTCTTTTTACAGCAGATTGGGAACACTAAAGAAAGCCACAACTGGACAAAATGTGAGATATCTAGCCTCAATAACATATTTACAATACAGTCCTATGGTTGTAAAGCACATAAACTTATGGCTCAGGAATTCATAGATGAGGACACAGAAAGATTGTAAGAAAACAAGAGGACAAGAAGATTTACTGTGATGTTGTCTGTTCTAATGATAGTGAAGCACCCACAGAAATCTCACCATGATTGCCTGGACAAAAACACAAATGGACATCCAACTATTCTAAAATCCCACCCCTAGATGAAGAGCACAGGCAATTAATTAGTACTGAGAAAGGAAGACTCACTCCTCCCCAAAGATAAGACCTCTAAGTGCTCTAAGCATACTATCCAATACCAAGGGGTCATCCATTAATCCATTTAAAAATATGTACGTGCAATGCTAAATAGAATCATCAAGTTATAATAATTCTCTCTGTCTTTCTCTCTCTCTCTCTCTCTCTCTGGTGTGTGTGGGGTGTGTGTGTGTGTGTGTGTGTGTGTGTGTGTGTGTGTGTGTGTGTAACAATAATTAAAGAAAAAGAGGCCATGGATTTGAGAGAGAGTTCTGGAGGAAGAATACTAGAGGAGTTGAAGGAAGGAGTGAAAGAAATTATGTAAACACAATGCTCATATATGAAATTCTCAAAATGAATGATTTTTCAAAAAAGAAAATTTTAAAGAGAGACATTTCTGAGACAAACCAAGCAAAAGCTCTCTCTTCATCCCAGCATGCAAGGAACTGATGGAAGAATCTAAACCAGTGAAAACTCCAGATTAAATAAACCTTTCAGTTAAAAGCAGCAAGCAATTGTTAAGCACCTATAGCTTCAGGGGCTCTGCATAAATCTGATTTCTAAAGAAAGCATTATTTTTAAAGTAGAGGGCTGTCAAAATTTCTGTAAGTGTAGTAATTAGTGTATACAAAAACTAATCACAGACAGGAAGCAAGGAAAGAAGAAATAGAGGGTCCACTTTTCCAGTCTAAAATAGAATTACTGAGTAAGTGGGCTATTATATATATGGGAACACGGTGGATTTCCTGCATCATATTCACTTTGAGACAGGCACAGAGACACTGAACAATATGTTTATGAGATTGATACCAAAAGCTGACTACAAGAGTACACAATCTAGCTTTTCTACTCCTGGTCTGTGTGACCTTGGACAAATGAACGTACCTTCCTGTGAGCCAGTCTGCTCATCTACAAAACATTTTTAATGCTCAAAATTCAATATAATCAAGTCTGTCAGATTTATAGATGGCATATTAGAAATATTGCAAATTATAATTTTGATCTATTATCATGGCTGACTAGCTCACAGGGAAAAGGCTGGAACAATGGAATTCAAAATGCAGGCAGAAGCAGAAGACAAATCGCATAAAGTCATGTACCCCCTATGAAGGAACTCCTTATCATTTTTCAAATTAAAGGCCAGATAATGATATGACACACAGGAAAATATACTATTGCATATATATATACATACATATATATATATATATATATATATATATATATATATATATAAACACACGTGTGTGTGTGCATGTGTGTGTGTGTGTGTGTGTGTGTGTGTAAGGGAGTACTGTTGGAACACAGCTGCAATCATTAGTTTCTGTGTTGTCTCCTCTCATGCTACTGTAGCACAGTTGCTTGCAAAGCTAAAATTATTTATTTTCTGGGCATTTACAAAAGGTATTTCTCACCCAACTATAGATGGAATGGAATCACATGCAGAGGGAAGATGTGTGGAGTAAAACAACTACAAAAGTTAGAAGGTTATTCCGTGCAACAAGATTAACATTGGAGCTGACATAGGCAGACACTACACTTCTCCAAAGAAGAGTGTTTGATGCACAGATACAAGAGCATGTTAGTAATTCATACAGAAAGGGGCGAGTGAAGACTTCAAATGCACAAACTCTCCTGATTATTTAAACTGCGACTTTAATTTATTTTATAGTGTTCATACATTTTCAGTAGATGTGGTAATTTAAAATACATAATAAAACTTGAATATCTGGTTTCAAAGGAAAAAGAGGCTCAAAAGAGCTGATGAAGATTTGCTTGCAGTCTGAACGGAAGCAGGATATGCAGCTCCTTGTGCTTCGGCATTGTCAGAGGCCCATGCTTTCCCATCACATGCTCCACTACTCCCAAGCCCATAATTTTAGCTCAGCTCCATGCTGTGTCATAGACACATCACTACTGGTAGAATCAGGGACCCAGGCCATGGAAGAATGGGCCACTTTTGCCCAAAACACTTAAAATCAGAAGAGAAATAATGGCTGCAGTGGTAAATCTGGAGTGTCAGCTTGGTGGGCATGTCTGTGTGGTAGTTCATAGGTCAGAAGGAACTGAGATGGAAAGGCTCATATCTCATTGGTACCATCCCAGAAACTGGAGTCCTGATGTGAATAAGAAAGAGAGAGAGCTGAGGACCAGCATTTCTCTATTTCTGACTACAGATACAATGTGACCAGCTGCCTCAAACTCTTTTTATTTCGTAAAATATTTTTGGCCTTGTTTCTTTTTTTTTAATTAAATATTTTTTTTACATATACATTTATATTATTACACATATAAGAACCATGACACAATCAGGAATTACATAAATGTTACATTCTTACTGTTTTGGCTATTCATATTTGACAGCCTTGAAGAAAACATCTTTCCTATCTTGGTGCATCTAAAATTCTGAATGTAAATCAATCTCCATTACATCTTGTCATTATCAACTTGTGTATTGGGTCAAAAGGCTGAAGTAGATGCTCCAACGTTATAGATAATTTTGGCTTAATATTCAGGTAGCAAACTGTCTCTGTCATCTTCTCATTTGGAAAGCTACCAACCTGCACCCCCAGCATACTTAGGTAGTCGAGTAGAAGAGATTGCTAAGTAACCATTTGGTATTTGGATTATGCATGAGGCTGTCTTGACTGAGAATCATGGGAAGGATTTGTGAGCCCCAAAGTCTCTACCTCTTTGTGAAATGTCTGTGGCATTGAAAACAGTGTGGGTAGAAGAGGGCTGGTGTGTTTTTGTTTTGCCTTCACATATGCTGCCTATAAATCTGCACAAGTTAATTAGAACTGCCTTAAGGCTCATGGTCATGGTGGGGTCTGGGGAATCCACGGCGCAAAGTGCTGCAAGGGTTGGATAAAGAATGTCTGTGGTTACTCCAAAGTCTAAAGTGAGACGTTTCCTATGACTTAGAATGAAAAAGGAAGGTGCCATCTAAAACTCTAACTGGCTTAAAGAAAAGTTTTTAGCCACCACATTCTTACTTCCCCTTTACTTCTCATTCTTGTCTTTTCTTTTTCTTGATGTATTTATGTACTCACTTTACATCTCTATCATAGCCGTCTCCCTCCTCTCCTCCCGCTCCCGCGCTCCCTTCCTCTTCCCCCACCTCGCCTCCCCTATTTCTATCCACTCACCACAGCTCATTAAGTTGCATCAGGACTGAGCTGTCCTCTTCCTCTGTGGTCTGGCAAGGCAGGCCCGCCACCGGGGAGTGATCAAAAAGAAGACAAATGAGTCCACGTCAGAGTCAGCCCCTGCTCCCCTTGCTAGGGGATGCACACCTGTGTATGGAGCCTAGGTCCAGTCTATTCATGGTTCCTGGTTGGTGCTGGGCCCTGCTTAGTTGGCTCTGTTGGTCTTGGGGAGCACCTGTCCTCCTATCACCTCCAGGTCTTTTTCTCCTCAAAAAATTAAACACCAAACTATGTGTCCCCTTTCATGCTTAAAGTATAAATATCTCTTGTTCACACTGGTCACCCCGACAGAATTTTAAAATGGAAAGGGATGCATATAGAACAGGCAGCCCCTTCCCCACCAATATAGAAATGCATCCTGCTTTTTCACATCTCTTACATATTGTTTTCCCTATGGATTTTTTCCATGACTTTCCTTTTCTAAGGGATCACTCATCTATTTTTAGAAAAAGAAAACAGGAAAGATAATGGAGGGGGAACACCATCAAATCTTGCAGGATTTTCAGCTACCTAGTACTAGCTTTTCAATGTCAGAAAGTCTGTGTTTCTATAATGAAGCCTTTCCCTCCCAGTATATAGTATCCATCCCAGAATATACTATGAAGTCAGATTTTTGCTCCAGAACTATGGCGAAGAGCCATGAGGAAATGCCATCGCTCAAGCTCAGTGTCCCAGACACTAGAGTCGAAGAAACCAGCTTGAAAAAGAAAAGTCTAGGGATCTAAATTTGAGACAAGAAGACATTTGAATATTTCCATTCATGGATTAATATGATTCAGGTTAAAATATCATACTTAAAGCTGTAGTAGGTGCTGATGTAGCTGTCTAGAGTGATTAATTTTGGAAAAATTCACTTATACTCCTTCTCCAAGGAATTATCAATTCCTTGTGGGTACTGGAGAAGGAACAGATGTTGTCCAAGGAGATGGTAATAAGTAATCAGAAAATTATAAACATTGGTAACCCTTATGTAATGAAAAAGAATTTAGGGTATCTTTTATTCAGTGATATTTCCCTTTGACACTGAAACCTTTCATGGCTTACATGTTGGAAGAAAAGCTTACCTGGACATGGATAGTTAATGCCTGTTTTTCTCAAGTAACTTTTAAAGTTGATTTCCCACAGTTTCAGGACATGAAGAAGGAAAAAAAATGAGACAGGAAATACAAGTCCCGAATGACCTCTCTTGTAATCCACAAATACATGGAGAGAATGAAAAAGAACAAAACACTGCCCCAAAGTTAAGTCACCCTTGCCCAGTCCTTTTCTTGATGGAAAATGGAAATCCTGGGGTTATACTGAAACTTCTTGGGGCCCACATACTGAGAAATATAGGGTTTGTTTACATTGTTTGCTCTGTCTTTTTTTTTTTCACAATTTTTCTTTTCTTTCTGAACATAAACTTGAGATGCTTTTAAATAAACACCTTTCTCTGGGCACAGAAAACATTCTCCATGGGTAAAAAGTTGATTCAACTCTTCATTTCTTTAAAGTTGTACATAAAGAGCATAGCAGTGCATGCCTTTAGTTACCCCACTCTCTGAGGTTAAGGTAGTGTTCTTCATGTGGAGACCCTATCTGAAAAAAAATAAGAATTAAAAGTTCTGCCAAATTACACAGAGAAGTCTTCCTTATGGTGTCAAATTTGTTTCCTCTGTCACATAAGTCAAATTTAACCTTGTCTATGTGCTGTGTTCATCATAATTTTCCTAAGTATGAGAATTTTAAGGGACAAAAACAACCACTTATCTTCTCCCCTGGATACAGGGGTCAAGATTCAATGGTCAGTCGGTAGCAAGCAATTTGTTACTATTAATATTTCAGTGTTAAACAAATGATTTGCTTGTGCTTCTAAGTTATAAAAGTCAAGGTTATCCAGAGAAAACACTCTAAACTACATGGTGACATCCTTCTGTGAGTGGAAAGCTGCTGGTGGGTGGGGGGAGGCAGTCTGCAGCCAGATTACAGGTGAGGGACTTCCACTCACCACTGGTTTTCAGGAGTAAATCCATTGAGACTTCTTCGTCAGACTGAAGACAGATAGCAACACACACAGGAGACATGGAAGCAATGTGCCCTCTGGGAGATGAAAGCAAGACCCAGCGGCCATGCAGACTTGTTCTTTAATATGAGACGATGTGTGGGTAGTTCACAGAAACAAATTCTGAGCACATCTACAATGAAGTAAGCCAAGATGAGGGCATCATAACGGAGTGCATCAGACCCAAGTACAGAAAGTACGTGAGTGATTCTGTTCTCCATCCTGGATGGCATGCTAGGAAATTACTGAATTAGGTATAGTTTAAATGTTTGGGTTATTGCTTTTTTTTTTCCTTGCAGGAATTCAGATCTCCAGAAATTATACTGTTTATTATTTTCTTATGCATTAAGAAACTATCTTTTAATTTTGTCAGATGTTGACTATTCTGCTCCAAGTTATTCGAAAGAAATTATGCTTATTTTGCAAAGATACTTAATAGTCTACAGGCTAGAGGTACAAGTTGGAGGTGGAATCCCTGCTTAGCATGTATGAGACCATGGGTTCAATCTCCATATGCCCTCCCCATCTCCAAGTAAAAGAAGCTTCTCCAGAAACCTCCTTTACTAAATTAATTAGTGTGAGTTTGTTCCAGAAAGGTTAATATACTTACTGTGTGCTCAGAGACTCATTTTGATGAGCCCAGAGGATTAAGGCACAGACTATGGATTTTAATGACTCCATCAACTAAAATTGTGTTTTATGAAGCCTTAGTGAGGATCAAACAACTGACCTCAAAGCAAAAATAATTTAAAACAAAAACCTACATCATGGTTCTGTTTGTGAGCAGATCCTCTCTCGCTGGCATGACCTTTAATCTAGCCAGGACCCAGTGCACAGGACGAGGACCATTCACACTGCAGCAGTGGTACAGGTAAATTATTTTATTTGGTTTAGTTATTCACATTTCATATAGAAAATAATCATAGACGTACTGCAAAGTACTGCTTGGCCAAATATCTGGGCACCCTGCATCCTAGTCAACTTGGCACACGAATGTAACCGTGACAGAAAGACTTTGGTCTATTTTTTTTTTCAGGCAGGGTAATTATAACACTAATTGCTTTGATGTTTACTGCATCACCATTCTCAAAGCTCTTCAAAATAGAGGACTTAACAGCTTACCCATCTTAAACTCAGTTTCTGCTTCACAGTGAGCAATGGGTGGAATGCTCTGCTTTCCAGCACAATTCCTCTGTGGATAAAAAACAATGGCCCCCCTGTTTAAGAGGCAGGGAGCAATCAATAGCACACAATATTGTTGCTCTGAACAACACTTAATAAAGAGTGCATATAAAAGATGGCAAATGCATCCTGGACCCTGGACCTCTAATACCATATCACATCTTAGAGTCATCAAAACCAGCCAGCCATACCTAGAGGAGGAGACTTGCAGCAGTATGTGAGACTTGTGGGTGGGCCTTGCAATTGTTAAAGCATTAGTGAATGGGGTCTTTTTTTTCCCTAGAAGAAAAATGCAGGAGAAAGAAGGAACTGTTTGCTTTTTTATGAAGCAGAATTCCTGTCTAATTCTCTGAACCTTTGCCTATAACTGCTGCAGCATGTGTTTTAAATTAGGCTGCATGCATGTGTTCCCTATAAAATTAGCCATCATGACCCATTGTTCTACGGTCCTTCCTTTCATCACGTTTTAGAGGCCTGTGTTCCATATTAGCAAATAGCCCTTAGGGAAAATTATGCATTTTCCACACACCAGCTTTGTTACATATTTGATAACACTTATTGTATATTTAAGGATATGGATTAATATATATATATATATATATATATATATATATACATTTTTTTGAAAAATAAAACAACTAGTCGATTGTTTCCTCATGGCAAACAAACCAGGAAGTCAAAAGGAATATATCTAGCATCAAAATCAAAACAGAATTAACAGCTGTACTTTTAACCCATGTGTATAAGAACATATATAAGTCCATCAATATGTTAACTAGGGTGAGGGCACATTGCCAAGCTTAGAACCCACTCAGATTCCTTGGATTCTGTGTTTAAATCAAATTCAAAAGTTTCCAGCCCCAACGTCCTTTTCAGTGCCGTAAAATGTAACTTCCTGGTTGAAAACCCCAAAAGTTTTTGGATACCAACTCACTCACGCAAAATATGATAAGTGTGAATGAATCAGAAACATGTGGACTGCATTTTCTCTCATAAAGTTGGATTTTTAAAAACTTTTTAAATAGAAAATTCATGGTAAAAAAAAAAAAAAAAAGAAGACATGCATTGAATTTAGCCAACACTAAATCATTTGCAAAATATTTGCAAGGATTTTTTTCTTTCAGTGGTTATGTGGCAAAATTTCTAGCCCGGTTAATGTAATTTCCCTCTTTCCTCTGCCCTTGCCCCACACCAAGTAAACACACTAGAGAAAGCAATTAAATCACTGCTCACCCCCCCCCTTTTTTTTTTCTTACTTCCTGAATGTGTCCTGGAAGGCATGCTGTGTCACTTCTGTTGTAGTGCCACGGCTGTTTTTAAATTAATTGTGCTCCAATCTAGTCTAAATGAAAAGCGCTTGGGAGTGATGAAAAGGGACAGAGGTTACTGCAGAAAAGGAATACGATCTCCAAAATGACAGTTGGTTCTCATTTTCTACCCACAAGGCATGACTCCACTGACCAAAAGTAAGTCATCCCAAAATATTTTCATACAATGGCCTCTGAATAGCTGGTTGGTAAATAAGCTATAAGGAAATTAACATATTGTAGGACAATCTCATTATATCTGTGTGTCTATGTGTGTGTGTTCTTAGATGCTATTTTCAGTGTGTTTTTTTACTTCTTTATTTGAATTACTTTGTCTCCTTAAATATTTTAAATTAGGCTTTGACATTAGAAAAAATTTAGGCAGCAGTCAGCCCCATGTATCAGTACAATTAATTGTTGGTTACAATTGTTTCTATGGACAAGATTATATATCCATGTACTCTTATGATTGCAGTTCTCAGTTCCCACAATTCTGCATATTTCTGTCTCGGAGCCATGCAAATTTCCAGGGGTTGGTCAGGGCTCATTGCCAACCGCACTCTTGGACAGCTAAACTATCATATCTCCTCAGCTTAAATATTGCAGAGCTCCAAGCTAGGTTTGTACATAAATCACAACTTATTTCTTAATAGATTTCAAATTCCATAGCACAGAAAACAATATTCTGTTTCTTTTGAACAGTAATTACCTTAGTATAGATGTGACATAGCACCTATTTATTTCAGCATTCCATTCAAATAATATATAAATATATGGGCATTATGTCTGAAATGCTGTATATCACAGCATATAATATTCTTTTGTGGGTTATTTTATATAAAGCAAAACCTTAGAAGATTATTTTAAAAACCAAAGTTGATAATTCTCATATATTTATCTCAACACTACAAATTCTACAGTATTACATTAACATTTATCTATATAAAACCTTACTCAAGAGACATGGATGATTGCAAGTCCCTGGATTGTGGCAGATGAATCCATGAAGAGCTTCTCCCAACTCTCTAATTACAATTAATGAATCTAATTACTGTGATGGCTTGACTATTATACTTTCATTTTTAAAATCTAATGTGTCGGCTTTCAGCTTCCCACCTGGAAGAATGTCAACCTGAAAATTTTGAAAATGGCAAACATTTCCCAGGGAATTTGTAACTCAACGGCAACATGCTGAAATTATTTATTCAAAGCGTAGCAGAATTTATTGAATTTCTATAGTGTCAAATACTATTCAATTTTGGTGGGAACTTTCAAGAACTGCGTATACAGTGCATTATACATGTGGGATAAGAAAATATCCAGACTCTATAATAAATATGATGCTTTCTTTTATCCCCAAGTTAGCCAATTTCTACCCATGTTTTGTTTAATTTTTGGTTTACATATCATATTGTATTAAAAAAGAAGGCTGACCTTCCTTCTGCTCTCCTAAATGGACTTTCTAAATGTAAAACAGAAAACAGCTTCAGTCAACATCTCTCCATTATAGTCACCTGATGAATTTTAAATTTAAAAAATTTAAGCTGAAGGAAGTGCAACCTGACTAGATTCCGGAGGCATGATTCTCCTGACTTTTTTTTTTTTTTTTTTTTTTTTTTAAGAAAATAAAGTCTGATTTTAACTCAAGATAGAATCACGGTATTTTACTCTATTACCAAACACTTAACACTAAAAATGACTTTTCTGCTTAAGTTACCTTGGCAATTTTTAGTTCCATGTAATTATGAGTTGAGGTAACTAAAATAATAAAACACTCACAACTGATTAGTGTTTCTAATTAACAGGTTATAATAGCTAACTTTGTGTATGCCTGTGTTCATGAATCAACAAATGAAAACAACCTTGGAATGACTTCCCATTTCTGATACTTTCGTTTCCTTTGCTCAGCATTCTCCCAGTAAGGTAGAGTCATGAAATAATTGCTGAAAATGATGCTGCAACTTTTCAAATGAAGAAAGTCTGATTGGGAAATCTGACTACAGTGTGTGATGCCAGCCACTCAGCTTACTCACTTAAATTATTCATACCATTAAAGACAGACACCTGAGAACTGGAGAGGGAGACCAAAAATAGGTGAAGAAAGAACAAAACTTCCAAAGGGGAGAATGAGACAGATAATATAGTGAAGATGCCTGATTCTAGATCAAAAGTCAGTTCCTGAAACACACAGTTGCCCTGCTGTTATAAAGCTGTTAGGTCGCCATCTGCTCCATTGTTAACATTTTAATGACTGAAGTCTGTTTACTTCACAGGAGAAGGAGAATCCATGTCTTTAGAGCTTTGGATGACTTGTGAGGCCTCACCAAAAATTCTCCTTAGAGTAACATCAAAGAAAAGAATAGAAGTGTTGTACTGCAAATTTATGTAGAGATGCACTCTACACATTGTCTCCCCATGAATCAAAAAGCATTATGCTGAGCATGGTGTTGCGCACTTGTAATCCTATGTCCTGGGAGGTAGAGGCAGGAGAATAACTACAAATTTGAAGCCAGCAGGGTCTACACGGTCCCTTTTAAGTGAACAACAAAACTATCACATCAACACCAACAACAATCGACAAACTCATTGTGTTTTGTCTTCAGTTGTTCTTCAGTTTTACATGGGAACTATCCTCAGTGCACCCCAAAATTTTACACATCACTTGACCTTCAACCCAGTGCCATATTTTGCTGGCCCCTTCCATTATTCTTCTCTTAGACGTTATTCTCGTAGAAGTCGATAGTCTACGCCTTAATAATGAATTTAATTTTTAAAACACTTTACAAATATAACAAGCCTATAGTCTATTTTCACTCGTTTTCTGTTATTTTAGAATTTCTCACACACAACCACTGGATAAGAAGAAAGCATAGCCTAATATTCACAAGGAAATCTTGCTTCTGTCACTAGTGAACTTCAGATACTGACTGAAGATAATGTGAAACACCCAAGAAGAGCAGTTGTAGACATGCCACTACTGCCATCATCACCCACTGCATTACAAGAATGTAGGAACCAACTATACTGATTAGGTACATGAAGTTCCTTGCTCTCATCCCTCTACACACAGCAATACATAAAACAACAGCAACAACCAATTCCTTATGTATCATCATACTCTTTACCAAGCAAGTGGTTTAATTAAAAAAAAAAACATCTTATGAGAGTAGGGGGAAAGGTGGCTCTTAGTAAAATGATGCTTTCTACACTCAGGATACTGGGATTCCCTGAAGACAGTGAAGAGAGGGGAAAAATTCAGTGAATTCCACTAAATTCCAGTAATTCTCTAATGACTGTTGGAGAAGTCCCTGTGCATGTGCACATGTGTTTGACTTCAGAGAGACAGATTCATGAGGTAGGACAATGGAGGTTGATAGCTAAAATTGATTGGTTAGCCAAAACTCTAGATGGCAGCATGTCACTGGAGTAGGGTACTGAGCCAGAAGTCAAAAAGTGGCTTAAGTGGCTTGTGGAGTTCCACAAAAGGCAGTGATTAGTGTAAAAATCACACACACACACACACACACACACACACACACACACACACACACACACACACACATTCTTACCTGACTTGGAGAAAAACAAGTGGCCGTGTGTCATCAAGTATCCTCAGTTGGTACTTATGGGTCCAGAATCTCCGATAAGAGCTACAAATCCTCTGAGCTGAGAGTTGACCCATGCATTTGGTCAGTGCTTTGGACTTGGACACCATCTCTTACTCCCTGAGATACGGATATACTAATATAAACACAAAACCACAAGAGACCATTTTTGCAACTCAAATGCTAGGCTTCTGTAGCATTTGTGGGCAACAGAAAAATAATATTCAACTAGAACACATCAAGAAGACAATGGCTGGATTTTGGTCATGAAGTAGATAGAGAGGGCATCTGCTAGGAAACTCATAACCACTATGAGAGAGAAGCATGTGTGACTAGTGCTCAAATTCATTTAGGTAACATTATATAAATGTAAATAGTAAAATAGTACAAACCTTTTGTACAATTTCCCACCAACGACAATTTCTTTTCAAGTCCCTATTTCATCCTGTAATTATTTTTTCAGAATAATTTTAAAATGTAAGTTTACTTCATTTCAAACAACTAGGCATGGATATATATATAATCCATAATTCATATATTTCATATGAATTACGTCTTATGAATATCCATCCTTTCTTATAATATAGACTTAACAGCATGAGCTTTAATTCAGGTCTTCACCCCGATTTCTGTTAAATTTCATCTTGTTAGTTTGGGCCCATTCTTTCCACTTATTGAAATAATTTTTCATCTTCATTCTCTCATACATTATATTATCTATCAGTCTCTTCATGGTATAAATGATTTGATAAGTAGTATCTTTTATCCTAGAGGTCCAAGTGGACCAATAACAAATAGAAATTTCCTTTACAGTGATTTTACCCAGTCTATTGAGTTTTGAGTGAAATCTGCTTGCCTCTTTCAAGTTTAATAAATCTCCAGCTTATGAACTAAAGCCTGTTCTAATGACTGATGACATATAGCCTTTGGAACAAAGTGACATTAGATGTGATTTGCAGAAAAATCACCGATCAACTTTTTCTCTTTATTCATTTGTACTTTACTAATGAATTTTTATCTTTATTTTTTCATATTCTTTCACATTCCTGTGAGATATTTAACATCTCTTCTGACCTGTTTAACAGTTCAGTTCTAAGTAATGAGAAACTGGATAGGAAATAACTAAATGTATGATTATTCCACATAAAACAGGCTGTCTTTATATAGGATGTTATTCTTCTCCACAGTCCCACACAGGATGATATGCTTTCAAACTTCATATAGGTAAAGAAACTAAAATGCTTAAAATTGTTGTGTTCTGAGTCAAATTTATAGAATATTGATAAGTGGCAAATTTATAACTGAAAAAAAAAAACAACAAACAAAAACAGCCTCCATAGTAATCTTTGCTTGCCTCCCAAAGAAAATAATTTTCACCCCACTTGAGGAATAGTGTGCCTTGTGATGATTTGTATTAAAGAAATGTCTCAGAAATACAAATATAAGAAAGACAGCAGAAGTAAGTGTAAATAATAGAAAGGGCCTGAGAAAGTTCAGAGTACAGGAAAGATGGAGTCAGTAGCCCACAAGGCACAACGTGTTCAGGAGGAAGAGGAGGAATAGGACCTGCCATTCAGAGAGCTGCTCGCTGTACTCAGAGAGCAGCTTGGACAAGCTGCTCCACATTTTAATGTCTTGTTTGCCAAGAAGCAGAACCTGTGGCTTTGGGTGTGTTGCATAAGCACATTATCACTGACCTAGATTATCCTCAGCCCCTTTACTTTTTAAAAGAATTTTTACATTACATTTAGTGTGTGTGTGTGTGTGTGTGCTATGTGTGTGAGAACGCCCACAGAGGCCAGAAGAAGGCATCAGATAGCCTATAGTTGGAGTTATAGGCCACCCAACATGTGTACGAAACTGAACTTGGGTCCTCAGGAAGACCAGTAAGAGCTCTTAACCACCTAGCCATCTTTACAGCTTCTCTATCTGATTTTTACTTTTCATTTTTTAAATGGAGTATCACTCACTTGCCTCAGCTTGATTTTCCTTCCCTCCATAGCCTAATCAGTCCTTGAACTTGGGGTCCTCCTTCCTGTGGCCTCTTTGCCTCAGCCCCCCACGTAGCTAGTATTACAGGCCTGCACTATTAGGACAGCTTAAGTTGCTTCATCTTTGTAAGTGTCCATTTCCTTTTCAAGAAAAAAAAAAGTTGTATTCAAATCTTAGCATAAGACTTCTGTACTAAGTTAAAGGACACCATAATGTTATGTTGATCCACAGCAGGCATCCTACAAGACTTTGTTCAGGATGGGGATTGGTCATCCGATAAAATCTTTGTTTTGTAAGCATGTAGAATTACTTAAATTTGTTCACTCATGAATTTCACATAATAATGCTGACTTTGGTGATATTTACTTGTAGTCTGAGCACCCATGAGTTGGATTCAGGAAGACCCACTGGATACTACACCGCTCACCTGATTGTTGAGAGGCAGCCATATGAGGGGTCCTGTCTCAAGTGAGGCTGCTGAGAATACACTTGAGATTGTCCTCCAGCCTCTGTAAATATGCATACACATGTGCACACACATCAGTACACTCACAAGCATGCGTGCATTATATTTTTAAATTCACCCAGTCTCTTTCAAAATAATTTTCTTTGAAGACTGTCATTTCTGGTGTGTGTGTGTGTGTGTGTGTGTGTGTGTGTGTGTGTGTGTGTGTGTGTGTGTGTTATGTTAGCCTGCCATAGTTTGACTCTTTCTGTTGCTTGCATCTCATGTTGAAATCTGAGCTTGTATGGAATATCATATTGGGAGGTAGGTCCCAGTGCAAGGATCTTGGGTACAAGGGCTCTGTCATCATTGAGGAATGCATGTCACAATGGTCCACAGACTCACAGGTGTGTGTGTAATGTGACAAACAGTGCTTTTTTTCCATCTACAGTTGTGAGTATTAAAAGAGCCGTCTTGGAAGCAAAGAGTTTCTGTTCTTTATAAATGACTGAGTCTATATTATTTTAAGAAAGCCATGCAAAATGGCTGAGATACACATGTATATGCACACTAGTGTGCCCATAAACATGCATGCATTACATTTTTTTTTCAGTTCACTCACTTTTGCAGACTAATTTTCTTTGAGGATTGTGTCATTTCGTGTGTGTGTGTGTGTGTGTGTGTGTGTGTGTGTATGCGAGCATGTGGGTATGTGTTCTTAGAACTCCTAAAGATGTCCTCTGCCTTACCCATCAAATCCTTTATTCTGTACTCATAATTCTGCCTCCAACTTGTCAAGCTTGATTCCACAATGATCTATTAATCAGACTACCCCTGACTCCGCCCGCTTTCAGGGCCTTTGATGATTTGCCCCTTCCCTCTTTGCTCTGCTTATTCATCCCACAGCTGTATGCATCATCTAAGCCCTCAGCTGTATCCCAGCATAGTTACAGTTAATTGCTTCACCTTCACTGCTTCTTCCTCCTGGGCATGGTTACGAGGGTTGGTATTCATGGAGAAGAATTGAATGCTGCATCTCCAATCCTATTCCTCTGTACTGCCATATTTCTTTTTAGGTATCCCACAGCTAGACCTCATCTTGCCTCAACTCTCAACCCACTCAGCCAGTGAAACAGAGTCTGGCATGTACTGTGCAAGGGAAAACTGCTACTTCAAGAGCTTTGGCAAGCATCAGTACATGCAGGACCAGGCACCCGGCCCTTTACCATCACTTAGATTTTCATTCTATTCTGAGTCTGTTGAATGGCATGCCTGGTTCACCTGCTGTCAAATTTTATCTCAGTGGATAAATTATTTACCTATCATGTCCTTCAAATGATCGTGGTATCTAAAACCTACCTTGGACCTATTTTCTTCCAACACGTATTTCTTATTTTGCTAACTTTGCCAGTTATTGTTCCCCAAGCTAAACCAGAGATGGCTTTTGCTAAGCGCTTGCCTGCTTACAGGCACTGTTCCAACAACGTCACATGCCTTACCTACCTGCTTTAATCTTTGCAGCATTCTGCATTTTTCTAAAATGAAATTGAATTCTCACATCTATACTGCCAGTACTCAAGGTGCAAAGTTTCACCATGGTTCTGACCAGCTTGGGCTACAGAGTGATACTTTGTCTCAAAAATGAAAATTTGTGTCAAGACTTTCTGAACAGTTGACCAAGCTGACAGATTCCATATATGATTGAAGCCTAGCTTACCCTCTGTGCTTCATTTTGCCCAAATGAAAATCCCTGATGCAAAATTTGATTCTCATCCATCAGCCCTGCCACACTCACTGTTGTTACTACAGTGTTAGAGTTCAGTGTCTGGCAAGCAAGCTGGATGGATCAAGTGACAGTGTCCAGCTCCCTTATTTAATTCATAATATGATGAGGTTTAATTTGAATATATGTTATCAGCTCAAATAGTGAGCCACTTAATTGGATCACTAACTGTATTGGCAAAATCTGCAATAAATAATCCAAAATATGTGATTATAGAGAGCTGTACATATCAAATACCCTTATTGTTATGCATAATAGCATATGCCAATATGGAGTGACACTCCATTTAATTTTACAAACTTTGCCTTTAGGAAACCCCTCATTAGTTACTTGATTTTTTTTTTCAGTTAGAATATGAATGCATGGTTAAAATGGTCATACTCCAATTCATAATCTCTGCATTTGCCTAAAGAATGGAATCATGCTGTATCTATTATGTGAAATGACCATGATGTAAATATGGAAAACAAAGACCTTTCATCTCATACACTCAGCCATTCTCAATATGGATATCTATAAATACACAAACTATTTAGCAAGGTCTAAAATATTTTTTAAACCCTAAAATCTTAAATTAACTACTAAGAGTCTACAGATAAATAATAATGATAAAAGAACATATGAAAAAGGAAAAACAAGATGAAAGATTATGACAGAGATGCCTAGTGCAACATCTCCACAAAGGGAAACATGCTTTTAACTGTGACATTGTTGTCACTCATGTGGCTATATTCTGATCAAATGAACTTTAATATTCTCAAATATCTATTGGTGAATATTTGGAACAAATAAGATTCTCAAATATATTGAATAAGATAATTTTTATCTATTACAATGCCAGACATGAATTTTTTTAAATCAATTATATATAAAGACATTCAAACCACATCGAATTTCATTTTTATTTCAAATCATTCCTCTAAAACAACAACAAAAAAAAAACAGCTCATATTAGACAGATTTAAAAGTTATAAAGCAAAGTCTATAACTATTCATTATTTTAAACTATATATTATTCAAATGTTTGGATGTTTTATTGATTTGTTATGTACTTTAAAGACTGTGTGCGTAAAAATAATTCATGAATTATTCATTTTGTTTTACGTGTAGGAGTGTCAACCATACCGGAAGCCAGCATTACAGAAGATAGACTGGGGAGAAGTGGAAGCCAGACACACACAACAACAAGAACATGAAGAAGATTAAATCTCAGTCAGGAGTAGGCAAGAAAAGGAGAATTAAGAAAGAAACTTGCATGGCCAACTCAGGAAAATAAAATCTCTAAAATAAATTAGGAAAGGAAAAAAAATAGATGTAATCGACTCAAAGCAACCATGAGAAAAAAATATGACAAAAATTGGCAACTACATTTCAATAATTATGCATGTAAATGGTCTCAATTTCCTAATTAAAAGATGCAAACTGGTTGGTTGAAATAAATGATGATATCCATCAATTTGCTGTCTGCAAGAAACACACCTCACCAGCAAAGTCATGCATAAATTGAAAGTGAAAGGATAGAAAATTATAGCATTAGCAGATGATATCCTAAAGCAAGCAGCAGTAGCTATGCACGTATGTGATGAAGTAGACTTAAAGCCAAACTCACTCAGAAGGAAAAACAGTCTTACAGTAAAGAAAGGATCAACATTAGGTACATTCACACCTAATTTCAACCATATTTTAAGAGCTAATAATAATATCCCTCAAATTATTAAATAAAACAGAAATAGAAGGGACAAATAAACATGTATGCAGATGCAAAAAATCAATTTAAAATATCGCATATTGAATCCAAAAGCATATGAAAAAAGTGTATATCATGATCAAGTTGGTTCTCTTCCAGAGATAGAGCAATGATTCAGTATACACAGATTAATAAACATAATGATACATATAACTGGAATCAAGAATAAAAATTATACGATTATTTCCACATATTGAGATATTGCTTTGTTTTTAAATTTTAATTTGTTATAATTTATCCAGATTACATCCCAGTTGTGATCCCCTCGCTTGTATTTTTTCAGTTCCCACCCTCCCACCCTCTTCTACTCTAATCCCCTCCCCTAGACCTCTGACAGAAGAGGGCTTCCTCCCCTACCACATGACCACAGCCTATCAGGTCTCATGCAGACACACCAGAGTTCATGTCAGATGCAGTCCCGTTCTGCTCACAACCTTGGGGAATGAGCTAGCTGTCCATTGGCTATATCTGAACAGGGGTCTAGGTTTACTGCATGCATTTTCTATGGTTGGTGCAACAACCGTGATGATCACCATGTGGGGCTCCTGAACGCTTTGAGTCCTTTCATCCCCCCCAATCTTCCATACCTTTCTCATTGTTCCACACAGAGTACAGCAGTGAGTTCCAGCATCTGTCCCAATGCCCCACTGGGTGGAGTCCTTCCGAGGACATCTATGTTGGGCTAATATACACTCATAAGTGAGTATATACCATGCATGTCTTTCTGGGTTTTGTTACTTCACTCAGGGATGGTCATTTCTAGTTCCATCCATTTGAAAGGCCACAGTTCTACATACTTTCCTTATGAAAGCAATGGACAAATCAGATGTTAAAGGACTATACTGCCAGATAATAAAGATAGTGTGTAACAGACGCAGCATCAACTTCACACCAAATGGGGAACATCTGAAAGCCTTTCTTCTAAAACAAGAAATTGAAAAAGGGTGCCAATGGCCACTGTTCTTATTCAGTATATTGTTTCAAGTTGTTGTCATGGCAATTAAGCAGTAGAAGATTCATTGACAGTGTGACAAGTTAACTCCTAGCTACACCTAACCTACCTGAAAGAAGATAAGCATCAAAGAACCTCCCTATGGAGATAGCTTCAAGTGTGACAAACAAACCACTGGGCAATATGTTCTCATTTCTACCACAGACAGAATTATTCTCTGCCTAAAAATGGGCAAGCTCGAATGCAGGCAGAGTCAACGGCCAAACTCTGTCAAGACAGGGTAAGCAAGTCCGCAATATTTCCTGTCTCACAAATATGTCTGTCTAATGTATTGGGCCAAAAGGCTGAAGATGATGCTCCAATGTTATAGAGAGTTTTGGGTGACTGTTGAGGTAGCAAACTATGTCTGTCATCTTCTCATTTGGGAAGTTGCTAACTTGTACTCCTTGTGTACTCAGGTAATTAATTCTATTCCTTCTCAAGTCTCTGATGGGACTGAAGAGCAGATAGTTTTACAATTAAGCTTAGTTGTTTAGGGGCTAAGATCCTTTTAGGTTCAGATAGATGTTTTAAGTTGATAATGAGATATTATAGATATTGGTTTACATTCAGAATTTTAGACACACCAAGATAGGAAAGATGTTTTCTTCAAGGCTTCCAAATACAGATAACCAAAACACTATGAATGTAACATTTATATAATTCCTGATTATTTCATGATTCTTCTTTCTGTATGTAGTTTATTGTATAAATGCCAAACAACTTAAAAAAATAAAGAAAAAGAGTGCAAAAAGAACAAGAAAGGGGCCAATTATCACTATTTGCAGATAATATGTGCTTAAGTTCAGAATACACAAATATCTCCACCCAAAGACTCTTCAGTCTTACAAGTTCATAAGCATAGGATTCAAATTAAATAACTTAAGAGCAGTAGCTTTCCTGTATACAAATAACAAATTCTGAGGAAAAATTGGGAAAAATTGTACTCACAAATAAATAAATATTATAAATATAGCCTATGGATGAACCTGACTTTTAACTACTTGATAAAAGTTATAAAAGATGGCTGGGATGACTTGGTAAAGTGCTTGCTTTGAAAACATGAGTACCTGAGTTCAAATTCTCAGCAGCCACTTAAAAAACAGTCATGACATGGCACACCTCCAATCACAACCCAAGGACATGGAAAAGAGAGAATCTCAGAGGACTTCTGAACATCTATTTTATCCAGCCAGTGACCCCCAGTTTCAGTGAGTGACCCAATATCAAGTAATAAAGCAAAAGGCACACCCACAGGAGGGCAGAAGACAGCCAGAGGCCCACTGCGTGGCCTGCCCATAGGCCAGAGACTGTAAGAGATGCAAGTATGTCATAGAGTGATGAGAGAGAAAGAGAAGCAGAATGGTTTGAGCACTATGAAGAGACATGGAACTGGAGAGGAGAGGGCGGTGAGGAACAGGCTAATATGAGTCCCCTGCCCTTCCCTTCCACCTGAGGCCATGGTGAAATCCCAGCCCATTCTGCAGCTGAGAGACATGTCTAGGTCTGTGTCAGTATCTGTTTCCCATATTACCACTAAAGACCATGTGGAAATCCCTTCTCTGGGCTGCCTCCTGGGACCATACTGATGTGCAGGGCTGTGCAGAGCTGGCCCCATCTTTCACCAGCTGAATCACTTGGAAGAGAAAGGTTTACACCTTACCTGGGCAACACAGCAGAGCTGACCCTGGTGGCAGGGGGTACCAGTAAGCTGGCCTTGAGGGCATGAGCACAAATAAGCTGACCCCTAATGTTCACCTATTGTGCGATAGTGTGGGCAAGGGAGAGATGCCCTTTCCCACCTCACCTCCAGGGTCAGACCCTGTGAGTCAGCAAGACCTGGAGAGTTGGCCCGGCCCCTTGCCAACTGAAACATTGGGTGAGCTAGTAGGGACAGTGCTAGGGAGTTCGACCTGATGGTACTGATGCAGGATAGCTGGCAGGCTGAACAACTCAGTACCACCCAGGCCCAGATCCAGAGCTTTGCGTTGCCCCACCACAGCATCTACCCCATCTATAAAATGCTGGATCATGTGAAGGGGCCAGTCCTGAGGACCTCCATGACATACAACACAACAACAGGATAACCAGGAATAGTCCTGTGAGGATCCAGTATTGATCATATAGCAGAAATCAGAGGTCCCAAACATGTTGGAGGTTTGTCTGGTATATTTTGATGCTAATTACTGCTTGATGTCTCTGTGACCCACCTGTACCTTGCCTAAGACCCTAACTTATTTGACTAATAAAAGGCATCACACCTCAGCAGGACAAATGGAATAGGCATGGCTAAGGTTGCAGGACTTGGGGAGACAGAGAGAATCTTGGGAGGAAGAGAGACCAAAGGAGAGGGAAGGAGAAGAAGGCTGGGCCATGGGTTAGGTGAAGCCATGGCTGGCGTGGATGGAGATGATGATAATTAGCAAGTATTTGGAATTGTGGATGGGAGGTAGCTTGATAGAAATTAGTAGATGCAGATGGCATGAGATTGTTGCAGGTATCCCACACTTGCCCCACTCTGGGAAATAGTTTAGGAAATTAATATCAGCCCTGGCCCCAGGTTAACTAAGGCTATTTTAAAATATAATAGTGTCTGTGTCTTGATTGATTGCTAGCATGTTAGAAAACACTGCGGTAATAATAATTATAACCTTGATAATAAACATTATTAGGCTAAACTGGTAAAATAATTGCAACACAAACAAGGCCAACGACTCATTGCAATAAACATTTGCAAGGTATGTGGACAAAAGGGTGTATTATGGGACACACTCTGACAAACTACAGCTATTATGATGAGATTTTTTTTTCTTGTTTTGTTTTGTTTTTTATTTGTTTGTGGGGGAGGTTACAAGGGCAGAGGGCAGATATGCAGGGGCAGATAATGAATGGGGTTGGGATGCATGATATGAAATTCACAAAGAATCAAAGAAAAGTTAAAAAACAACAACAACAAATTGGAAAGAAAGAGAAAAAGACAATCAACATCAATTTCTGGGTTGCACATGTACACACATAGGTGAATGTACCTGAACACATGTATGATTACATTACATACACATACAGAGAGAGAGAGAGAGAGAGACAGAGACAGAGACAGAGAATTATGAAATACTGAAAAATTAAACTGAAGAATATTCAAAAAGATGGACAGCCGTGCAATTCTAGTTCCATAATGTCGCTGAGATAAACCTTCTACTAAAAGCACCTTGTGAAGGATAGGGTTTATTCAGGAGACACTTCCAAGCCACAGCCCATGACTGGTGGAAGGCAGAAACTGAAGGCAGGAACCAAGGCAGAATGATACTTGCTGACTTTCTCACTTATATGCTCATGCTTTGTTCGTGCTCTTATATACAGCAGGACTAGTTGCTTAGGGATGAAACTGCAAACAAGTGCCTGAGCCCTCCTGAATCAATTAGTAATCAAGAAACCATCCCCAAACATGTGCGAGGCCAATCTGATTTGAGTACTTCCTCTCATTCTAAGCTGTGTTGAAATAACAATTAAAGTAAATTTGGACACCTAACATGTTGAGGGGCATTGAAAATTGACAGTTAAAAATGTCCATACTATGAAAATTAAATACCTATACAAATATAAAATACAGTTTAAAAAAAACTACAAGTAACAATTCTGAAATAATATAAAGGCACAAAAATCAATCTTGAGGGAAAAACGATATTAAAGATATCACAATGCTTATCTCAAACTGTACAACAGAAAAACAGTTGCATGAAAAGACAGCATGGAGACGTGTTGAGATGACTCCATGGGTGCAAGGGCTTAATTCAGAACCCCAGCATCCACACATTCACCAGGACCAAGAATGCATGTTGACTCACTTGTAACCTCAGCATGCAGGAAGAATATGGATCTCTGGCAAAAGCTGGCAAGCTAGCAAGCTTTGAGTTCCAGTGAGAGTCACTGTCTTAATACATAAGGTGGAAATGGATAGATATGTGTTTATGTACACATTAACACATGTATGTACATCTTAAAACATGTGTGACTACACACATATGAAAACACATACACACATGCACACATACTATGCATGTGCACATACTAAAAATGGTACAATAATGTTATTAAAACAGACATAAAGAATTGTAAAATACAACAGAAGATCCAGAAATAAACCCACGTACATATATTCATTCAATTTTTCCCAGACATTCCAAAACAATATGTTGTCAATTTTGGAAATTAATTGATACTGAAATTAGATAACAATTGCACAAACTCAAAATAGATTCTTGAGCTGAATATAAAATCTGAAACTTTGAAACAACTGGAAGAAAACATAGAAGAAATATTTTCTAATAATAAGCAAAGGTAATGATTTCCTGAATAAGATTCTAATACCTTAGGAAAAAAATAAAGAAGTTGACAAATGAGAGCACAGATTAAAATTAAATTTTCAAAGTCACTATGCAGCAAAGAAAATAATTAACAGAATAAAGACGTTAGGATGGGAGAATCTTTCCCATGGAGTATGAATACACAAGATATATAAATAGCTCAAAATATTTAGCTGCAAAGAAAAAAAGCACTGTAGTCACGAAATGGACAAATTATCTAACCAACATTTCTCACATAAGAGGGAGGAATGACTAGAGAGTATATAAAATATTGAATATTTCATGCCAGTTAGGTGCTGATTTTATATATAATAATAGCAACAAAAAATAATAAGTTCTGGTAAAGATATGAAGAAGAAAGAATCCTTCTATGTTGTTAAAAGGTTATATAAATTAGTCCAGCTAGTATGGAAGGGCATGAAAATATGAAAATAGAAATGCCATATGATTCAGCTATCTCCCTCTTAAGTATATACTTATAGGAATGAAGTCAACACATACAAGACATGGCGGCATTGCTATTTTTGTTGCAGCACTATTCACAGTAGCCAATCTCTGAAATCAGTTTTGTGTCCATCAGCATCATCCAGCAATTGACAAAGGAAATGCAGTATTATATCCACAATGAGTATTACTGAGCTACAAAGCAGACTGAAGCCATATCATTTGTAGAAAAATGAATGGAGCTAGATAGGGGTCGTGGTGTTAAAATTCGGTTACCTCAGAAAGACGAGTATCATGTGTTTCATCTCACATGTGAAAATTTAAAGACTTCTGCAAAACGGGACTGGGGAAGGGCACAGAGAGAGGGGGAGGGTTGTAGGAAAGAGGATATGAGCTACAGATGTGGGTGTATGTGCGAATGTCATGATTAAACTCAGTATTCTACAGAATTAAACTGAAGAATAAGTATAACCGAAAGAGAAGAGCTGGCCGTGCGCGTAACACTGTTCAGACTTCCGTTTTGTTCTCAGCTGTTGTTGGATACATTGCTACAGTGTAGTTTGTCCCAGCTCCATCCCGTGATAAATCTGATCATCGTCTCAAGCCAATGCCCCTCCCACTTCACTGCACGGAACCTCCGTGCATTTGAGCCACCCATCCCAAATGCCACGGAAGGAAAAACATCGTCATGCCTTTGCCTTAGGACTTCTATGTTAGCATCTAACTGCTTGACACACTTATTTGTGTGGGCAACACTGCTGAATACCTCGAAACATCACTCTGATGACTCAAGCAAACACAGTTTCTCTTTGTATTTAACGCAGGCTAGGATTCCATCTTGAGAACGAAATCAGTCCGAGGTAGATTAGACAAACCTTAAAATCCCGCTGTCGTCGCTTGCTTCCAAACTTCCTCTGCCATGTTTTAAATTCTACAAAGTGAAGGAAAAGTGTCAGCAAAACCAAACTTTGGAACGGCATCTGGAATCACGAGATCGTACAGTTTGGTACAGAAATGATGATGGAAAACACGGTTTTCTGAGAAGGGTGTGCCGCGCCTTTGCTTAAGGCTACAGTGTAGGAAGTTGGGCTTGATGAAGAAGTAGAAATGTGAAGTGTACCAATAGCCCTGTGACTGCACAGAAATGGTTAGTATTGCAAGCAATAGAAAGAAGAGGTTAGCGTCCTGTTTGGGGCTTTGGGAGTATGAAGTACAATGAACTCTTCAGGCTTTATTATCAGTAAGTGGGTAGGAGTGGCTAAATTAAAAATAATTTGTATGGGCCACATTTTAAGTGACACTGTTGCTTAAAGACATTGAACTTTACATTATTGGGCTTTTGCTTCTCCATTTTTGAAAAGTAATCAGACAAAATAGCATAGAAGTTCAGTAAGTGTGCTTATTAGCTGAGGTTAAAAAAAAATGAGTATTAAGCCAGGCACAGTGGTGCATGCCTGTGAATTCAAGGGCAGCCTGATCTACCAAGTGAGTCCAGGACAGACAAGGCTACACGGAGAAACCATGTCTCAAAATAAAAGAAAAACAATGAGTATTAGTTTTCTTGAAAGTGATAATTTTATACAGGTTTAAATCATGAACCTGAAAAGATGTCAAAATGTCAAGTCACACATAAAATTCAGTGTATCATTTTCTACATTTGTGGAAAATGTGTCATCATGATGGAGTTCATGAACTCCTTTCTGGTCACCATTTTCCAGTCACAAAAGCGTGTTTGTCTGCATCTCAGTGCAAAAAATGTCAGGTACCATCAACAGGCTACTAAGCATTACATGAGAATAGTGTGGCCATTCTGTCTAGAGAAAGGTGTCCCTTGAAACAAAAGAACAAGAAGGAACTTCATTCATAAGTACCATATGAGACTCCATTGGTTCTGGTTTGTCTATCAAGAGGTAAATATTCACCAGAATTCATTTGCTTACATTTTCCTATCAGAGTAAACAGAAACATGATTCAACTCTAAGGAAGTTAACAGAGATAACAATGGATGATTTGTTTTAAGTAGAAAGTAAACACAAGCTGTCTCCACAAAGACCGTGCATCAGAATGTGGGAACTAGTGTCCAACCTCTTTACCAGATTGAGGAGCGACTGTGCACATGAGAAGCTTGAGAAGAGAAGAAAAAAGTCTGCATTGCTAGAAATCTACAACTTACAAATGGAGAAAGCCTGCAGATTCTGTAGCCATCCCACCAGGTTTACTCATCTGAAGATTCCGGAGGAGTAGCTGCCTTCGTGTGATATAGCTTAGGAGGAACATTAGGATAAGAAAAAAATAAAATTAAACTATAGCTCAAGGGTGAGAGGGACAAGGAAGAAAAAGAAGAGGAGGGAGCAGTGGAGGAGAAGCAGGATCAGAAAATCTTACAGGGAATGATGAGGGAGGTGGTAAGTGCAGAAGAACAGAGGAATAGAATGACCACGTTGATAGAACACAAAAACACAAAGCACACATCTCCAGAGCGTGGCTTTCCCACTGGAAAGTGAGTCCCACCCAAAATGTAACCCAGACAGACTTGGTTAAAAAAAAAAAAGAAAAGAAAAGAAAAGAAAAGAAAAGAAAAGAAAAGAAACTGGCAGTCTGACCTAGAGGGCAAGCCAACAGCCCTTACAAGACTCAACTCCAGCACAAATTTTCGTGAGACAGTTAAAATGGCAGAACGTGTTAGCTTTTGAGAAGAGATCCATCATGTCACTTCTCATGGCTCAAAACATAATTTGCAGAGGGAACCCATGGTTTAAAACTGAGCTGCCCTGTGGTCCTCAGGTCAGGGGAAAAATCACTACTGTAGGGAACATGAAGTCAACTTTTCATACCCACAGGGTGAGAGCGCCTCTAGAACAAGCCATAGAGAAGAGAAGAACAAAACACTGACAAGCTAGACAACAGGATCTCTGGTATAGATAACGGAGTGCCCAGGATGAGGTAACTTTCCTTCAGAGGCTGGGAGTTGATCTTACCACCTAATAACTTTGGAGTTCGATAGTCCCAAGACTAGGGCCAATGTGCGGATCAAGCTCACCAGTCAGCTGTGAAGTTTACATCTGTAGAGACTCAGAGTGTAAAAGTTCTAGTACACTAAGTGATACACATAGCAGGGTGTCTAATGCCCAGCATGTTTGCCTGTACACAGCTCAATTTTGAGTTTGGTTGCCCCACTTTCAGTACTCTGGGGAGACACCCCCAAGAAAGAACATTTGCCACTCTAAGGACTCTCAGGGCTAAGAGAACTGTTCACCCCAGAGACTATAAAGCAAACTTTGATGAGCAGAGATTCCTGATATACAAATAAGGGGAAATAATGATTAAGAAAAAAATAAAAGTCCTGGTGGACATATGTCACTCTAGTACAGGATCAGCACCAACTTAACTCAAGAGAGACAGAAGAGTCTGAAAGTTCAACTGACCTCCACCCGAATGGATTCCTGCATCCATGTGATGTCAGTTCCAGACCTGGAGAAGAGACATGGTGACATTCCTGAGAAGGATACAATGATGGGTGAGAAAGCCAACAGCTCACATGGAAACCTTGAGAATGTGGCTGAGAAAGGAAATTGTGATTTCTACATCCTATTCTCATTAACACATAAGATACAGACTAAAACAATCAATAAACTTCAAAGAGAAATTGTACCACAGCACAAAGGAACTTAGTAGACATTTATAGAATATACTATCGGACAAAGGATACATATTCTCAGCAGCCCCTGGAACTTGCTTTAAAATAAATCACATTTTAGATAATTAAGTAAGTATTAACAAATACAATGACAAAAATTAGAAGTGATTTTTTTATATCATCATATCACAGGGAAATAAAATTAGAAAGCAATAGCAAGAAAAACGTACACATTGTATGACTACTTGAAGAAAGAAAAATACATTCCTGAATGATACACTAATACAATCAGAATACAATGATTAATACAATCAGAAAGGTCAGTAAAATTAAGTCCTAGAGCCAAATGAAAATACAATTTATCAGAACCTCTGGAATATAGTAAAGGCTGTTTTTAAAGAAATCTTTTAGCTCTTTGCTTGTATATGAGAGGTACGTGCCAATCCTGTAGACATGATTTGGATCCCACAGCTCCAGATGGTGGAAAAAAACTGACTTCTATAAATTTCCCTCTGACCTCCACATGTGTGCTGTGACATGCATGTACACACACACACACAGGGGGATGGGTAGAGACACAGAGAGCACAAAATAATTAAGATATAATTTAAACATCTAAGACATCCTAAATAAAAAACCTAATGATGTATCTCAAAGTCATATAAAAACAAACAAACAAAAAAAACAAAAAACAAACCCAAAAGCACAGACATAGAGAAATAAGGACAAGGCGAGAAAGCAATGGAATGAAGGCTGAAAGAACAATACAAAAAGAGCAAATGAAATAGTTATTTGGTGCTTTGAAAATTTAAGCAAGATTTACAAAGCCTTAGGAGAACCAACCAAAATAGAGAACAAGAAGATAAAAATTAATGAAGTTGGAGACAAAATGAAACACTGTAATAAAATCAGAGAATAAATATGAAATAATCTTCCATAAACTTAGAAAACTGAAAATAAACAGAATAATTCCTTGGTAAAACAAGATTAAAAAGAGAAAAGAATCCCCTTCAACAGATGCAAAATAAGCAAGTATAAGCAAAATAAGCAGTACCCCAAGAAAAAAATGTCCCTGATGACCTACCTATGTAGATTCCCCGCTGAAGCCTACCAGACTTTTAAAGAAGAGTTAACATCAATGTACTTTAATGTAACCCATGAAATAAAAAGGGAAATACACCAAACATGTTCTAAGAAGCAAAGGTCACCTTGATACTCAAGTCCTACAAGAACATAAACACCAGAAAACAGTTTTGTTGACAAGTTTTGTTACCTTTTTCAACAAAATGCCTGCAAACTGAATTCAAGACCAAATTAGCGTCACGATCAAGTTGGTTTTCATTCGAAGTATTCAGGGGTGGTTTGACATATACAAATCAATGAACGTAGCATGAAAGACAGTGTTAAGTGCAGAAATCACATCTGAATAAAGGTAGTGGTCTTTTGACAATATTCCTTCATAATGAAATCCTTAAAGAAACTATGAATAGAAGGAGCATCCCTCAATATATAAAGCTGTGTACAGTAAGTGAGTAGCCATTATATTAAATGAAAATGTTTCCTCTAAAAAGAAAATCAAGAATGAGACAAAAAATGCCCACTCTCTGAACTCTTAGGTCTGAGAAATATTTTGTGTAAAGTAGCAGGATACAAAGTTAACACACATGAAATGATAACATTTCCTACAAAACAATAAAAAAAACTTATTTTAAAAAACTCCAACAAAGTTTGAGGAGGGATCCCATTCACAATAGCCTCAAAAGCTAATACCTAAGAAGAAGCCTAACCAAAAGTTAAAAGACCTCTACAATAACAACAAAAGTTGAAGAGAATCCAGAGCTAGGCTCACAAAGCTACAACCACCTACTTTTGAAAAAAGTATATATATATATATATGTATATGAAAAAGCACAGCCTTTTCAATAAACAGTGTGAGCACACTGGAGATCCACATAGTGAAAAGTAAAACTAAATCCATATCTCTCACACTGCACAGAATCCTAATGTAAAAATCGAAATTCTAAATCTTCTCTAAGAAAACACTAAGGAACATCTTAAAGACACAGGCAACACAGGCATAGGCTAGGATTGTCTAAAAAGGAACCTCAAAAGCTCAACATATGGTTTCTAATAACTGAAAGATGGTGCAGAATGAAATTAAAATCTTTCCAAACAGCAGAGGAAACAGCAGAGGGAAGGAAACATAGAGACGGGGGGAAATCTTTATCATCTACACATATGGCAAGGAACTAATATCTAGACAGTATAATGTTCCTGGAAACCTTATTAATAACAGCCAAGGCAATCCAAAGTCCATTCATATAAAAATGACAGACACTTGTAGTATATTCATACAGGAGAACAGTGTTCAACAGCAAAGAAGAATTAAGTATTGACATATGTGCGGACATGATGAATTTCAAAATTCCTGGAAAGCAGACACAAATGAGTATATGCCATGTGACCACACTGAGATATACTTTGTGAATGGACAAAAATAATTTAAATTGATAAAAACCAGTAAGTGGTTCATTAAGTGAATGCTAGATGAGAAACAGATTTTTAAAAAGGCCCAAGAGAACTCCGGGTGATGTGAATCCTTCATGTATTAAGGAGGTAGCTACACAAATGTACACAATTGTTAGAATTCTTGGAAGTCAGGTTTTTAAATCTAAGTATTTTATTACCTATGCTGCCATGTTCATAAGATAAGTTGGTTTTTTTTAATTGTAGATTCTTTGGCAGATAAATGCCTATACATTTAACATAAACTTTTAGATGGCAACAGGGTAACATTTCTCAATATAAGAACTAAGGACTTAGTTGGTTGGATTTAAATGTCACTGTTAAACATATGTCTGTGGATAGCTTAAGAACCTTCTACAAAAAAAAACTTGCTCTAATTCCTTGACATTTCCTATATACCAACTCAGTTTTGACGTGCCTTCTCTATGGATAGTCAAAACAGGATATTTATCATGAAGTATTTTTACCATTACCTTCAAAAGCATCCTTTTGGAATCATTAACTACTTCCTTTGAAGGGTATAGATAGTATAAAGGAAAGTCAGGTAAGCACATAAGCTAAGAAGTGACCAATTTCACATTGAACTTGGAGCACTCTTTCATAAAGAACAAAGAAAGTAGACCCTGTTAAAAAGAAACATTTTTCTATCAAGCGTCTACAACCCAGGCAATGATATATAGTTGCCAAAAATGTCTATATAGGCTAATAAGAAACTCAATTGTATGTTAATTTCAAATTAGCTTTAATACTTGCTTCAGGCTTTAATTGGAGACTGAGAAAAAAAGAAATTGTTATAGGGAAGAAAATTATTCATGGCTAGAAAAACACTTTCCTGAAAGATCCAATGTCCTTGCTATTTCTGACTGTAGGAAAATACTATGTGTAAGGAAAATAATTTTTAAGAGAGAAAATGAAGCAAGCTAAATATGAAAGTGGCAGACAGCTCCAATGGAGAAATGAAGTGATTCAGATTGAAAGCTTCTTCTTACATTTGTGATAAGAAAAATAGTATGATACTGAAGAATAAGTGAACTTTAATGAGAAGGTGCCTAATTATCCTGGGGTTATTTATTTAAATATTTTAAATTGAGTGTTATAATGATTTAATTGGATAATAATCCTGCTTGTTGTTTTAACAAGAAATTTTGTTTTTACAGAGACACTGTGATATAACAGGATAAGCATTCTGCTTTAGAAATGTCTGTGTATAGTATAGACACTCAATTATTTTTCCAAAGTCTACCTACCAATCCACTGTTCCCTTGGGAGGTAGTTCACGCTGGAGAAATAGAACCTCAGAGACAGTGATACATATTCATACACCATATATCTCTAACACAAGCACAAAAACTTTTGTAGAACTTATATAAACCACCAATGTTCAGAAAACCTTTAAAACTTTAGACCAAGACCCTCACTAAAATATATTTTACATGGCATCTCATTTATTTTAGACTATAAGGAAAATACTGTACTGTGGTGCTTAGATGACAGAGATTTACTTCCCATACTATGAGAGGCTGGGAAATTAAAGATCACAGGATCAATGAATTGACTTCTTACTCTGCCTCTTTTGTAGAGAGGCCTGGTATTCAGGGGTTGAATCCCAAGGTCTCCTCTTTCTTTCCTTGTTTGGACAGTAATTCCATCATGAGATATTCACCCACCTAACTTCATCTGTACCTATTTACCTCCAAAGCTTCAACACTGATTTATAGAGAGACAAAAACTGTTACCCTTAACATTTATCCCCTTCACTTTATTTCATTTCCTTCTCCCATGCAAAATATATTCAGCCCACCTCAACATTCCCGAGAATCTCAACCCTAAATTACTAAGTGTAAACTCATATTGAATATTGTTTGGATTGGTTTTATATATGTATGTGTACATGCATGTATGATGTACATGTGTGTAATTGAACACAAGTGCATGTGAGGGTCCAATGTTGACATCTTGTGTCCTCCTTCATTGCTATCCATCTTATATATGGATGGAGGGTCTCTCCCTTGAACCTAGAGATCACCAAATCAACTCTCCTTTATAGCCAGCTTCCTTTAGGCATTCCTTGTCTGTTTCCCCAAAACTGTGTTACAAGCAGACTACAGTGCCTACTCAACATTTATGTCAGTACAAAGGGTCCAAATTTTACTCCACATATTTCCATTGCATAGCAAGTACTTAACCCATGGAGCCATCTCCCCAGCCTGCATGTATTCATTGTCAGACATAGAATTAAACAAAATAAGTGCTTCCAAAATACAAATGTACAATAGATGCAAAGGGATAAAATAGAGGGGGTGATGGTGGAGAGAAATAGGAAGTCTACTTCGTAGCAGAGCTAATCCTTAAGCACTTAAGGCTCAAAACATCTTAATAGACAATTCATTTCCTTGTGAGTCAATCATATCACACCTTCGGCTCACTCAAGCTAGCTCGGGGGAGAGAAAGAGACAAAGAGACAGGGGGAAGAGGAGAGAGGAAAGAGAGGGGGCAGGAAGGAGGAGGAGGAGGAGGAGGAGGAGGAGGAGGAGAGAGAGAGAGAGAGAGAGAGAGAGAGAGAGAGAGAGAGAGAGAGAGAGAGAGAGAGAGAGAGAGAGAGAGAGAGTTTCCCAACCTTCAGTTCTCTGCTAGGTCATGCCAGGCCATAGTTCTTTCAGGTGGACCCATTCTGAACTTTCCACTGGAGGTCATCTGCCTTGTTAGTAATATCTAAGTTGCTTTCAGGAATATTCTTTTCTTTTCTTTTATCAAAGAAAAGAAAATGCCCACAGTCAAAGAACTGCACCATTGTCTTACAGAGAATTGAAAAGCTCAGCCACTTTCTGGTGTTCTGTCCCATCACCTCCTCCCATTTCAACTGGTAGTTTCCCTGTTTTGATGACTGACTCAGTTTATGCTTCACACTTATGTTAATCTCTTTCTAGAATGTTCAGTTAATTGTATCCTTCATCCCTTTTTCCAGAGAAAATTTGGGGTTTTTGTTGTTGTTGTTGTTGTTGTTGTTGTTGTTGTTGTTGTTGTTGTTGTTTTGGTTTGGTTTTTTTTAACAAAACTTTCAGTATTCATCAGCAGACAAACTTAGGGTTTCTTTTTGTTTAGAACGTCCTTTTTCAATTCATTCTTTCCTTCCATGTTTTATTATAAACAGTCACAAAAAACTAAGCTGTCTTTCTGTACCAGACTTAGACTATTTTTTGGTTGTATAATTTTGTTTTGGGTTTTGTTTTGGTTTTGTTTTTTAAGATAGGGTATCTCTGTGTAGCCTTGGCTGCTCTGGACTTGCTTTGTATACCAGGCTGGCCTCGAAGTCACAGCCTCCTTGAGTGCTGTTATTACAAATGTCTGCCACTGAGCCTTGCTTGTACCAGGCTTAGAAATTCCCTCAACTCAGTATCCTGTTTCATCCCCACTCACCTTACTTGTCTCAAACACTAGAATTTGAATAAAATCTAGTGGATTCTTTTGCCTCTTTTGTCCCCTATCTGGGTATGTAGTTCTCAGCTGCCTGAGCAATCCTCAGAACTCTTCTTCATACCCTTCTTTTTACCGGTATTCATTCACGATTATGTGTTTTCTAAGAAAATGAGGAATTTTCATCTTGCCCCCATCAGAATGGCTAAGATCAAAAATTCAAGTGACACCACGTGCTGGTGAGAATGTGAAGAGAGAGGAATCCTTCACTGCTGGTGGCAATGCTAACTAGTACAACTGCTTTGGAAATCTATCTGGCCCTTTCTCAGAAAAATGGGAATAGGGCTTCTCAAGACCCAGCTATTCCACTCCTTGGAATATACCCAGAAGATGCTCCAGCACACAACAGGGACATATGCTCAACCATGTTCATAGCAGCCTTATTCATAATAACCAGAACATGGAAACAGCCTAAGTGCCCCTCAGTAGAAGAATGGATAAAGAAACTGTGGTACATTTACATCATGGAATACTATTCAGCTATTAAAAACAAGGAATTCCTGAAATGTGTGGACAAATGAATTGAACTAGAAATGATCATAATGAGTAAGTTAACCCAGAATCAGAAAGACTCAAATGGTATATACTCACTTATATCTGGACACTAGCCCAAGGGGCATGTTCCATGAAAGTCTTCACTTACCAGGAAAGTGGGACAGAGAGGAGGACATCCTATTGGGACTCTAGGTGAGAGAAGCATGGGAGAATGGGGAAATAGAAGGATCAAGAGGGTCCTAGAAACCTATAAGAAGTACATTATGATGGGCAGATCTGGGCCAAGGGACCTGCTCAAACTATGGCACCAGCCAAGGATAATATGTGCTATAAACTTTGAACCCCTACTCAGATCTATCCAATGGACAGGACATTCTCCACAGTTAAGTGGAGAATGGGGTCTGACTTTCACATGAACTCTGGTGCCCCATATTTGACCACATCCCCTGGATGGAGAGGCCTGGTGGTACTCAGAGGAAGGATAGCAGGCTACCAAGAAGAGACTTGATACCCTATGAGCATATACAGGGGAGGAGGTCCCCCTCAGTCACAGTCATAGGGAGGGGAGTAGGGGGAAAGCGAGAGGGAGGGAGGAGTGGGAGGATACAAGGGATAGGATAACTATTGAGATGTAATATGAATAAATTAATAAAATATAATAATTTTTAAAAAAAGAAAATGAGGAATCCACTTTGTCCTTAATCTTTTCTGAACCTTCACCAGAATCATTCATAGTAAATGACTTTTTAGAGCAATGGCTTTTCTAGCCCTTATCTGGAAAAACATTCCAGAATTATTATTATTATTATTATTATTATTATTATTATTATTATTATTATTATTATTATTACTAATTTTATTTTTTAACATTGGTTGGGTTTGGCACATGTGACTATGGAGGCCATAATAAACTAGAACCTCAGGAAAATTACAGATTAGGTTGAAAGGCCTGGAAGTTGGAAAACCAATAAAGTGGGCTGAAGTCCATGCATGGTGACCTGGGATGCAGTAGGACCCAGCACCAGATAAGGCAGACACCCATGTACAGCCATTTCCTTCACTGTTCTGTTCTATTCTATTTAGACTCAAACAAGTTACACTGTATCTCACATTGAGAGAATCATCCACTTTACTCAGTTCACCAGTGCAAGTTTGAGTCTCTTTCAAAAGGATTCTCACAGACTAGCCTCAGAAGTAATCATCAAATGTAAAAGAATCCTGCATTCTGGTCAAATTTATCTTTAAACTTACAACTAACCCTCGCACCTCATAACCAGAGTATATATGTATGTTACTAAAGAAAAAAATCAAAACGACTAATACTTTCCAAAGGTGGTTTGCTTTTTACATTATTTACTTTTTAAATGTACTTGGGGTCAGGGTCTTACTAAGTATCTCAGGCTGGCATGAAAGGTGCAAATTGGCCAAGTTGGCCTCAAATTCTCTATTGTCCCCATCTCTGCTCCCTTAATGATGGATTATAAGTATGTGCCAACATGCTTGGTCCTTGTAAGGTAATGATCCCAGACAGCTGATTAACTTACTGGCATGTCTATGGCTTTGTAGCGTTCGGAATGTTGCAGTTCTGGAAATAAGGACCTTGGGATATCTTAGCCTCCTTTGGAATATATAACCAAACCTGTAGCTTCTACCCCAAAGCTGCAATAGAAGGTCCTCAGCATCTGAGGTCCACGGTACAGGTTTCTCCACTTTAGCGTAACCCACCTGCCTGATGTTCGCATGTGTGTGAGAATGTATGTGTCTGTCTTTGTCTGTGTCCTGTGTGTGTCTGTCTCTCTCTCTGTGATCATGTGTGTATTCTGAACAGTCTCAACTTATGATTCTTTTGATGTACTACAAAATATTATGAAACTCCCAGACCAGCAGCACCCGGGGTGGGCTGGTATAAATGGAGCTGTGGTTCCTCCGGACACTCCTCTCCACCCTGGGTCGCAGTGACCAGTGCTGCGTTTGGGCTCAGCAAGCCAGAAGCAAAAAAAGAGAAAAAGCTTTAAAAATAAAAAAATAAAAAAGCCTCAAAAAAGAAAGAAAGAAAGAAAGAAAGAAAGAAAGAAAGAAAAGAAAAAGAAAAAGAGAAAAAGAAACTTCTAGCAGTTTGGAACATGGAGTTTAGGGCAACCTAAGTCTGTGTTGCAGAGACTCAGTCACTTATATCAGACTTCAGAATAAATTATCTCTTACCCGTCTTCGATGTAAGAACTGCATTTCTTATGTCATCACCTTCTATTCAACTTTTAATGTTGTCTAAAACAATTCCACCATCACCATGTGCATGACAAAGGAATAATCACTCTCTTCACCAAAACTGACTCAGATTGGTAAAGTGGAAATTGCTTTTCCTTAAGGGTATACTGTTTTCTTATGGACTTCCAAATTAGCACAGCCAAAAGAGAGAAACATTTTGGATCTCCAAACAGACTCTGAGGGAATTGACTTCATTCAATTAGAAGCTAATAGAACACCTTTTTCTGCTTTCCCCCCTTTGTTTTTTGTCTTGACTCCTTAGATCCCATCAGCCTCACTCAGGACCTCCCAAGACAGGCTCAGCAATCTACCTTTTCTCACTTACGTAATTCAATCTTCACATACTTAGAAAATGAGATTACTGTGTGACTATAGTTATAAAAGTTTAATCAAATATCTATAGTCTTTTTAGCCACACAGTTAATGATTTATTATTTTCTTCCATTGTATTTAACCTTTGCTTTCTGTTGCCATCTTTAAAATACCTTGTGATGATACTAAACACCCAGTCATTGCTTGTAGGAGCTCATAGGTAATCAATTAGGGTCAAAGACCAGTCTCTGAACCATGGAGCTGTGCCACAGGCACCACAGGTAAGTCTAAGGGAAGAAAGGTCATCTTGCCTAATATCTTGAATGATATCTTGCAACTTCTGATGGATTATTGGCAATGGAAAATGCAGAAGAAATATTCCTGTTAACTGATTATGGTCAAAGACATAGGAGGTAGGAAAGACAGCCTGTATATGCCCAAGTGGTGGTGAACTAGTGAGTTAGCCCTGTGGAACAGAATTAGCCTCCTGAAGCCAGGAGCAATGGCCTAGCCTGTGTGATACTTCAGACACTGAGAAGATAGAAAAAGAAGACTTAGGGATCTCAGAAATATCATAAAATATAAGTATTGTACAGAAAGGATGTATGGGCCACACATTACTATTGTTTTCCTATCAAGATCATTGTTGATGTGGCATCACATAGCTGGTGAACCATAACTAAGCCACAGGACAGGGGAAGAAATGTGGACAATGTAAAACTCCTACTTAATCATGGAAGCAAAGAAGATGGGGGAGAGGTGTTTGAGTCTACATGACTTAGTATTTGTGTGAGCCATAGCCACCTTTAACAGCACACTGGTCCCTAGATCATATGACTAGGATAGAGTCTTTGTTGTTTGCTTCAAGGGAACAGGAAGTTTGCTGTGGAAGGAGCTAAGTTCCACTGTCATGCTCTGGATGCTAAGCAGTAGCACTCTATTCATGGCAAGAATTTATGATGTTGCCATACTAGTATCCTAAATTATCACAAACTCTTATGATAGTGCCGTTCTGCAGTCTGGATAGCACACAGGTCACACTCCCAGCCCCCACCCTAAAACTAACAACCATTCAGACAGTTTCTATGAAAAATATGTTCCCAGATGCAAATAGCATTCTTTCATGGAGTTTCAGAACAGCCTGTGCAGGAGCTAGCTGTCTCTCCCACCCCGTGATGCGTTTGTTTTGCACAGAAAGTCTGTTTCATACCCCATCTAGAGTGACTCTCCCACTCTTGGAAAATGACTTCCAATAATAAATTGATACCAAAAATGGACATGAAGGTTTTTTTTAAAGCAATTAGGAGGTGGAAAATATGAACAAGCTGCATTGTTTGTGGAATGTTTTGAACATTCTGCTTAAGGGAACTTCACATTTTCAAGGGAAAAGAATTCATCTGATATGAATTATTCTCTCTGTGGCACTAATAAAAAAGCTGTACAGCATGGGACAGGAAGTCAGGTTCATATGGTCCTTGCTTTAATGATAATAAAATGCATGGAAATGGTAGCACGGATTGTCACAAGTTTTGTACATGAAAAGAAAAGCTATAACACTGAAGTCCCTTCTACAGTGAGACACTGTCCTTAGTGGACACTGGGCAAATCCAGGGAACTTACAGATAGTTTAATAGTGTCAAGCATTTCCATTAAAGTCAAAATTTGCGAACACATGCTGCAGATTCCCCCACACACCCCGACTTCATGTTATAAATTCCACAATGTTGGTGTCAAACTGTGACAATGGACCCCTTTAATATTTGAAGCCTTGTTGATTAGCTCTGTAAATGTAATTACGCATTCACTCGTTTATGGACAGTCAATACTAACAGCACCAGCCATGGTGTTCAGTCATCTCCCTAAAGCTATCCACACAAAGCCTCAGGAAGGCTTACATGAACTGGCTTCTGGGGAGAAGGGGGAGGAGGAAACTGCAAATTGCAGGATCTTCTTATCTTGGCTCTAGGTCTCTCTCCACAGGGGCTTCCAAATGTGTCTTTGTTTATGTTCTGAGCCCTAGGTTGTTATGGGGTACAGAACTAAAGAGGAAGGAATGTGTTGCCTTAATGAAAAAAAAAATGTAATTAAGATATGAATGAAAAGGTAAGTGAAAAACAGAACTTAAAAAAAACTATCTTGGTGTTTAGTGTATTCTAGAACAAATACTTACACATTCATATTTTTAACCATCGCCTTTTTAAAAGTCTGGTTTTAGTCCTAAATACGGGAATTAGTAAGATTTGATAATTCTACACAAGATTTAAAACAATAAACAGCAGTCATGATATACATAATACTAACCCCAAACTACCCCCACGTTAACCATCCATAAAATTAATGCAGTGTTTCTTGTTTGGTATTATTAAAGACCTTATTTCTGCACTTGGAGGAGCACCCTACTCACAGCAGTAATGTCACTGTCTCAGAGAAGGATGGCTAGGTTCCAGGCCAGCCCCTGCACTTCCTATACAGGGTATGTAAGCAACTTGACATCTGTAAGCCTCCCTTTTCTTGAGGTATATTATGAAGAAATATTTGGTGCAATGATTCTGTAAAAGGGAAGAGTAAAACTACTACAAAGTGCGTCTATAAGGCGGCTTGCCCTGCCTTGTCCTATTCATCAGTAAAAGCTTTGTGTTCGTTTACAATAAAACAGGCCACATTGAGAATTACTCAGAGAACATATCAGGTCATGGTGGGAATGCAGACTACAGGCTAATTGGGTATGAAATAGTTAAGTGGAACATGTAAGAGAAGGAGGAGAGAAAAGGAAAACAGAATTTAATACACTTACAGGAACTGAGAGCTCAATGGTGTTTCTTCCAGGCCCCAGCCATGGTTCTCATGAAGTTTGTTGTGCCCCGTTCTCCTTATACTGTAGCACCATAGGGAAACCTGGTGTACTGAATGCTCACAGGAAAGATGGCAGGTCATTCTGGGATCCTATGATAAAGTGCATGCCAATACCCTGTGTCATGGTATAAGGAAGCAAACCTTTCTTACCATTATCGTATTAGAAAAACCTAGTTATAGTCAGCACTGAACACTTGCGCAGGCAAAGACTAAGAAAGTGACACGATAAGAACAAACTAATTCTTATTCTATTCCTGTACACAGCTGGAATATAAAAATGTTCTCAGAATGATACTATGGAAATATGTAATCCCTCCTCTCTCTCTCTACACACACACACACACACACACACACACACACACACACACACATACACCCTTAATGTACCACATGTTTGCACCTGTTGAGCAACATAAGGAAAGAAACTTAGGCACTCTCAGAATCCAGAGAGTTCCGAGTCAGTCTGTTGTCACCATATGTTTAATGCAGAAGACTGGGTAAATATATATCAGAATTTTATTGAGGAACATTAAAAATCTGTCACACACTTCACACACTTATGCTTGTAAAATCTGTAACACACACATACACACACACATACAGTCCCTATTACTCTTTGGCCACTATTTATTTTTCTTTTAGCTAGAAGAAGATATGGGTTTTGTATGTATTGTTTGACTTTAGACTTTTGACTGTCTGCTATTTACTATGTGCTCAATAAATATTTGCAGACTGAGTGAACAAGCATTGTCAATTCTAAAGAGGACTTTACCATTATAAATATATAAATCCAACGGAGTTAGAATTTGATCATTGATATGAATGGAAAACAGGTCAGATTAATGAGGAGGTACAATTATTTGATATTACATATTAAATTACTTGATTAATTTTTGTGGTTTTATGTAGTTACTAGTTTAAAATGTTTAGATTTGTGTATATATGAACATACAATGTGTTTTATGATCCATCAGTCAAGTATCTAGAGAGGGGTTCTCAACCTGTGGGTCATAATCCCCCACAGGAGTCAAATATCAGATATAGTGCATATCAAATATCTATAATTCAGAACAGTAGCAAAATTCCAGTTATAATGTAGCAATGAAATAATTTTATGATTAGGGTCACTAAAGCATGAGAAAATGTATCAGGGGATCCCATATTAGAAAGGTTAGAGCCACTTACCTGGATTATTCCATAAATCAAGCTTTAAGGAATGCTGCCTCAACCTAGTCTACTTTCACATGGCTTACTCAAGCCTGCTGAGAGTTACTTATGTGAAAGATAAGCACATTCGTTATTTATGTGTAGCTCTCAATACTAGGAAATAAACAACCAAATTCTTATCCTGTAGACATTAATACGGACTTGCTAACTTCACTAAGTGGACTTTATGCTAAGTGGTAACAATTTCCATGCCATGATTCCTCCTATATTTAAAACAATAATATTTGCTTTTCATGTAGTTCATTAGAAGCAATTCAGCAAAACATCATTTTCTGCCTCCTACAAAATAACCTAATACCAACATTTTGTCCTTATTAACATGAAGACCTTTCTGTCATGGCTTTTAAGATTAATTTTTTTCCTCTTCCTTTCCCTCTAGTTGTGACCTTCTGAGGACGATTTCCTCTTACAGAAACAGTTTCTTCCCCAGTTAGGTCACGCTTGCTTCACCACTGAGTGGCTCTCCTCACTGTAACTTCCAGTGGGCATTGCAGACACTGGGAGGGAGACCTACCAGTTTGTAGTGTCTGCAGGGCATAAACAGTTAAACATATACAAAACAAAAGCGTTAAACCTTAACATATACAAAGAAGTTTCTTTAGCACTCTCCAAACTTTCTTTTTTATAATAAAAGAATTAGAATATAGTCTCGAACAATGAAACCATTTTAATTATTAAAATACATGCTAGAACATATTTGTCCAAATCTAAGGTATATACAATACTAAGAGTGATCCTGGTGTACACTATGGACTATGGGTGACTTCATTGTCATGGTAAGCTTACATGTTATTGATTTTGGGAGTGGGCTATATATGCGTAAGGTTGGGGCATGTATAAGAACTCTGTATTTTCCACTCAATTATCCTGTAAGCTTCAAACTGCTGTAAAAAAATTGATGAAAAATATTTTTTAAATATGAGGACCTGAGTTTGTTCCTCAAACAGATGGAAACAATGTGGTAGCGTGGCACCTACAAGCCCACCCTTGAGGAACCAAGATTCCTGAAGTTCACTGGCCAGCCAGCATGCCCTGTTTAGTAAGTCCAAGGACAGAGAGAGCTCCTACCTCAAAAACTAACATGTACAGTGCCTGAGGAGCAATAACTGAAGTTGTTTTCTAGTCTTCATATGCACCTGTACAAATACACATGAACACACATCAATATATGCATATGTATATAAAAAGATAACATTTTCACAAGACATAAATTATGACGTGGTTCAAAATATTTTGTATATTTTGTATTACTATATGCAGTTATAACAACATTGAAATATGAATGTAAATTATTCTCTGTTTACCATGTAACATCCCAGTGAATTCATCATGAGATAGAACTATCAAGTCAGAATTGCATGTAACATAGCTAACTTACCAAGTATCACAGCTCAGTGACAAAAGAATGCTATAAAGTATTCACTGTTTATTTTTCTGATCACATGAATGACTGACAGCTTAATGTTACTGCTGTGGACTAGTGTATCAAAAGACAGTAAATATAGTTAGGCCAGAAAAGAACAAATACCAGAATTCAAGTTACGGTTTCTACTGAATTGGTATGGCTTTCACCACCATAAAGTGGAAATACCAGAGTTAGTAAATCGGGAACCAACTACATCACTGTCTTTGAACCTACGAGGAGACTTCAGCAAACAGATCATCTGATTCTGAATACCCACATATGCCTCAATCAAGCCGAATCATGCCTCCAAGCATGGTTCTTTAAACCGTAAGCTAGAGTTGTTTTTAAGAAGTATGTCTCTACTTTAGAGACAGTGGAAGTGTTGAGTAAGAAGAATGTAAGAAGTCATTTGTGCTTTTCATTTGCATGAGAGTCACCACACAGCACTGCTGATTTTGGATAACTGCCCAGTTCTGAAAAAGCCCACATGTTCATGTCATGCATTTGAGAGTTTATTTCCCTGGTAATTGCATGTTCCTTGAGGTATTGTTTTTATTTCCTTTTTTTTTTCTGTTTCAAAAGTTATCTTATAAAGTCCATCAAGTTTAAAACCAAAGCAGCGTCAACAAGATTTCAAATTTTTAATAAAGAAAATGTACATGTAAATTGTTTAGATACTTGTTCTGATACAGACGGAAGAAATCTTTAAAGGACTTGTGTGATTGTTCCCAATGTCCAAACTCCTCTCGAGAGAGAAAGTTACTTTCATGAATAGCATTATTCAATGAAGTAATAGATAAATATAGATGTATTCTGAATATACCACCTGCCTCATCTAACAAACAACATTTTCTATTTTAGGTAGAGTTACGTGGATGCAACAAGAGTCTGACAGAATGTAAATAAGCATAGAGTAATTTTCAGGACTTTGAAACAATAAAGAAAGGCTACTAACAGTGAACAGAGCCTCTGAAATTGGGTGTTGATGGGAACAGAACATAAAATCAACACCATTAAGTATCCTAGAAAATGTTTTTAAAATATTGATGACAGTAGAAACATAGAAGTGTCTACAGTATGGGGTGAACAAAAAAATCATCCCTAATGAGACTTTATGAAGAGAGCAATTGTTTTTTATGTTTTCCAAGTCATAAGTTTGTGGTTTTAAATTGCACAAAGCCTTTAAGTGTAAAAACTAGACTTGTGGTCAGTTCAGAATGTAATATAGACCATTAAAGTAGAGAGAATATCTCTGACCTGAAATTTCAATAGGGAAATAATAGCTTGCATCCTCCATGGCAGATCTCAAAATCTAGAGGAATATTTACTTAAAATAATGTTAGTCTTCAATGGTTAGATTTACAGGAGAAAGAAAATACAGAAGCAATGTATTGAGGACATGCACACTGGCTCCATTGTGTTTCTATGGGTTGTGTAACCACTTTGAAAAAGGTGCTCTTTTTTGTATGAAATGGGAAGAAATTTTGGCACCACCAGAGTCTCCACTGCTGGATCACAACTCGCCCCCCTTCACCGAGAAACTTCTGAAAGGTTCACTACTTTCTGAAGAGCATTCTCACCTCCTCTGAGTTGGCGCCTTGGACCCCACACCTAGCATTCCAGCTGTTTGCATGCTTTTTCTGTTATGTTTCATTTTGTGATTCACCTCATATCATTTAATGGGAAGAAAATTAATCACGTTACCTGTACGTCACCTGGCCTTTGTGTTATGGAAACCTAAAGGGGTTAGATTTGGGGCCTTAAACATAAGATTGTGATTCAGTGGATCTTGTATGGGTTTTACTTTGTCTTGTTTTATGTTTTCTTCCCATTTTTCTTATAAAGAGATCCCATAAATCTTAGACTGAATCTTAATCTGGGACAGAACCTTTTCCCTGTGAGCCTCTGTAATCCAGATCATGCTCAACACGTGGACTCCCATGTGACCTGAGCAATGGCAGCTCCGAGTGCATACTTACATCCATTCCTACAAACAGCCCAACACATTTGATCCCATCCTTCCTCCTCCTAACTCCTGGGAAAACACAATGCAATAAATAAATAAATAAATAAATAAATAAAGCCAAGTTACTCTCCCAATGATTATTCAGCAAGAAAGGGACACAGAGATGCAGACACACCCAGAAGCAGCCAACTATGACAACAGTAATAGCCTCAACCACTCTGCTGGACTGACAGATCCTCAACAGGAATTTCAAATGCACAAAATATGACTGAATCAATAAAGTATGAGTGAAACTAAGGGGTTTTTGGTTTTTTTTTTTTTTTTTTTTTGCTGTTGGTTTTTTTTTGGGGGGTTGTTTTTTTGTTTGTTTGTTTGTTTGTTTGTTTTGCTCATTTGCTGATGGTTTAATTGTTACCAATAGTTTGATGTTTTCACAATAGTGGAGCTCTTTTCAATAAAGAAAGAATTTTTAATGTAGTAGGAGATTCTTACCACCTAATGGGCAGATTAAGAGAGAGAGAAACAATATCTATTTTAGTTCATTCTGCTTTAGGTTCAGATGAAGTTTCCAGAATTTCATAGCTAATAAAATGATCACAGTTGTTAGGGCAACACATGATTGCTAGACAAAGGTCAAAATATTTCCATGATTAAAACCAACAATATCAAAGTAAGTTAATTCTCATTTGGAATAAATATGCTTACCTGAGGCATCATTATATACTCTTAAAAATATTTTAATCTGAGATGTGTTACTAAATTTACTTAAAGAGTGTTTTTAATAAACAAAATATTTCTAAGGTCATTGTACTGGACTTCTAAGTTTTTCATATGAAAGCAATAAAACTTTACTGGGACTGATAAATGGTTACATAAGCGTGTAGAATCATCTTTGTTGATACTCACAATATTTTCTTGTAGTCAATCTGGGCAACTATGACAAAACACCATAGTCTGGGCAGCTTAAACAATAGATATTTGTTCTCTACAGTTCTAGCTGTGGAGAGGGCTAACATTAACATCCTGGTAGACTTGATTCTTGGTGAAGGAAGTCTTCCTGGCTTGTGAGTAGCCATCTCATTGTTTATTCAAATTCCCTTGATACATAAGCAAAAATTGTTTGTAAAAAGAAATTATTGATGAATCTTATTTTCTATGGAAAGGCAATAACATTATTACAAGGTCCCTGTCCTTACGACTTCATTACTAATCTCTTCCCAAAGGTCCCAGTACATTTGATATATCGTATTGGAGACTAGGATGTGTGAATTTAGGAGGAAAAACAGACTTACCTATATGACGTTTAGCTAATATTTATCTGGTACTATAGTATGATACCTGAATGAGCTAAGAGGAAGAAAAAGGACTATTAAGTTAGACTTTCAATTCATCACAAAGGACCTAGGAAAGCATTTCCAAATTAGAAGAAAACCAATGACTGAATAATAATGCATGGTGCCTGAGGGTCACACCTAATCCCACTAAGAAAAAAGTAGGGAAAAAAACAGAAAGAAAAAAAAAAGGAAAGGTGGGGGATTCACAGATGGGAGAGGTCCAAAGAAAGTCAACTTTTCCTTTCCCAGCTTTGAAATCCTAAGCTGGACAATTAAAAAAATATTAACTGGGGACTGGAGAGATGACTCACTAGTTAAGAGTACAGGCTGCTCTTCCATGGGACTTGAGTTCAATTCCCAGCATCCTTGTCAAATGGCTCACAACAGAACAAAAGTAAAATAAATTTTTAAGTGGAGATGTTAGGAACCATTATAAATGATGTTAATGTAGCTGAACTTCCTTGCATATAATTCAGGTTACAGACTCCAACTATCTCATGGTTTCTTTTTCTTATTTTTTCTTTTTTGTAAGAAGCTTTTGTATATTATGACATCTTAAGTGCCCATTCAGGATATAATTTTGTAAGCTCCTATTCAAAAAGTCTTTGCTTATGCTTACTTATATTGAAGTATTTTAGTTAATTTACATTGAAATATTTCATGCTTATTTATATTGGAGTATTTTACCTGTTTCCCTTAGCAGCTCAGGGTCTTGGAACTTTATTTTTTTTTTACATATACATTTGTATTATTACACATATATACAATAAGCTACCTGCAGCAGGAAGAGCCATGAAACAATCAGGAATTATATAAATGTAACATTCTTAGTGTTTTGGCTATTTGTAATTGGCAGCATTGAAGAAAACATTTTTCCTAACTTGTTGCATCTAAAATTCTGAATGTAAATCAATACCTATCATATCCCATCACTATCAATATAAAACATCTATCTAGGCCTAAAAAGATCTTAATCCCTAAACAACTAAGCTTAATTGTAAAAGAAAACTATCTGGTCTTTAAAACCATCAGAAACTTGGGTAGGAATAAAATTAATTACCTGAGTATACAGGGAGTGCAGGTTAGCACCTTCCAAAATGAGAAGATGACAGAGGCAGTTTCCTACCTAAACAATCACTCAAAATTCTATAATGTTGGAACATCATCTTCAGCCTTCTGGCCCAATATATCAGACAGACATATTTGTGAGACAGGAACTATTGAGGACTTGCTTACCCTGTCTCAGCAGAGTTTGGCCTTCAACTCTGTCTGCCCATTTTTAGCCAGAATTCTGTCTCTGGTAGAAATGAGGACATTTTGCCCAGTGGCTTGTTTGTTATACTTGAAGCCATCGCTATAAGGAATTTCTTTGATGCTCATCATCTTTTTTTTTTTTTTTTTGGTAGGGTGGGTGCTGCCAGGAGTTAATCTGTCTCATTGTCAATGAATCTTTAATAAAAACATCTTTAAATGCCATATCCCGCATATCTCTGAGGTGTTTGAAAACCTACCTCATGATTTTAATGCCCTTTCCTTGGAAGGAATAATGCCTATCTTCATCCTGTGCCAACTTCCTGTTCTTATTGGAACTGAATATAGTTATAGTAATAGCTATCAATTTTATTGTCTTTGCATTTTTACCACATCAAATCTTACATGCTAAGTGTTTGCTATAATGGTGGTTTGTCACCTATAATACTTTTTTTTTATGAAACATGAATACAGACTAACACATTGTCAGTTTCAGTGGCCGCCTTTATACATTAAAAAAAAACTTTTCAAATTTCTAAAAGGCAACAAGGAGTCTAGGGAAATGGGGCTCAGTAGTCAGTATTTCTCTTCAAGAGGACCTTAGGTCAATTCACAGCACCCACATCAGACAATTCACAATTGCCTATAACTTCAGCACCAGGGGATATGACACCTTTGGCTACCACAGCATACACACACACACACACACACACACACACACACACACACACACACACGGAGAGATAGCTCAGTAGTTAACAATACTGGTTCTTGAAGAGGACTGACTTTGATTTCCTGCACATACATGGTGGCCCACACCTCCAGTTCTACCAGGCACACATGTGCTGCACAGACGTACATGTAAATAAAACACTGGTACACAGAAAAATAAAGCAAAATAAAATATATTATAAAAAATCAACTAAAATGTGCTGTGTAATTTAGGTGGTAGATTTGTGCTAGTATTGTGAGACATTGTTTAACTACTAAATAAAGCAGATTTGGTAAGCATGTTCACATTTAGTGTGTGTGTGTGTGTGTGTGTGTGTGTGTGTGTGTGTGTGTGTGTGTACTATTGATTAAAAAAAAAAAAGACCAAGAAGCTAAAAATACTCTAACTTGGTGACAGCCATGGAGCTAATTGTTATTTTCTACTATAGAAACAGTGTATTCCAGTAGGAAAGGCTTTTCTCAGCCCTTGGGAGTGAGGGAGCAGTAATTAGGTCTAATGGAATCTGTTGAGGAGAGGAACATTAGGCCTATCAGGAAAAATCGTCCTCCAAATGAAAACTATTCGATAATGCAATGATCTCCCGGGAGAAAAGTGAGAAGCCCTCACACAATATGAAGAACTTAGCCCGACACTAGAGGACATTCCATTGCCTCAGCATTTATTATCTTTTATGTCCTATTTGTATGTTAATATTTTATTTGATGTAAGATTCAAATCTTCTCAACAGATACTATAAATGAGAAAGACTATAATGTGTATGTAAAAGATAATATAAATATTAATTTCTCTAGATATAGTGCATGCATATTCACATGTATAAAGATGATATAGAGACAATACATAGATAGATAGATACAATCATGCACTTATACATAATAGGTAATAGCTTATCGATACGTACATACTTACAACAATACATGGTGGATGATAAATGAAAAATTAGATAAATGTAAATGATAGATAGATGACAGATAGATTGATTACATAAATGATAGATAGATAGATAGATAGATAGATAGACAGACAGACAGACATAAAAGAAATTGGGAGTAAGACAAAGAAAACTAGAGATAACATGGATACTTAAAGTTCTATTTTTGTTTTAAACTTTCATCTGGCAAATGAAAACACTAAAAACTGTGGCTGATGGATGCTACAGAAATGTGCTGAGAAAGCAATGCTCTACATTGTCTGTTTTATTCTCATACACCTCCGGTGTCAGAAGCAACTAGGTTGCATTTCTTTTCAATTACCACTGGTTGCCTTTGAAAATAAGCCCAACCATTCATCTAAAACCCCAAAAGCAGCCAAAAACATTCAAATGACAAATCAAAAATATTCCAACTTCCAGTCAGAGCTGAAGTTTCAATAGCTTAACTTTACCTTAAGAAAAGGAAAATCACTTTCCAAAAGCCTGTGCCCCCCTGGAGAGATATAGTCTCATCCTACACAGATCACTGTATCGGTGCTCCAGAATACACCAGCCTGGCTGGTGAACACCACTTTTATCTAATCGACCACAACCAATAGCAAGCCCAAGCATGGTTGGAGACAGCAGTCTCTACAGTATTTTCCAAAGCAATACTGTTTTTTCCTTCCCTTTTCCAATTACAGGAAGGAAAGTTATTAAGGAAAAACAGATATAAGAACGCTGTTTAGATAGCTGCACTAAACCCATGCCTGTTTGGTGAAATGTCACATTTTCATGTCTTCACACAAGAACTAGACCAAAGAGGAAAGCACCCCATGGAGTGAAGTTTGTACCAAATGCCCAATCAAACCACAGCGAATTGCACAGAAACAGTTCCTAAGGACTCCTGAGAGAAATTTCTAACTTTTCCTCTCAGCACAATGAAAGAATTCAAAGACGGATCAGGATGGGGCCAACAGAGACTTTCTGTAACTACTTTGAAAAAAAATATAATCATCCAAAGCAACAATATAGAATGTTTAGAATACACACACACACACACACACACACACACACACACACACACACACACGAGAAAAATCACAAAGAACACTACAATGCCAAAATAAATACTATTAAAATTGTGAAAACAAGTATTTTAGAAAAAACAGAACATATATATATATCATATACATTGTAATAAATTGTTATTCTATATAGCAATTTTTCTATCTATATCATCCACATCATGTTAAAAAATGCTTTTATTTTGTTATTTTTCTCTACCAGTATAGTTCTGGATACCGCTGCCTCGCATTCTCTGCCTTCCATTCCATTTGGACCTTCCTCTATTGTTCTTGCCTAATGTTTGCATTTATTCTGAGTTCTGTGATTTTCCTCTCACGTTTTGCTGATTCATGCCATGAATATTTTCCCAGAGTGATGTGCATGTCAAACATGAATGAAACTCCTGAGACTCTGTGATATAATTTTTAAAATAATACTAAAATGTTTCTGATGATGCTTGTTTCTCCCAGAAAGTGTATTTGTTATGGTTCTAGTCAAAGTGATTCCTTGTATGTGTTTGGTTTCTGCACCCGTGAGCATATAAATTCTGCTGTATGATTGCTTTCAATGATTCGTATTTCAATGGTCAAAGCTATCTTGCCCTACTGACTTAATGCCCTACCTCACAAAATTATTGACGCTACTCATAGTTGGGCATGGTGGTATATGTCTTTAATCCCAGCACTCAGAGAGACAAAAGCAGGTGGATTGCTGTAAATTTGATGCTAGCCTGGGTTACAAAGTTAGTCCAGAACAGCCAAGGCTACACAGAGAAACCCTGTCTCAAATGACAACAACAACAACAAAGACACTGCTCTTTAACTAAATCTATATAATAACCATAACCAATTTCCTTGCATATCTCTAAAAGACCCTAGAGTCAGATTTATTCCACTTACCTAAGAAGCAGCTAAACTTGAGAAATTTATCTTCTATGTTTTTCTCTTTCAGATAAAAAAATGTAACTATTAATGTCCATTCAAAATCTTAATCCATGAATGGTTAGAGGAATTGACTAGTTACAGCAACACCTAAGACCACAGCACTCACAGGAGAGTGGGAAGCCATGCTTCAGAAGAAGCACACTTTCTTCTTTAGCTAGAGGACCTCTACCCTTCTCCAGTTCTTTAGCTGAAATTTATTTGGATAGATCATTCTTAAAGTGATGTCTGTAGACCAAAATCATTTCCAATATTTTCTTAGACGCTAACTGCTCTAGAGACACTGAATAGCAGTATATTTTTTTAGTGAACCTTTCAAATGGCAAGTAAAAGCCAATAAAGTTTTATAGATGTGGAAATGTTCTAGAAGCATCCTTGACTGATTCCTCAATATAGATAGACCTTTCTCCCTTTGCCTTTAATGTCATTAATCATGTATTTTTCATTTATTATACAGTTTTAGTGTAAGATATAGATTTGAATGAGTTCAATCCTTTTCTGAAAGGCAACACACACACACACATCTTGTTTTACCTTTTAGGAAACTACAATAACTGACAATATGAAATAAAAAACAGGCCATTGGTTTTATTATTTGTCATTTTATAATATGTGTGATGAGGTAACAAATTTTAATTATTCTGCCTTTTAAAATATAATCTTTTGATGTTTTTGAAAGGGGGCTCCAGAGTAACATACAAGATACCTTATAAAGATAATATTACAAGTATTTCTTAATTGACTGAAATCTGAGGGAGTAGACATGGAGCCATAGATCATGAAGAAGCCCAATAAGGGAGTGGTTGTTGGGAAGGGAAATAACTAAGGGGACAGAGCCTAACAAGATAGCAATTACAGTGAAAGGCAGTCATGTAGAACTGGAAACTTTATCTGCAGGAAATGAGAAGGGCCACATGAGATTCAAGAGACAAATATCAACACCTTAGGAGGTTAGAAGGGTGGGTATATTAGAAGGAAAAACAAGAATGATCTTGTATATGTGAATCTCAAATGGAAAAGGTTAGCCACAGTTTAAAAAAAGAAACTTGGCAGGTCCACATGGCAGCTCGGGTCTGCATGGCAGATGCGGCCCGTGGGGTTCGAATGATGAGGTTTTTTCCCCCCTAGAAATTTTATATCAGTTTATTTTCCTCCAAACAATATATTGAAAACTTGTGTGTTGTTTCACACTTGTCAGACAAGATCGTCACATCTTCAATCACAACCTTTGGAAACTGGTACCTTGGGATTTGTATACTGTTTTTTTATTATTCTTTTCTTAATTAATTTATTCATATTATATCTCAATTGTTATCCCATCCCTTGTTTCCTCCCATTCCTTCCTCCCTCCTGCTTTCATCCTATTCCCCTCCCCTATGTCTGTGACTGAGGGGGACCACTTCCTCCTCTATAAGATCATAGGGTATCAAGTCTCTTGTTGATTTAAGTGACACTACATGCTGGCGAGGATGTGGAGAGAGAGGAACACTCCTTCATTGCTGGTGGGAATGCAAATTTGTACAACCACTTTGGAAATCTATCTGGTGCTATCTCAAAAAAACTGGGAATAGGGCTTCCTCAAGACCCAGCTATTCTACTCCTTGGAATATACCCAGAAGATGCTCCAGCACACAATAAGAACATTTGCTCAGCCACGTTCATAGCACCCTTATTCATAATAGCCAGAACCTGAAAACAGCCTAAGTTGTCCCTCAGTACAAGAATGGATATAGAAACTGTGGTACATTTACACTATGGAATACTACTCAGCTATTAAAAACAAGGAATGATGAGGTCTTTAATGCATTCTGAGGAGGATGGTTGTGTTCCAGAGCTACACAGAAATATTCACTCTTGGGGAGCAGCCTGATTGGGAGGAAACACTTAGCACCATGTATTAGAAATACCCAACCCGAGATCATCCAAGATGGCGTCAATCTTACACTGTGTCTGATCTGCGGAATAGCAGTGACTGCACAGCCACCAAAGGACCGTACTGAGAACTCCAAAACACAATGCTGGTGTTTCCCAGAAAAAAAGAAATCCTTTCATGTGGATTGGCCATGCTCTCCCACCGCAGGACCATGGGACCATGCTCAGGTGAGCTGCCACAGCCTCCACTTTTTTGGGTTGCAGCCTGGGGCAGTGCAGGTCAAGGAGTTGACATTCAAGGATGGGATGCTGTTCGAGTCGAGCCCAAGCAAGGAACGCACCACCCAACCACAAGCCTCATGGACCTTCTCTCACAGGCTGGGGCCATGCTTAGTGCCGAGAGCTGGATCATGAAGAGGTGGATACTAGGGGCAGAACCCAGGCTGGGGCCCATGGCAGATGGAGCACATGATGGAACCAGAGACTCGGGAGGCATGAATCAACAGAGCCACAAGTTCCCTGGGCCAAGAAGCTGAGCTGGACCAACATCATCGGTTTCTGTGAGCTACTCAATGAAGACTTTGAGGGGCCCCCATTTGCCACCTGCTTGGTGGCCCACAAGATCCAGTACCCACAGGAGTAGGAAGCCATCCAGGCCTTAATGGCCAGCAAAAATCTGGCGAATTGAACGGGAGCAAGAGAGATGGCCCTGAGGACACAAGAAGAGGAGAGCTGGCCCCTAGGACATGGGAGCAGGTGAGCCAGCCCTGGAGACATGGGAGCCTGAGAGCTGGTCCTGCCTTAAGGACACAGGAGCTGGAGAGTGGGTGTGGATGGGGCCAGTTCTGCCGTGATGACATGGGAGAGGAGAGCTGGCCCTGCCCTGTGGTCATAGGAGCGGGTGAGCTGTCCCTGCCCTGAGGACATGGGAGCAGGAGAGTGGGCCCTGCCCTGAGGACAAAGGAATGGGCACAGATCCAGGGCTCTGAGTGAACTTCACCCCAACATCTACCCTATGTATGACCTGCTGGAACACATGAAAGGGCCGGACATGCAGATTCAAAGATTAAGAATCTTATTGATATACAGCAACAATGGGATATCCGACAGCAGTCCCAGTGAGGATCCAGTAACAATAGTGTAGGCCTCAAACCAGACCCATGACTTGTAGCAATGAACATATGAAAGTAAACATATGTGGACAAAAGGCTATACTGTGTGATACACTATAGCTTCTGTGACAAGATTTTTTGTTTGTCTGTTTATTTTATTTTACTGCGGGGGGGAGGGGGAGGGAGGAGAGGGATTTTGGTGCATGATGTGTAAATCACAGACATTCAATAAAAGTAAAAAATAAAAAATTTTAAACAAAGTAAAAGAAATATAAGAAAACAAAACAAACAAACAAAAAAAGAAATGTGAGGGGCAGGATGAAATAACGGACTGTAGTAACTACAGTCACTACCAGCTTTTCTCCTCTGAATCTCAGGCTCTCTCCATGAGGAGTGGAGATGCCCTTAGTTTCCACATTCCCTTCAGGCTCTGATTAGGGTAACTTGCTTTTCCTGAGTATCCTCCCCTACCCGCTTCCCAGGCGTCTCCTTCAAAATCATACTCACACACATTGCCTTCAACTTCCAGTCGGACTCTAGTCATTCTTCAGACACTTATCACTTGTCGCTTCTGTCTTAGAGCTCTTTCTGGTTCACTGGAGAAGGTCAGGTGCCCCATCACTTCTTCTCATTGGTCTCCCTCTTCACATCATTTGCCACACATACAGTATCACTTTCATTCACATGACTACAGTGAAGTTATTTTGGTCGGCTCTCTTGCCTACATATGGCCTTGGTCACTGTTTGGTTATCAGGACCTAGGGGCTGTCAATCACAAGATAGTAGCTTACAAAAATATCTAAATATTTGGGCTTGAGAGTTGACTCTGCAGTTAAGAGTAGTAATTGTTGCTCTTGCAGAAGACCAGGGTTCAGTTCTACAGACCCACATTGTAGCTCAAGACCCTGTGTAACTCTAGTTTTAGGGAATTTGACAGCCTCTTCTGACCACTGAAGGCACCAAGTACACGTGTGGTAAACATACATACCAGAAGGCAAAACATTCATAGACATAAAAAAAAAATTTTGTAAAATGTAATGTAAATATTTGCTGAATGCATACACAATTCCGAAGCTCTATTAACAAGCAAAATAATTTCCCTTCACTGCCTTTATGTCTTTTTAATTTTTATCTTTTTTGTGTGTGTGAAGTCCCTGTCTTCATTGCCACAATTACATTCATATCATTTGCTGAGTCACCAACAGAGGTCTTTTATTCTCTCATTTTAAGGCAAAAGCTACTCCTCTCCTACCATTTACAACTCATGTGTGTGCCTGTGTCCTGGTCCTGTACACACAGAACCCACAACCATAATACAAAAATTCTCTAGATAATGAAAATTACTTGGTTTTCCACCTTTATTTGAGCTCCATATGGTGTTTGAATGAGGAAAAAACAAATCACCATTCCTATGTAGGAGCAGATCTAAGACACACTAGAGTACACCATGGTGTACTAAATTGATTATGTCTAGACACAATAAGTACCCTATCCATTATATGCCCTCCATAGTTGGAGAAATAAGAGAAGTAACAGGAAAGAGACAGGGAGGTGATGCTGTCTATCCTGAGTCCTCATAACCAAAGCAGATGATAGTCAAGTTCCTTGAAACCAAGTAGCATGAGTCGGGGATGCCTACAGAGACTTTTCCAATTTTAGGATAATCAAAGTGTTAATATGAATTATATTCTATTAATTAAAAATATGAATTATTCTTTCGGCCATCAGCTCTTGTGAGATTTAAGTTGTGATGGTAAAAAGAAAAACAAGCTAACAACAACAAAAAACAAAAAACAAACAAAAACAAAACCACACTGCTGTCTCCACATAGTCTACATTCTCCCCTCACAAAAAATGAGGTTATCATGAGAGTCAGAACCATACAACTTTCTGGTGATTGTCACCATTCAGATGATGTGCACCTTGTGATCATTTGATCACCTTCCATATGTGCTGAACTATGTGTCCCTTTCTCCCCTGCCTCTCTCTCCTTCCTTCCTTCCCCCACCCCATGTAGGTATGTGTATGTGTGTGTGTGTGTATGTGTGTGTGTAGCAAGATTAATATAATTTTAAAATTAATGCATAGAAGATGAGTGCTTGCTTCAGTAGCACATATACTAAAATTGGAACAATAAAGAGAAGATTGGCATGGTCAGCATCCCATAATTTTGACTCTGCCAGGCACCTTCTATGTGTTTTTGAAACAACATTCATTGATTTATTTGGAGTTTTTTGAAGTAGAGTCTCACTATGTAGCCTGGCCTGGAACTCCATATGCAGACATTGACCTTACTGTGTTCAACTTGCTTCTGCTTTCCAGGTGTTAGAACTGGGTGTGCACCACTATAACTAGAGACTTACTTTTAAAAAATACCCTGCACCTCTCGGCCATCTTCTCCTCTGGCTGTTTCTTGCTCCTCACAGCTAGAGCTCCTGTCTGTGTGAATTAACTGTCACTAACTCCTTCATGTGTTCTAGCCTGGCCTCTGTTTGTCTCCTATTGAAAACTTGGATTCAAGGCACTAAGTGACCACTAGTATTGTAAACTTCCCTCAGCAGATGTCAGCACAGCTGACTGAAGGACTTCTTCCTCTGCCCCCATGCCCCTTCCTAATGCACAGTCTGATCAACTCAGCAACAATCCAGGCCCAGATCCAGCACATTGAGTCAGTCTACTGCAACATCTACTGCACTTATGAACTGCTGGAGTGCGTGAAGGAGCCAGTCCTACAAAACAAGAACTACAAAATCACCATGACTCTGGACAACAGCTGGGTATCTGAGAGGAGTCTCTGTAATGGTCCATAAAATGATTTACTGCAAGAACATTTGCATGTAAGGCTGTTTGGGCAATGTGTGTACATATATACATATATATATATATGTGTGTGTGTGTGTGTGTGTGTGTGTGTGTATACTGTTTGACACACTACAGTGTCCAATACCACTAAAGAAATGAGTATGTGAGGGATGTGACAGAGATATGGGAAAGATGGAGAAACAGAGTCGTACATGCATGGTGGAGAGAGGCATAACTAGAAATCCAACAACTCTGAGAGCTGTCAAAGAAGGCTGAGGCTGATGGAGGAACACCTTGTTGCCCCTTAGGTTTGGCAGTAGCCTGGAGCTTGCAGAAACGCATACTTCTAATAAGTTTTCCAGACATATGATCATTCTCGCTCTGAGCACTGACAGATGAAGAATGGTTTAATTTCTAGATTGAACCTCCTCAAAAGGAGGACCTCCTTCTCCTCCTCTTCTTCTTCCTTCTTCTATTCCTCCTCCTCCACCTCCTGCTCCTCTTCCTCCTCCTCCTCCTCCTCTTCCTCCTCCTCTCCCTCCTCCTTCTCTTCCTCTATGGTCTATGCTTTTCCATGTTGGTACCCAAGGCCAAGATGAAGTCTGAAGGCCATGTGGATATTCATGGTCTGTGTCACCACCTGAAAGCATCTTGATGTTCATGGTTTGTGCTGCTGTTAATGGTGATGATTGGGTAAATGGTCCTCCTGAATCTAGGGCTGTGTTGATGGCTGAACCCTGTACTACCACTGAGGCCATGCAGTTGTCCATGGCACATGACACTTCCTAAAATCAAGTTAATGTTGTGGGCCATGCTGCCACCAAGTGTCATGTCTGGATCCACAGTTCACAGTTGTGATGAAGCTAGGGGCCATGTTGAGGTATGTGGCCCATGTTACCACCACCGATGTCCGTGTGAATATCCATGGTCTTTGCTGCTGCCTGAGTCCATGCCGTTGTCCATGAGCTATGCTGCTACACAATGCCATGTTGATGTAGGTGGCCTGTGCAGCCATCTGAGGCCATTATGATATCCCATGGGCCAGGCTGCTGGCAGGGTCCATATTGATGTTCATGGTTCATGTTACCCTGGAGGCCATGTTGATACCCTGGGCCTATACTGCTGTTGAAGTTTATGATGGTGTCTGGCTTGTGCTTCAACAGAGGCCGTGTTAATGTTCATGCTGCCATCCTTGGGAGTGTGTTGATGTTGAAGACCATGTGGATATTCAAAGTCTGTGCTGTTGCTAGAAACCGTATGCCCAAGATCCATGATCCTGCTGGCTGTGATGGGCAAGGAAGCTACTTTTGCGGTGGTATAGATGACTACAGATTCTCAGTTGAGAAAGAGGGACATAGACAACTTCTGTGATAGCCCCTACCCAACCCAACAACCTTCCAAGAAAAATAACAGCCTAAAAAGGAAGGTATCAAAGAAAGCTCTTAAAATTATGATAAGGATGGTGAAGTGTGGGTCTCCAGAAGTGTTGGCTTCTGGCAGGGGTGTAGGTGGAGAAGGACTCTGTTTTCTTTAGGGCTCTGGCCACTGACAGTTTGACAATGATCCAGTGAGTATATGGACAACAAAAAATTAGACTCTCCTCTCTTTTTTGCTTTCTTCATTTTGTGTGTGTGTGTGTGTGTGTGTGTGTGTGTGTGTGTGTGTGTGTATGATGGACATGAGAGGATTGGCAAGTGAATGTGATCAGGGTTCATGATGTGAAATTCCCAAATAATCAATATCAATATAACCATTATATTAAAATATAGGAAAGGCCACAGGAGGGTATCTTTAAAAAAGGTGTATTGTTGCCAGAGAAATAACAAGCAGTAGTGATTTGTAAAAATTGATAGGAACATCAAAAACATTAAAATATAAATTATAAAGTGAAAATTTAAAAACCTATAGATATGGTAGAAAATGAGTTTAAAATAGATAGTGGAGGCAAAGGAACAAAAAAGTGAAATGTCAGAATTGTTGACACAAGACAGAAGACATAAAACATTTCAAAGACATTGGCAAGAGCTGAAGTTTTAACCTAAAATGCACTGGACCCTTAAATTTAAAAAGTCAATATTTACAATATATGATTCTTTACACATTTCACCACCATGTTCTCTAATGTACATTATTTGTATATTTTACATATTTATTTATATAGCTATATATATTCCATTTGTACAGTGTCAGTTTTATATTAATTATCTGGCAAAAAGAACAGCTTAGCATGCAAGATATAGTATATGTTGTGCATCTACAAGAAAGAGAGCCAATGGTCATCAAAAGTCTTTAAATTCTTCGAGGAAAAGTTGACAAAACAACGTCAGAGGAGAATACAGTAGGGACAGGAGAGCTATATATCCTCATTAGGGGATCACTGGGCTTAGCGTCACCTGACAGTTATCCCTAGAAGGAAACAAATGAAGGAAGTTACCTGAGCTGAAGGCGCAAGAGTCAGAACCTTGCGCTTGGAGTTACATTTGCTGAATTATAACCTGCACCCATGTCTTTGCCTCAGCAATGTTGTTTTATGTGCAAAGTTACATCTAAATTATGGTAGTTGAACATTAGTTTAGCATACTCAGTGAGAGACAAGTGCTGTCAGAGAAAAAGCTTACTTCCCCAGCTGCTCCATATGAAGGGAGACTTTTTTTTTTAAACTTTTTCAAGAGATTGAACTTTTGCTTCCCTTGGAAATTACCCACTGAAATTGTCCAGTTGTGCACGTCAGTGTGAGTCTATAACTTAGGAAAGCGTGGCTACACTTGACCATTAAAAAGCAGAGATTCTGTGGAATGCAAATAAGAACTCATGCTAGTATCTTCCACGTAACTTCTCCACCACTTCAAATAGAATAAAATTCTATTGATTAACACTTAATTAAAGAGATAAAGCAACTAGTGTGATTTCACACTTGAAAGAAGATTTATGACAACTTAATTTAATGCCAAAATAAGAACTTTATTTTTTTTTACTAGAATAGCATGGGAATTTTAGGGAGGGCACAAATGCTAATAAAAATTGGGATGTTTATCATATTGATAGATCATAATAAATTTTTACAACACTCTGCCACCTTGTGAAATATGAAAATAAATTTGACTTGGATATATAAATGCCTGTTTCAGTTCTCAGAAGCAGAAAATCGATTGTTTAAACCATGAAAATTAAAACTATATTTTACGTTTCCCATCATTAAAGCCTCTAATGTCCGGCAGTGTCTGATTCACAGTATGTACTTTGCTATATTTTTTTATAGGGTAGTTCTAAGTAGACACGGTATCCTAGATTGTTCCCTCAACGTGTGCAGATTATAAGTTTTAAAATTAGTCTCATCTCCCTAAAAACCAAACTGGACAAAAATTTACTTTTATACATTGAGTTAATGCACTTTGAATGCATGTGGTATTGTAGCCCATCAATATAAAGAATATTAACCACAATCCTTTGATTAACAGGTCAGCATTTCTGTTATAAAAGAATACGGCAAATGAAGTTCCCTTGCTAATGTGAGCAATACTGCCAAGAGATAGCAATGGTTTGCAATACTAAGATGATAGGCATACTGGAAAATCTACCTGGGACTCCAGGCACTCTAATTTCTACTTATATTTTCTTCCTCTTTTATTGAAAAGAGGTTATTTTCTCACACATTTATCCTGGTTACAATTTCCTCTCCCTCTACTGCTCCCAGTTCCTCCAACTCCCTTCCCATTCCGTCGGCTTCCTTTCTGCCTTTCCTTAGAAAATAACAGGCTTCTAAGAGATAATATAATGAAATATAATAAAATAAAACAAAACAATCACACTAAAGTTAAACAAGGCAAACCAACAGACAGAAAAGAGCCCGAGAGAGGATACAAAGATCGGAGACCCACTCGTTCACAGATTCAGGAGTCCCCCTCCCCCCCAAAAAAAACCCCACTAAACTAAAATCTATAATATAAGAAGAGGACCTGTGCTGAACCCTGTCTGGCTCATGTGAGTTTTTCTAAATTAATTTAGATTTCAGAGGAAATTTTTCTCCTGGTGTCCTCATCCCCTCTGCCTATGCTCTTTCTACCTCCTCTTCCATGGAGTTTCCTGACCTCTGAAGGTAAGGATTGGATGCGAACATCTCACTTAGAACTATGTGTTCCACCATTCTCTCTCTGTCTCTCTCTCTCTCTCTGTCTCTCTCTCTGTCTCTCTCTCTGTCTCTCTCTCTGTCTCTCTCTCTCTCTCTCTCTCTCTCTCTCTCTCTCTGTCTTTGTCTCTCTGTCTCTCTGTGTGTCTGTCTCTCTGTCTCTCTGTTTCTCTCTCTCTCTCTCTGTTTCTCTCTCTCCCTCTCTCTCTCTCTCTCTCTCTCTCTCTCTCTCTCTCTCTCTCTCTTTCTCTCCTGTCTCGCTGCTGGTCTCTGTGTTTGCTCCCATCTGCTGCGGGAGTAATCGTCTTTGAAGGTGGCTGAATAAGGCAATGCTTCATAAGTATAACAGTGGGGAACAGCCTTGAACTCAGTGGCATAGAAGACTTCCTGAAGAGAACACCATTAGCACAGGCAGTAAGATCAAAAATTAATAAATGGGACCTCACGAAACTGAAAAGCTTCTATAAGTTAGTTATATTATTAGCCTTTCATTTTTATGCAATGAGTTAAAGAACACACGTAACCCATGTACACATATCAAGCCTTAAAGCCGGTACTATTTCAAGCTAAACTTAATCTTTTTATGTTTTTATTGGCGGCACTGGGTTCAGCTGCAGAGTCAAAGTCCAACTTGCTAATCTAGACAAACTTGAAAACCAGCCAGTTAGTTAACTTTCTAAGGCCAAGGTTTCTTCACATAAACATGAGTATTAATTGTTCTTACACTGTTTGAGTAGCAGACGCATCACACAATACTGAACTATTACTGCCAAAGTTCTGGCTCCAATACAGATCAGGTGTTCTTAGAAGAGATATTACATAAGTTCGTGTGACACTGAATTAATCATTCCATATTTGGGATTCCATTCAAAGGAATTTCAAGAATATTAATAACATTGTACTTGTGTCATACACAAAACATATGTAGAGTAGTATATTATATATGTTTCAAGCCTGGTAGATTTTTATGACTATAGTAAAGAGTGGGTTGGATTCCTAGCTCACAGATCAACCTCCATTCCCAGATGCCAGTGGCCACCAGGGCAGAAAAGTGAAATCTCTACAGCCCAGGCAGTAACCAGCTGGGTGCCCTTGGGCAAACCCAGCAGCAGTGAGCTACAACAGAACCCCTGAACTCTCCACATCCCTGACAACACCCCTGCCTGAATTCCCAGAGACCTTCATCCACTAGGAACTACCTGGTGAGATCCCTCCACCCACAATTCCCAGCTTTCCCTGTCTTTCTGGCAAATTTAGCAGCAGTGGACCTTGCCCTGCCTACTATGTTCCCCATTCCTGGCCCACGGCTCAGACTCCATCCCTGGCAGCCCGTGGCCACCCAGAACAGACAGGTGAGACCTTGATGGAACAGCCCCCTGCCTGCTGAGTGTCCCTGGGAGGGCCCAGCCGCAGTGAATTACAACCAGCCCCCTTGTGTGCTCCATCTTCCTGACCACAGTCCTACTGACACTCCCAGAGGCCCAAGGCCATCAGAAACTACCTGATAGAGGCCTGTGGCCGTCAAGGATGACCAGGCCTGTGCACTCAGGACAGACAGAGGTATGCAGACATCAGGGACCACCAAAATTAAACAGCACCTGCTCCCTATCACTCCATTTTCTGGCCCACAACTCAGCCTGCATTACCCAAGGATGCCAACACCAGATAAAACTAGATGGCTGAAAGTCAGCATAAGACCACAAAAAACAGAAGCCAGCACCACATGGCAACACTAGATCCCCACTACAGCAAGCCCAAAATATCTTAACACAGCTGAAGAACAATATAGAAAACACAAACCAAAGAAATCCTGGACACAGAAACCTAGGGAAAAGAACAAGAGCAACAGATGCAAACATCACAAACAGAATTCAAAAGATGGAAGACAGAATCTCAGGTGTCAAATATACATTAGAATAAATTGATGCATCAGTCAAAGAAAATGATAAATCCAAAACTTCCCTGACACAGAACATCCAGGAAATCTTGGGATAATATGAAAAGACCTAACCTAAGAATAACAGAAATGAAAGGTGAAAGGTTCTAGCTTCTAAGCCCAGAAAATTCTCAACAAAATTATACAATAAAAGTAAAACAACTTAAAGAAAGAGATGCCTATAAACATCCGAGAAAGATACATAACACTAAATAGATTGGACCAGAAAAGAAAATATTCCCAAGATGTAATCATCAAGACACTAAATCTACAGAACAAAGAAAGAATATTAAAAGCTGCAAGGGGAAAAGGCCATGTAACTTATACAGGCAGACCTATCAGAATTATACCTTACTTCTCATGAGAGATTCTAAAACCTAGAAGGGCCTGGGCAGATGTCTTGAAGCCTCTATGAGACCACAAATGCCAACCTAGACTATTATACCAAGCAAAACTCTAAATCACCATAGATAGAGAAAACAAGATATTCCAGGACAAAACCAAATTTAAACAGTATTTATCCACAAGTCCAGATCTACAAAAGATACTAGAAGGAAAACTACAACTGAAGAATATTAACTACATCCAAGAAATCACAGGAAATAAATAATTTCACATCAGCAAAACCAAAAAAAGACACACACACACACACACACACACACACACACACACACATACACACACACACACACAAACACCACCCACATCAAAATAACAAGAATTAAAATTTATTGTTAATTAATAGCCTTCAACATCAGTGGTCTCAATTCCCCCACAAAAACACAGAGGCTAACCAAAAAGATGCAAAAACGTATTCATAATTCTGTTGCACAAAAGAAATACACCTTTGCAACAAGGATAGACATTACCTCAGAGAAAAGGGCCAGCAGATCCAAAATGGCAGTTCTGAACATGCATGGTATCTGATCTGCAGGAGGGAGACTAGGGACTCAGCTGGGAGCTATAGACCACAAGACCTGAAGAGCCCTAGGTGAGAGGGGTCTACAAAGTGAAGAGTACAGTTGGGTCCAGCCTCTGGCCATCCAACTGGCCCACGTAGAATGGGTTCACAGTTCCCAGAGTCTGGACCTGAACCCACCTGCAAGCTGCTGCTGTGGGCTATATCAGGGTCTCAGTATCTGAGACTGAATTGTGGGTGAAGCACCAGTCTGGAGTTGCTGGTCTGGGAAAAATGCAGGAAATAACAGGAACTAATAATCATTGGTCATTAATCTCTTTCAACATCAATGGATCCAGATCCCCAATTAAAAACACAGGCTAAGAGAAAGGATGCATAAACATGATCTATTATTCTGCTGCATATAAGAAAGACACCTTGCTGGGTCTGCTGACACACTCCTTTTATCCAAGAACTTGAGAAGCAGAGGCAGACAGATCGCTGTGAGTTCAAGGCCAGCTTGGTCTACAAAGGGAGGCCAGGACAGCAAAGGCTAACACATAGAGACCCTGGCTTGAAAAGTCAAAAACAAAAAAGAAAGAAAAAGAAAAGAAAAGAAAAAAAGAAAGAAAGAAAGAAACCTATCTTTAAATAAGAAAAAGAAAAAAAGAAAGACACCTCAGCAACAAGGATAGATATTGTCTTAGAGTAAAGGGCTGGAAAAGGATTTGCTGAGAAAATGGACCAAATAAACAAGCTAGAGTAACCATTTTAATATCTTATAAAATAGATTATCAACCAAAATTAATCAAAAAAGATGGGGAAGGACATTTCAAACTGATTAAAAGAAAAATCCACCAAGATGACATCTCAGTTCTGAACATTTATGCTCCAAATACACAGACACCCATATTTGCAAAAGAAACATTTGCTAACACTTAAATTATACATTGAAGTCCACAAATTAATAGTGGGAGACTTCAACAACATACTACCACCAAAAGACAAGTCACTGAGACAGAAAATAAACAGAGAAATAAGGAAACTAACATATGTCATGAATCAAATGGACTTAACAGGTATCTACAGAATTATCCCCCAAAGGCATAACAAACAAACAAACAAACTTTTTCTTAGGACCTTGTGGAAACTTCTCCAACTTGAACATATACTCAGTCATAAAGCAAGCTTGGTCTGATACAATAAAATTGAAATATCCCCTTCTATTTTATCAGATCACCATTGATTAAAGCTGGACTTCAACAACAACAGAAATAACAGAAAGCCTACATAAGCATGAAAATTGAACAACTCCCTACTCTATGACCACTGGGTCAGGGAAGAAATAAGGGAATTATAGGCTTCCTAAAATCCAATGATAATGAAAGCACAACATACCCAAACTTATGGAACACAATGAAAGCAGTGCTTAGAGGAAAGTTCATAGCATTAAGTGCCTATATTAAAAAATGAATAAATCTCATACTAGCAACTAACATCACAAATATCTAGAACAAAATAAGCAAACATACCTAAGAGAAGTAGAGGGTAGGAAATAATCAATAATTTAGAAACAAGGGGAACACTACAAAAAAAAAATCAAAATCAAGAGCGAGTTCTCTGAGAAAATCAACAACATAAACACACCCTTAGCCAAAATAACTAAAAAGTGGAGAGACAATATCTAAATTAACTAAGTTAGAAGTGAAAAGGCAGACATTACAATGAACACTGAGGAAATCCCCAAAAAAAAAATTGTCTCTTCAAAAGCTTGTACTCCACAAAATTGGATAATCTTAATGAAATGGACAAATTCTTGATAGATTCCACTTGCCAAATTTAAATCAAGATCAGATAAATAATTTAAATAATTCTATAATGCCTAAGGGAATAGATGCTGTCATTAAAAGACTCCCAAACAACAATGACAACAACAAAAGCCCTGGAACAAATTATTTCAAGGCAGAATGTAAACAGAATTTCAAAGGAAATCTAATAACAACACTTCCCAAACTATTCAACAAAATAAAAACAGAAGAAACATTGCCAAACTCATTCTAGGCCACAGACACTCTGATACATAAACCAAGAACCAAAAAAGAAAGGGAAAGTCAGACAAGTCTCCCATATGAACATTGATGCAAATATTCAATAAATACTCACACACTGAATCCAAGAACACATCAAATACATCATCTACCATGATCAAGTAGGCTCCATCCCAGAGTGGCAGGAGTGCTTCCACATATGAAAATCCAACAACATATTCTACCATATAAACACACTGAAAGAAAAAAAAACACATGATAATCTCATCAGATGCTAAAAAGGCCTTCGAGAAAATCTAACACCTCTTCATGTTAAAAGTCTTGGAGAAATTAGGAATATAAGGTACATACCTAAACAAAATAAAGGCAATATACAACAAGCAGATAGGAAACATCAAAATAAATGGAGAGAAAATTAAAGCAATTCCACTAAAGTCAGGAAAAATCAGGTTGGCCAGTCTCTCCATATCTCTTCAGTATAGTACTTGAAGTCCTATCTACTACAAAAAGACAACCAAAGGAGATCAAAGGGATACACATTGGAAAGAAAGAAGTCAGAGTATTGCTGTTTGCAGGTGATATGATAGTATATAAGTGACACCTAAAATTCTACCATAGAACTCCTACAGCTGAAAAATACCTTCAACACATTGGCTGGTTATAAAAATTGACTAAAAAAATCAATAGCTCAACTTTACACAAACGATAAGTGGGATGAAAAAGAAATTATGGAAACTGTGCCCTTGACAATAGCCACAAGTAATATAAAATACCTTGGTATAATTCTAACCAAACAAGTGAAAGACATGTGTGACAAATGTTTCAAGTCTCTGATGAGTGAAATTGAAGATGTCAGAAGGTGGAAAGATCTCCCATCATAATGTATCAGTAGGATTAACATAATAAAAATGGCCATCTTACCAAAAACAATCTACAGATTTACTGCCATTCTCATCAAAATATCAACACAATTCTTCACATACCTTGGAAGAATAATTCTCTACTTCATATAGAAAAACAAACAAGCAAACAAAAACCAGAATAGTTAAAACAATCAAAGAACTTCTGAAGGTACCACCATCCATGGATTTCAAGCTGTACTGCAAAGTAATAGTAATAAAAGCTATATGGTATTGACATAGAAACAGACTGGCAGATCAATGACACGAAATTGAAGACCTAGAAATAAATGCATACACCTAAAGACACATGATTTTGACAAAGAAGCCAAAACCATACAATGGAAAAATGATAACATCTTCAACAAATGGTGATGGTTTAACTGTATATGTACATATAGAAGAATACACATAAATCCATATCTATCACCCTGCACAAAACTCAAGTCCAAGTTGAACAAAGACTCCCAACATAAAACAAGATACACTAAATCTAATAGAAGAGAAAACAGAGAATAGCCTTGAACTCACTGGCACAGGAGACAACTTCCTGAACAGAACAGAACACCAACAACTCAGACACTAAGATCAACAATTAACAAATGTGATCTCATGAAACTGAAAAGCTTACAAGACAAAGGACACTGTCAATAGAACAAAATGGCTACCCACAGAATGAGGAATTATTTTTCTCCAACCCTAAATCTGATAGAGGGCTAATATCCAAAATACATAAAGAACTCAGGAAATTAAAGATCAACAAAGCAAATAACCTAATTAGAAAATGGAGTACAGAGCTAAACAGAGAATTCTCAACATCATGTTTGGGGAGAGAAATAGGGTGTGCAGGGAGGATTGGGAGAAAGAATGGAAATCAGTGGAGAAGAGGCATCTTTGGGGAAGGAGGGATCCTGGGGTATATAGAACCACCCATAATGATGACTTTAGCTGAGATTCCTAGCAATGAGGGTTAAGACGTCTGAAGTCACCAATCCCTTTTGCCAGGTGGGACTTCCAATGGAAGGTCAAGGACACCAACCCACCCACAAAAATCTTTAACCCAAAATTTGTCTTGTCTACAAGAAGTGGAGAAATTAGGATTGAGCAAAGATGGAGGGACTGGCCAACCAATTACTGCTCCAACCTGAGGCCCACCCCATGGAAGAGGTCCAACATCTGACACCACTAATGATACTCTGCTATGATTGTAGACAGGACCCTAGTTCAACTGTCTTCAGAGAGACTTCATCCTGCAGCTGATGGAGACAGATGAAGAAACCGCATCCAAACAAAAGGCTGAGCTCACGGAGTCTTGTGGAAGAGTAGGAGGAAGGTTAGAGGAAACTGGAGGTGTCAAGGACACTACAAACAAATGATCAGAATAAACTAATCTGGGCCCTTGGGGGCTCACAGAGACTGAACTACCAACCAAAGAGCACACATGGATTGGACCTAGGCCCCTATACATATGCAGCAGGTCTGCCAAGTGGTCATCATGTAGGTCCCTTATCGATGAGAGTAGGGGCTGTCTCTGACTCTGTTGCCTGCCTTTGGATCTTTTCTTCTAACCGGGCTGCCTTACCTGGCACCAGTGGGAGAGAATAGTCTTAGTCCTGCTGCAACTTGAAGCACCAAGGTATGTTAGTAACCCATGGGGACCTCCCCTTTGCTGAGAAGAAGAGGGAGTGATGGGGGCAGGGGGTGGAAAAGTGGGACTGGGGAGAGAGGAAGGAGGGGGCTGAGATCAGGCTGCAAGTAGATTAATTAATTAATAGAAAAAAGTTTGATGAACAAAAGCAATGTAGATAAACTTGAGAAAAGCAATTGGAATACGAAATTTGACAATATTTCTGGGTAACGTAAGGTACTTAAATGTCTTCAATTTACAAGAAATAAATGTAAGAAAAAAATAAAATCTCTTTTTGAGTAAAATAAATATTAAAGACTATGTCATATTTCTAATTTTATTAAAAATGTGTTGGGAGAAAAAGCATATAAAGAACTGATAAACTACTGATAAACCCAGGAAACAGACCATGATATTTGATTTTTCTCTGAAGCCTCACCTTGAAAACAAAACAGCTTTGTGTGTGTTTGTATAGCTTTCAAATTGAAGGCCTCATTCTAACTATTTTATTTAGTGGTACTCGGTTTCTAATTGGTTAAAGACTTTCTGGAAAAAGCAGTTAAAATGATGGGCAAACTGTATACTAATAATTAACATACGGAGAGCTATGGTACATTTTCAGGATTTAATATCAATGGTGGCAAGAAGGAATAATTATGTGGGATAAATACACATACATGCACACACACACACACACACACACACACACACACACACACACGAGAAGAGCGAGAAGAGGGGAGGGAGAGAGAGAGAGAGAGAGAGAGAGAGAGAGAGAGAGAGAGAGAGAATTCTAAAACATTTAATGGTGGTGAAGAGTAAATTATTTAACTGTGACCAGGGAGCCTTTTGGTAGCTATCACTCACTGCTGTAAATCTGCTGAAGTCTGCATTTCCTGGCTGCTGGCTCTGTTTATTTAAAGTCATTCTTGATGCTCTGCGGGAAAGGATTTCAGCTCTGCTGCCAAGTCCTCACTAGATTAAAAATGTGCTCTGCTGATAATATTTTTATAAACACCGTACACTGAGCACGAGCAACCTTCTTTAGTTATCAATTCACTGCTCTTCCCCAGCCAGGCTTTCCAGGAGGGCTTGTCAATCCACAGGTTCTGTTCAGTCTGACTATTTCTGGTATTAAAAAAAACTAACATCAAAGTCCCCTATTGGTTAAGTGTTGAATTAGGTGTTGTTCTCTAGGAAAACAGTAAAGACAATGTGCCAGTGAAAATGTTGGTATGTCTAAATATTTACTAGGAAAAAAATGTCCATACAGGCAATTCTGGGAAACAAATGATGTGATGTCACATATGGCTGGTAGACAAGAACCACAGTTTTTAAAATCCTGCTCCTCAGTTCCAACATTGAGGAGGAAGACACTTTGACCACAGTTAAAGGAGTCATGGATAAGCACTCTTAAATTTGCCATTATCCCCTTAGATTTATCTGCAGATTCCAATATCCCTAGCTGCACTAGAACAAATTTCTGTTCACAGTATGACCCATGAGTCGTTGAAAGAAGTGTCTAACCTGAAAACTGAAGAAAAACAATAGCTGCATATAAGAGTAGTGGATAAAGAGCAAGAGATGAAAATACATTTCTTAAAAGTTAAAGGCAATAGACAACCACGTAAGGAGGTCAAACACATATGGCTAAAAGTAAGAAAGTATGAAGCACCAACACAGATAAATGTTAAGCCTCTCTTTTTACCCAGTCTCTGGGCCACTTCTTGTAGATTCCCTAAGTTGCTTTCAAATGCCACATCTTATATTCCAAATGGTGTCTGACTCCTTAACACAGGTCAAACACACTGTGCTGAATTCATCTTAGAAATAGCTGGTGGGGACATTAGTATTATTTTAAGTTTTTATTCCTAGTGTCTGAAAATAAACATGAATTAATTTAAAGAGAAAATTTACATATTTTTTAATATGGCAAACTAGAATTTCCCCCATAAGGACAGTGTCACTTTATGCTTTTTACACTGTCTTTTACATCACTCTTTCTGCTTAAGGACTCTTTAAACAGCACTTAAAGGTAATTATCCCAGTCCCTGCAAAGAATAGTATTTTAGAGTAAGTTCAAGAAAAGCCTCCTAGAAAGAGGAAATAGAAGGATCCAGCGGGTCCTGGAAAACTACAGGCGAGTCTGGGCCCTGGGGTCCTCCGCAAACTATGGCAACAGCCAGGGAAAAAATAGGCAGTAAACTTCGAACCCCTACCCAGACTAGCCGATGGACAGGACATTCTCCACTGGTGAGTGGAGAAGGAGATCTAACTTTCACACAAACTCTGGTGCCCCATATTTGAACATGTCCCTTGGATGGAGATGCCTGGTGGCACTCAGAGGAAAGATAATAGGTCACCAAGGAAAGACTTGATACCCTATGAGCATATACAGGGGGAGGAGGTCCCCCTCAGACACAGACATAGGGGAGGGGAGGGGAGTAGGGGGGAAGTGGGAGGAAGGGAGGAATGGGAGGATACATGGGATGGGCTAACAACTGAGATGTAATATGAATAAATTAATTTAAAAAAAAAAAAGAAAGGAAAGCTTCCTAATTCTTCTCAGGTACTTCTGCCTCCATCTGATAGCTGCTCCCAGCTTTTTAACAGGGCCTCATGAAAGCAGAAGAGTAATGGCCTTTAGACTTTCAGCGCAGGTAACTGAGACACACAGTCATGTCTATATATAGTATACATATCCATAGAAGTAAAATTTTAAAACAGATTAATTAAAGCCACTTTTATAAATATCAAACAAGATAGAAGAACAAACAAACAACGGAACTCAGTTGCATCATCTTCTAGATTTACTCTATTTGTGTAGAGCACTGGATATGGAGCAGAGACACGTGTGTGCTAGAAAAGTGTAGCACCACCAGGATACTGCACCAGCCCTTTACTTAACCTGTAATACAAGGAAACTCTAGTGAGCCCAGGAGTATTGAATATGGATGCTGCATATTTCCTGCCCAATCTTACCAAAACTACTAGTTTTTATACATGTTAAATGCCATCCTTAGAAAGTCACTGCAATTTCGTCAGCAGTTGGGTTCTGACTTACTTGACTTTGTACTACCTAGCAAATACCATGGACCAAGAGCACAAAGCGAAAAAGGTATGGGAATTTATATGACAGTTCAGGAATAAAGTTTATCCTAATGAAGAAGAGGTAGATTCTCACATAGGGGAAAAAGAGGGTCACTGAGATAGCTCAGTATACAAAGGTACCAACTGCAAGGCCTGATGATCTGAATTCATTGAATTCCCTGGAACCAGATGGTAGGAGAAAAAAAACAGTTCTCTCAAGTTTTCCTTTCACCTACACACACACACACACACACACACACACACACACACACACACACACTTCATAACTTCTCTGCTGTGTGAAATCAACACCAGCAACCTGCCACATGCTCCCACCACCATGATACTCGGCCCCAGAAAAGAAGCCAAGAGTATTGACTGAGTGCTCTGAAACCATTGGCAAGAAAAATCCTTCCTCCATGTCAGTTATTCCCAGCTCTTGGGTCACAGTGATGATAAGAAAGGTTAACTCATGAGAAACCTGCTGTCTAGGGAACCTGTGCAGTGTAAATCCAGATGGTCGATAGTAACATTCTGAGGCCTAAACTATATTACAGTATAGCTTCAGTATAGTGCAGCCTAAAAAAGAGCCAGGCATAGTAACGTTGGAGCTCATTCTCCATTGTTTGACAGAAGGACAATAGGAAGCAGTCCCAAGGAGGACATAGCACTCATTTAAGTGGAAACCCAAACAAAAGCAGCTGGAACCAGCCCTGATCCATCCATCCAGTGACCTATCAGCCTTGAGAAATATTATAATATCATCATCAGGCACTGACAATGTAGCTGACATATTGATAAGGACTGATCCATAGATGAGTAGAAACGATATCATAAAGAGAGGAAGCCATGATGCTCGCATGGAGCCTACTTTTTTTTTCAGTGTGAAATGATAAGAAGCAGCCAGATAATAAAATTCAGGTGTACATATCTAGAAATGTTGTACCTACAACCTAGGAAAATCTACAAGTGTGGAGGAAAGAGAGCTAGGAATGATGTAAGACAATGTGGTAGACAACCCAGGAGCCAACAGAACAGTGATAAGAAAAAGGGACAACTCAGAGGATGGTGACGTCTAGAATTAATCAGATGTCTGGTTGATGAGTGGGGACATTTGTATTAAAAATGTAGAAGATAGATAAAAATCTTATGAATGTCAATGTCTTCTGGTTTTCTGGTTAGTACACAAATTAACAACCAAAATGTCTTTTTTTTCCTGTTTCCTTTGTCCTTTTCTTCATTCTTTTGTGCACTCATTTTCAGACCAGTTCTACCTTCTCTAGTCTCCTTGTCATTCCTACTCAATATCTGAATTTTCTAGAGTCAACCTCAACATTGTCTTCTATATGTCTTTTTTCTCTAAGGTACAGGCCATGCAATCAGATGCTCTTAAGTGACTTTATAGGAAGTTATATTAGTCACCCATCACTCCTGATTTCACAAGCTGTAATTTTCATTACTTGTAGTCCACAATGTTAAAATATTAAACTGAAAATTCCAGAAATAATTTACAAATCTTAAATTGTGTTCTCTTGTGAGTAGTATAATGTAATCCCATGTCATTTTTGTTCTTCTCACACAGAACATAAGTTACTCCTTTCCTTATTTTGGAATGTATCTGGACTGTATGGGCAACCCACCTATCACTTTGGAGTCATATTGGTTAGAGAATATACTATAATTTTTCATAATCAATAATTACTACAACCAAAAAAATTACCATGTTAGCAATTTAAGTATGTCAAAGCAGTGAAAACATAGGAGATAAAAAACACATTCACTTATATTCTTACAACCTACTGTTATAATTATCCCAATTATCATATTTTATTATTCATTTTGTTAATATTTTACTGTAATTAATTTTTAAACTAATTTTTGACAGGGATGTATATATATTGAAAATGTAGATATATAGGATTCCATGCCACTCATGGTTTTAGCTACTTACTGCGTGGTCTTGGGATGTAACATCTACAGAAAAGAGGATACATACATTTTCTGAATGCCCATGATTTAATTAAGCTCTCAAGTAGTAATCTCTGCCATTCTAAATCTTGAAATTTATCTCTTTTCCGTATGAAGCTGTAAATTTGTGAGGCAAATTTGTTATGATTAGTTATTAGGAAGCTCATACATGATAGCTAAAATGAATATTTTCTTGAATTAAGTACATATTGAGAACAAATGACATTCTAATTATTAGGTAATATGATAAAAATACTTAGTGTCAACTTTTAGTATATTTTAAAGTATTTACATTGACATCAAATAAATTTTATTCTTTTATTATTTTCCTACTTACTGATATATAAGTATGCATTAGCTTAAATGACTATAATGAAACACCTGAGACATGTGAGTTAATGAAGAATTGAGGTTTGTTTAATAGTTCTAGAAATTCAAATTACATGGTACAGGCTGACCCTTGTCTATACCACCTCAAGTTATCTAGCAATGGCAGGAACACCTTCAAGAGCAAGAAGATTCTGTCCAGAGCCAGGAAGTGGAGAGAGTTGGACCAGTTCACAATTGTTCCTTTTATAACAACCCCTTTGTGAGGACTGAAAGTCTAAGTCCTGTGGAGAGCATAAACTTAGAACCTCCCACAAAGCACCACCTGTTACAGCCTCCACACAGTACTTCCCAATAACACCTTCCTAGCGACAAAGTCTAGAATCACATCAGTCCTTGGGGAACACTCAAACCATAACAGATAACCCTATTACACATGTTTCTATGCCATACACACACACACACACACACACACACACACACACACACACACACACGCACATGTTCCAGTAGTGGTACACTTAAATACTCGACTTCTAGTTCAGTTCTACCAGATGCTTAGTTACCTCTGTCTAAGCCTCTGATTGTTTAGATATAAATGACTTCATGTATATCCATAATGATATGACAGGTGACATAGCACACAGTCTATTCACATAGATCTCAGTACCTTGTAGGCGCTCAGCACAGTGGAAATTGATTTCATATTTTCCTTTTACCTTTTATCTCTTCCCTTTATTGCTTTGTTCCTTCCTCTCAGTTTCCATCTCTCTATTTGCTCAAACTACTGTTTGATGTACTGAACTAGAATAAATATAAGACTAGGAACCAAAGACTTACTTTCTACAGTTTAATATTTGAATGACCTTGTGTAACACACTCCATGTTTACAGAACAGCTTCCATTTCTGTATAATGAAAAAAACCCTGAATGCCATGAAAGCTATAAATATTTATTAATCTATATGGTTTTTAGAAAGTTTTTTTAAAAATGAGGTCATTACAACTGCCCTATTTATACCTAACATCTTCTTCTGAGGTCAGACTCTTGACTTTTAACATGAACAGGGTTTTTAACAAATTGCTTTTTTTTTTTTTCAAACAAAACCTGAATGTAAAGTTTTATTTTAAATGCATGGATATTCATGTGTAATAACTCAACTGATAGAACTTAGATTGTAAAGTTAAAATAGGAGAGCATAAAAGTAATTATTTTATGTGCATGTTTGTGTGACTTTGGGCAAGGGGGGTAGGCAATGTGGGTATGGGTGTTGGTGCATGGGAGGGGCAGAGGTCAATGTCAGCTGTCTTTCTCTATGGCCGTCCATCTATTTTTTATTTTATATCAGATCTCTCAATGAACTTGGAGCTCAGCCATTTGGGAAAACAAGCTGGCTAAGAAGTGATGTCTTGCCATACCAAGGATTATAGGTAGTAGGCTGTTTTTGTGTGCAAGCTATCAAAACTCAGGTCCACATGCTTATATGTCAAGATCTTTAACTGATGCCTATCTTTACAACCCCCACAGCAATTTTTCTATGCCATTGTAGTATTTGAGGTGACTTGCCTGGGCACAATAGGAACAACAGAAATTCTGACTCTGATAAAGAAAGTCTCCAGAGATGGACTTGGGGGGTGGGGGATGGGTTTCCTATAGTATGCCTTATTTAATAGCTTGGGATCTTCCATGTTCCTCAGTGTCCCATAGGCTGGTAGGCCTACTGGGCACCAGGTTGTCTGAGCCCTTCTCCATCCTACTGCAGGAATTTGCTAGTGTTAGAAAAGAAGCTAATCAAGTAGCAATGGCAAAGAGTTCGCACGCACATACTTTATTGCTTAGTGCATTTAGTCTCATCAATGGAATCTAAAAATAGACACTGTTAGATATGTAAATACTCAGAAATTGATTAGAATTTTTCTTAGCCTTTCTTCAGACAATTTTTGCATACTCTGGCAAAGTATACTCAAATCATCCTCACCGAAGGAAAACTCATTTCCACAGACTGCTATTTGCAATATTTTTCCAAAAGTCTGTCGTTACCACCTGTACACATTAGGTAATTATCTCTTGTCTGTTGTTTAAATAAATGTATTTTGTTTACATTACTCTGCATTGCTAACTAAGAGGTCTTTAAGAATAATTGATCTTGGCAATTTAAAAAAAGTATAAAAAGTCTGTGAACAGGAAATATAACTTAGGAAAATATCATATCTAAAAAACTGAAAAGACATGAAACAGGAGAAATAAAAAGGAACAGCTAAGGGATGGGTATATCCATGTTATGTTACATACATGGTCACTCTGTAAAAAATACAAACAAGATCAAATGAAAGACAAGGTTTGTTCTCTTTTGTTCCTTGTTTATAAACTATGAAAGAATGAATGGGATTAGCCTTGGGCTTTGCATGGGCAAGAAAGATAATATTCATTGTGTGAAGGCACTGAGAGATATCTTGGCTATTTTTTTTAACAAGGTCATAATTAAATACTATGGTAATATATTAATTAAATGCTAATTCATAAAGTGAAAAATCTTAGGTGCAATAGAAGTTTCTTTTTAATGAAGCTCTATTAGCACCTAGACATCATATGCTCTAATATTTCACAGAGTTCTCCTTGTTCACGCTGCTTTTAAATAAGTTGAAGCAATTACAAAAATGACGTGGAAGAGAGAAACGGAGTTTGGCTTTTGAGGTGAATGGTCTGACATTCGACCGAAATTCGTATTCAGCCAATCACCTTGCTTAAGACTTCTTTTAGAAGTGTATCTTAAATCTAAACCCAGGAGTTAGGGTTACACTGACTCTTCTGAGGTAGTGAAACTCTGTTAATGTAGGGATGAAGGTACTTGTTCAGTTAGATGTGCTTATAGGCGGAAACTGGGCATATGGTTTAGCTAAGAATCTCTCAAGCATTTCTCAAGACCACTACTCCATAATACTGCCACACTAACATAAGCTTTGAACCACCTACAAAGACAAATGACTAAAAAAGTCACTATTGGCAGTCTGTGAAAACATCATCTCTGATGATCTCGTTTAACTTCACTTATTCTGTTGAGTGTGGTTTTGAAGTGACTTTTCCTCATAGGCAGTCAGTATTAACTAAAACCTTTAGAGTAATTTCTCAGGAGACCTGCCCACATTCATACTCCTTGGGTTCTTTTTCTTCTCCCATCCCAGATTCTTCATTCTCCATGCTCAGATTCTTTTAGTATGTTGTTACAAACTTTTATCTCAGTATTGGTGTATAAATCTTAAATACATTACCTCAAATTTTTTATTAAGTGAGAATATCACTGCAAAAACGTTCACATCAAGCAGTGAGATAGTTATTGGAACAAAAAGAAAGTCTTCCACAGGCCCTCTACTTAATATCTGGCACAAGGATTTTGTTGGCTTTTCACATGCATATGCATGGAATTATGCATTATGTTTTCTTGTATGTCTGACTTATCTCATGCAATAGTAGATGTATATGATATGTCCATCTAGCATGTTCCATTGCATAATGGTACTCAACAATTTTCAGGTATTCATATGTTTGTTATGTATTGTTGTTGAGTCCAGTTTTCAGCTGTTAGCAATAATAAAGCCATATGTATTATTTTACATATGTTTGTGTAAATATGAATATATTCATCCCTGGAAATATATTGAGATATAAATATTCTAAGTCACAGGTTCTGAGTACAATTAGCCTTAATAGATAACGTCAGGGAGTTTTTCAAAGTAGTGATTCAAGTTTTAAGTGCATCATCTACTAGAATTCCATTTTATGCACTTACATCTATGCTTTCAGTTGGTAAGGCTGGGCTTTGGTTTGTTTCTATTTTAGCCAATTCAATAGGCAAGTATTAGATTCCCAAAATGGTTGTTATGGACATTTCTCTCATGACAGATAACTTCTAATGTGCTTAAAAGACAGCTGCATGTCCTTTATGTAAAGAATTTCCTGAATATTTTTGTTGAATTTTTGATTGGGTTGCCTGACTTCCTATTGGTTATAGATTTCTTATTATGTTCTACATGCAATTAATTATCTGCCATTTGGATGCATTGCAAACAGATTCGTCCCCCTGTTGCATTTCAAAATACATTTTAATATATTTTTCTTATTAAGATTTCCTTGATCTTTGTGTGTTTTATTGAAATTTGTCTCTCTTGGATGATTTAAGAGTTTTTCTTATACTTTCCCCTTGACATCCTATTGATTGGTGACACAGTTACTACAGACATGAAATGTACTTTAGGGTATAAACTTTCTATTCTGTCTAGTTGATAATGTATCTCTTGTTTTAAAGACCATCAATAGTTTCTGGGTTTTTTTCAGGGAGGGGGTTGTTGTTTTGTTTTTGTTATGTCTTTTGTTTTTTTGTGTGTCGGGGGGCATTTGGGGGTTTTGTTTGTTTGTTTGTTCATTTTGTTGCATTGCCATGGAAAGTTTGTCATACATTACAAAATCCAACAGATGTTGATCTCTTTGACCAATGCATACTTTATCAAGTGTGTTAACTTTGTAGAAGTAGATGTCAGGTCATGCAAGCAGCACTCTGACATTAGTCTTAGCTTTTCTCAGCACTATGCTTGGTCTTTGCATTTGAATATTAGTTTCTACTTTATTTTTCAATTTCTTCATGAGACTGACTGAAAGAAGCAGCAAATATGCAAAGCAGTTTGTAGAGAACGGTTGTCTTCACAGTAAAAAACCAACCAGCCAACATTATAATCTATTTTTCTATTCTTTGTTTCCATAGTGGAACCATTGTAAAGCAGATTTATGTATTAATGTCTAATTAGTGAGCAAAATGATAGAATATAGATTATTATACTTTGTGTGCATGCACACCCCTTTATGCTATCTTGTTTCTTTTCCTCATCCCATTGCTGTTGATATATAGTTATTGTAAAATGTTTGTTTCTATTCAAATGTGTATTGATAGAAGTTTGGGTTGATTCCCTGAGTGTAAATTATGAATGAAGCTAGTGACTATCTATGGACTTCTGGAGTTAACTCTGACACAGATTGGAGGAAATTCCTCCTATCACTGTAAGAATAAGCCAGAGAGACTGTGTGAATGGTTTTCCTTTATGGTTGGAGAAATGAGATCACAAAGCTGTCACCCCAAAATCAAGAACTGCAGATGTATCCAAAACCACAGAGATCAGATCTTCCTGCCTAGAAGAGACATCTCCAAAGTCATATAGAGGTGGGCACACCAAAATGGTAATTTTCAGGCATCACTGGAGTGACCATGACAGAAACTCCTGAAGGGTGAAGGGAAGGGAAAGTTCTAGACCTTCTAGTATAGCCCTCCAAGAAACCTGCTGCATTTCATATTCTCGAGGAAAATGTAAGAAGATACAGATAAGATCCCCTCTGGCTCTTGTTAAGCAAAAGAGGAATAATCAGTATAAAATACATCTAGGGCAGAAGTCTCAACCTTCCTAGTGCGGAGACCCTTTAATATGGTTTCTCATGTCATGGTGACCCCAAACCATAATATACATTTTGTTGCTATTTCACAGCTACAAACTCGATACTGTTATGAATTGCAATGTAAATAATTGATGTGGAGGATATTTGATATGTGACAACCCCCAAAGGGATCACAATCCACAGGATGGACACCGCTGATCTATAGCCTCTTTACAACAAATCTGAATTCTCCTGAAAAGAAGATATTTTCATAACCTTTGCTTAGAGAAGCAAACTCTTCTTTATCCAGCCTTTCCAGGGCTCCTGTCTCATCTGAAGAAGGCAGAGGTTTAAAAACATAAAGGGAAGTCACCAGAAGGAAAGTCATTGATTAGGAAGGAGATACTTTCAGAGGCACTTATGACTCAGAAACATCCATAAAGATGATAGACACCACCAACACATAGGCATACTCAGGATTTAATCCCCAAATAATCAAATGTTCCCCCTTAATACAAAGATAAGGCTCTAGCAAAATAGTGGGTTGCCAGAAGACGAATTGGAAGATTCATTCTTATGAACTCTATGGAAATTCCAAAGTCAACAGGAGAGCAAACATTAAACAGATATTTTCAAGTAATATCAATGTGCTTCCTTACATATCACTCAAATCCATACACTTCAGTTCCTCCCACCCAGTTAAAAAATCTGTTGCCCAACAAAAGTTGTAAGACATAGGAGAAGGCAAGATTTAATGTTTGAAGGAACAAACTAAGCACTAGAATCAGATTCAGATATAACTGAGGTGTTGGGATTATTAGACAAAAGAATTTAAAGTTACTGGGATTATTATTTTATGGGCTCTACGGAAACTTGCAAGACAAGTAGGATAAGGAAAACAGAGATGTGGAAACCATGAGAAAGAACTGAATATAAATTCAGAAACAAAACAATTGCAATAGAAAAATAGAAAAAACAAATATAGTCAATGAGCTGACTAGATTTGACCGAACTGAACTGGAAAAACAAACAAACAAACAAACAAACACTGAACTGGATGACAGGTCAAAATGACCTTCCCAAAATGCAATGCAAAGAAAACAGAAATCAACAGTGTAGAGGAAACATTAAGAACTGTGGGTAAATATAAAATACTGAAGCATATTTATTCTTCATTGAAACATAAGGGGAAAAAAGAAAGTAACAAAAGAATATCTCAAGTGATGATGGCAGAAAGTTTTCCAAAACGAATAGCAGATAAAAAACATTTTAGGAAGCTGAAACAAACAGCTACAAATTCTAAACCCTCAAAAAGCATATTCAAAGTGGAAAGAAAATCTTAAGCCTGATGTAGGGCATATTTTCAGAATACAAGCATAAGAATGACATCCAAAATGACAACAGGGATGGTTGAAGAACACGAGAATAATGTGGCATACTTTAAGGTGCTGAAGGAGATAGTGTAATGTTCTGATCAATAAAATAATCTTTTAAAAGTAAAGGAAATATAAAGATGCTGTAAAACGAATAAAGTCTGAAGGAGTTTGTGTTCTGTAGACCTGCTGCCCTTCAAGATATTCAAAAGAAATTTTTCAGAAAAAATGAAGCAAGGACTGTGAAACCAGTTCAGTAAGGAAATGTCTCTGCATAGACATGAGTTTGGTTCCCCAAATCCATGTACAATAACTCAGGCTTAGTGGAACATCTTCTAATCTCAATACTGGGGAGGTAGAGCCATGCTGCCCACCGTCTGAGTGTACTCCAAGGAGTTTGTCTCCAAAATAAGGGAAACAGCTCCTAATGACCAGTACTTGAGATTCTAGTCAAATCTCCACATACATACATAAATGAGTGCAGAAACATCTACACACACACACACACACACACACACACACACACACACACACACAGAAAACACACATACACACAAAGAAATTAAACCAAAGGAAATAATGCAAATAAAAACCTCAGTGGATATAAGAAGGGAAGATCATTAAGAAAAGAATAAATATTTTTCCACAGTCAATCAAAAATTTAAACTTAATAACAGTGTTGGTGATTATGAAATTGTAATAAAGACAATATTATGAAGAACAAAAGGGAATAGTTCATAATGATTGGAAATATTGTTTAATCATGTACTTGTACCACATAGGAAATTGTAAATATTACTTTTAAATTTAAATACATGTATATTAATTTAAAACATATATTATAAACTAAATACAGCACTGAAATATTTGTAAAGAATTATGATTGATAATATATGCTAAGAGATGCAAGGGAATCACTTTACTGAAAAAAAAAAACTTGTTCCTAGTTGTTGTGTGGTTCAACCCTAGCATATACCTTTAATCCAAGAGCGTCCTGCTTGAGTATTGTAAACAGGATAAAATAAACTTGACCATAGGTCAAGAGGCAACAAGTTGACAGGGAGTAAACATAGGATCAAAAAACACAGACAGTAAAGTCAGGAGGAAGGATAGAGAGACACCACTGGCTCTCACCACTGGCCATGGACTGCACCCCTGTGGGGATAATGAGAGCAGGAGAGTTGTCACTGTCCTGTTACCTGCTGCAACACAGAGGAGAGCAAGCCTTGCACCTCACCTGTAACCTTGATGGAGTATGGGGGGAATGGGCTAAAATGAGCTGGCCCCAAGTGTGTGAAAGCAAGAGAGACAACCCTGCCTATTGTCTGACGAGTGGTGGTGCAGACTATGGAGAGTTGCTCTTCTCCCCGCCCTCATCCCTCACCAGGCAGGGGAGCTGTCCCAGAGTCATGAGAGTGGCCATGTTCCTCATCAGTTAAAACACTCAGGAGATCAGGCCCTGCACCTTGGTTGGGCAGCAGGATAGAACTGGCCCTGGATTGGGGGATTGCTAGTGAGCTGGCCCTAAGGGCAAGAGAACAAGAGAGCTGGAGGGGGGCGGTGGGTTCAAACTATTCGAAAGGTATCTTGAGAGATACTTTTCAAGCCATGATTCAGGGCTTTAAATTGGCCCAGCCCAAAGTCAACCCCATTGATGAACAAATTATAGGATGTCCATAACACGGGACAACAACAGGGTATCTGAGAGGTGTTGCATCTTTATTAATCTATTTTAATTTACTGGGGTTCCTTATATCTCTATCTCCCTTTCAACCTTTATTTACCTTAATACATTCCAATACCCAACACTAGATAGGAGAGAAAGAAGGTGAGTAGGGAGAAGGGGAATCAAGTTTCTTTACTACTTCTAGCTAGTTAGGGTCATCGTGTTCTTTGGGGCAATACAAAAATCTCAGTCATCAGGATATCCAGCATACAGCAAGTGTAACAGCAGGACAAATCAGCAGCAGCTTTCTTCCTCCTCTGTCCCTGTGCTCTGGCAGTTATACCCTCTCAGAGTCTTCAGAATTAAACTCTCTGCAGCTGGCAAAGATCACATCCATCTCAGAGCATGAGGCAATCATAGTTAATAGATGTAGACAAACTAAGGAAGACCCAGATCTCTCACACTTGGGATTAAAGCAAAAACATATTTACATAACAAATCTGAGTATTTAAAGAAAGTAAAGCTTCCACTGTAGAGAGGGGCCTCAGTTGTTGATAGAATAGCAGAAACCAAGAGGCTTTCTACCAAACCAATGAGTCATTGAAATGAACATTTGCAAGCAAACAGGGTGGACAAAAGGATATACTGTGGGACACACTAATGATGTGCTACATCTTCCACAATGAGCCTTTTTTCTGTTGGGGAGGAGGGTGCAAGGGTGGAGGGTAGGTATGAGGGTAGGGAAGGATGAGTGAAATTTGGGTACAGGATGTGAAATTCACAAAGAACCAATAAAAAGTTTAAAACACGGCTTTAAAAAGAATAAAGCTGTTGTGTTGTACACATTAAAAACACAAGGATAGAGAAAAGCCTCTGGTAACATAGAGAAAACCATGGTTGATATTAATTCATATATACATTCTTCATTTTAAATATGAATAGTGTAAATAACACAAAACGTTAAAATGTTAGTCATGAGGTCTCTTGTCTGCCGTCTTAGCATTTAGGGAGCAGAGGCAGGAAATCATAAGGTAGAGGGTGGCATAGGCTATACAGTGAGGCTCTGATTCTGAAAAACAAACCAGAGAGAAAAAGGAGGCACAGATTATCATAGAAGGTTTAAAAAATACCCAACAACACACTCTATTTAATAAGCCCATTTTTAAAAAAGATACAAACAGTAGTTAAAAACAGATGACTGGAGAAAGACATAGCATCCTTCTGATATTAAAAAAAAAGTATCTTTTTAAAAAAGTAGCCTTGAAAACAAGAGGGAATCATAAAGAAAATGTCAATTCATTAAAAACATGATGGTAACTATGTGCAAAGTTAACAATTGAACATGAAACTGATAGATCCGAAAGGGGAAGCAGACAAGGCCACTATTATGTTCAGGGACTTCAACAGCCTTCTGTCAGCAATTGATAGATCAAGTAGGCAGAAAATCAGTAAGGATGTCGTTGACCTGAACAGTACCATCAATCAATTTGAATATTCTTTCCAACAGCTGCCAAACATACATTCTTCTCAATCTCACATGAAATGGTTCTTCAAGATGAACCATATTCAAGCTATAAAGCAAACATTAGCATATTTAAAAGTCCAAAAATAATATAAATTATGCTGTGAGGTAACAGGGAAATTAAAGTAGAAATCAATAACAGAACAACAGCTGGAAAGCTTCCAAATAATCCATGTATCAAAATGGACCTCTAGAGACACTGCAAAAACAACATCTGTCTCAGTGAAAACTTACCTAAACTTGCAGAAATACTGTAAAATCGGTGTTGAAAAAAATATACATCCCATTAAAAGAGAGCACTAGAAAAGGAAACAGATATAAGATCGATAAACTAAGTTCCCAACATAGAAACTAGAAAAAATGAAAAAGAAACAAATCCTCTTAATGCAAGTAGGAAAGAAAATAATAAGATGATTAAAGAAGGAGTCAGTGAAATCGTGATTATAAAATCCCCATTACTTGACAAATTCTCTGAATGTAAAATAAGTAAATCTAATGTAAATATTTGTGTAGAAGATTTTCTAACAACCTATATTTTCTTTATTTCTTTTGGGTATGTCTCGGTTTTACTACTACTATTGTGATTAAATATCCTGAGTGGAGAATATAGAGGGAATTCCAGTTTATAATCCATCAAATTAGGAAAGTAGAAGAGACTTGAGGAAAACTATTCACATCACATACGCATTCAAGCTCAGAGAGAAAGGAATACATAACATGTTTGCTTGTTTGTTTGCTTGTTTCCATGTGCTTGGCTCATGTTCTCTACTCTTTAACTGTTCAGGACCCCTTGCCTAAGATTTGGTGCTGTCCAGTTGGCTAAGTCCTGCCACATTGATTAATTGTTTTAAGATAATAGAAATCCACACACATTTGCACAGTCCAAACCATGTACATAATTTCTCATTGAGACTCTTTTCCCGTCTAATTGATGCTTCCCTCAGGGTATCCAAGGTTTGTTGTGCTGAGCTGTACTGGAAAGAACGAAGCCTCACTGGGCTGGGTGGGTGTAATGTAGGATCTCAATCAACGGTGAACACTCAAGAAACAGCCTTCTCTGGAGATAGCTTCAGTGACACAATTCATTTATTTGGGTGGAACAAAGACGATTTAAACCTTTGGGGTGTGTGTAGAGGGTTTTGGGGTGAGTGTACATCATTAGCAAGGGCCAATGTGTTGGGAATGCCTTATTTGCATGAAGAGGAATTTCAGGTGGTTGTTAGACATGACCTTATAAGAAAAGAGGAAGTATGACCTATAAGCAGGCTGCCAGGCTATGTGACCACTTCAAGGATGGCAGAGGTGGAGTCCATAAAGCTACCTATGGTAAGGATGGAGCATTCTTATTCCTGCCAATTTCATGTTGATGAGATTCCTGGAATTTAGACATGTCTCAACCCTACTCTCCCAGTCCCATGGCTCCATGGCCCCACAGGTAGTAACAATTTGACAAACCTAACAATCACAAAGCATATTGTTCAATGGAAATTTGACAGATTTATATTAATTGATCTGTTTTATTTTTTTTTAGATACTGCCCCAAAGTTTCCAATGTTTATTCTAATTTTACATGGTTACATATAACAAAATAGATTCCTAATCCTTTCTTGTTTGGTTTGGTTTGGCTTGCTTTCTGAGAAAAGACCTCATTGTGTAACCTTGGTTTGCCTGGAACTCCTTTTGTAGAACAGGCTGGACTTGAATTTGCAGAGATCCACCTGCCTCAAATCCCAACTGCTGGGATTAAAAGTTTGTTCCACCATATCTGCCTTCTTAATCCTTTTTTTAACATCTGGTCTTGCCAATCTTTTATTTTCTGGGGCCATAGAAGTAAGCGTTTAATGGTTTACAACTGTTGGACAATGCTGTTAAGGTCAAAGTCTGACATTGCTGGGAAATCCCTGAGCTTGGTGTTAAAATGACCGACTCCTTTCCTCAGTTGGGTTCATTCCTCTCTGCCTGATCTGGGGAAACCACAGATCTTCTAAGGAGTATCGTATAGCCCTCAGGGAGAGGCCCAACCCTTCCCTGATAATAAATTCCTTCAATGTACACCTCGGGGATTTCTGGAAATACCCTCCCCATGTTAGCGAGATGTCTTGGTAACGTAGCTTCCAACCAATGGCCTTTTTCCATATCTCTAACTGTACCTGGAGTTCTTCCCCTACTGCCATGCGCACCCCTGCTGCCCATACGATAATTAAGTACCCTAACCCCCTTCTTATGAATAAGATAGGACTGTGCTGCTGCATGTAAATAAATTATCTCTTGAACTCCTAGCCCCAGAAAATGAAACATATTCGCTACTACTGCCCAAGGCTTATAACGTCCCTGATTCTTGAAATATACTCGCTCTCTCACTCTGTTCCTCCACCAAACCATCTGAGACTTGTCATTTATTCTCCTCGAAGAATTCATGACTGGACCCCAAGGCTTGACTGATGGTCTAGCAGCTATGCACTGCGAATAGCAAGTAGCACGCTTCTTCCCTTCACTAGAGTGTCCGCATAGATGGATGCCATCATTTTTCTCATGCCACTCTGTCCACCTCAGTGCTCATCTGTGAAGGGGAGTGGCTGTTCTTGGAGCAACCATTGAGTCTACCAAACCAGCTCTGCCACTGCCTCTCCGTTCCCGGCCTCCAAGCCTCCATTACCACAGCCACCAATTAGCCGGAGTCAGGTCAGGCCCTCCTTACCATCTGGCTCCAGTTTGGGAGCCCTGAGCCTGGTGCTGGCAGCCTAGCTAAAAGAGCAGTAACACTTACCGGGAGAAATCTTTTCTCCGGAATATCCAGCTGAACTGGTGATCTTTTGGCCTTGATTTTGGTTCCATCTTCTACTCTTCTCAGCCCTGAGAGAGGCAGAACATTTAACCTCACACTTCACACTTTTCCACCCGGAAGCTGACAGCACACTTTCAGGCTGGGTAGCATCCAGACTTCTGGAGAGACAAGAGAATCAAATACAATTATTTGGCTTTTAATGTTAACTTCCGAGATACAAATAGACATTAGTATCTATTCCTGTGCTTACAGGCCATTTGTTTTCCTTCTGTTCAAACTGCCTAACTTCTGCACATTGTTTGATTTTTTTAAAATTACTTATTGTTGAATTTTAAGAGATTTTTATGTACAGTAAAATAATTTTTTAGAATTTATAGATATGTTCATACTCATATAGATACACACACCCACATACGCAGTCATTTGTTTCTAGAAAATTTGTGTAGGTACTTTAAGAGTTTACTGGGCTGTAGAGATGACTCAGTCAGTAAATTGGTTGTCACCCATGCATGAAAATTTGACCTCATATCCTGAGTCCCCACCTAAAATCTGAGAATGGTGGCATGAGCTTATAATCTTAGAGTTATGAACATGGAGAGAGGAGGATTTCCTGGAGATTGCCTACCAGAGTGAGAAGAGTCCAGTTTCAGTAGAGGACCTTTTCTCAAAATATAAAGTTAGCTGAAATAGAAGATACTTGACATCAATTTCTGTCTTCCACATACATGAGCATATGCACAAACATGTACAAATCAATATATGACAAGCATGGATTCATACAGAAAAAACATTTTTTTCTAGGAATAAGAAGATTGTATGTGCAAACTAAGTGGAAGTAGAAACAAAAATAAAATAAAGGAGAAAAAACTATTTGTTTCTTATACTATTGCATTGGATGAGACCTCTAGCATGTGACTAATTAATAATATCAAAATCAATTTTCCTTGTAGATATTAAGACAAAATATACATTTTTCTAAAGTTAACTATGACCTTCACTGAAATTCCTTTATATACCATTCATCATATTCACAAAATTCTATACTAGTACTAGCTTGTCAAGAGCTATTTTGTTTTCTCTAGTGCTGGTAATAGAACCTGAAACTTTACTAATAAAGTGCTATACCACTGAGCTACACCCTCTTTTTTACTTAAACAAATGACTATTAAATTAACTTGCATAGTTTTTTGGGGGAGGGGGTGTTTTGTTTTATTTATTTTTCAGAAATGATGTACTTTTATTGGTTCTTTTATATGATCAAGATGAAATATTGAATTTGAATTCATGCACTGAACTCCATATGATGGTAATCATTTATCCTTTATATACATTACTAAGTTTTTATTAAGTATAATTGTGTGTATGAAAATTATTGATCAGTATTTTTCCTTCCTAATTTTTATTAATATAATTATGTGTGTGAATATAATTGATCAGTATTTCCCCTTCTGATAATATCTCTTATTATAATAGAAACAAATAAAACTGATTTTATAAAATGAGTTGAGATATACTTCATCCTCTTGGATTTTCTCAAAGAGTATATGATAGGTACATTTTTTAAATTACTTAGTAGAATTCACCAGTGAAGCCTTTAGAGTTAAAATTTTCTTCCTAGAAAGTTATTAGTTAGAAAATATTTCAAATATATTTTAATCAAGCTCTTTTTTGGTCTTTTATCTTATAGTCTCTAGTAATTTGTGTGAAGTGGATTGCCTACTTTTTCTCTTATCATTCACTCTCCTTCATTTAATGGACTTAGATAAACATGTTCACAGTATTAACTCATTCATGTGTCTGAGATGAATACACTGATGGACCCTCATTCATTGCTTGTAGTGTGAACTTGAATCTCTCTCTTGACCTTTCCCTCTTTTACCTGTCTAGATTGCATTGAGGTATTATCTTTCAGAAAACCATCATTTTATTGTCAAAATTTTCTCTATTGATAATTTTTATTATTAATTTGTTCTGAAAATCCTATATATGTTTGAAATATATTCTAGTCTCCCTCATCTTCCATTCTTGTTTGTTTTGCATTTGATTGTTACATATTTTTTTCATATTTTTCTAATTACTTCATAATTAATATGTTAAATCCCCTGTTTAAGGCAAAAACTTAATTTTTAATAAGAAATACAAGTATTTATTGTCTAACATCGGAAAACAGTGCATAGATTTTCTTATAAACCTTATTTGTTTATAGCCACAAATTTTTCTATATCATGTTTCAATTATCCATTGTACTCAAAATATCTTCTATTTCCATTGTGATTATTTTCTTTACACTATCCATCACTTATTCTCCAAACATTGGTAGTTTTTCAATTTGGGCATGGGGTTGGCATGGAGGAGTGAGGATTGATGCCCTGTGAGGCAGCGTACACTGCCAACAACATAAGCACCATTTGCCTGACTCCATAGTTCTAAGATTACAGGCATGCACCACCATATCCAGCCTCATATTCTATTACTGGTTTTTAAGAATAATTTTACTGATCTTAAAATAAATATTTTATATTATTTAAATTCTTTTAAAGTCATTGATCATCAGTTCACTGATCCATGTTAGTGAATTCTAACTGTGAAAAGGGAAAAAGATAGCATATGCTGATGTTAGTTAAATACCCAACAAATGCTGACTGGTTTCGTGGTGGTTGAGACTGATGGTCACTTATTCTCTCTCAGCTTAATTTTATGTACATTTATTCTATTGTTCTTGAGAAATAAAAATCCTCTTCCTCTCCAAACTCCCTTCACCTTACTCATTAATTTACCCCAGGCCCCAACTCCAGCAGGCATTCCTTGGGAACCCAAAAATCACTCTGGTCAAATGAAGGTAAGCTAACTGCAGATCTTCACCTCTCCCTCCCATCCTCCAATGCTCCAGTCTCAGCCCAGCTCTGCAGCAAACAACCTGCTATGACATCCCCTTTGACTATGTACCTTTTTCCAGAGGATGACACTGATATTTTTTAATAAACTTTCTTCTTCCCACCCATTGTTTTGTCCCAGGCTCCAACTCCAAGAGGCATTAACTTGAATGCCACAAGCCACTTCAGCCAGCACAGCAGGTCATCCCTCCCTCTGCATCAGATCTTCTTCTTTGGCCTGTCTTCACTCTCTGTTCCCATTCCCAGAAAAATAAGTAGTTGCTGGTGAAATACCCTACTTTCTTTCCTTCAGTGAACCCCCTCATTACTCCCTCTTATCCCAGCCCCATTCCTAAATGTCAGTTCCCAATACTTAGAAACATATTTTACTGCAAACTCCGAGTGGCCACCCCTATCAGGATCCCAATAGAATGTTCTACCAGGCAACATACAGCTACCACACCCTATTAAGAACTAGAGGGGCAAGAGAAACAAGGAACAAAACACTCACCCAACAAAAACAAAGCCAGTTATTAGCACCTAGAAGTACATCTTCCCAAATCCAGATGCCTAGAAGCCAGCACAAAAACACAATCAGGAACAGCTAGGACAATACGGCTCCACTAGACCCCAACAACCCTACAAAAGTAGGCCTTGAAAATTGCAAGAGAGCTGAAGCAGAACAAAAAGACAGCCACTCTGGTAGAGAAATGGAAGGAAAAGGCCAAGATCCACTATCGGAAGAAGAAGCAGCTCTTGAGGCTATGGAAACAGGCAGAGAAGAATGTGGAGAGCAAAATCAGCAAGTTCACAGATGTCCTCAAGGCCAACGGACTCCTGCTGTGAGCCCAATAAGACTATTTGCTCAAAAACAAACAAACAAACAAACAAACAAAAAGACCTTAAAATAACCTTTGTAAATATGATAAAGATACTTAAATAGAAAATGATTAAAGCCCCTAAAGAAATCTAAGAAAAAAGAATTAAAGGAAGCAAAAACAAAAACAAAACAAAAATAGTTCAAGACCTGAAAATGGAAATTCAATTAATAAAGAAAACATATACCAAGGGAAATATGTAAATCAAAATTAGGAACTCATACAGAAACCTCAGATGCGAGTCTCAACAACAGAATATAAGAGATAGAAAAGATAATCACAGGCACTGAAGACACTATAGAAGAACTGGATACCATAATGAAAGGAAATATTAAATATATATATATATAAAAAAAGCTCCTGGCACAAAACATACCTGGGACACTATGAAAAGGCCCAATCTAAGAATAATAGAAATAGGGGAAGAAGAAAAAACCCACTCAAAGGCAGAGAAAATATTTCCAACATGATCATAGAAGAAAATGTCCTTAACCAAAAGAAGATACCTCTCAAGGTACAAGAAGAAGACAACACCAAGTACATTGTACCAGAAAGAAATGTACCTATGTTGTACATATGAATCTATGTACCTATTATGTACATATGTACTAGGTACATAATAATCAGAACACAAAGTATACAGAACAAAGAAAGAATATTAAAAGATTTAAGAAAATAAAACCAAGTAACATAAAGGCAGACCACAGATGCCAACCCAGACTACTATAGAAAACAAAACTTCCAATTGCAATTGAGCAAAAAGACATTGTATAAAAAAACCAAATATAAGCAATACATACCTATCAATTTAGCTCAGCAGTAGGAAATAACACTGGATACTTATCAAAAGAAAAATCTGCCAAGAGGACATTGTAATTCTCAACATCAGTGCACCAAGCACAATGGCACCAAAACTCATAAAAGAAACATTGCTAAAGCTTAAATCACATATTGACCCTTACACACTGACACTGGGTGACTTCAATACTCCACAACAGCCAAACGACTGGACATCTAGACAAAAACTTAACAAGGAAATGCTGAAATTAACTGATGTTATAAACCAAGTGGACATAACTGATGTTTACACAATATATACTTTCTTCCCTAAGACAGAACACAAAACAATACATGTGCTTCTCAGTACTGCATAAAACTCTCTCCAAAACTGACCATATAATAGGGCACAAAGCAAGCCTCAACAGATACAAACAAATAGAAATAACACCCTTTATCTCTGACCACCCAAAATAGAAACAGATAACAATATCAACATAAACAACAGAACTCTTACAAATTCATAGAAACTGAACAAGTCACTACTGAATTTTTAAAAAGGTGGGGGTGGATTGCGGATTTCAAGACAGAAATTAAAGGCTTAGTAGAACTGAGTGAAAATAAAAATACATAATACACAATCTTATAAAACATGATGAAGACTGCTGCTATAAGAGGTAAGTTTATAGCACTATGTAACTACCTAAAAAAATTAGAGATCTCATAGTAGCAACTGAAGAGCACACCTGAAATGTGTAGAACCAACCAATTATATGACAAGGAATCATCAAATTCAGAGTTAACATCAATAAAATAGAAACAAAAAATACAAAGAATCAATGAAACAAAGAGACTGTTCTTTAAGAAAATCAAGATGGCTGAAAAACTCTTATCCAAATTAACTAAAGGGCAGGAAGAGAAAATCCAAATTAACAAAACTAAAAATGAAAAGTGAGAACTAACTATAGACACTAGGAAATCCAGAGAATCATAAGGATACTTTAAAAATATGTACTACACCAAATTGGACAATCTGAAAGAACGGTATAATTTTCCTGATACATACCATTTAGCAATGTTCAGCAATTAAATCTATAATCCCTAATGAAAGTGGAGCAGTCATTAAAAGTCTCCCAAGCAGTAAAATCCCTGACCAAATAGTTTCAGTATATTATTCTACCATACTCTCAATGAAGAGTTAATGTGCATAGCCCCTACAAAACAGAAACAGAAGAAACACTGTGCAAGTTGCTTTTTGAAGCCACCACTTCCTTGATTCCCAAATAACATAGAGACCTAACAAAGAAAGATAAGTATAAACCAATATCCTTATGAACACAAATACATAATCCTCAATGAAGTGTTTACAAAATGAATCCAAGAATACATCAAACAAATCACTTACCATAATCTAGTAAGCTTCATCTCAGAGGTCCAGGGAAGGTTTAACATATGTAATTCAATAAATGTAATCTACCATATAAACAAACTGAAAGAAAAAAATAACATGATCTTCTCATTACATGCAGAAAAGGCCTTTGACAAAACATAACACTCCTTTATGATAAATGTCCTGGAGAGATTAGGGATACAAGGGATTTACCTAAATATAATGAATGCAGTTTGCAGCAAGCCTATAATCAACATCAACTTAAATGGAAAGAAACTCAGAGCCATTCCACTAAAATCAGGAATAAGTCAAGGTTGTCCATTCTCTCCATGCTTATTGAATATAGTACTTGAAACCTTAGCTACAACAATAAGAAAACTGAAGGAAAATGAGAGTATGTTAATTGAACAGGAAAAATCAAAATACCTGCATTTGCAGATGATATGGTAGTATGCATGAGGAACCCCAAATAGTCCACTAGGGAACTCCTACAGTTGATAAACACTTTCACCAAAGTAGCCAGATACAAAACTTATTCACAAAAATCAGTAGCCTAGAGGAGCAAAACCTTTGACTATAGCCTCAAGTTATAGAAAATATCATGGAGTAATTTTAACCAAGAGAGTGGAGTCTTGCATGGTACTAGAATTGAGTTGCAACTAACTGAGTTGTTGGCCCAAGGGGTCCCATGAAAACACCCAAACAAGCAAGTTGTTAAGGCTATAGATTGTTATTCACAAACTAACAGCAAGGTCCCACTGCTGAAATCAACACCTACACAACTCATTGAACATTTAGAATTCAATCTAGTGCCTATATAGACCATGTACCCCTATATTCTAGTGCCTTTGGTACAGGAATGTACTCTGCATGCTACCAAAGGGGAAATGAAAACACCAAACCTGCCACATACTGATCTACAATGGTGCCCTGCCTGCAAGATACACTAGTGCAATGGTGGCACAAAATTTATGGAAGTAACCAAACAATGTCTGATTTGACATAAGGCCTATTCCATACGATGGAAAACATACCCACCATTTCTTGGGAAACCAAGAAACTGAAATTAGAAAGCACAGGTAGCTAAGGTAAAACCAAATACTACTGTTCTAAAAAAAACAAAAACAACAACAACAACAACAAAAGGTAGCAATAAAATGACTCCTAGTAACATTCTTCTGTATTCATAGATTAGTACCTTGCCAATCCATCATCACTAATGTCTCCTTCTATAACAGATGGGAACAAATACAGGGACCCACAAGCAGACATTATGCAGATAGTTTGAGACCTTGAAATACTCAGCTCTAATTGGATGTCTCATCAGATCTCTCCAATCTCATCTCAGGGGACTCTGCAGGAGAGAAGGCAGAAAGAATGCAAGAACCAGAGAGAAGGGAGGACACCAAGTGTAGAAGGCCCTCTGAGTCAAGGATAGATGCACAAATAGCTCACAGAGACTGAGGCAACATGCATAGGGCTTGCACGAGTCTGGACCAGATAGGATCCTAGAGCTGAAAGGAAAGGTGTGCACTTGCCCCCATCCCTAAGCCAGAATCAAACTCCAATTTATAGCCACTTGGAAATAAAAATTTAGTTTCCTCCAAGGGAGTCTCACTGGAAAAACAAACTACACTTAAATCTAGGCCACAGGCTCAGCAGTAAATGGCCAACGGAAAAAGAACTCACCAGCGTCTTTAGAGGTTTCCTGTCTTATAATATCATTTCAGAACTGTTCTGTTTTTAAATTATTTTTATTTCATTATTATCTCTTAGAAACCTGTTTGTTTTCTAATGAGACAGAATGAAAGTAAATTCAGATGGGTGGGGAAGTTGATAGGAGCTGGGAGGAGAGGAGGGAAGAAAAATCATAATCAGATAGATTGTGTGAAAAAGGAATCTATTTTTAATAAAATCCAAAATAAGAAATAAATGAAAGTTGAAATACTTATAATAGTGAATTTGTCTATAGCTTTCTTTAATTCTAGTAACTACTAGAGCAAATTAGTTAACATGTATTTAAGGAACAATACATTTGGATTAATATATTTTGTATAATGAAAAAAAGTATTCTTCTTTATAGTCTATATCCTAATATTTTAACCCTGACATATTCTTCCCCAAAGCTTCATGTTTAATGTGCCTTCATCTTCAGATTTAAAGAATCATTAATCAATAAACACATAGTTGACTAGTCTTAGTGTCTCATAATCCCTGCCTGTACTTTACTTTTCAAACTAGTATTTAAACCCAGGACTTCACACAAGCCAAGTGCTGTGCCACTGAGCTATGCCTGTTTCTTTCATCTCCATCTCTTGGTTGAATTATGGACATTTTGTACCTCACATATGGTCACCATTTTATGATGTCACTTGCATGTTCAGGATTTGTTTTATTCTTTTCTTGGGTCCTTTTTTGTTTATTTTAATATCCATTTTCATTTTCACTGCTGGATTATTAGATTATTTCTTTGTTTTTTTTTTCAGGGTTGACCTGGTACTTAAAAATTTGCTTCTTTCACTTATCAAACCTTTGTCTTAAAATATGAAAGCATTCCATTCCTACCTGTTCTTTCTACTATTTTATTTATTCTTTTTTATCTCCAAACATTTTACAAACTTCAAAACACAATGTCTTTGTTTTTACTTCAAACTTGTATTTAAAATAATCATAATAAACTTTTAGACCATAGACATTTTCTAGTTAGGGCGTACTACGAGTGTATTTTTCTAGACCCAAGCTTTAACTTCATATTATTTTCATCTTTCATGAGGAATTATGGCACTCACATTCTGATAACGCATGCTTTCTGACAATCCAACATCTTTATTTATTTCTCTGTAAAATATTTCAATACTTAAGATGTGAAAATAGCTTTTAAATTTTTAATTTTGTTTTTAAAATGCCCTTAATTGTCTTTGGCTGCAGGGTTGTTGATATTTTTGTTGTTGTTGTTGTTGTTGTTGTTGTTGTTGTTTTAAAAGGTATCTTGGGCTGCTCCCATTTATGTTCTTCTATCTGTAAATAACACAGAGTCCTTCGTTCATACATCAGTTGCAACTTCTCATATCACAGTAGAAAAAAGCTCACTGCATCACCTCTAAGGTCAACACGCTTGTGGTATGTAGCCTTTGCTTTCCAACACGCCTGTGGTACGTAGCCTTTGCTTTCCAACATGCTTGTGGTACGTAGTCTTTGCTTTCCAACACGCTTGTGGTACGTAGCCTTTGCTTTCCAACACGCTTGTGGTACGTAGCCTTTGCTTTCCACCATGTCAACATCCATTGATTCCAGAGCCTCACATTAGCACTTCCAGGGAAAGGCTGCATTTTATATTTGAAACTTTCATTAGAAATACTTTAATTAAGTTACTCCAAACGTGGAAGATCAAAGACGGCAGTACCAAGTACGCTTACTTTCTGAGCAGCACGATTGCAGTGACAGCAGAGTAAACAAGGGGCTGTGCTCTGGACCCCAAAATGCTAGTGTCTATGTTTCCCAGGTGAAAAGAGAGTCCACCAGTGCCAATGGCCTGTGGCAACCCCGCTATTCCTGTCATCCTAGGGAAAGCTGCTGAGTTCACGGGAAGCTCAATTCCAGCCTCTGCTTACGCAGCTTGCCCTAGCTTCTTGATGAGAGATCCTGGGTTCCAGGAGCAACTGGTCCAGCCTATGGCCACCCTACTCCTGGGATCCAGGGAAACAGTTGCAACCTCCACTCCATGTCCCTTCCCATCAACCCTGAGAAGACTGGTCAGACCTCCAAACCGTACAGGATCTTGCTCCAAAATGGCCGCGCCCACCTGGCATAGTATCTGGGCCATAAAGTGAGTGAGTGAGTGATGGGGCTGCTGATTCTAGTTCCCCCTATGAGAGAGGAAACCTGCTGGTCCGCAGGAGCATACAGGCTAGACACTCCCCTCCAATCCCCTGACTGTGGGTCTAATTGGGGCACAGACACCAGAAAAAAAAAAAAAAAACTCCAAGGTATTCTCTCAGATCCAACAGCCTGTCCACAATTATATGCACCATCCAAAGAAAGGCTGCTCCAGGAACATCCAGTCTCCTGCCCAGGGCTCTTTTCAAACTCTCGAGAAATCCAGCAGGCATTGGGAAAAACAGCCAACACCAGAGACAACCAGAAGGAAGAAGGAGAAACTATCCCTATTTACAGATGATATGATAGTATATATAAATTACCCAAATTTCTATCAAGGAACTCCTACAGCTGATAAACACCTTCAGCAAAGTAGCTGGATATAAAATTAACTCAAAAACATCAATAGCCATCCTTTATACAAATGACAAATGGGCTGAGAAAGAAATTAGGGAAACAATTTATCTTGGTATAACTCTAAGCAGTCAAGTGAAAGACATGTAAGACAAGAACTTCAAGTCTTTGAAAAAAGAAATTGAAGAAAATATCAGAATATGGAAAGATCTCACATGTTCATAGAGCAGTAGGATTAACAGTAAAAATAGTCATCTTACCAAAAGCAATCTATAGATTCAATGCAATTCCTATCAAAATGAAAACAAATATTCAGACATTGAAAGAACAATTCTCAACTCTATGTGAAAAAAAAAAAAGAACTTCTGGAGGTATCTCCATTTCTAACTTCAAACTATACTATAAAGCAATAGTAATAAATATTGCATTGGCATAGAAAGAGAATAGTTGTTCAATGGAATTGAATTGAAGACTCAGAAAAAAAAAAACCCCACACACCTATGGACACTTGATTTTGACAAAGAAGCCAAAACTATATAAGGCAAAAGAAAGAAAGAAAGCATCTTCAACAAATGGTGCCTGTCAACTGGATATCTACATCTAGAAAAATGCAAATAAGCCCTTATTTATCACTGTGAACTTAACGCAAGTCCAAGTGGATCAAAGACTTCAACATAAATCCAGAAATGCTATCTTTATCAGAAGGGAGAGTGGACACCAGCCCACTCATTGGCACAGGAGACAACTTCTCGAACAGAATACCAAAAGCTCAGGCTCTAAAATCAACAATTAATAAACAGGACCTCATCAAATTGAAAAGCTTCTGTAAGTCAAAGGGCACTGTCAACAGAACAAAACAGTAGCCTACAGATTGGGAAAAGATCTTCACCAACTCTACATCTGACAAAGGGCTGATATAAAATATATAACGAAGTCAAGAAATTAAAAACCAAGAAAGCAAATAACTCAATTAAAATGTGGGGTACAGAGCTAAACAGATAATTCTCAACAGAGGAATCTTGAATGGCTGAGAAGCACTTAAAGAAATACTCAGTGTCATTAGTCATCAGAGAATTGCAAATCAAAGTGACTCTGAGATTCTACCTTACATCTGTCATAATGGTTAAGATCAAATTTTCAAGTGAGAGCATATGCTGGCAAGGATGTGGAGAAAAGAGAACACTTCTCCATTGCTGGTGGAAGTCCAAACTTGTACAATCACTTTGGAAATCAATTTGGTGCTTTTTCAGTTGAAATAGTCCTACCTCAAGACCTAGCTATAGCACTTCTGGGCTTGTACAGAAAAGATGTTCCACCATACCACAAGGAGATTTTTTTCAACTATGTTCATAATGGCTTTATTCATATTAGATAGAAATGGGAAACAACCTAGATCTACCTCAACCAAAGACTGGATAAAGAAAATATGATATATTAACACAGTATAATACTACTCAACTATTAAAAACAAGGACATCATAACATTTGCAGGAAAATGGATGGAACTAGAAAGGATCATCCTAAGGGAGGTGACCCAGACCCAGAAAGACACACATGGTATATACTTACTTATAAGCAGAATTTAGCCATATATTACAGAATAACTATACTTTAAATCACAGACTCAAAGAAGCTAAATATCAAGGAGGGCCCAATGTAACAATATAAGAGCAGGTAGTACAAAGCTGGCATGGAGTTAGTTAATATCAGAAACTCAAGGTACTTATGTCTCATCAGTCAATTAATATAGGTGCCAGAAGTCCACATGACAACATCTGGTAATCGGGGTAATTGGGATGGAAGAAGTCATGAGGAAGTTAACAATTCATAAACCCTGTCTTGGGAAGGACATTTCACAGTGACTACCTGTGACATTTCTCCTTAGATTCTTCTGGCTGAAATCTACTCACCTGTCTATACCTAACAGTAAGAGATATTGGATGATGTAGTAAACACTTAAGTTTTAGCACTTACTAAGTGGCAGTCAGTCATTGCTGCCCTGTGGGGTTTTGCTGTTCCTGTTATCATTGTTTTGTTTTGTTTTCTTTTGTTTTTTAACAAATCTCTTTCACTAACTTGCTCATGTTTTCTCACTCTTTCTCTGGCAGGGTTTTACTACATCCCCTCAGGTGACCTAAAACTTGCAATCCTTCCGCCTTAGCCTTCTAATTTTTAAGATTACTGGTATGTGCCACTATGCATGGTTCCATGTCTCTTTAGACCCCTCTGAGAGGTCAACCTTGGGAATTTTGTTTGTTTGTTTGTTTAATCCCCAATGCAGTGGAGTGCTACCAAGGATGTTCCATTCCTCTGTACTCCAGGATCATGGATAGTACAGAGAAAAGAGAGAGAGAGAGCTACTTGCAGTCTGGTGCTCAAATTTCCCAAGGACACAAAAACTGCTTTTATAGTCCACATGAATTACAAAGGATGTATTAAGTAAGGCAAGTATTATGACTTTTGTTTAGTTTTCTAGACCACAAGTAATCTTCCTAATAGTTTTAGCATAGAAAATTGAAAAGAAAAAGACACTAATTTCAGGCTATTAAAAATCACTCGCCAGATGTTGTAAAAAGAACCACTAATGAAAGGTCTCTCTGGAGAGTCTAAAAGTTGCTTTATATTCAACCTAATGCTCTTTAAAAGAATATCACATTTCATTGGCATACAAGGCATTTGAGCTGAATTAAAAAGCTTGAAAGACACCCTTCTCTGAATTGAAGTCTAACAACTGTTTTTGATGTTTACCTATTTTCCTAAGAGGACTCTTGCTTCCTTCTGCTATAAACGAAGTAATTCTTCCCAATTTGAATTGATGCCATTCAACCTTTTTAATTAGCCACATAGTCAAGATGCTGCACGCACGGTCCAGGTAAAGCAGAGTCAACAGGCACACTTGGTGTCTGTGAGGGCATCGTGAAACAAGCAGCTAAACCAGATTTGAAGTTATTCTTAATTCCATGCTTTTTATGGTCAGAAGTCAGAAGTAGAGTAAGACAAAGTAATTAAATATTGTAAGAGGGCAGCTTCACACACACACAAAAAAAATCAGCTGTCCTCCTTTTCTCCTCTAGATTCAAAACCATAATTCATGGATACAATCTGGTAGAAATCAGTCTTATAAGAAGCCAGAAGCTGAGTTTTATAGATGAGGCTGAATTGTTAAAACTTTATCTTCACCAATAACTAAGCATTTTCCTTCTACATTTTTTTCTTCTCAAGCCAACTCCTTCACAGTTAACATTTTCATTCAGAGCTATTGCTTGCTAAAGCTCTCTTCCTAGTTATTCACAGCCAGGTGATTTCTTTCCCCATCCCCAAGGCTCTGACACGATGGATGAGGTAACTTTGAACATTTGTGTGCATAACTCATTCTCCTCAGTGCTGGAAAAAACATCATGAGCTGCTTGATGATGGAGAGCAGCAGATGAAAAATAAATAAATAAACAAATAAGTAAAACTTCAACACTATGCTGAAGCTAACTGTCAGTTCATATGCTAAAGGAAAATGCACAGTTTTGCATTTTCCTTTCTCCCTCATCTTCAGTTCAAAGAAAGAATTTTCAGCTAATGGTTATAGTTAGGACATATATTTTAAAAAGCCCTTTTAAATCTAGAGAATCGGGAAGAAAAGCATTGGTGATATGACAAAGATTCACAAAGAGGCAAATCATTTCCAATAATAGTACAGAAGGTAGAGAATTAAAATCAGAGATGAACCAGCTTTGATAACATCTAGCTGAAGCTAAAATATTGCTGGGATGAATTTTGTAGCAATGTAGATAGGGTGTGCCTAGGTACTGAAAAGAATCTTCTCTGGTTTCTACATTGGTTTTCCTAAGCCTTATAAGGAGCTATTGATTAAAATGATAGTAATTAAGATATTCAGTAAGAGTTGCTGGTACTGAAAGTTCTCACAGGGAAGATGACAAATGCCAGGGCAAAAGCCAGAAAGTCACATTGCCTATGCACAGTAAGTTGACACCTTTGTATTTGCTCCTTTGTAACTGCTCATCTCGCCAAGAAAACAACAAAATAGCAAAGGACCTAGGAATGTCTCTTTCACACAGACATCCATATTAGTTTCTGCAAACGCTTACTTGGAAGTCTGTGAACCATTATTATTTCCTCTTTCTCTCTTACCTCATATTTCAGCCCTGTCACTCACAGGCTTGCTGATTTTACCTTGGCCTTTCTCTTCAGTTTCCTGAGAATTCTCTTGACCTTTATGTATCTCATCATCTCGAGTTTCCATCTTCCTGTGTCATTTGTGCTCAATAAATATTTTAGTACTCACAAGTCATATGAAAAGAGTCACTGGACCTATTAAAGCAATGTAATTTGGCCTCCCCCATCTCTGTCCGGGTCAGACATACTACGCTCCCCTGATATCATGAGACATGTTTGAAGAGTCTACAAGTTTCCCAAATCACATAGGGTGGACCTATGTGGCTGTGTCTAAGGTTTCTGAATTTTCGTAACCTCTGAAAAATAAACAACATGTAAATGGTCTGAAAAATAATTTGCATGTCAGAAAAAGACAAAAGAAAAGTTGGCTGTTAGGGCTGGAGAAATAGCTCAGTAATTAAGAGCACTGCCTGCTCTTCTATGGTGTCTGGGCCCAATACCTACTCATAACAGTCTGTAGCTCCAATTCCAAGAGAAATTTGATATTCTTTTTTGTCCTCCACAGACATTGTATGTACATGGAGCACAGGCATATACACAGAAAAAAAAACCCTAATACGTATAAAATAAGCCACCCCCATTTTTTAATTGTTGCTTTGTCTCTCTGAAAACTAAAAAATAAGGACAGAAAGATAACCATATAGGGTCAAGATTCAAGTCTAATGGAGCAATGAGTTCTCACTCCAGCCCAATAATTAACAACATATACAAAATCTGCAAAAAACAAACAAAAAAAAATCATCACAGGATTGTGTGATCCTACATTACAGAAACTCACCTGGTTTTGTCTCAGCAAAATTCTAATTTGCATTGCAACTCCAAATGCCCAAATAGGATTTAGCATATTGCATGCTGAATTACTAGTTGTTCATTGTTGTGGCCAAAAACCTAAGAAGACACAATTTAGGAGCCAACGGATTTCACTCCACTTAAAGTTCAAGGTATGTAGTCTATCATATTAGGGAAAATCTAAAATACATATCAAGAGGAAGGTAAAACAGCTGGCCAAGTTGTGTCTAATAAACCAGCCTACCTCCATCTTGAGCTTTAAAGTCATCCCGTGATAATAACTAGGTTCATTCCTGTTTACAATTAAATCTGTTTCTCAAGGACTGGGCTAGGTCCCACTTGTAACCTTAACTACAAATGATTCTGTATTGCCTGTTCAAGGAGATGGCAACCATGTCTTTGTTTCAAACATTGTCAAAACCATCTCACAATCCTACCTTTGTTTCAAAAGCGTATTATAACTGCTGTGTTTTCTGGCATATAAGACAACCCCCAACTTTAACTTTTCCAGTTAAAATATAAAGATTGGAATATACTTGCTGTATAAAAGTCCCCATCTTCCAACGCACACCCTGTACAGCAAGCTCAGCCAGAAAACTCTATATTTTACCTGGAAAAGTTAAAGTTGGGGATCATCTTATAAACCAGAAAATATGGTACTTATTGTTTGATTACCTTGCTATGACCACCTTGTCATGTTCAGCTTCTACAAATGTCCCATTTGGAAACCCCCTACTACTGAGCTATATAAACCATATCTTCCCCATGTCCCATGCTGACCTCTTGAATCCTGCCTTACAGGGAGGCAGCCCATGTACACACACACACACACACACACACACACACACACACACACACACTTTAATTAATTACTTGCTTTAGTTAATTTGGCCTTGGTGGATTGGGTTGGTGGTCTTTCTCCTTGCAGTTTTGAGGTAAACAGTGTCCACTCAGACAGGTGGGCAGACTCAGCTGAACCTCATGTCTACTCAGTTTGTCGCCACTCTGCTAGGTAAAGAAAGTATACTGTCTCGTTAAAGGAATACTTATTCCATCTATCTCCTCAGCATGGCTAAAGGTACACCTGCTGTCTGAGGCATGGCCCTGCCTTCCTAAGGAAAGGTCATAGACCCTATCCAAGGGGACTGTTAGCTCTCTCCCCTCGCTAGAGAGCACATTCTCTTATCCCGAGTGTGCTACAAAGCCAAGCAAAAGTTGAACCTTAATGAAATATGCGTTTGTTCGTACAGCATAAGCACTATTATTTAGTAGCCATAGGGTCAGGATTGTACAGATTGGTTTTGTGTGCTGTTGCTTTCTATAGATATTGAAGTTCAATGGAAGGCCATGGGTATTTCAAGGTCCATGTCTCCCCAAATAAGAAACTGGATGAGACACATGGATAGACAAAGAAGCAGAGACTTTATTAAGAAAGGTTTCAAAGAGATGAAGTGGGCCAGAGAAGGGAGAAAGGGTAGAATCTCAGTAGTACACATGTACACAGTAGACTGGTACCTTTATACGTCATTTGTATCTTGCACACTGTTTTGTTTTGTGTGCATGAACGGTTGTAAGTGGGCCTTGGTGGGTGCGGTTTCCAGTATTCCTCTCTGTCAATTGTTTTCTTTCATATGCTAATTTTGACCTCACTCCCTGCCCTACTCCACTGATAAACTAAATTGAAATGAAGATTACCAGAATAGAGAGTAAAGCAACAAAACTAGATACTAGGCCCAGATAAAAATCCTACTTACTACATCACAGTTTCCAAATGTGTTTCCAAAACCCCTAACATTATTGAAAGACAAAGGGAAAAAAAGAAAGAAAGAAAGAAAGAAAGAAAGAAAGAAAGAAAGAAAGAAAGAGAAAGAAGGCTACACTGAAGTTCAACAGACAATATCATTGATGTCTTTATTCCTTATCAAACCATAAAGCTATTCATTAAAACATTGAATTAATATAAACAAAGCAACATATGTGAAATCCCATTTAATCATCATTTTCCAAAGCATGTCATCAAAAGAGCAAACCACAAATTTATCAATATGTATATGCATTTGGTAATTGAAAATATGAGAAAATTTCCACCATTTTTTACAAATATATTTTATGTTATTGAAGAAATTTGGCCTCTCTTTGTTATCATGTGCCAGTCTCTATAACAACATGTTACAGATAATTAATTCATTAGTCATAAAACATTTGCATCATAATCCTTTATCTCCCTCCTAATGCTAAAGAACCTCTGTAGAGGTTACTTCAGTTCAATTTTTGTTTAAAAAAAAAAAAAGTAATGTAAAAGTGAAATGGACCAAAAATGGAAAAGATGGCTTTGTGTCCAGGCACTTAACTTACACAGAAGCCTCACAGAGTAGCTGCCTACCTCTCTTTTACGTCGGAGTATGAAAATTCATCTATGCACAATATGCCACTGATTTTCATCCTACTTGTTCATGACCAATTCTTTCTCTGCCTTCCCATTTTATCAGCCTCCAATCTGAAGCTCATGATCATTTTACAGTAGAAATGGCTCCTTTGCAGCCACTGAAATCACTGAAGAAGTCATTTCACACAATAAAGCCTCTGTATAACATGTGTCATGTGTAAGCCTCATTCTAGTCCAAAATAAAATGAAATCATACATGAACTGAAATCTCACATGCTTCTTGTAGCACAGTTCAATACAGCACTTTAAAGAATTTACAGTTTAAAGCAGGAAAATAAATTCTGTACCTTGAAATACCGCACATAATTTTCAGAAGCTTTGAACAGCTAAATTTTATTCATGGAAAAAAAAAATGTTTAATTTCTACTTTTGTAGTGTGAAAGATGCATTTTTAAAAATTAAATAATCATGTGTTAATATCTGCAATTTTTTAAAAAAGGGAAAATAAATGAGGAAGCCATGTTGTTTTCCACATCACTGGCTCAAGCATGCTATAGAAGATCACCATGACAACAGGAGCTGGTTTGCCTGGTGTGAAGACAACAGTATAGGCCTCGTTTCCTAAATGCATGTTTCTACTGAAGTAGAATCACCAATTAAAAGACTCTTTTCTGTCCTTGGGGGCTTCACAGATGTAAGTGGTGGTGCGAAGCTGGCTGGTCAGCTGCTACATCCCCAAACTCCTTCTGAATACGAGAGAATAAGAAGACTCTTGCCTTCAAGTTGTTATAAAAAATGCAAGCCTAGATGGCTCTGAATTATACCAAGTTAATGCTCGATACCAATAGACTTGCTTGAAATTGTGAGCTCCTGTTGTTCTTATAACACTCTTTCAATCCTTAAAAAAAAAAAAAAAAAAAAAAGCTGTTCTGAATCTGGTTTTAAACCTTACATTATGACATTATAATAATGCACAGTGTTATCTTTCCATGGCACACATGTGAATAACAAATATAGAACAGAATCATGAAAATTGAGGGTTTTAAAAAAGATTTTACAATGTAAGTTCAAGAGTAGAATTTAAATATTCATTTGAATGTATTTCTATACAGCGTCTTTATGATTTAAAGCAAGACTATACAAAACAATAATTTTTAATTACCAAAATTCTAAAAGAATTTTCTTTGCATTTAGGAGCTGAAGCTATTTTTATTTTAATTTGTTTTTATTTTAAAAATAGTGATGTGCATCTATATTAGAAGGAAAAAAATCTAGAAAATGTAACTCAAATGTTTCACTATGAACATAACAATTTTTAAAATGCCAATCAATATTATTTTATATACAATGATAAATAACTGTTTGACAGCTATCACCCTACTGGATATAATTGTATGGATTTCTTTTTTTTCTTTTCTTTTTCTTTTTTTTTTTTTTTTGTAGTGACTTTATAGGTGCATGCTTCAGTTTTGACTTCTTACTATCTTTAAAAATGCAATGCTAAAAATACACAAAGGATATTGCTCATATACTGATGATTTTTATACTAAAGTAAAATATAAATAATTCAACACAATTAGTTCTCAAGTAAAACCACATATTCCTATGAAAAGGCATATGATAAAAGACAAATGCTGTCAAATAGTGCTGCTCAGGAATTATGTGCCCAAAATTCACAGTGCACCCTGGCAAATTTTCTAATGTGTGTTTGCATGTTTAACTGTTTCTTTGTATAGCTAATTAAATGTTTGTTGCAAAGTCTCATGAGAGGCTCATTTGCATATACCTTGTTATAATGGCTAAACACATTCTCACTAAGTATTGCCTAATGAATGGATATTTCACAAATGCTTGCCGTGGACGGAACAACAGACTCCGGACACATGTGATTATGACTGTAGGTCAGCCAGTGTTCTAGCTGCATAATTGGAGCCCTTTAGGAGTTGCTCAGTTGTTTATGAGAGGTTATGAGTGCATTTTAACTCTCAATGCTTAATGACTTGAATCCGCAGATATCATAATGTGAATTCATACATGTGTCAGATTTTAGGAGAGAATGTTGTATCAGATGCGAGAAATAAATCATCAGATTCAGGTAGGGCCTACAAACAACAAACGAAAGGATGGATGCTACTTACGCTTTCAATCACACAATTGTTGTTAGGGTTATGATATGGTATAAAGAAAACGCCAAGTCAGAGTAGTTCACAGGAAGTAAGACGCAGTTTCCTTCCAGCTTTTGTTGGAGCAGGAAATGGCAGGCAGTAGCCCAAAATTACAGAAAAGAACTTAACAAGTCACTTTTCTAGCACAGGGACAAGTCACATTGGCACATATATGAATGGAAACTGCGAAGTTGTGACGTGTTCTTAGCTCTACAGACACAACATAAAATCAGAAGTCTTTTCTCCATTCGTTTCCTATGGGTAATTGGTGTGCTAATTAATAAGCCCCTAACACATTCAAATTAAACCTTGCAATCTAAATACTCTTTTGCTATTTCTTTTACATATTTCTAACTCCTTTAAATATCTGTCCTCCTAGATTTTTTTTTAACATGGCCAAATTTAGTATCATTTGTAAATTTAATTAAATATTTTTTTACTCCTTTTTTTCTTGTAGATAATTTTAAAAGTCCTAATTTTAATTAGGACTTTGGAGGATATCTCAGTGGTAAAGGCCTTGTCTGGTAAGTCCTGAGTTCTAGTCTCAAAAGAGGAAAAATAAAAACTATCCACATAAAACTATGGCAGGCTCCTGTCAAAATCCATGGTGTTGGGGCTGGAGAGATGACTCAGAGGTTAAGAGCACTGACTGTTCTTCCAGAAGTCCTGAGTTCAGTTCCAAGCAACCACATGGTGGCTCACAACCATCTATAGTGAGACCTGGTGCCCTCTTCTGGCCTGCAGGTGTACAGGCAGAGCAATGCGTACATAATAATAAATAAATCTTTTTTAAAAATCCATGGTATTTCATCATGTGCATTTTATCTCATAAAACAGTAAAATTGCCAATGGTATTTTTTAAAATGCCAGCATTTCATCGATGCTGCATTTATGTTGAAAAGAATCCTGGACATTTCTTTCAAACAGACTTCTCAAATCGGTGACTTTTATGACTGCCAAAATGCTTATATGTGCACAAATCTTACTACACTACTATTAAACTAACTACACATATACATACATACATACATAAACACATATACATGTATACATGTACAGAAAACCCATTTTGTGTTTGCAGATGTAAGTAAGTTATATGCTAAGGCTACATGTACCTATAGAAGTACCAGCTAATACCAACTACTTAAAGTGGCCATATAACCATGGAATAAGTTTAGAATAAAAATTAAGAGTAGCTTTGTTTTTTGTTTCTATATTCTTCCAAGTTTTTGTAGTAAGTATGACTTACTTATACATTTATTTATTTTAATTTCTATTACATTGATTTAGTTAGTCGGATGGGGGGCATACCACAGCATGCATGTGTAGTTCAGAAAGCAACTTTCGAGAGTCAGGGTTAAAACTTTGGTCATCAGACTTGACAGCAAGAGCCTTTACCTACTGAGCCATCTCAATAACCTGTTTTTATATATATATATATTTATTTATTTATGGCATATTTAAATACAACTGAAGCCATTGCATTAAAAAATAAAGTTAAAATAATTAAACATTTATATATGCAACAATAGATAAAATATATACCACATATGTTATAATATATTATCAAAATCATATTTCAACCAATTGTAAATATTTAATATATGTGTTAGAGTATGTCTGCATACTCTGCTATTACCATGTCAATGAAGATTTTATCCAGTGTGTTACCTAGAAAGTCCCAAAAGAGAATAGTCACTTACTGTTGTTTTAAATAGCAATTTTAATTCATCATTCTCTTGTGCTGTATGTGGAACTCAGATTCATCAATTAAGAGGCAATATAGCTTAGAAATAAAGATTAATTGATGTGTCTATAGTTGCTACCATCTCTGTGTCTTTAAACTGTTTAACTGACCTGTTGGACATCAGATTCTTCACCTCACAAAAGGGTATCACAATAGTATCCATTTCTTCAAACTCTGTGAGAATTAAATGAGGTGTTTTGGGTTTGGTTCGGTTTGTTTTCTGAGACAGATTCTTGTTGGATAGCCCAGGCTGGCATTAAACTCTTGTTATTCTGTTTTTTTCTGTGTCTACCTCCAAGAAATGCTATGATTACAGATGTGTACCACTATGCCCAGCCATTTCTGTAATTTGTGTAAGGTATTTAGAACAAATCTCAACAATTTATAAAAATATAGTATTTAATTAAGTAAAAAATTTAACATAAAGTTATTACAAGATGGTCCCAGCTACTTTAAATCTTTGGAACAAACAAAGTTACAGGCAAGCCAATAAAAAAAACAAAACACTGTAAATTAAATGTAGATAGGTAGCAAGAACTGATGAATGCATTCCAACAAGCTGGGTCATAACTTATGTTCAGATTGGATGGAGAAATAACTAAGACACATGTATAAAATACTCTTTACAATATTCTCTGGGGAAAAAACACATGAATTAGCAAAGACAATTAAGTCTTCAGCTTGGATGAGGCTCCTTTTGGCGGTTTGAAGAAAAATTGCTCGCATAGACTCATATGGAGTGGCACTGTTGGTAGGTGAGGCCTTGGTAAAGGGAGTGTTTCACTGTAGACAGCCCTTAAGGTTTCAGATGCTCAAGTCAGGATCAGTGAGTGTGTCTCTCTCTTTGTGCTGGTTGCTGATCCAGATGTAGACTTCGCAGTTACCTCTCCAGCACCATGTATGTCTGAGTGCACCATGCTCCCCATCATGACAGAAACTGACTAAACCTCTTAACCTATGATCCAGCCCCAGGTAGAGGAATGTTAGTCCAGTAACATGGCTGCTCTGACGAGGGACCTTCTAGGTCTATGTGATCTGGCTGGAATACAGATATGGCTTTAGGACACACCTTTAATCCCAAATAATGAAAGTAAGAAAGAAGTGGTAATATTTGGAAGTGACATATAATTGAGTGGCAAACAAAGTGATGAATCAGAGGAAGATTTGACAGAATGAGTCAGAGATAGGATATATGTCCAACTTTCGTGAGACCAGGACAGAAAAGAGAAGCTACTTAAGAGCAGTGCAAGGAGAGAGGGGATTAGTAGTTGTAGTAGAGTAGGATAGTAGTAAGGTAGGTAGTGTCTGGCAGTGTTCCAGGACAGTTTTATAAAGACGGGTTGCAGAGAGAACGAGCCAGAGAACGAGAAGAACCCAGAAGATTAGAGCATATTGCCAGAGTTAGTTTGAAGCCAAGCAGAGCAATTCAGTCAGAAGCCTAGAGAGAAGCCAGATGGAATCAGTCAGCTTCGGGAGGAGTTTGGGCCAAAATAGCTGAGTTGAACCAGCCAGGGAGAGTTCAGAAAAAGCTATAGAGGGTGAGTTTATAATCCTCTGAGTAAGTCTCAGAGGATTAAACATTCTGAGCCAAGGTTGATGGGTGGAGACTGAAAGATGAAGCGTGCAAGATTCAAGTTTTCAGAAGATTCAATAGTACAGAGAGAGGCTAGAAGCTTCCAGGCCTAGGCCTAGGAATACAAGAACAGAGAAAGAAACGCTCTCAGCTCAGCCCAAGCCATGTGTTAGTGCACCTTGGGTTCTGCTCTCATTCCCCTATTCAGAGGAAATAAAAACAACATTTACAGCCCCAATTTTAAAAAGGTTTATAAAAGTTGCCATGGTCATGGTGTCTCTTCACAGTGATAGAAATCCTACGACACTTCTGATGGAGTATCAGTACAACTTGCAGACACAGGACTTCAGATCCATATAAACCTAAGCCTTTCGCATATCCCTTTTCTCATGCTTGTAGTTTCAAGTCCAAACTGACTGTCCATGAAATATCCTACACATCCTGGTTCAAACTGTATTTCCCATTCCCTCCACCTGTGCCACCTGACACCTAACTGAACTTCTTTTAATGTCCCAGAAACCTCTTGTCTAGCAATGGTACAGACTGTCACTCTCAGACTTTTAGAGGGGAATTTGATGCTCAACTTTACATTACTTGTGGGGAAACAGCGTATCAAACACGTCACTACAACTGCAAGAATAATGTAAACTTACTCATCTGCCATTAGTTCAGATGAGATCATGCTGGTGAGATCAAGTCCGATCAAGATCAGCATAAAATGAGTTAAGAGGAAACTTACAGTGCTTAGAACCTTTGAGATTTTGAAATTGTAAAAAAAGATGTCAATGGCATTTGTTACCCAAATACTCCATGTTTTCCTCTGCCTCTGTAAAATGTATCTTCTCTATTAATACTCACTCTCTGAGACCCAACACAAATGTAATTATTCTGATAATCATAACCCTTTTGGGGACTATCAATAATATGTTGAAGACCCACACCCACCTCATGATTTTGATGGCATTGTGTGACAATTCTTTTATTTACATGATTACATGTAAGGCAGTGCTTTTTAGCTTTTAACTTTGTATTTTTTGCTTTTAGAAGCAGAGATTTTCTTTTTATATAGATTAGCATATGGCATAAACTAAGTATCACTGGCACAATACCATTAACCTGTGATGATTTAGGAATATGAAAAAATACACAGTGTGAAAAAATCAATCATGAATAATTCATGAAGTGGATCATTAATGATTCCATAAGTGAACTATGAGTGGTCCCAAACAATATGGGTATAACTTATACATGAAGAGATTAAAAATATTTAGTAGATAACAGCTAAACAAATATGTTTCTAAAAATCAGAGGGAATCATTCATGTCAGAAGAAAGCAAAAGATAAGGCCAAATGTGAAGGGTGTTGCCCAATCCTAAAGAACTCAGAGCTTTACGGCAGCACAGGAGGGTTTTATTCTACAGCACAATCAGACTTAAGGATTTTTATTGTCCTGTATTGGACAAGGAAAATCCAATGGAGTGAAACTGAGCAATAAATCCTTCCATGTTGATATGTTGTGTTTTGGTAGGCAAAGAGTTTATACTGACTAATAAGCAAAACAATTTCAGGTGGATGGTTGACAAAGGAAATCATTCCTCATTCCTGAACAGCGAACCATGAAAAACAAATACAGGTAAGCTTATTTGACTGTGAGGCAGTCAAATCAATGAAAAAAATGTTAATAGTTTCCTTAAAGAAATGTATAATAGAAAAATTCATTTTGAAAATTCTCCTTCTACTTTATCCCAACTTCCTGATATTACTGATGTTACTCTTCCGAAACTATGTTGCCTCTAACTTGAATAGTTTCACAATATTAAAGAGCAGCAAACATCAGAGCAGCAAGGTGAGTCAGCAGGGACAGGTGCCAGGCGCCAAGCCTGACAATTTCAGGTCAATCCCCAGAATTCACATGGTGGAAACAGAGAAGTAACTCTTTCATGTTGTCCTCTGAAATCTAAATGTGCAACACACATACAAGCACACGCACATTCATGCACGCTCATGCGTGTGCATGCACACACATGCCACCACCTACCCACCCCCCACACACATATGTACGCATGCACACATGCATGCAGACATACATTAAAAATAGTAAATTTTGATACCGCAGTTGGTTTACCAGTGGTAAACCTGTGGGTCACAACCTCTACAGGGGTTGCATCTCAGATATCCTACATATCGGATATTTACATTGTGAGTCGTAACAGTAGCAAAATTACAGTTATGAAGTAGCAAAGAAATAATTTTATGGTTGGGGGGGTCACCACACCATGAGGAACTTTATTAAAGGGTGGCAGCATTAGGAAGGTTGAGAGCCCTGGTTTGGACATTTCTATGGTTTGATAGCTATCATAAAAGTATTTAGTTTTAATGGATTTGGCCTAATAAGAGCCTAAACACTGACTGGGGCTGATTATGCCATTGGACTTTTACAGGGTTTCTATCTAGCGGCTTTTCCTATTCTCATGTGAATAGCCTATCCTCATAAAGAATTCTAAAAGTCAGTGTGAGCGGCTGCAGTTATGCCTGTTCATTCCTAGGTGGGCACCGTGTTCAGGTGGTAAAAGACCATGAGACCCTACGGAGAATTAAGCCAAAGGTAGGAAGAGGATAGGGAAATACACAGACATCTTTTCCGAAGCTTCCCAGTACTCAATGAAATTACACACACACGACAGTACATTCCCCTGTGCCAACTCCTCTTTCTCTGTAAGAACTGGTTTCAAAATAAACAGTTTTCTCCCAGTTAGTAATCAAGAGGCTATGTCTCCAGCCATGCCTTGTTAATACTGGTCTTTCCATGACTGACCGTGCTGACACGTTTGAGCCAAGCTTCCTCAGAAACCAGTTCAGAACTTTATGTAACACTGTAAGAAATGATTCTGAGACACTAGGCTGCAAAGACATACTGGTCAAAATAAAAAATCCTTTCCACTTGAACAATACACATTTATAAGTAAATGTTTCAATTAAATTAGCAAATCAGCGGAAGTCATTTTTTCTTTAACTAAAAGTTCATGCTGACCTTAGAATAACACCGATATTTTTTTTTAAATCCATTAAATTCTTAGCTCTATCTTGTTGGTATGAACTTTATTATTATTTAATCACATATATTTAATTCATATTTAGATTATATTACTGCAACTGATCCGTATCCTTTCTGAAACAAAGAGGAACAAAAATAAACAAAGCTTGCTTCATAAAATTTAAATGACTCTATGCTCAGAAAAGTACAATTATGTATTAAAGTAATAGGCTGGAAGAGCACTACAATTACTTTCCTATATAGCCAGCAAAAGACCTTGAACAAAATTTTAAGAAGAATTTGTACATTCTCAGGAGTAAATGTACTTCTATGTTCTTCCTTCTCAGAAATTCATATTTTTGTTCTATACTATTCTGTGTGTGTATATATATATATCTCACAACATTATGCTCACTATGAAGCCTGAATAATTTTATGATGATTACATACATGGTAAAAGGCAATAAAGTAGATTTTCTGAATCCTTATAAAACTTTTTCTTTCATCTGTCTCTCTTACATACATGTGGACACACGTGCGCGCACACACACACACACACACACACACACACACACACACACACACTTGCAAAGATGTGGAACTCTTTTAGCTCATTTATATGCCAGCATAACCCTGAACAGAGTGAGTGATGATGTATTTTCAAAGATTCCACCACACTGAGAACAAAGTAGTTGGTGTGCATAGGAGAGCCTACCTGAAGGGTCCTGCTGTGACCAGGCCAAGTGTGAGTACATTGTTTCCTCACAGCTTAAGCAGGGACAGCATGATGGATTGCAGAGCTATCATTTTCTACAAAAAGAAAGCTCACAGGTTCATCAATTGGACAAACTTTCTTATCTCTGAGTTTGAAGATGAATTTGTCAAAATGATCTTTATATAAGGGACAGCAAGCTCCATAATGTCCCCCATAGCAATTTTACAGGCAATATAGATGCATTCCACATAGCTATTCCTTATATTGCTCTGACACAAGCCAAGTGCACTTTAAAAGTTGTAGTTCTATAAAATCACAGGGGCAGGATAAAGTAGGGCAGTGGAAAGTAAAAGGAAGTTGAAAAGAGGAAAGGCATGAGGGTATGTATTTTATTCCATGTTTGCCTAAAAATACTGAAAAATGAAAAGTTAATACTTTGAATATGTTGCCAAACTACCACTATCTCCCCTGGGATTCCAAAGGAAGTTATCTGGTAGGTCATTGCCAAGTTGTAAAGCGTGCCACCAGACACACAGATGACAAAGCTGCCATGTTATTCTGCTAAGTCAACAAATGATAAATTTGTGCTGTTAAGCAATCATGTGACATGTACATAAATTAGTCCACAAGTAAATTCTACTTTCTTTCCTCTCATGCTTCTTCAGAAAAGTAACTCTGTAGTTTGAATAAATACTCAGAGACATCAAAGTCCTTTCCCACAAAGTAATGTGTGATGCTACGTGTACACTTTATGTGGACATCTCAACCCTTGCTTTATTCATAATACAACAGCTTTGTGGAGATTTGAGAATAATAAAACTGTATTTTAGGACATTCTCCAAAGTAATGTGGAGAGCAGCGACTGACTCTGACATGAACTCTGGTGCTCCATATTTGACCACCTCCCCTTGGTGGGGAGGCCTGATGGCACTCAAAGAAAGAATAAGCAGGCTACCAAGATGAGACTGGATAGCCTATGACCATATAGTGGAGGAGGAGGTCCCCCTCAGTCTTAGACCTAGGGGAGGGATATAGGGTGAAAGTGGGAGGGAGGGAGAAATGGGAGGATACAAGTGATGGGATAACAATTGAGTTGTAATCTGAATAAACTAATAAAAATTTTTAAAACTTTAAGCTTTATAATTTACCTAAAAATAAAAGTCAGAGATGCAACTTGTAAAAATGGGTGTCTTGCCAATCTCTTAAAACCAGACTATGTCTTTTATAATAATAAATATTACTTAGAGAGACCTGAAGGTAGAATCACGTTTTAATATTACCACTGACATAGTTTTAGACACGTGTCTTCATCTTTGTTAGTTTTGATATCACTGCTTGTGAAATGGGGAAGGTTTAAAAATTGTCTAGAAGAGGTGTTTTTACTTGGTGGCTATACCAGACTGGAAACACAAAACACATTATTCATTCAGTTTATCAAGCTCCTGTAGATGGGAGCTTGGATGGGCCTCACTGGTTAAAATGGTTCCCTTGCAAGCATGAAGACCCAAGTGTGAGCAGCCTAACCCATGTAATATCAAAACAAAAACAAACAATCACAAGCAAATAGGTCTGGTAGATTGCTTGTAGTCCCACACCTCGGGGTGCAGAGGCAGCAGAGACAAGGAGGTCTCAGGAACACATTAGCTAGTCTAACTATGTGCTTTATTTCCATGCCAGTGATGGACTCCATCTCATAAAAACAAGGTGGACAGTCCTCTGGGTTCCACAGGCACACATGTGAACACACAGCCCCAACCCACCCCAAAAAATCATACAACACACACACACACACACACACACACACACACACACACACACACGCACATGCCATAGCTCAAGCCTTTAAACACTACAGTCTCATCTCAGAACTGAGTCCTCCCTTTTCAGAGAAGCAGAGATTCTGGTTCCTGCCACACACCATCTGCTAAATGATTTGTAGCACCCTCATGGCAAAATTTATTTTAAAACACCTATGTAAATAACAAGATAAATGAAGATCTTCAGGTATTTTCTTAAACTGGAATTCTTGTGTGTGCAAACATGTGTGTCTCTGTGCCTATGTGTATTTTCTATGTGTTTCACATGCTTTCTCTTTAACCATTTTTGCTCTGCTTGTTGTGTCATAGTCCAGTTTGGTTTTGGTTTATCTTATTTTATTATTATCGTTTAGATGCCTGTCTGTTTTCTAACAAGAGACAAAAAGAATGTGAATGCAGGAGGGAGGGAAAGGAGAAAGGTCTCTGAGGAGCTGCAGAAGGGAATACATAATCAGAAGACACTGTATGAAAAAAAAATGTCTTCAATATAAGAAAAACGGATCTTCAGTTCCTAACAAGCCTCCTACTTCCGCCAGTAGGTAAAAACATATGAATCAGAGTTAAAGTCTGTTCACAAAGTATATAGTACCTATACAATTTTGGATGGATTTGATTAAGTAGGTTTCATAAAGGCTCACCAGAGCCCTAAAGAAAACCTTTATTAATACTTTCATGATAACTTTTATGAAGTTCAAATTTTTATTTGAACTAAAATTTAGCCAATCACTTGATCCAGGAGCTTCTGCCATACCTAAGTTCATTGATTTTCCTGTGCAAGTAAATTAACAATAATTTATTTTTAAAGATGTGTAGTATGTATTACATTACATGTGTGTGTGTGTGTGTGTGTGTGTGTGTATACACATGTGTGTATTCATGTTTGAAACCTAGAAGACTGCTTGGGGGAATTATTTCTCTCCTTTTTCATAATCTGGATCCAGGGATTGAACTCAGGTTTTTTTTGGCTTGGTAGCAGTCACCTCAATCTGCTGAGCCACCTCACAATCCCAGAAATAATTTAATATAATACTGACCCCATTATGCCAAGGTCTCCCTTTTACCACTGGCAGACCGGGCCTCAAAATGTACAGGGGCATCACAGAAAGCTTAGGGCATTCCAGGAGTTTGGTATCTGGGTGGTTTTCATTGTATGTTGCATGTGTGTGATTTGTGCCCTAATGTGCATGAATAAAGTATCTGCCATGGTGTAAATGAAAGAGAATCTATTTCCACAGATCCCCTCTGATTTTATCTTGCCTGTTATCTATAAGAAAAGAACAGTTCATTCACACGTTTTTATTGTCTCTTATGTGAAAACTGGATAGTGTAGACAAGAGTAAGAGGTTCTAAATTAGACCAACCTATCTTTGAATTCTGGCTTCTTCTGTTAGTTGAGGAATACTGAAGTACATGCAAGTACATAAATAAACACATTTATACTTTTTTTTTAAAAAGGCATCTTCCTGTGTAAAAATGACTGAAACCCATCTCCTTGAATAAAGTTCAATTTTCTGTTTTCTTGGAAAAAAAAAAAAGATTATATTCCCATGAACCGGTCCCTGTGGCAGGACTGATGCGGCCTGTATGTGGCAGAGCAGGCAAACTCCACTGCCACCTTTCCCTTTCAACACTTAATGCAGAGGAGGAGGAGAAGTCTTTGTCACAGAGGGATGCTTAACAGTTGTGTGTATCTTTATGGCTCAGCCATGTACAGAGCACACCAGTGGCAAAGAAGGCCAGGTTTTAACTTGACAGTCAAATAACCTGACAATATCTTTCCTTTTCTCTGAAGCCAGAAGAATAACAGAACTCTCAAGGAGTCTGTAAGGAGGCAAAAAAGGCTCTGGAGTCTCAAGGCATGCTCATAGTCTCAGTCATTGCAGGAAAAGGTCAGAACCCCCTCCCTAAGCCCCACCCCAGCCTCATTAGGTACTGTGGGTGGAGCCTGGCTTTCCTAGGGCAAAGAAAGCTGGGAGGTTGGTCAGAGGATGTCTAGTCACAATACAGTTAGCCAGGATAGACCTTTTCAAGGGTGTTCTGGAAAATCAGACCTATTGTTCACGTTAGTGAGTCAAGTCAAACACATCACTGTAAAATTCAGTCCCAAATACACAGTGGACCCATATCAAATTATGAAGTCATATTTATGTGCATCGGACATTTCCGTATCCAAGTGCTACTAAGTTTCCAAGAAGCTACTTTATGACTGTGTAAAATCTCATTACAAAGTGGCTTCTCTTTGGAGCAGTTTAGACCTTAGATACAGAACAAAAAAGTTACATCTGAGCATGCTGATGCCTTTCTATACTATACTTACAAGCATTTCTCCATGTGTGTTTGTTTGTGTGTGTGTGTGTGAGAGAGAGAGGGGGGGGGAGAGAGCAATATGTGTACTGTGTATTATTGTGCACATGTGTAGGCATGTGAATGCACATGTGTGTATGTGTGACTATATGCATTGTATGCATGCATGCATATATGTGTATGAGAGAGAACACATATGTGTATATGTGAGTATGTGAGTGCTCATGTATGTGAAAGTGTGAATATGTGTGTGTGTGTGTGTGTGTGTGTGTATGTGTATGTGTGTGTAGAAGTCAAAGGACAACTTGTGAATCCAGAAGATTAAACAGGTTATCAGGCTAAGGAGTAGGATTCTTCCACTGAATACTACTCAGCTATTAAAAACAAGGAATTTCTGAAATTTTTGGACAAATGGATTAAACTAGAAATGATCATAATGAGTGAGTTAACCTAGAAGCAGAAAGAGTCAAATGGTATATACTCACTTATATCTGGACACTAGGACAAGAGATATGTCCCATGAAAGTTTTCACTTACCAGAAAAGTGGGACAGAGGGGAGGACATCCTATTGGGACTCTAGGTGAGAGAAGCATGGGAGAATGGGGAAGTAGAAGGATCCAGAGGGTCCGAGAAACCTACAAGAAGAACATTATGATGAGCAGATCTGGGCCCAGGGGTCCTGCTCAAACTATGGCACCAGCCAAGGACAGTACGTGCAGTAAACTTCGAGCCCCTACCCAGATCTAGCCAATGGACAGAACATTCTCCACAGTTGAGTGGAGAGTGGGGTCTGACTTTCACACGAACTCTGGTGCCGCATATTTGACAATGTTCCCTGGATAGGGAGGCCTGATGGCACTCAGAGGAAGGATAGCAGGCTACCAAGAAGAGACTCAATACCCTATGAGCATATACAGGGGGAAGAGGTCCCGCTCAGTCACAGTCATAGGGGAGGGGAGTAAGGGAAAAATGGGAGGGAGGGAGGAATGGGAGGATACAAGGGATGGGATAACAATTTAGATGTAATATGAATAAATTAATAAAATATATTTTAAAAAATCTTCCACTGAGCCACTTCACCACCTCATTTCTCCATTCTTACAAATAACCAGAAAATGCAAAATAAAACAGTATGTTACACATCTTTTCCCTGATAAATCCTGAACATCCTAGAACCAAGCTATGGCTTTATAAATACAATGGACAGGAACATGGGTGGAGGGACAGCGTGGTTTTAGCTGGACCTTTTAGCTGTTTCTCCTCATCATGTTCTCAGAAGTATGCTTTAACAGAATGAGCATGTTAATACGAGCTCACAAAAAAGTTACTCTCATGCTCTCCCAAATTCTGACTTAAGAGAAGCCATCTAATACACTGGATGTCAGTTTCTATAGTGATATAAAAAGGACTTTTAAGAGCGATTTCTAGAACCCTTTCTTTTCAGAACAGAACTAACTGCATAGTTGCCACATGTGTGTTGCTGAATGTGTCCGTGTCATGTTTCAACCAGCTGAGCTTCCTGTATCTTTGGAAATACTATTTGTCTTGCTTGATTCTGTTATTATTTTTTTCCCCTGTGTGCGCAGCTGGCTAATATTAGCTGTTTTTGTTGCAGCAGTGGTAGTGGCGTCACCTACTCTTTCCCTATATTGTTGTGGCAAAACAGTTTACATAGCTAAGTGACTAATAAGACTTAGAGCAAGGCCACTGAAAACAGGTCCTGGGGCACCCTCTGCAGCAGTAGGCAGCTGCTCAGAAGCTGTCCACATCATGATTTAGCGCTGCGAACTTGTTTTGAAACAGCTCTTTTTGACACCAGGTGTCCAACAATGGCTATTTTCACAGGCTTTGCACAGCCTCAGCAAAGCACACACATGTCACTTTGCTCCAAGACGCACTTTATCCAGAGCATGTTTCCACATTGTCTCCTAGCTCAGGTTTCCCCTAGTGAGGGAAGGAGCCGGGGTGATATGCAGAAACCCCCTCTGGATTGATTGGTACATCTTGGCCTTATCTCGAGCCTCCCATGTTTCAGGATAGTTTTGTGCACTTTGGCGATGCTGAGAACAGATTGATGCCAATAAGCCATTTGAGATAAGAACTAATTGGAAACAGAAGGTTGAAGAATGATTATGTTGGGGATGAGCAAAGGGGATGGACAAGTAATTATTCAGGCAGAATTTCTTTACACAAAAGGCAGATGGAAGAGAGAACAAAACTCTAAAGTCTGTGACAGGAGTAAGCAGCTGCATACTCCTTTTCTGTGGAAAAGCAAACAGTCATTCACTGGCTTGATAATGGGCTCAGATAACCCTAGGGATTCACAGTCATGTTGGCAGCCCACAGTCTGTAAAATAACCCAGGGTCCTCAACCTAGCCAATGTCTTCTGCTGACTACATGTGAGGCAGAGGGGATGAGACATAAAGGAAAGGCCCATGGACCGCAGGTAAGTTACAGCAGAGGGTCTTGAACTGTAAGAAGTCAGGACCCCACAGTACGAGCACAGTCTGTAGGTACCCTGAGCCCTTAATCAGATTTATCACATCTCACGTGATGTTTCCTTTCATAAACAAGACACAGGGAAAAGAAGAATCTTATGAAAAAATATCATTCAAGTTTATTGTAGAGGTGCATGACTGCAATTAAGTAATGTTGTGTGATAACTGGTTTATCCTGAAAAGAAAAGGACAGTAATAATTAGGAATCTAGATGGGAAACTGGGCCTTACAACATTAGCCCAAAGCTAAGTTTATTACCAGCAGCCTTACTCAGCAAGATGAGCTTAAAAGCTGTTCAATATTGCACTGCTCATAAATATACAAGATAAAGGCAGGAAAACAATTGTCTTTGGCTTGTGCTTTATAGTCGTATATGTCCATCCATTCATTGCCTATCCTGTGTGTGTGTGTGTGTGTGTGTGTGTGTGTGTGTGTGTGTGCACGCGCGCCTGTGCGCGCATATGCACGCATGTGCACATACTTCCATATGTTTCTAGCTATAGTTGTTATGTACAGTCAAGGTTGATTCAAGGATTAAATTTATTGGGAGAACATTCAGGGATACCCTCTCCCAAAAATAATAGTCAAAGTGGAGACTTTGTTGCCCATTCAGTTCTGAATATGAAGCCACATCCCAGAATCCACATTCATCTGACATATATTATAATATATAAAAGTTAGACAAAAAGGACAAATAGAAGACTTCATAGAAAGCAAGAGGCATAACTTGGCAATAGGGGATAAGAAACAATGAGATAAATATAGTTATTAAGTAAAACATAGCAAGGCAATAATAGATTTCAGAATAATAGATCTTATGACAGGATGATGTATGAATTGTTGTAATGCTCAGTGGGTTCAGAGCTTTTCCAACTGACATCAAAGTACACTCAATTACAACCTCTTCTCTGCCTTCAACTTCATTTCCTTCCTCCCTTAACAGTTTAAAACTCATTCTTGCTTCAGGAGGATGGCCATAGGTGTTCTCTCCGCTCACCTTTCTTGATACTTTTCCTGTGGCTAAGGCCCATCACTCTTCCAGACTTACCAGTTTTCTTGCAATGTGGAGTCACATATTTATTTCTGTGTTGGTTAATGAGAGCCCACCTCATTATACTGTAGATTCCTTTCGAGCAGAAAATGCTACATCTTGTTCACTATTGTTAAGCTTGGCTCTAGTCAGGAACACAGCCAGAGTAGGCACCCAATATAAACTTTAATAGAAATTAAAACATCATCCCTAAAGCCTATTATAGATCCTGGGGACTGGGGAAATGGTCGGGAATAATAAGACCAAATTAAAAAACTGACATTTAAAAAATCTTCATGTTTTAAATATAAATAAGGCTGGAACTGGAGAGATGGTTCAACAGTTAAAAGCACTTGTAGCTCTTGCTGAGGACCCAGGTTCAGTTCCCAGCACTAACATGGTTAGTCACAGCATCTGTTACTCCAGTTCTGAAGGATTCAGTATTCTCTGTGACATCTGTACCACTAGGCATGCATATGGCATGCATACACATGCATATATGCAAGCTAAATAGTTATACACACAAAATAAAATAATTATATATAAATAGATTATTTAACATTTATATAGCCTTTTGCCATGTTGGACCAGCTAAAAACTACTATTACTACTAGTAATGATATTAAAATAACAAAACAACAATAATTTATCTAAACCTACATGAAGATTAGTGACTTGTGAGGCAGTGTCCTAAACTTTTTATTCATGTTAATCCATTCACTTTTCATGATATCCCATGTTGTGAAATTATTATGCTGTAAATTGAAGGTTTAACTAGTTAAAACTGTTCTCTGGAGAAATAAATCAATGAGATATTTTCCTACACAGAAAAGAAGTTTGTTTTTAAGAAACAGGATAATGGGATTGGTGAGTTAGCCAATCCATCACCTATAAGATGGTACAGGAGAATGGAGGTTCAGCAAAGAGCTGGTATTACAATTCAAGGCCAGAGACATAGTGCTGTGACAAGTGGCTCATTCTCATGGAAGCCGTTCTCCTCTCTTAGAGCTTTGAGATGATTGGATGAGACTCGCCTACACTACAGAAGGCAATCTGCTTTACATGAAGTCTACTGATTTAAACGTTAACCACACCTTAGAGTAGTCACAGTGACATGTAGATTGGTGTCTCAGCAAAACACAGTGCCCTGGCTTCCCTGAATTGACACAGAAAATTAGCCATTACAGCCTACTCCAATATTCAAACATCTAACGCATGTGCTACCTAGACACTTAAATTATAAAAACTAAGTGAACCATTTAATCGGAAACCCAGTGGCTGTATTATTTCACACATACAATGCTTTTTGCATCGCTTGTGACAGTAAGATTTTATATTCATGACAGGTATTTCTGGAGTATGTGTGTTGTGTGTGTGTGTGTGTGTGTGTGTGTGTGTGTGTGTGTGTGTAATGGAAAATATTGTGTTGTTTTGTTTCCATAATTTCCATGGATACAGATAGGATCTCATTTTATTTGAAATACTATTAAGTTGGCACAAAAGATAAACTACATGATTTATCATGTAAAGAAAACATTATTCATTATCAGTACCAAAATGAGCTTCAACTGCAAGGAAAGATGCAAACACTTCCAAGCAGTGAGTGTAGCACAGTAGTCCAAGAGAGAAGAGGGGCTGAGTCATTAGCATGGCTCCAAAGCTCAAACAGAATGGTTCTTAGTCTTGCAGGTAAAGCCAATCATAGATAGGCAGAACAGCTGCATGTTCTCCATCATGACATCTCTACCAACAACCTCACAAAGCAATTAATCCAAGTTTTAAGTCCACTCCTTGGAGATAGGCACTGTGCCTAGAACATCTGGGCTGAAATATGGGCTATGGTGTAGCTAATACATGAGGCCATGGATGTATTCTCACTAAAGCAAATTGTAGTTTATTACCTGTAAACCACAGCCCTACAGAGGCAAGTCCTGACAAGAAGGAGTTCAGACTTGTTCTTAAGTTTTACATCCATAGAGTAGGGCTGGAATTTGCAATGACGGAGGTCAACGCGTTATAGGATATTCGGAGATACGGCTTCCAAGTCACCTTTTCAGTGAATAACTTTATCTCAAAAGGGGAGCCTGACTTTGCACAAGATACCCTCCTGAGACCTTGGGTAAAATATTTATAAAGACTCTTTTTCTCAGGAATGAAACACAGGATAGGGTATTCTTGCTCATAGCTTTTATCTAGCATTCTAAGAGACACCCTGAAGCCTGGGAGGGGGCGGAGCTAAACTCCACCCCTTGACATAACTGCTTTTTGAGCTGATCCGCAGTAGCTTTGGCAAATTGGTGGATGTCAGAAAAATAACTGACTGTGCAGGTCAGTTCTTTCAGGGCACAGCATCCAACTGGATGGTGACCATATCCACTGCCAGAAATGCCATCAGTTAATCGACAATATTTAAGTTAAAAAGTCTAAATTGAGGAGTCACAATTTCATGTGCAACTAGATGCATGATAATTGATGATTCACAGTGCCACGGAGCATGTTTACATTTCAAACACGGAGAGCTTGATTTTTGCTGGCATGAACATGAAAAAGACAAAAAGGATATGCACAGCCACACAGGAGGAAACATGTCTCGGCGGTGAACATTTCACTGAAAATGACAAAAAGAGCTTCTGGGAAAAGCTGGAGGACAAGAGAATTGAATGAACAAGAAAGGGATTTATACACAGAGATGATGTTAAAGAGGGCAGAGCCAGGCCCTTGAAGACAGGAGACAGAGAATCAAATTTTATAATCCCTCCCTTGCCTGCTTACTCCTGTTCTCAACAGTAACAGAAAATGTGCTGTTAGGTCACCAATCACATCCACCAAACATGATGCCATACTTACACAATCCCGTAGGGGCTAAATTCCAGAAGAAATTCCAGCTAAGGTAAATAGGGTATTGTTGGAAGGGTATGGTACATACATTGATTGGTCTGTGAGAATCATAAAAGAAAAACATGAACCGAGGAGCTGGCTGGGTAAATAGGAGGAAAAACAAAATTTATCTGCCAGGAGACTGTGTGAACAAGGAGAAAGGGAGATGAAATCCTTTCCCAAATTCTAAACAGAATGTCAGGATAAATAGCCACTGGCCACCTGAACAGGAAAGAGACACCTGGGATAGAAATAGCAGCAGTCTACTGTTCTAGGAAGCACCCCAATGGGTCTGGAGCATGGTGATGTCATTTGGCATGCAGGTTGGCCTCATCTGAAGAGCAAAGACATGCATCAAGAGAAAAGCAGACTGTGCAACTGGCTGCAGCCAGGATCTGGAAGCTTGAGGGTCATTAATATGCTCAGCAGGCAGCAACTGTGCCCAGTGAGTTCACAGAAGCCCCCAGGTAAAAGAGCAGATGAAGACCAAATGAGAAAGAAAAAAAGGTGGGACCGGCACCAAAAGAAATGCTAAAGTAATAAAAATAAGAATGAAAATAGACAGTGGACTAGAAAAGAGGAAGTTTTCAGTTTAGATGAAAGGGGAAGAAAGAAACCTGTAAAAATAGAATAGGAAACTAGTGAGGAGAAGGGACTCCATACAGAATATTTAACTCACTTCACAAAAATTTGACAAGAGAATTTTTTGTTGTTGTTAAGGAGCACTGAAAATGTTAGGAAAGATAACATTTTATTTGTGTCTATATGTGCATGCCCATTAGTGGGTATGAGTGCGTTGGGTGTCTTCTTTGATTGTGCTCTAGCACACGGCTTTTGAGGGGGCACGGAGTGGGGCAGGGTCTCACAAAATTCAATGTTCATCAATTTGCCTAGGCCAACAATCCCCAGAGATCTTCCTTTTTCCAGTTCCCTGGTGCTGATGCACCAGATCTTCCTGTTTCCGGTTCCCTGGTGCTGATGCACCAGATCTTCCTGTTTCCGGCTCCCCAGTGCTGAAGTGCCAGATCCACCTATTACGTTCAGCTTCTTACAGGAGTGCTGCGAGGTTGCAGCCTGGGTCCTCAGACTTACGACGTGGCAGGCACTTTACCAACGGCTTATTCCCCCTCTACTCAGCAGCCCCTCCTCCAAAATAATTAGAAAACCTCAGCAAGTTTGAAGCTGATTCGCTGTATGCCACCTTGTCAGGCCGGTAACCTTTTTACACTGTTTCCATCCCAGAGCTGGAAAGAGGCACTCTTCTTAGTCTTGAGAAGAGGAAGCACACAATCCAATATTTGAATGGCTCCTGACCGTTGGTCAAACAACTAAGCATCTTAAGTTGAGGATAATGTTGGAGCTTCATTGAAAACGTTTCTCTGGGGTTGGTTAAGAGCCCTGTCTGTTCTTCTAAAGGAATGGGTTCAATTCCAAGTACCCACCTGGCAGCTCATAACTATCTGTAATTCCAGTTCCAAGGGATCTGACACCCTCCCACCAATGCACATAAAATAATACTAAATACATTATTTTTAAAAGAAAGGAAGAAAAAGAAAAAGAAAGGAAGGAAGAAGGAAGGAAGAAAAGATCACAGGTGCCACGCACCTGTAATCCCAGCTGTCAGGAGGCAGAGGCAGGAAGATCTCTGTGAGTTCGAGACTAGCCTGGTCTACAGAGCAAATCCAGGCCAACCAAGGTGACACAAAGAAACCCTGTATCGGAAAATAAACAAAATCCAGCAAATGAAAAAGAAAAAGAAAAGACTTCATCGGGAGAAGTGGCACACCATTAAAAAGAAAATTCCGCTGAATGATGTGGTACACTCCTCCAACCTGAGCACTCTCGGGTACAGGATGAAAGACCTCTGTGAGTTTGAGGTCAGTCAGATCTACATAGTACGTTCCAGGCCAATGAGAGCTACATGTAGTGACAATAGTTAAGATCCTGTCTTTAAAATAAAATGGTTCCAGAAAAAAAAGTAGTGACATTGGTGTCATTGATTGCTATGACTTTACTTACATTCTCTGTTTAGTTGTTGTTGTTTGGGTGTTTGTTTGTTTGTTTCTCGCTCCTGCTTCTTGTTGGCAATGAGAATATCCCTGGCACTTTCCTGCCCCTCAACCTTAGTATCTTGAAAAGGTATACTGCCAGTTCTTGTAGGATGTGTTTAACCACTTCTGAGCCAAAGGACACGTATCTGGCTTTATAATTCTTAGGAGAATTGCCTTGGGAAATCATACAACTCTTTCTTCTTTTCATAACTTCCCTATATACTAATATATTCTCTGCCTTCCTAGGTCCTAAAAATGACTGGCTTGGAAAACTGTCATACATAAGTTAAAAACAGATTGGATATAGAAGGGTTTTCCCTCTACCTGATCTGTTCCAATGTTTTCAAAGTTATGCTTTGCATTTGTGGAAAGGCATAGGGCCACATTTCTCTCATCTCAATTTCCCCTAAATGTAATCTCACATGACTAAAGAATTTGCCATAGCTTATGGAGAGGGGTAACACGTTAGTGTTTAGCTGTAGTGATGGTACAATGAGAGTGGGGTGTGTGTGTGTGTGTGTGTGTGTGTGTGTGTGTGTGTGTGTGTGTGTGTGTGTCCTTCCATCTTTTCACCTCTTTGGGGCTGCAGCAGAGAGTGAAACCCCTACAGTTTACAATCGCTTTGTCAGCCCCGTAAGCAACCATCTGTTTCGGCTGCAGAGTGCGATCTGTCAGTTTTGTTTTAGGCAGTGATCCAGTAGCAGGGCTTGCTCATTGTTGTCTTCTTAGAGAACCGCAAAGCAATTAACCATTCCAGGACTGGCCACAAAAGAGATGGCCACTCTCAGTGTTGGGCCAGATTTTGGCTTTCCCCAATGCTGGAAGTACTACAAAAACCTGAATAGCTATTCATCCTGTTGCATTGTTCCCTAAAGAGGCAACATGCTCTTTGTTATAAAGGCAACCTGGATTTTCCAACATACCATTTCATTTTGATGTCTGTGCGCCAAAGATGAAACAAAGTCTGGGTACCTCAGACAAACAATCAAAACATGACAGTAACTAACACCCAGAGAGACCTCATTCACCAACATGAACAGTGAAGTGTCTGTCACAGGCAATGGAGATCTGAGTAGGAGGGTTGGAAGAAAAAAAGGAAGAAAAAGAATAGTGTTTGATGTGATAGTGGCTGCAATGTTTTCCTAATTGAGAGGCTCGTCATGGGGCGCGGTTGAAATAAATCACAAACCTGTGGAAAGAGGTGAAGCCAACAGGTGCTCTGCTCCACTTTCCTTAGCAGACGGGCCCTCTGCTGTCTTTCTTTCATTCTCTTCGGTTGGGAGCATGATATTTCTGGGTCCATCCCTAACCACGCAAAGTGATTAGCAAGTGAATTTTGTATTAGCAGATGTTGGCCAACACCTCTAAAATGAATGTATAAAATTGGTGTTAAGAACTTTTAGAAATAGCCATTCTAGAAATACAAAACTTAGGGGAAATGAATAATTTATTGTTTTGTCTTTCACATTCCGATCTCTGAAGACTTTGTAATATCCATTTATTAACTTAATACATTTGGTCAAGCATAAATGCTATCTTTGTTTCCAACTGACTCTCTTTTATAAGCAAATTAAAAAGTAGGACGAAACAGGTTGGCTGTCAGATGAGTCCAGATGATGCTTCCATTGATGAAGAGCACATACTCTGCATCTGCACCTATCTGAGCCAGGCTCCCAATAGCCAAGGCTGAGTAAAGGGCTTTTCCATTTCTCAGACTATCTCTTACAAGGCATCTCACCATTTTTCCTGACAACTTAACAAAACTCCTCAATTTTTCTAATTAGAATGTATTATGCTTGAAATAATAATTTACAAAGATATTTTACTCTGCAATTAAAACAACTCCTCCTCATTAATGAGAGTAAGTCATCCATGTCTGGTTCTCAGTGTTCTTGTTTTTTTTTTTTTTTTTTTTTTTTTGTTTTTTGGGTTTTTTTTTTTTTGTTTTGCTTTGTTTTGTTTTTTAGTAGACTTTGAGTCATTCTTTCTTTTCTTAACACTATTTAAAGGTTTTGCTTCTCTATATGAAGGTTTAGTTGTCCTTTTATATTAAAGATTTGTCTTCTCTGTTGTCTTGTTTCCTTTTTAAAAACCATATATATAAATGTGGTTGGGGTCTAACCAATACCATGTGTAATGGGATACACATACTTCCTGTTTTTCAGGAATGAGACTCTCAGTTAGAAAAGTTATTGTGTTTCAAGTTGAAGCCATCATTTACTTTAACTCACTTATTTTACCTACAATTCTTCATGTGGCTTGAAAATTTCTGAAATACTATGCTGATGAATTTAAATTGTTATATACATGTGTTTATTGTCATATACATGTTTTCTGTGTGTTGATAAATTTTCGTTTTTAATTAATCTTTTTATTCTATGAAGAAAATCTTAGATCTGCTCCTAAAGGTCTTAGGACCTCTCTAGGTCTATGAAGAAGATGACAGCCACAATTACATGGTTACTGGCTCCCTTGGGTACCTTTTATTCTACTGTCTACAAGAAAAGAGGATAAAAATCTCTACAACTGAGTTTTTGAAAGCACACTGAAAACCCAGCTAAGGAGCAGTGTCTGGATAAACTACAGAGGAGTGCTGTTTAAAATTCTGCATCTCTGACCAGCTCACTGAAATGCCATGCCCTAAAAAGCAGGTTCTATGTTTTGGTGGAGTTTGCAATTCTCTCTTCTACTTCTCCAGCCAAATTCTGTGTCATCAAAAACCTCAAATGAAATAGAAAACTAGAAAATGTACAAAATACTTGCCTATCTTCTTTCTTATCCTTCTCTGTCTCTGTCTTGGGCTCTCTCTCTCTCTCTCTCTCTCTCTCTCTCTCTCTCTCTCTCTCTCTGTCTCTCTCTCTCTCTCTCTCTCTCTCTCTGTCTCTCTCTCTCTCTGTCTCTCTCTCTCTGTCTTTCTCTCTCTTTGTCTCACTCTCTTCTTTTTTTTCTCCCTCTCTCCCTTCTTCTCATCCTCTCTCTCCTTTTGTTTCTAGGGTCCCCAGAATTTCCATTCAGACCTGTTATCTAAAAATTTCCAAAGCCTTAACATGTTGGCATGTTCTTTCTTTTCTGGTGTGTCAAGATGTGCTGGCTGAGGTGATCACCTATTCGTTCAACAATCAATAGAACCTCAGAGACTAATGCATTCTATTGATTAAAATAGGTACTGCAGAAAAGAAATGTGTTCGTGAATAGCCACAGTGTAATTGTCACAGTGACTCTTTCCTTTCCATCTTAACATCACACACAGCCAATCAATGGAATGAATGGAGCAACACATAAAAATCTTCATTTTCTCATTTCTTGTAACAGACTATATGTTCAAGATTAGATAGTTTGCCATATCTCCACATTTTTAAATGGGGAAAATAGATTATAAGTGTTACTTTTGCATGTTAAAACTCCAAACCTCTTTAAGTATAAGCTGGAGTTAACATACAAATCTTCCCTTCCTTAGGCAAGGCTATGAGATGAGTAGAAAGCACTGCCTTTGCTAATGAGTGTTCAAGTAGTTGTAAAGCTTCAGGGTTTCTGGAATCATTTTGTTTTGTTGTGTTGTGTTGTGTTTGTTTTTGTCTTTGTTTTTTTGAGACATGGTTTCACTGTGTAGTCCTGGATGTCCTGGACTCCCTTTGTAGACCAGGCTGGCCTCAAACTCACAGCAATTCACCTGCCTCCACCACCGGGTTAAAGTTGTGCACCACCACGCCCAGCCAAGTTTCTAGAATCTTGAAAGGGAGTCTTATCTGATTTCCCTGCCATCACTTCAGATCATGGAAAGTTGCACAACTTGAATTAATATTCCTATGGGTGTTAAATCAAATTTTCAAAAAGAAAGAAGACAAATTAAAAGTAGATTTAAAAAGCATTGCTTCTGAGTATATATTTTCTAAAAGTTACATCACTTGTCCTATCAACAAAGAAAATGGAAATTATCTCTAGACTTCCCCACTTCAAATAATATATTGGATATTTATTTTATAGTGTAAAACAGATTTTTAGAGACTTTAAAATCTTGGGTAAAGAAATAGTCTGAAGAGTTCAAGAAACTCTGGCCAACAGCTTGATTTTAAAATAAAGCTTATTGTTTATAGTTGTTTTCCAGGTGCCAAAGTCTTTCCCCATGTACAGATCAAATACTGTTTTTTAACAACCTTTGGGTTTCCAATCAGGCAATACGCAAAAAGAAAAGGTATTCTGGTGGGGGAACGCCATATGAATATAGAAGGCAGCAGATGTTTCTCCGAGCATTCCTAAAAAGAGACTAACCCAATAGAACAGTGTTCAACAATTTTATTTTTACTTGTGTCTACCATAAGTATTTTTATTAAGATTTTCATTTGAGAAACAATTTTAAAGTTAAAAAAATGAAAAGTAATTCACTGACTTAAGACAATGGAGACCAGCGAATTTCTACATTTATCTAGGGAATGTCATTTCCAAGTAAATAAAGTTAGGTCACTCTGCTTCAGATGCCAAATATTTTCTTTCCAGGAAATTGCCTTCTTTTCTGTGTCCATGCTCTAACTCAGCAGTTCTCAACCTGTGGATTGTGACCCTTTTGTATGGGGTGGTATATGAGCTATCCTTTAGAGAAGATATTTACATTAAAATCATAACAATAGCAGAAGTACAGTTAAGACATAGTAACAAAAGAATTTTATGGTGGTGGGGTCACCACAACATTAGAAACATTAAAGGGTCACAGCATTAGGAACAATGAGAACCTCTGCTCTAATTTATTACACAATGCCTCAAAGTGGCTGGATTGGTGTTATGTTTAGCAACACTGAGGGGGCAAAAAGTCACACTGGACTTTCTCTTCATTTGTGTTTAAACTTGCAAACCTTACTGTGGTCACAACTCCAAAACACCTGGATCTTGGAAGAAGAACAAACATCAAAGGGAAGATACCAGACACAGAATCCCAAATAAGAGGAAAGCAGTGACAGCAGATAGTTACAGAGGTATACTATGAGTGTGTCATCCTACTTGTGAGTTTATGGGGTCAAATGATCACACTTAAGTAGCATAGAGGTGACTAACCACAGGATAAACACAACAGTGATGTGTCTAATGTAGAAGAAGAGAGATAGGGGGAAAGTTTTTCATCTGACTTCACAACTTAGGAGCGGGCACACTGTGGAACATTTATATAGAGCCTCTTTGCTTTCTGGGTCTCCCTCTCTGTCTCTTCTCAAATGCCCCATGGTAAGCCTCCTGATGAGTAGTTACTTATATCTCCTGTAACCAGACTCCAGACTGCCTTCCCATGTAAACAAGCAGAGGAAGAGGAGCCATGGGGACAGTGAAACCGTAGTTTGTAAATTCATTCCTCAGAGCAAGCCTGAGTAAAAACAAAGCTGAGTGGCTATATTTAAAAAGCAAACACACTAAAATCAAAAGAGGAGAATTTCTCAAAGATCTTTAGGAGTCATTCAGGTTCAAGAATTCAGCTAAAATTTAAGTATTTTAATTGAAGAAAATAATGTCTAAATGTCAGATCAAAATAACAGATGATCTGTGACTGGAACAGCCCTCTGTAGCACACTATGATGAAGTCATAGACGGTATTGTTCATGTCTTTGAAATCAAAAGCTGGTAGTTTGAAAGAAGTCCATGATCATAGACTCACTTGGCTGTTCAAGAGCTCAGTAAAGATGGAGTTTAATTTAAGGCAGAAACCAGTCAAACCAGACACAAGTTAGAACCCAATTTTGTAGACATAGTAATTATGGCTATAAAAATAAGTTGTGGTTGGGTCCAACTTAGAAGAAAAAACCAGTGTAAATGTGTTAACAACTAGACACTACACGTAAAACTATCAACATTTGTGCTATATTTCATTAACCATGATACAGAAAGTAAAGTGATAAAAAGACAGTTTCTCTGATTTTGTTTTTAAAATAATGTATACATTATCAAACTTAAAGTGTTTTTTATTCTAGGTCATTGAATAAAATTTTCTCAGAAAGGTCAGAGGTTTATATTGGTTTTAAGTGATAGAATACAAACCAAATTGGACATCATAATTATTAGTAGGAAATCAGTACAAGAACATGTAATAAAAATATGATTTCTTTAAAATATACATCTTTCTCTTTTTGATCCTCAGTTTTCCAATTGTCTCTGATAATACTAACTTGAATGTTTATAAAAAACATTTAAATAGAAAATACTTCACTACTATCAATTATATTATAGATTACTACATATTATAGATTACTTACACATTTGCTTTATGATATAAATATTAAGACTTTGGGGGGGTCTCCTATATTCTATTGAAAACAGTCAATAAGTGCCATTGAGCATTTTTTTTAAATATTCAGTTACTCTATCTCATTCATTGTTTCTTTGCTACAGATATGGTATCTCATAACCAAAGAAGCTCATACATTCATAATTAGAAATATTTAATCAACAACTCCTAATAGGCAGTAAGGAGTTTGTGATATCCACTTACTTCAGTAAAATAATCTCTCATTTTGCATCATAGTTTAAAATGACCCCAAAGATTTATACATTGGAGTCTTTTTCCTTATTTGGTAGAGCTAATAAGAGATGGAAAGACCATGAGGACATTAGTTTCATCAGTGGATAAACCACGTGATGGATTCATAGCTGATTTCTGTATTAACAGGTAAGAGCAAGTGGAAAGGAGAGAGGGCATTGTGGGTGTGGCTATGAAGACTGTACCTTCCTCCAGCTAACTTGAGTGACACCTGTACCTTTCTAACTATATAGCTGGCTAACTATCTCTATACTTATTTCTTTCTCCTTTGTTGCCAAGAGTTAAGCCTCTTTGCCACATTCTGCCTCATCAGGGCCCACATTAGACACAATGGTGCCTGGTGATCCTGGACTGAAACCATGAGCCAAAATATTAACAAGCCTTAACAAGGCTTAACTATGTTGAGGCGTGAGGGAAGGGAGGGAATTAGCTTGGTCCAACCATGAAGTGTTCATACGCCTCTCCATCCCAGTGTCTTGGAGTTTCACACACACACCCTCAAACATGGTTTTCTGGAAGCTATGCCTTTTTGAATTGTTACATAAAAGAAAAAGAACTGGACCACTATGATGAACAAATATGTGATGGGGAGATGGTAAAGGTAGAAAATGAAGAAATGTATGTGCTGTGGAGAGAGGCAGAGCTGCATACTTGATGGTGGTGACAGGTATGAGAGGTGGCTGAGGTTGACAGTGAAACATGTCATTGCCTAGCTTATGCAGATGCAAACTCAATCCCAGAACACACCACCTGGCTTCTGGATCTCCTTGGCTCTGCACGATGATGAAGGTACAGATGAGAAACAGTTCTTTTTCTGGATTGGACCTCCTCAAAGGACTGTCATGGTCTATGATGCCTCCAAGGCCATGTTGATATCTGTGGTCCATGTTGATACCACAGGTTGTGATGAAACATGAGATCCATGTAGGCTTGTGCAGTCTGTGGTACTAACTGAAGCCTTGGTGATGTCCTCTGGCTTTGCTGCCTCTGGGGGCCATACTGATATAAGTGGGCTGTGTAGCCACCTGAAGTCATGTTGAGGCTTGTCGTTCTTCCTGCTGCTGAGGTCCATGAATTGGTTGGTGGTTCTGATATGGGCAGGTGGATATCTGTGGCCAGTGCTACCACCCAAAGCCATAGGAATGTCTGTGGTAGGTGCCTTTACCTTCCCACATTGCAGGTCAGGGGCCATATCAATATGAATGTCCTAGACAGCTACCTAATGCTATGTTGATGTCTGTAGCTCATGTGTGTTACCAACTAAGCTCATGCAGATTCTGTGGTTTAAGGTGTAGGCCTAAAGCCATGCTGATATCTGTGAGCCCTGTTGCTGCTGAGGGTCAGACTAATATGAATGGCCAGAGCAGCCACCTGGAGCCACGTTGATGTTCACAATCTGAGTCTGTAGTCTTCATGTGGTCAGAGGCTGTGTGGATATCTGTATCCATGTTACCACTGAGGGCTATGCTCTGTGCCATAGCCAGAAGCCATGTTGCTTTTCTTGAGCTGTGCTGCCACTGGGAGCCATGTTAATATCTGAGTCCGTTCTGCCACTGAGGGTCATGTCTGGGTCCATGATCCTACTGCATCCAGGAGCTGTACTTTTAGTCTGTGCTTTGGCCAGAAAGCATGTGGGAGGCCATGATCCACACTCCCAGTGACTGTAAATGGCAAAAAAAAAAAAGGACTGGTTTTGAAGTAATATCAATGACTACAGATGCATAGTTGAGAAAAGGACATGGAGGGCTATTTTATCAATACCTCCCCTTCAATCACTCCCCAAAAAGTAACAGCCTAAACAGGAAGCCATCAAACAGAACTCTTTAACAATGCTTTCCACAGCTTTCCACAACTGATAACACAATTTAAGGGGAAGGACTCATCTCTATTTCAGGGGCAGGCCACTGAGAGTGTGACCATGCTCCAGTGAGTATATAAATAACACACATTGGACTTGTTTTTTCTATTTTTCATTATTACTTTTACTTTTGGTGAGAGGAGGTCACAAAAAGAGGAGATCAACATGAAAGGACTAGGAAATGAATATTATTGGGGTACATGATGTGAAATTCCCAAAGAACCAATAAAATTACTATGTTGAAAAATAAAATGAAATAAATTTTTAATTATTTCATAGTAACCATATGTAAGTGTCCAATAGACATTTATTGATAATAGCTACTATTTCATACAATAAAGGGAACATTTATATCAGAAAGAAAAAAAGAAAGGAAGAAAGAAGAAAGGAAGTAAGGGAGGTAGGAAGAAAGGAAGAAAGGAAAAACAGTCATGATGGCACATACCCTTCATCCTAGCACTCAAGAGGCAGAGGCAGGGGAATTTCTGTGAGTTTAGGGTTAGCCTGGTCTAGAGCTCCACTGTAGCCAGGGCTATATCATAAGACATTGTCTCCAAAAATATATAAATATTTATAATAAAAATAAAAGTAAAACCAGAATCTGAATCAGTATCCATAAACATTTTGGTATATATGACCTCTAGCCAGGGGAAAAAAATGTTGCTAGAAACAAAGACATAGCTGGTTTCTGCACAGGACAGAGGTGGTTCTCAAGAGAAGCAAAACTGATGTCTTAGAAATTGGCTTTCTTCTGTTCTCATCAATAAGAAGGAAAATTCTTATGAGGTTTTAGAAGGAAGCTAGCACATTGTGAATTAGATTCGAGGCCATTTGGTGCTATGTTAAAGCAAATATCTCATATATATTTTGCACATACTTTCAAACTTTGCAGGAGGCTGGACTTCAGGATGACACACTGACTGATTCTGCAGTGGAAATCTCAATGCAATGCAGCATTCAAGCTGTGAGCTGGTTATTAGGGCCTGATTTTGTCCAGATAACACAGTACAAATCAGGAATAATAAGCAGATTCTCAGATTTGAAAAGTTTACAAGTTGGCCAAAAAGGAAGCCCCTCTTGATGTAGGGAATAAGAAAGTTGATACAGTACACAGCATCTGGACAAGAAAAAAGATGTCTTGAACCATTTTGGAAATTGGTCAGACCCTACCATTACAAATTTAAGTGGGTAGAGGTATAAAACAGCTTAAAGAAGAGAGCTCTGGGGCATTCTGCTACCATAAGGCCATTTAGAGAACTGTTTCTCTGTCTTCAAGGAACTTAGAAGACATTTCCCCATTGTCTAAGTCGGCCTCCTACATCTTCCTCAAACAGGCAGCAATTCTTGGTGTTATCTACATAGTACTGGTGGTGTGGGCATGTAAACTATAAGAGCCTTAATGTCTTGGAGGCTTCTACTCAGATTTCAAAGACACATCTAGGATGGTGAGCAACGTGTGGTAGACAGTCTTTGAGAGGGTCATACGCAAGGCTGTGGGAACAGAACTGAAACTGTAACGTAAATGACAAAATCCTGGAACTGCAGGAATATGAAATGACTTCAAGAAAAGGTACTGGCAGTAAACAGAGCCAACACAGGGGAGTGGCCATATGGGGTGCAGACAGCAAGGCTGTAGAAATAGACTTCTTAAACCTTTTTGGGCCCATGTTCTACCACCACATGCTCTTAAATTTTAACTATAATATTTAATAGTTGCCCTGATGACTTTCAATCCTGCTTTAGTCAAGTCCTTTTTTTTTTTTTTAATGTACTGATTGTTTTCTTTGAAATGGAAATGTCACCTATGCCATTGTATCTTGAGAGTATGCAACTCACCTTTTGATTTTATACTTTACAGCTAGATGTTTGCCTTGAGTTCGTCTCAAGGGTAATTTCAGACTTGGGTTTTTGATAAGTTCTAGAGGTGTTAAGACTCTGGAAAGACTCTTAGGGATAGACTAAATAGATTATGTGGCATGAGATGGACATGAATCTTTAGGGTCCAGGAAAGAATGTTGTGGCGTGGACATGAAGCATCCCCTAAACAGGCTCATATACTGAAGACCTGGATCCCAGATGGTGCCATTACTATGACTGGATCACTAAGGCACTGACGTCATGAGTAGACTGACCCATCGCTGAGTTCATTGGTGAATAGCTGGATGGGCAATTAGGAGGTAGAGGTTAGTGGGAGGGAGTAGATCACTGAGAACATGTCTCTGAAGACTGTCTTTTTTTTTTCTAGATTCAAGATCTATTCTTTTATAATTTATTCATATTACATCCTGATTGTTGTTCCCTCACTTGTACTTCTCGCCTGCTCCCTCCCCACATCCCTCTTTCGCTCTATTCCTCTCCCCTAGACCTCCTCCCCCACCATATGGCCATATCCTATCAGGTCTCATCCAATAGCCTGCTTCCCCTTCCTCTGTGTGCCCACTTGGCCTCCCCACCAAGGGGAAGTGGGGAAGCACCAGAGTTCATGTCCAGAGGCAGTCTCCGCTCTCAACGTAACTGTGGAGAATGAGCTGTCCATTGCCTATACTTGAACCGGGGGTCTAGGTTTACTGTATGCATTGTCTTTGGTTGGTACCAAAGCAGTTTGTGCAGGGCCCCCTGGGTCCTTATTCACCCAGATGCTTCCTCTATTTGCTTCTTGTCTGCCATAAGATGAGCCACTCTACTACATGTTCCCTAGCATGATGATTCTCCTTATCAAACGTGGCATGAGAAACAATATAGCCAAGAGACCATGGCCTGAGAGCTCTGAAACCATGACTCAGTGGTTTCCCATTGTTCAATATTTTGCCACATTAACAAAAACTTGTATTTTAAAGCTATTTCCATTCTTTTAAAAAACTATTTGAGTATATAAATATTGTATATTAATATTTCCTTTTTGTTTTGTGGGTTTTTTTTTTTTTTTGCTTTAATAAAACATTACTGTCTATTTTTATACTATCATCTGTGTTCTGCCCTGAGAGCCACACCTGGTATTAAGGTCATGGATGAACACAAACCATGCTTTTATTCCTGGGTACCAGGTGGGTGTTGAGACTCCGGCAAATCTGGAGTGACTTATGGAAGTTCACGGTAGGACATCTCAGGGGTCTAATGAAAATACAAATTTTACTTTGCTTTTACAACATTATAGAGAGTTTTGGATGACTGATCAGGCAGCAAACTGTCCCTGTCATTTTCGCATTTTGGAAGCTGCTAACCTGCACTTATTGTCTCTCAGGTAATTAATTTTATTTCTTCTCAAGTCTCTGATGGGGTTGAAGACCAGATAGTTTAGTTTTACAATTAAGCTTAGTTGTTTAGGGGTTAAGATGTTTTTAGGTCTGGCTAGATGTTTTACATTGATAGAGGTGAGATATCATAGATAATTGATTTATATTCAGTATTTTTGACACACTAAGAAAGGAAAAATGTTTTCTTCAGAATTGCCAAATACAAATAACCAAAACACTATGAATGTAACATTTATATAATTCCTGATAGCTTCATGGTTCTTCTTGTTGTATGTAGTTTATTGTATATATGTGGAATAATTAATGTACATGTAAAAAAGAAAAATAAAAAATAATATAAAAAAGTCAGCAAATCTGATATGAAAACTGGTAATTATATATATATACATATATATATAGTAAAAGCAAAGTAAATTCTGTATTAATATTCTCAGTACAGCACACATTCCTATAATAGTAAATTAATTAGAAAAATACTTATAAGTAACTGTATACTATTTGATAATTGAATTACAAAATTAATCTCATGGGATATAGAATAAAAAACAGCAATTATATATAATAAGGTATAATTTCACAATGGCCTAAATCTAAACCTAAAGGATAATTTTATAATAATAACAACTAAAAAAATATGATCTAATTATAGTGTTAATTAGTAAATAGAATATTCACTGGATGCATTGTCTAAATTTCTTGAAAATATTTTTCTATTTTTAGTGATCTTTCTGACGGGCATTTGTGTCTACATTTTTGCATGTTGATGTCACTTAAGCCTCCTGCTTTATTTTTCTTGTTTTGTTTTTCCATGTTAAGAACAAAATATCATTGAAAGCAACTTTGTGACATGAGCATATAGCCAACAATTACACAATTGCCAATGCTGTGTCCCAAGAAAATGTGTCACAATAAAGAAGAAGCTAACCGAGATCACTTCTCCACCAGTATACAACTGATCCTCTGAAGTTTCTGAACCTCAATTTCCCAATCTTCAAAAGGACTCATTTTTTTGTTGTTGTTTTAAACTTTGTTTCCATTTCTGCTTGCTGGAATATTAGATAACAGTGCTATGCCAATAACAAGACTGTGAATAACCTCAATCAAAACACCATAAACATGACCACTCCTGTGAAGATCACATAACATAAGCAGGATAACAGGAGATGTTTGCATAAAATAGAACTCTGCAAAAAAACAAAAGAAGAAAACGTAACAAGATGTGGGCTGACTAAGCTGTTTGGGATGCGCAATGCAGCCTGGCTCTGAGAGAAGAGAACCAGGACCGTCATCCTCACTGAAGGTGTTCATTTCTGAAGAGGCAAGACCCTGACGGTTTCTTTCCATCACGTCGGTCTCTACAACAGAACTCGTTATACAGTAGGTGCTGTGTCAATGTGGTTTTTAATCCACTGACAGAGGCTGTTTAAATGAATAGTCTGGCTAATTTGCACACAAATATTAAGCAAACAATGCGTTTAAGTAAAAAGCCCCCAAACCCAATGGATAACATCTGTGCCCTTAACACTGGGAACAAACATGCTGTACTTGTACAATGGAAGAAGCCATTATGCCAAAATTAGCCTGTAGGTCAACAATCATATGCATAATAAGATGTAGACAGAAGCACAAGCTGAGGAAGACAGCAATAGTGTTGTATGTCTATATTACTGTTTCAGAAGTTGACTCTAAGTACCATTTTATAAACCCATTAAAAACTGTCAAGTCTCCCGTGACATATTATATTCTCATAAAATGACACAAATGCTAAATTAAGTTTGAATGTGAATTAGCAAAGAATAGGAAAATCAATTTAAGTGCTCCCAATGCAATCTCAACCCTTGCACTCTTGCTTCGCATCTGTGTATTTCATTAGTATATTTTGTTACATGATCATGTAATATTTATGCAGTAACATAATATGCTGCGTCCATCTAAGATTAGAGAAAGAGTGCAGTTCCTTTCCATTATTGTGTGCCCTTTATCTGCTGAACGCTGTGTAACACTACCCGGGCTTTGGCGATTATGTAATGACGGTTCCTATTGTAACACACCCCGCAGAGCTGGAGGACGGCTGTGGGAAACTTAACTCTGTAAATCCTGAGTTGTGGAAGAAATTAAAGCCTGGCTCTTAACATTACATTCACCTCCTTTTTCTCCCAAAAAAATAGTTTGCTTCCCTCTCCCCACTAAAAACCCCTAAATACTACAATAGAGGAAATGCAACAAGAGTTATGGGGAAAGCTCCACTGAAGACAAAATTACAACTGCCATCTGGTGTGCAGCAGATGTGTGTTCCACAAACTCTTTTTCCCCCTTTCTTTCTTTCTGTTTTTTTTTTTTTTTTCCTTTTGCATTCTCCTATCCAAGTCCCGTCCAGACCCAAACACGTTGCCGAGCTTAGGAGATTTGACAACTTTACAGCCCCAGGCTGAATGGCTACAGGCTCATGTTTTTTTTTTTTCCTAGACTCCACTAAAGCTCCAGTGAATAAACTAACAGATTCAAGAATGATACTCAAAGGCTGTTCCCCTCCCCCCACCCCCATGCCTAAGAAATCTGCAAGGAATGCCACAGAGTTTCTCATAAAAAATAAAAAACAAAAACCACAGTCCAAAAAAAAAAAATGAGAGGAGAGGATTCCTAAAGATTCCATGCCTTCAGAGGGAGAGATAAGACAAGGAGCAAGACTTGGGAGACAGGAGTCACCTGGGGGTGAGGACACAAGTGTCCTTCGCCCATGTTGATGTGCCATTCATATTTCCATAGGTATAGCTCTCCTAAAACCATAAAGCCACCTGCCTTCTGTCTCATTCCCCACCAACACCCCTCACTTGGTGAAACTTCCAGGGCTACTAATAGCTCTTAGGAAACACAGGGGCATATGAAAAGTCGTAGACATGACCTTGTTGATTTTGTAGGGCAGAATTATTTTCAATATCTCCAGGTAAGAATCGGATCAGTCAATTTGTAAGTGTCTACAGAACTGCTGTTTTCTTTCTAAGGTTTGGCTTGCTTCCAGAGCTCAAGTGCCGCTCAAAAATAACCTTCAGATACTGTCATTTTACCGGTTTCATGGATCGTGTGAGTCTATTTTTAATGTATTGTAATTATATTCCATCCTACTGCTCCTTCATGCTATAACAATGAAATTCCTCTTTACCCTGTAAATGCAAGCCTTGTCTCTCTGGCAAACTTGCAGTCAAAAACTATGGGGATAGTTGCTATGCTCTGAGGAAAAAAAAAAGGTGGATGATTCCTGGATCTCCTGGTTTATATCTATGCTCTGTGTTTTTCAGTCCTCTTAGTATAATGACATCAGGGCAAAAAAAAATCTTGATAGTTTTTAATTTTTATTTCTTGGAACTTACTGCCATGAGTGTCTCAGCTACGCTGAAGTTGTAGATTGTAGTGGAGCCTTCCAGATATTCTTGTATCTGGTGACATGTTTGTGACCTTCCCTGATGTACTCACTGTCTTACTACTGCTTGTGATAGAGTGGATGTAAGATGCAGGGTCTGAATTTAATGGTCCTCACTTTGTCTTTGAAGCTATGCTCGTTGGCATAGTTACCATCTAAGTTTAGGTCCTCCCCTTTTTCTTGACCTACCATGATGATCCCAGACAGCACACCTGAGGCAAGGGATAACTTTAGAGTTAATTTGTGGTCACTTGCAATTTAATCATATAAATAATGTTAATAAAGGACTATATATCTATGTGTGTGTGCATGTTATATGTGTGTGTGTGTGTGTGTGTGTGTAATTACCCTAGAAAAAATCTTTACCATAATTACGTGTATATATATATATATATATATATGTTTATATGTGTATATTTTTATTGAGTGAGATATATATATATATATAAACACTAAAAAAAAAAAACCTTACTAATGTAATTGGAAATCACTAGAATCAGACCTACTATCAGCCTCCCAAATAGGAGAGCTTTGAGGCCTAAGTCCTCATGTCAGCCCTGGTTTCACAACATTTTTATTAGACTAATCTAGCGGTCCTGCTCTGAGAAACGTGAAACCAGTTTCTGGGGAGGATGGGCAGGAAAGGGGAATGAAAACTGACACCAGCATAATTTTCTGTCCCTGTGTGAAATAACACTGAGAGCACAGCAAATATAACTGCTTGTTCCAGAAAGTACTTGTTCCTTGAGGCTAAGAGTGCAAGCCAACTAAAAACCTTATATACCATGAATAATAGCTCTTTCAACAGCAATGCTCTAAGGACCTGGGCACCTTAGAGTCCATGAACACGTAGCTACAATAAAATAAACTCTGCCCAATACCCTCTCTTGTAGGATTTGACATTAAACTCTTAGTCTAGACTCTAAAACCCAAAAATCCTACATGTTGTTCTACTTTGACTTCTGCCTTGGGAAGGAGGATGAAATTTCCTCAGAGTAACACTCTCATTTAATAAACTTTGTTCTTGCTTAGTGATTATTTTTGCTGGATGTCTAAGTAGTCAACAACTCACATCCTAAAGCTCCGCTGCCACATTGCACTGACCTGTACGTGGTAAGGAGGTGGTAGTCCCCTGTGGTTGCTTGGACTTAAGCTGGGGTTGGGGAGGAGTTTTCTCACAAGAGTGAAGTCTCAACTAAATTAGACCTCCGTTCAACTTTTTCCTAGTAAGTTATAAATGTAAGTCCCTTTTATTAGTTGAAGACTAAAGGAAAATTGAAACTGACCCCTTTCCTGTTTTTTGCTGTTGTTACTTTTTCCTAGTATCACTTTGGAACTTCTCTTTGTCTGTCCTTGATGAAACTGAAAAAAAAAAAAAAAGTCCATAGGAAGTGAAAGTGCATAGTCCAAATAAGTCCAGTCCCAAAACTAAGTGATTATGTAAGATTTAAGTGATTATGTAAGACTGACATCCTTTGGACCCAATTTGTATTGGGTTAGTTTTAAAATGTCTTATGTCTGTGTTCTATTAGATATAATGTATGATCATAAATTATACTTTAATAAAGCTAATCTAAAATATACATTTAAACACTTTCCTCAGACTTGTCTTGGTAGCCTTAAAACATGCTTCATTTTTGTCTGCCTTGAGCTAGATGGATAATTAAGCCCCCAATGGTTGATAATGTGTTTGAGAAATTTGTAGAAGCAAAGAATGGAACAACCCCCTCTGACTGGTATCATCTGTGTATATGATCTCTGATAAACTCGTGAGCATCTCTTCCTAAAATCATTCTACTTAGTATTATCTGACTTTTCAAGGGCCGTTTGGGAAAACTCGACATTGGTAAGGATGCTTTGAAAGAAGCATGGAAAAAAATCATAGAGATATTGATAGCCAGGTCAGCTGTCTTGGACACAGGCAGTTTTTTTATTTCTCTCAATTGTACTTCAAAAGTTGCTGTACAATTAGAAGCCGGGTTGGAATCATAAAAAGCCCTAGTTACCATTCAAATACACTGTAATAAGTTTCAATCTCTTTTCTCTCCTCTTGTATTTGTGTGTGTCTGTGTTGAAATGGTTTTCCTGTATCCAAGTTTTCTTCTCTTATTATTTCTCTTCTTGTTATAAAGGACACGATAGTCTGCCATCTGCAGTGGTAATTTAATAACTCTCTGAAACATGCTGCCTCTCACTTCCTTTCCTTTTTATCTGTCTCTTGGGCAACATTAGAGAAAAATTCATCCAAAAATTGTTTTGTCACGATATAAACATTTTAGGTATTGCTAGCCAAAATAAATAATCAAAAATTTCCAAAGCAAGAACAAGCTACTCTAATATTGTATGATCTTTTCCTTTTCAAGACAGTAAATCAGAAGAAATGTTGTACCTATGACAAGAGATAAGTCTTAATGGTAGATAAAAAGAAAATTGGAGACAGAGTCCTTGCTATGAATATACCTAATATATATGTTTTCTAACATATAAACTTAGCTAATTTATATTTTTAAATTGTATTATCTACTATTTAAAAATTAAGACAAATTAATGAATTATCTTGTCTTAAATTATAGCATATTAGTAATGTTTATTACTAGAAATTTAAAATACTAAAGTTTTCATGAACACATGATTTTTTAATTTCTTATATCTTAGACTAAATTTTCTTACAGTTTTATGAGTCCATTAGATCTCTAAAAATGCTTTGAACTTGTGATCTTCCTTCCTGAGCCCCCAGCCTCCACCCAAAGAAACTCATTTACAAGTCTGTGATACTAGGCCTTGCTTTTCCTTATACTTTTCTATATGAAACAGATATTCACAATAGGATGTGAAATTCCCTTTATACTACACTGTGCATGTTTACTTTTTCATTTTAAAAATATGTTAAAACTGAGGAGTATAACTGCTCTTGGAAAATAAAACTTGATAATTATTGATGTGCTATCTTCTAGCATTTTTTTTGCAGTAGAAAAACAAAATTCTGTAGTTATAGATAGATGGTAATTAAACTAAATAGTTACAGAGAAACAGGAAATTTGTTAGAGAATAGTCAGAGTGAGTTGCCTGGGGTTTTTTAAGGCAATTATTTTAGTTTATTGAAGTAGTAGTGTCACAATAAGACACACATTCTGATTGTTCACAGGTAATTACTACATTCAAAGGATAAGATTAAAAGCTTTAATATTATATTTTAATGTCTACATGTATATAAATACATCTATAAAACATATCTATGATATGTTGCTTATATAAACATATATGCTTACATATAAACACGACATATTTAAATGTTATTGCTATCATTTGAGTTTGAAATGTACCCCGCCAGGTTCACATGTTGATGTGCCCAGCTTGCGGTCCTATTTCAGAAACTAAGAAGTGGGACCTAGCAAAAGGATGTAGGAAGAGGGTAACTAGGGAAAATCTCTTTGATGTGTATTTTATGTGTTGTCATCATTCTCCTCCTCGCTCTTCATCCTCTTTTCCTACTGCCTCTCCCTCTCTTCCCCCTCTTTCTCCTCTCTACTTCTCAACAACCATGAAGTTATAGACTCTGTTTCATCATGCTTCTGCTGTTGTATGATTCCACCCCAGGGTAAAAAATGAAGTCAGGTAAAACAAATCAGCTGAAATCTCTAAAACCGTGAACCAAAATACCTCACATCTTTATATTCTCGCAGGTACAAGAAGCACAGATCAACATAGTTATAGAATTTCACATTATGTTATCCACACTAAAGCCAGTGAGGCTAGGTAAAAGGTTTAGAGCAAAATAAATAAAGTGAACTTAATGTACAGCAGGTAGAAATTTATCACAGTCAGTAGACTTACATAGTTACTGATAAGGGCATATTGGAGACTGTTACTCAACACAATAGTAAAAATGCTATAAAGTATTGGTTCTTAGATTCAGCCTTCTCTTTAACATTTGCATATCACCACTGGGTCATGTTCCAACCACAAACACTCATCCACATCTTTCAAATGAAGATTGCCTCCAGGATTAAAACTAATAACAACAAGAAAGCCCCTCAGAACTTCTGAGTAAAGATGATTACAAACAGCTTCCATCTAAGAGCCATGCATAAGACACAGGAACTGTAAAACTGTAGACTCCTTGTGTTATTTCTTATTTCCTCTGTGATTTTCTTTTCTCTCAGCTGATTCTTAACATATACTTCCTTTCTCTGATGTTGGCATTTATAAGGTTCTTGTCTTGGATTTTGCTTTTGAAACTCTTAGCCACTCCTTACAGTAAATTCAATGCTCTGCTATGGTTGACTTATGATTTGGCAAAAACTTCAATCAAAATGATTGTTGGGTTTGTGTTCACTTTCCCGCTTGTCACCTGGCTTCCTTTATAACAGTCACCAATAAATCTATCAGTTGCCCTAGTAATTAGGCTAATAGAATATACCAGGTTTTAAATGTAAGACAATGCTCCAGAGCAGGCAGACAGAAATCCATTATCCATCATCACGTTAACCATAAAGCCAGAAACCTCCAGAGAACACTCAAAGCATTTTCACAGGAGCAAGACTGACACAGAGCTGAGGATCAACCTGTGTAAACATGGAGGCTCAACCATTTCCATCCCTCTTATAAAGCAGACAGGCCACTTGGAATTTGTCCCAAGCTCTTTAGATACTGTTGGAGGTTGGTCTGATGGATTTTGATGCTAATTACTGCTTGCTGTCTCTGTGCCCCACCTGTACCTTGCCTAAGAGCTAAACTTGTTTGACCAATAAAAGGCCATCACACCTGGGAAGGGTAAATGGGATAGGCATGGCTAAGGTTCCAGAGGTTGGGGAGAGAGGGAGAATCTTGGGAGGAGGAGGAACTGGGGGAGAGGAGAGAGGTGGAAGGCTGGGCCATGGGTTAGGTGGAGGAGAAGCGCATGGCCGGTGTGGATAGAGACTTGCCCCAGGTGATGATAACTAGCAAGTATTTGGGATTATGGATGGGAAGTAGCATGAGATAAATTATTAGAAGCAGATGTTATGGATTGGGGCAGGTACCCCATACCTGCTCCACTATGGGAAGTAGTTTAAGGGATTAATATCTGCCCTGCCCCAGGTTAACTAAGGCTATTTTAAAACATAACAGGTGTCTTTTTGAACGATTGTTAGCAGGTTAGAAAACACGGCCATAATAATAATTATATGCCTAATAATAAACATTATTTGGCCATATTGGTAAATTAACCACAAAAAGGCACAGTTCAACATAGTATCTGGACGGCACCAACCTGTCACTTCTTACTAGACCATGCTTAATTAGGTTGCCCACAACTATCCTATTTTAAATACATATAGCCATATTTTAACTAGAAATACAACATTGTGTGACTTTTCTGATGCTGAAGCTGTAAGACACATGTTTCTTGCCTATTCCCTGGGGATTGAGACAAGCACTTATCTTCATATGTGATAATTATCCTCAGTGTCATCTCTGATATTACCAAATATCTCATTTTGCCTCTCAGTTTTCCATTCTAACTCAATAACAAATATTAGGCTTGAATTAAGTTTTAAAAGTCTAAGCTTCAAAAGAAAATTTGTGCTGCCCCAAGTATTTCTTAATTCATGATTTTCAAAAACAAGAGGAAATGATATATGCTATGACTCTGAGATTAATTGTTGCACTAGACTATGTCACTAAAGTGGCCTCCATTTCTGTTGCTTATGTAATAAACTACCATAGTGACATGAATTTATTCTCTTACAATTCTTATCATTACAATCATATTTTCCTGGGCTATTATCAGTGAATCAGAGGGCTGTGAGCCTTTTGGAAACTCTAGAGGACAATGAATTTCCTTCCTTTTTGCAGCCATAAAAGATGCCTGTATTCATTTGTTGTTGGTCTCCTTTCATCTTCAAAGCCAAGATCTCATCACCCTGACCCCTTCTTTTATATCAGAACTTCTTCCCTGGCTCTGAGCAACCTTCTGCCCTGATTCACATAGAAAAACTTGTGGTTACAATGACTCCTCCAAGATAATCCAAGAAAATCTCACCTCAGCCAAATGCAACCTTAATTCCAGCTATAGCCTTAATTTCTCATTGCCATGTATCACTGCATATGGTCCAGGGAATAGGAAGAAAAAATTATTCTATTGACTAAAAAAGTCTACTAGTTTTAAGAATCAAAATAGCCAAATAAAGCCACTCTAACCACTGGGCTCTCAACGTAGGACATTACTAGTTGGCAGGAGCATGCTCGTGTGTGTGTGTGTGTGTGTGTGTGTGTGTGTGTGTGTGTGTGTGTGTGTGTGTGTTGCTGCTGCTGCTGCTTCTCCTCCTCCTCCTCTTTCTTCTTTCATTTTATTTTGTCTTGTTGTTGGGACTTGGGATTGATTCCAGAGCATCTCACATGCTAGGAAGCACTTTCCTACTGAACTGAATCCCCACTCCTTTTTGATGTTTCTTTTTAATGCTTAAATTTGAGATAAGTTGCCTAGGCTGTTCTTAATTTCACTCTGTAGCCTTAGTGGGCCATGAGCTTGTGATCCTCCTGCCTCAGCCTGCCAAATAGGGGGGATTGCAAATATGCACCACCAGGAGGAGCACCCTATGTTGTCTTCAACAAAGAGTGTTCCATTTTCAGATCAGGAAAATTTTCAGTTGATTCAGTAATAAATATTGGAAACAAAGAATTTAGGCAATAAGAAACATTGGGAAATATTTTTCACAAGCTTCTACAGCTCCTTCAGGTTAGGAATGGAGTCTAATATTTTGTTTCAGTTTGGCTTACAAAGTGCTGTAAACCATGTTCATCCATCTGACTTGCTATAATACCAGATTTCTAAAAGCTTTACTTAATATTACTAACTAATTTTTAATGTCTAGACTCAGTTGTCTCACTTCTTTTTCCACACCCAGAGTGGTTGCACAGGGTCTCACAATTTAAATTGGAAGGTAGATCAAGACATTGGATTAGAATGGTCTTAAATGTGTGAAGACATGAAAACATGACAGTGAGTTATGAACTATTGAACTGTTGTAAATGTGTGACCCCCAAAACCTTCAATACTATTATATAGGCAGTATCTGATTAATCATCCAAGATACAATATTCAAAAAGAATAAGGCAGTTGGCAAATAGAGACTGGTGTGGGAATATTTAAAGCTATACTAAGCATTTGGACAGATCTGGGTTGATAAGCTCCCCCAGGGGATAATTGTATGTCCAGGAGTAAGGAGAACAGCTAGCATGGGGCTTGAGAGCTGAACACACTTTGCCCCCAAGTTAAAGACCGTCTGAATTGCTGGGCCTACCTTCCTATATCTGTGTTTAGAGTAAGCTAAGAGAGCATCTTTTTCTTAAAGGGTAGAACTGAAAACTGAAACCATTCAGTGACTTACCACAGATAACATTCTTCTCACCAGTTAACACATGAAGATCCTTCCCTGTAGGCACCTGCTGAGCCAAGGTTATTATGCTGTAAATGGTTCTTTCTCCAACCTTGACTGAAAGGCCTACCTTAAATGTCTCCAGTCCACGATCTAAAGACTACAGATATTGTCCTTTGATTTATTCTTCATAGACACTGCTGTAAGGGTCTGTCAAGGTCAGTTATAAATCTAAGGAATAGAGTTCCACTTGTAAAATGGGTTTATCTAGTGATCATTTGGGGACTTGGGAACTGACGAGGGCCAACTCAGAAAACTATTATCCCACAGAAAGTTCCTTTCCTTGTGGGAACTATTTGAGGTTGAAGGAGCAACTGTTGTTGTCCTCTTCTTGAGAACTTCCTTCATGAGTTCAGCTATGAAGTCCTTGTGAGGAGTCATTGGGATCTGTGCAGACCGAACATATCAGTGTTCTACAGGAAACTGAAATTAGGTCCCCCAAAGGATTCTGGGGGGGTGGTATTCATTTAATTATCCAACCTATATCAAAGCACACATTATCTCCTTTTATACAGTGAAATGTGCATATAATAATTAAAACTTGATGTCCTTTTTACCAGGTGCAAGAACTGAGACCATGGTTATGAATAGCCTGACTCTTCTTTATGAATTCTAAAATATAAACGACAAACACAAATGACTCCTCAAGAAGATCTTCATTTTACTAAAATGCTTCCAATGTTTTAGTTCTCACAATTACATCACAATTAGTGGACTAGAAATATCAGGTATACTTCCCACTTTACCAGTTTTTACGAGACTCCATGGGCCTGTTATTATGAGTCAGCCAGCTGTCAGCTTGAGTCTTTTCCCTCACATGTCAAGGGTTCATCATGAATAGTTCTAACAGTGATGATTATTACAAAGATAACCCAGAATTTAATTTTTAATGTAAGCTATGTCTAGTTTAAATAAGCTTTAAATGAGTATCTTAACCTAGCATATAATTTTCAGACTTAAAAAAGAGATACCACATAGTTTGAGGCCAAGGTGAACTGGTCCATATCTGACTATAACCACTTGAGCAAGTCCTTCTCATTAGCTCATGATCCAACAGAGTAAATCAAATTGAATTCAGAGACAAGTTACAGAAGCTGCCTGGACAAGATAGCATTTTTATACAAGGTTGGGAAACCCAAAGATTTATTATTTGAGTAGAAAAAAAAGCTCCAAATTTGCTAGGAGAACAATATTTATGAGCTGAAGTGAAGAGATCTAATCCTCAAATAATAATTTAATACATTAAATTCTAAACGGTTGTCCACTTGAAGCCTTCTAAGTCACTGTCATATTTTCATATCTTCAGCCCTTTGAAACATTCTAATCCGATATCTTGACTCCATTTTTTGCACCTTACTCTGAGACTCTGTGCAACCTGTCTGGGTTTGGAAAAAAAAGTGAAACCACTTAGTCTAGATGTTAAAATAAGTTAGCAATATTAACTAAAGCTTTTAGAAATTGATTCTGGTTGCTAAATTTGCTCCAGATTATCTACATGACTAGGTCACTCTGTGTCTCCGAATCAGTGTTGTAAGAACTTCAAGTAAATGTGCAACAAATGTAGTAAATATAAAAACAAACATAATAGGTATTTGTCCAAAGATGTATCTCAATTATAAAGTATATGCCTAGTATGTACAAGACCTGAGTTCACTACCCAGAACAGAAATACACACACACACACACACACACACACACACACACACACACACACTTGCAAACACACATGAACACTTTTAACTGTTTTAATGGATCAGAATCAATGATGAATATTAGATTCAAATGTTACTTTCTTTTCACTACATTTGAGACCACTGCAAAAACAGGCTAAAAAGCATACCAGCAATTAGTGTGGTTTACCAAAGACATGCAGAAGAACTTCATAATGAACAGAATTCTGTGACCAGGCAAGAACTGGATTTTAATGTCAAGGATGTTTTGCTCAGGGAGTAATGACTCATGAGACTCAAAATATATTTAAAAACAGCCAGGCCATATAGCTAGGCTCTGTTCTGACTAAGCATTAGTATAGATGAGTTACTTTAAGCTTGTAACTTAAAATATACCTTTTATACTCATCTACATTTTGCCATGTGGCTGGTTACCTGTCCCTTTCATGTCTTCCTTGGTGAATCTCATGCACCTGGCACTATCCCAGAATGATTCTGCCTGCCACATGCCCCACTTTCTAGTCTACCTATCCTATAGGCCTTATTGACAAGCTATGAGTCCCTATAAAACATAAGATCTTCTCTCAACACTTTAAGTTGAAAAGTGATCTACAACCAAATTTTAGTCACCAATGCCATCACTTTTCATTATTTACAAAACAATTTTTCAACTTATCTTTTCTTGTCCATTAAATGAGCAGATCTCAACTCAGGAATTTTCTTTAAGATGTATTTATTTATTATTAGGTATACAATGCTCTGCCTGCATGTACACCTTCAGGCCAGAAGAGGGCATCAGATCACATTATAGATAGTTGTGAGCCACCATGTGGTTGCTGGGAATTGAACTGAACTGAAAATGGTAAATAGATTAAACTGTAAACACAAAGCTAGCAAAAAGGATTACTTAGGTGTGGTTAAATATGGTTGTCTAAATAGCACTATCCAGAATATTATTATGCAAATTTTAAAGTTCATTCTCTAGGTTTTATGTTTCTTTCCCCGTACCCCCAGTGTGTGGGGGGTGTGCACCTAAAAGTGTCTATGTGGAGGCCTGACTTCAACTTTGGGTGTCTTTCAAAATAGCATTCCACATCATCACTCAGATCTGTCTGCTAAGACAGTCTCTCTGACTCTGGACTGGCTAGACTGGTCGTCCCTGAAGTATTCTCAACATCCCAGTGCTTGGAATATAGCCACATGGCACCATGTCCACCATTTTATGTGGGTGCTGCCGCGCTGAACTCAGATCTTCAAACCTGTGTAGCAAGCAACATCGAGCCATCTCCTTAGTTCTTACCTGCAACCACATGGATTCAAAATCAATTCTATCTGTACCTCTCTCAATCTTCACAGACTTGTCGTATAAAAATAAAGCAGTTTGCACAGCTGTGGAATAGCTGCCACATGACTTAGAGCCATTGCAACATGCCAGATTGTAAAATACTATTGGTCATTTAATACACCACAGGGAGCTCCAGTTTTATAAATGCCTGCCTTAAGATCAATGATCCTTAGTCGTGGCACTCTATAAATGAGTACCTCTTCCTCAGCTACTCGTGCACTCCCCATTAGCTTTCCCATTTCCCCGTTCTTCTCATGCTTCCTTTCTCAGGAAACCCAACTTCCTCTTTGCCTCTCCTTCCATCAGATACTCCTGAGCCTTCAGTGGTTCCCACCATTGTGGTTAACTTTCAGCTTTGTCTGGAGTAGGCTTCCTTCTGTTTTGTCCCCACATGACTGCGTGCACTTTGAAAACACTGACAGTTCTTACTCATTTCTTTGTTTATTGTTGTACTTCAGATAGAATAGAGACTAACATAGATATTTTATATGATTAAATATATCAAGCTATAGAATTATTTATGTATCAATGAATGTTCTAAGAATTAAAAAGACAACTAATTATATCAAAAATATTTAATTCCAGATTCAGAACACCTTGTTCATACAGTGTGTTAGCAACATCATCTTTCACATTGAAAGAGACAAGGGCGGTTGGTGGTTCAGCTGATAAAGCAATCGCTATACAAGCCTGACTACCTGAGTTCAAGCCTAGAGCTCCGGAAAAAAGCCAGATGATTATTGCACAATGTTCATCCCAGAATTCCTGTGGCAGCAAGACTGGAGTTGCGGACAGGAGAGTGGGCTGGAGAATTGCTGGCCAGCTACGCTGAAGCGAGCAATGCAAAAACAAAGACAAGAAAAGCAAAGTGGAGGGCGAGAACCGAGTCCCAAAAGTTGTCTTTGCACATTCATGTGCAACATCAACAAATGTGAGCTCCCCTTACCTAGGCGTATACACTAAGCAATTTTTTTATTTTAAAAAAATGAAAATGAAGATAGTATTTGATCATTGTTATCTTTTCAATAAGATCTTGAAGTATATTGAGCAGCAAGTTTATGATAGTACCCATCACACAAGGTGTCCCACAAGGTGCTGTTTAAGATATGTAAAGAGCCTCCTTCTTCAGCCTGTTTGCAAGTCACCCTGCTGGTCTAAGGTACCCAACTCACAAGTCAGAAACAAGAATAACAGGAAGCAAGGAGGCATCATTTCTGCACCACTGCTCCAGTCTCAACCCAACAGGGTGATACCAGAAAGGTCGTAGGTCATCTGAACACATAGCATGTCATGAGGTTATGAACCAAACATTTGATAAATAATATACTAGACCGGTAAAAATTAGTTCTATAAGACTACAACACAATTGATGTCTCAATTCCCTGTGGGGGGGAAAAAAAACAATAAAATGAACCAACCAAACAACAACAACAAACACAGCAAAAAATCCACAGCATACAAGAAAGATGGTGCCAGCACACAATACTCAAGGATCTGGTTAACTGTCCATTAAAATAAATAGGAACATAATATGGAGAGAAGTAATGCATCATCTATATTAGATAGTCAACTAATATGCAATTCTACAATCACCATGGCACTTTATTGTGAAGGAACTTTTTTAGACAAATGAATGCCAATTAATCAAATGCAAAGTTGTAGCAACCTATCTATATGGAGGTGAACCATATTGCTACAGTAGAAGATTGAGATGTGTGTAATACACAATTTGTGGTTTTCCTGTGTAATGTATATTTTGTGTTACTTCTTGTGGATATAGTTTTTTGCATTTTCTTTTTTCTTGATTATGAAGTCATACATGATACAACATTTGTATTAACTTTTACTTATTCCCTAATACATCACTCTTTTTAAGGTGAGAGGGGACACCACATTGTCAAGGCAAATGTTACAGAAGAACTAATTTTATGTGATGAACTGTAGACTTAGTTCATTTTAAAACCTATTTTATTTGGGGTTCTTTAATGCCTCTACCTTCCTTCCAACCTACTTACCCTTGATAAGAGAAAAGAAATGGTTAATAGGGACAGGAGAGATAAACTTTTTAGACTCAGTTCCTTGGGGGCAATTCCACTCTTCCTCAGGATTCCAGGAGACCCATTAAACAGTATACCAGAAACCCAGCAAAAGTGACAGTGACTGGAGCATTTTCTGGAGCATTTCTCTCTAGGAGCATCTCAAAGCTAAGTGATGCGAAGGAAAATAGATTCAATAATCTACATTTTATGCTATAATTCTATACTCCCATGCATTTTATCATTCTCTTTTCCCTTCCTTTCCACTAACACTATATAGGATAGAAAAGTAAGAGAAAAAGGATAGAAGGAAGAAAGAGATTCCTGAATCTAACCTTTACTAACTTATAACCAACCCCCTGTAGACAATAACAAACATCCATAACCCACCAAAATCAGAAGCAATGCAAAGTGAGGCAAAACCGATCTCTCTTTGCTTTTGGGGCTATTTTTTACCCTTCCATAGTCTGTACAGGATGTTTTTCAAGTGGCAAAGACCATGTCCCAGACTAGGCAGTTCCCTTTCTAGTTCACAAGCATCATTCTCCCTCTCATATCCCACACTTGGGATCAAAACAGAAACATGTTTACATTCACTACACTGCACTAATCAGAAATAAGCCAATGTCCTTAATTTTTTTCATTCAATATTCAAGCTTATTTCCTACAGACCATTATTAATTACCATCTCCTTTGCCTTAATTCCAATTAATCTCCATACTTTTTATTGGTTTGTGTTGCTGAAAAAAAGTCTAATTTTGAAGACCCGGAATCATTTATTAAACCTTCCTTGTCTTTCCTGGTTATAAGCCTTTGTTTATCCTAGGTGACTGTATGGCCATGACCTATTATCTTTCCAGATACTTGTGATAGTTTTATACACATATTATTGTAGGAGTTTCCTTCCTTTTTACACCTATGAATTCATTCTATACTTATTTCTGGGATTAATCTTCTTCATCCTGAGTTTCAATGTAGTGTGTAGCTATTTCCACAATAGTGAGATGTCCTCCTTACTTCTCAACCTCTCACATTGTATCCCAGTCTATAAATGTAATATTAGTTACATTGTTTACATTTTTCTGTATAAGCATTCTAAAAGAGGGGAGGAAGATGTTATACTCATATATATCCACAGTTCTAGTACGTAATATTTTGGAAATGGCATCAATAGATAAAGGAATATACATTTTTGTATCATTGACAGATTATTGCAAGTTGACTAAAAATAGGACAGTACTAAATTACACTCTTACTCTTCTCTACATCGTTGTCAACAGTAGATATTATCCATCTTTTGGCCAAATTTATAAGAATCCATTTAGAATCTCCATCTGATCTAATTTTCCAGTGAGTATGAACATTTCCCTATCCTCATTGGTTTCTGCATTTCACATCTCAGCTGTTTATATCCTTGTTCGCTTTTGTCACTAGACTGGGAGAGAGGGTAAAGTTTTCTAAAATATTTGTTTGTGACTCTCTTAAAGAATATAATTAACAATATGTTGTCTTTGAAATGAGATGTAACTAATTCTCTCAAACCTCTTTTGTATTTAAACCACAGGCAAGTCAACTACAAAGAAAACGAAAATAAAAAGAAAGAAAGGAAGGAAGGAAGAAAAAGCTTTGCTTCTACAAAATGCTCTGAGTGATTTTAAAGTTGTTTGGCTCATTTAGAGAAGTTGGAACTAGTAATAGTAACAACAACAACAACAACAACAACAACAATAATAATAATAATATAGAAATGGCTGTGCACTTAGAAAACAGAGAGAATGAACAAAGGAAAACAAAACTGCTAGCCCACTAAGGTGTACAATGTCACTGATGCTTTAGGAAGACATGGGAGCCGGGTGCTTCTCTGTGGGTGAATCCTATTAAGAGCCTATGAGGAAAGCCAAGCTCTTTTATCTCAGGAAGAGAAAAGGCTTCTGATAAAGAATAATACAAATCTATAAAAACTATCAAGATTATTTTTACATATGTAAAATGTAATTATAATATCAATTAAACGAAAAGGTGACATTTAATGGATATGGTAATATTGCATAAAGAGTTTCTTTGAAAATTTAGGACATCCCAGAATTAGTGTCAACCCAAGGTCATAATTTTTTTCTTGATGCCCAAACCGATCCTTCAATGGAGGGTGGTGGAATGAAATCAATAGAGGACTCTTAAGAAAAAAAGGAAGTCCAGATAAAACAAATACAGAGGCTTTGTCTGAAAAATATTTGGAAAAAGGATAAAAGGCAATCATTTTTTTTTACTTCATGACTTTAAAATATTCAAATATATTTATAACTGTTGGGGACTGCAAGTTCTTTTTAATGCTCTTGGAGGAGCATTTAAATTTTTCTCCCATGTGATTTCCTTGCATTTGCAAGGTCAATGTGAAAAGGAGGCCAAGTTGTAACAATGCAATAATATCTGCCTTCCCCCGATTAAAAAGAAAGAAACACACAGCTGACAAAGGAAAGGGCTGACACATGGAGGGCTGTGATTATAAGAGCACTGTCCCTGGAGAAATAAGATCTGTATCTCTTGAGGCCATTCGGGAGATGAGAGAGTATCTGTTAGTGACTACAGATAGACAGGGTGCCCACATTTCTCAGCTCTAAACATAGCTGGGAGCCATTAGTGCGATTGGGCTGTAGGGTAGTCATCTAGACAGGCTTTGTTCTCCCCAGTAAGGACTGATGCATTTCAAGTCACTAATCAGCATTGTCTGTGCATTTGCTCAACTAATCTTCTGGCAACAGTGTGATGAACAGTCTGTCTATTGACTGGCTCAGCAGTTGCCGGCCCCTCCAAGCTCACCCCACGTTGATCCCTGGCTCCTTTCTGCTGGCTGCTCTTTTTTTTTTTCCCCTAGAAAAGAAGGATATAAAGGGCTGCCCAATCTCTTCCCCTCCCCCAAGATACAATTCCCACTGTCCAGGCCTGTTGAGTCCCCCAACATTTAGTGATTCCTTCTGGAATTCGAAAAATGCTGCTTGATTCTTTGCAGGCACTTGGCTACTTTCTGAAACTCTGCTTCCTTCAGCTCCTTCCCAAACAAGAGGTGTGTTTCTGCTGTCTTTCACATCTGTGTGTATGTGCATGCTGAGAGGAGCTCATTTATAGGAAAAAAGGAACATTTTGGTAACATCTGTCATCACTTCATCCAGAAAATACTTGTGATTAGCACTTTGTATTAGTCGTCAGAGCAGACAGTCAGAGAGACTGACCTATTTATTATTCTAATAAATACGTGGATTTGCTCGTGAATCCCTTGACAGCAAACACAACTTTAAGAAGGCAACATGAAAACTCTACATTTTCTATTTGACAATTTTTTTTTTTTACCATTTACAAAAGCAGGAATGAAAAAAACAAGAGACCGAATGCGCCTAGACGTCAGGCTGGACTTACTTCTAAAGGAAGCTCTATTACACAGGGTCTTAATTATAATTTTAAAATTACTAGCACAATACAAAATATGATTGCTTGAGAGTACAAAACTTGACTTCTTCCATTTGTGCTAAGTAGTTCACAATCAACTTCAACCAAATGTGCATGCATTTGCCAAGGACAAAGCATGAAAGAGAATCAGGCAATTACCTGTGTTTCTATTTAGCCTCACCTTCTGGTCTTAGCCACGTGTAACTAGATATAATGAATCCAAACAAGGGAAAATAAAGTTCCGTACAGGCAGAATACTTGCATGAATTGGCATTTTCATTCATTTAAATTCCTCTCTCCCAGCCCCTACCATTTCTTTGTTTCTGTACAAGAAAGATACATAGATTTCACCAGCAGAACAGCAAAGTTCCAGAGAGAAGAGCATTCCCCTGACAATGAAATCAGGATCTTGAGCCAAGAGACACTGCTTATACTCTCAGGATTTCTGCTCATGCTCACTTGTCATGCATAAACTTAAACCTCATTAGAGCCTGATTCTAGAATATCTTTGCTTTTGCCTTGTAGGGATCCACACCAATGTGAAAGGGCCCTTCAATTTGTAAAGCTGTATCCAGACTCCTTGCCCACCTCGCTGATGTGCTGTGGCTGATCTATACTTTCTGTTCAGTCCAGAAACTTGAGAATCTCTCGGGTAATATGATTGAGTTCTATAAATTTCAAATTTTTAAAGAAGTAACTCAAAACCAGTGGATTGTTGGAGTAATTACTATAACCACTATGGCACTGCAGCAGTTGCAGCAAACCTTTGCCTGAGCTCTTATCCGTATTGCATTCCAGTTTTTGATAGCTGATTCTACCATCTGGTGGACTTGGGTTCCTTAAAGAATAGCTTAAAAGGAGTTTTCATCCTTATTTCAAATCATCTGTGCAAGGAGGCAAATGTACACACACACACACACACACACACACACACACACACACACACACACACACACACACACACCATGGGTCTCATACAATGCTTGACAAGTGTTAGGCTACTGGCCTGAGAATATAGTGGTAAGATCTCTTGCCTGCCATGTGTGTGGCTGTGGGTTCCACTTTCTGAACTACTCCCACCCCACCAAAACAGCAAAAACCGCAGTCAGTTACACTCGGTTACAAGTAGTAATCTGTGAATTAGTATAGGGGAAGTGAGGAAACAGTTTGAATTTAAACCTTGCTTGGAGTCAGCCTTTCCCTGTCTATTTAAACCATTCGCCATTTTCCTCTTTCTCCTAAGCATCTTCTTAGAAGTGTGTCTACATGTTGTCTGAAAGCAGAAGTCACCAAAACAACCGAAAGTCTTAATTATGCATGTGGTTCCAAGAAGGAAGGCCAGAGATGAAAACCACACACACACACACACACACACACACACACACACACACACACACACACACACATTTTGAAATAATTTTATCATGCAGTACCAATATTTTACTTATAGAGGCAAACAGATTTAGAGTAGAAAGTCTAAAAACACATCTACAATAAAATGGAAAATTCCCAAAGTCTTCACTAAGAAAGTTATCATGTTTTCTTATTTTATTCTGGCTCCTTAACAAGTTCCAGTAGCACCATCTCTTGTTAATGATGGTTTTTAAAGTGTTCTGTACTCTTTTGAGAAAAGGCTTTTGAGTACTTACTGTCCAGTCACTTTGGTTCATTGTATGACTCATTTTATGAAAGCTTCTGCCTTCTCAGTCTTTATTAGAGTTACAAAGATAAATTCAATCTTCAATTACTTTGTACCTTTTGTCCTAAAAGAAAAGATTTTGCTCTAGGAAAAAGAGATGTAGTCCAGAACACAGCTGCTCAGGATGCAAGCAGACATTCTTCATCTATCACAAATTCTACACGGGGCAGAAGAACTTGTTGAGTTTCAAATGAAGGGACTCTGGGAAAGTCAATCTTAGTATCTTATACATGTACATTCTTTATTTTCTTTTTATTCTAATGGACCATTACTATCAAATGATTGAGGCTTATTAAGCTGATATCATGTGTCATGCGAGGATAAATCAGGTTCCTAGTTAGAAGAGCAGAATGTGAGAAAAGCTTCTATCTGAACAGCATGAGGCCGAGTTGTATCTTCCAACACAGACAGAAATGCCCTATCGTTAGATCAGATGGTGAGACCCTCATTGTGGAAGCATCACACAGCTGATAACACAGGAAGGCATCAACATTCTGGAAGTCAGGAAGAAAGCCCACACTGTTGGGTATGTTAAGCTTGAACCTCTAGCCTCATAAATGTGAGAAAGAAATAGCTGTTGTTTAAACCACCCAGCGTGCTGGTTTTTGTTATAGGCGCCCATGCTCACTCATACAGAGAGGAAACAGGACTTGTAGCAAAGAAATAAAAGCTTCCAACTTAACTGTTGATTATGTTTTGTCGCTTGTACTCCAAAAGACTATCCGTGCCCAGTCCTTAATTGCTTTTGACACTGAGTTGGAAATATTTGAGAATAGCACCAAATTCACTGACTTTTTCTCTTGGAGAATAGAGTTAGAGATCATTGATGTTCACATAAATTTCTGTCAGAACTCGTATTAGCCAGAGTTCTCCGAAGAATCCAAACTAGTAGAATGAATCCCTAGCATGAAGGAGGATTTATTAGACTTACATAATACTGGTTGGGAAATACAACAATGATCTGTGCACACTGAGGAAGCAGACAGCTGCTCAACTCACAAGGCCAGACGCCTCAGCAGCCCCATTCTGGTGTTGAAAGGGAAGTTTTCCTCGAGAGACGTTGGTCTTCTGTCCGCACCAGAACATCAAGAGTGGTGGTTGCCCGCAAGAGCAAAGGATAGCAACAGCCGCAACACCAAGGATGCACAGCAGGAGTAAAGGCAGACAGAAGAGCAACCCTGCCTGCTCTTTGCACCCCTTTGTGACTGACCTCCTACCAGAAGGCTTTGTCCACCCGGAGCAAACTCTCCTCTCAGTGAACCCTTCCTGGAGATGCTTGCTCTGACATGTGACATGTCTAGAGCTGTGTCTTTTGATTCCAGATCCCATCAAATCAAGAGGGCTTACCATCCCAGGCCTTAAAAAGAAGTTTCCTCACAATCTTAAAAAAAAAATTTCCATGCACAAGGCTCAATGTCCTAATTCTGGTTTCTAGAAAATATGACTAGGAAATTGTTAGGATACTTTTTATGTTATCACCATTGTGTAATTGTGTGAATAGGTAAGTAAAAAATGAACAAAATCCCCTCAAATTAGGGTGTTAGTAAAGAAGACGTATCCACAGTGAAAAAGATGAACAAAATCTTGCTCTTACCTCTGCTCCGAAATCATGGAAAATGGTAGATTGGAGAGGACAGATAACTTGGATATGATTATTAATATTAAAAGTATACTTTTATTTATTTAAGTTTATTTATTACATGTATAGTAGTTGGGTTTTTTGTTTTGCTTTGTGGGGGATGGAAGAAGGCACATGCTTTCTATAGCATACAAGTGGAGGTCAGAAAACAACTCGCAAGAGTAAATTCTTTCCTTCAGCCACATGAGAGTGAAAATTAAATTCTCAATTCAGGTCATAAGTCTTTGTGGCAAGTTATTTACCCACTCTGCCATCTCAAATGCCCAAATTTTACCTTGGAAGTAGGATTTAAGGCATATATGTTTATTCAGGGAAGAAACAAAATTGTATAGTTACACACCTGATAGATTTGTACTATTTGATAGGAAATTTAATTGACTCCAACAGCAGCAAAAAAAAAAAAAAATGCTTATAAACTATCTTATGCTTACTGTGAGTTCAAAGATATTTAAATAACAAACAGTTGCATAGAAAATGGAATGTGAATCATTAAAAACGACTGAAAGCAGAGTAGGCCAATGAAGAGACTGTGTGTCAAAGGGTCTCAGTGTCTTAGGGTTTCTTTGTTTTTATAGTTTATACAAGGAGACAGTACAAGTCCAACACTTAAAAAAGATGAGCTCTGAAGTTGTTCTACCTAAGTTCAAACCCTGTCTCTGCTCTTCCCTGCCAGCGTGGGTCTTTGGCCAAGAACTTAATGGATAGTAAAGACTATCATGAATGGCCAGTCCGCAGATAAACTGAGCTAACCTGTGCCATACACTGTACTAGGCCCTAAAAGAACAATTCAGAAAACTGAACTGTGCTTAAACTGGTACCCATCTCCGCCATCTTCCAGTGATAATAATAGCTCCCAGTTCCAGCCTGTGGGATGTAGGAAGTAGATGATACGGGAGACAAGAAGCTCATGCGCCGTCTTGTGTGTACCTCCTTCTGTAAGCCACATGTGGGTATAGCTTCAAGTACTTCAGATCACATTGGCGTCACAGCTGTGGGGACGAAGCGCCATCGGATTTCTTTTATTTCCCAAAGGGGGGAAAAATGAGACAGCGAGAATCCACCGGTTCCAAATGCAATCCTTTGAATGTTGTGATTTCTTTTCTCTTTTAAAAGGTATTTTATTGAATAACACCGACCCATTTGTTCCCCGATTCCCATTTCTGAAGCTGCTTTGCCAAGACAAGATCATCAATCAAGGAGAGAATGTGTCAGTGGGGGGGCTTCTCTTCCTTTGCTAAGGGTCTCTCATGTTTGTTTTCCAACAGAAACTGAGCTCTGAGTAAACACACATTTTTATTTCAGAGTAAATGCCTCTGAGTTCCACAGCACCTTTTGTTTTCTGGGAATGTCAATTTTATTTTGGTTCCCAAGTTGACAGAAAATGAAAGAAATCATTTGAAGAACTACATTTACTTCCTGTGACAAAAAAAAAAAAAAACCGATCCGTGGAAACAGCCAAAATGTTCAGTAAAGCAAGACATTTGCCAGATAAATGAAAATTTCACAAGCTGACTAATGAACACAGGTACTCACACACGGCCACCAAGAAGCCGGAAAAGCATTCAGCAACAGCAGCCTTTGGTGTAGAAATGCCTGTGCTGTGGTGCATTTCTGCGAGGACTGTAAAGTGAAAACAGAAACAGATTTGATCCCTTCCCCCACTCCCTCCCCCCATAAAGCCCTTGCTCCAGGTTCATGTTCTTTCTTCTCACAGATAGGAACTTGAAAGTAAACATGGAGGCGAAGTGCTCAGATCCGGAAAAAGAAGCTGATTAGTGAGGTGCTAAAACACTGACCTCCATAGGAGCAGAACGAACCCGTGGGAAACGACTTCAGAGCCTTAACTGCCCATCGGACACAGGAACCCTGCTTGGTCTCTTACACGTGAACTTAATGAGCGCTTCTAAGCATCAGGCATCAGATTCCCCAGGCTCTCTGGGCTGCATCCTTGACTTCCCTGTCATCCATACACTCAATATCTGCAAGTTGACGTTTTAATGAACACAGCTTAAAGAAGTGCAAAATCAAGTGGAAGGTTGGCAACCATCTGTTGAATTTGTGCTGCGTAGATAGACAATCCTCCATTTAGAAACTAGAGTGGATTGTTTTGCCCTGAATGGTGTGAGTTTCCTCTCCAAGCAGCCCGAAAAGCCGGGAGAATGACCGTGTTGTACTGAAGACGCCTGTTCAGGGAGCTTTGAGGCCAGCAAATAAAATCATACATTGTATTCCTTCTAGGAGAGGTCAGCTTGCTTTATGCACACTATCTAATCAATTCTCAAAGCATTCCATTGAAATGAGACCGAGGCAGCTACAACACTCACTTTACAGATGGATAACCTGAGGCTGTGAAAGGTGCAAACAGTTTTCAAGGTCACCTTAGGCCAGTCCCACACAACTGCAATTCTCTGGGCAACAGGAGGCAGAGACAACAGACCACCGACAGCAGGCTGCTCTCACCCTGGAGTACAGTGCCCAGTCACTAAAGAAGGAAAGGGACCAGACCAGAGCTAGCCAAATAAGGGGCCTATATGCCCAGATTTCCCAGATGATTGACAATTTTCTATTCAGCTGGAAACTGGAAGCTGCTAGGCAGAGAGAGAGAACAGCAATGAGGTCACAGATCTGCTATTTATAGGATATCAGCCACCACACTCAGCTGCCTTTCAGTTAAGGTGAATATTGAATGTAATTTTCTTTCTCCAACTCCATCCAGAGAAACTAGTTTCAGAAAAAGAAATTATAGAATTTAATAATATTTCTTGTGACATGGTGATTTGCTTTGCAACAGTCTCAGCAACGTTTACCACATATTCATCTGGGCTTATTGACCAGAAATAAAAACACGGTCACATTCTTTCTTGCTGCATAGATTTTTTTTCCGTTTTTTTTTTTTTTTTAAGTAAAGCAAGCAGTAAGTGAGCTCCCCACCCCACCCGACCCCCAGCACACACCCTTGTTTATTTAATTTCCTACCTGGAAAATATTCCTTGAATATGCAAAACAAACACAAAACATAACCCCAGTGTAGACCAACAAATAAATAACATGGCCATTTATGAGGTACAACCTCTGAGGCAATGCTGTGTGCCTGTTAAGCTGCAAGGGTTAATTCCTGTGAAAGGACACTTCCTCACATTTCTTTTTAGCTGCCTTGGATCTAAGGTCTGTGAGGGCTTCAGAGAGCAGGGGGGAGGGCCAGCCGGAAGCCTACAGCCTTTTGATGTAGATTGATGCATGACAGTAGCCCCTGCCCTAAATATCAAGTTTTGTTTCTCTTAGGCATCCCTCCCAGTTCCTCAGGAGACATTCCTTAGCTGAAGCGTGTACTCCACAGTCTTAGACCACACCGAAAATGGCAAATAAAAATGGCTGGTGTGTTCTGTGACCCACAGATGCAACCCAAAGTGCTGAAATCTGGGGGGGGAAAAGCCATTCAAGAGCTTTAAAATGTAAGGAAATGAAAGGAAAGTGCCCAAGGAGCATCTCCAAGCTGATATTTGGAGACTGGAAAAAGATGAAGAGCCACAGACCTCCTGTCTTTACCCCAAGGAAATGGCTAGGAGCCAACTGCTCAGGATCCTGGGACATTCTAACCAACCAGGAGCTACTGCACCAAAGGCTTACCTGGTCCCAGGACTCTGGTGTTGGCTCATGCATTGACTAGATCACAGATCATCATATTTTTATGGCTATTCCAATTGTTTAAAAGCCATTCAGATTTAAAAAAAAAAAAAGTCATTCAGACCACAGATGCACAGGCAAGCCAGCCAGGACCAGACTGACAAACTCAAAATGGTCTACAGGTACATCTGTATGTTAAACAGAATTCAGAAGCGTTATGACCTCACATGAAAGCTGAGAAATTCATTGACAGCACCCTGGAAGATGCTCTCCGAGCTGTTTACACACCCAGCCTGCCAAAACACCACCTTCACCTTTACGTTTGATGAATGTGGCGGCTGCCTAGCTAGCAGATAATTCAAGTTAAGGACTACAAACAAGCCTATGATATTTTATTTAAACACTTTATTTTTAACTCCCCACAAATGAGAGAGTAATCACAATTGTTTGAAGGATCATAGCTGCAGCTTTCCCTTTGAACTTCAGAATTGGTTTTATATTGGTAAGAAAGATCACAGAGATATTTGCCTTGCGAGTTCCTTTTTATGTGCAAGAGTTACTGCTGTAGATGTCGTGTGTGTGTGTGTGTGTGTGTGTGTGTGTGTGTGTGTGCGCGTGTGTGCACATTTCTTCCGCTGACCCATGTCTTCTAGGAGCCCCTCCCCTGACACCATATGCCAGCCTTTCCCCTATGTCCTCACTGTTCCTTTCGTCTCATTTGATACCCCCCTTTGCCCTCCTTTTTACCATCATTCAGCTCTTAATGATGTAACAAAGCTTGCACGGACGAAGGCTCACTGATGAGACAGTTGGCCACTTCATAGAGACAAGAACAAGAATCATCAAAAATCATAAGTCACCGTTTATTAAAAATTTAACCCGACAAAATACATTTTTACATTATGCGATTTGACTGCCACCAAAAAAAGGGAAGGAACGAAAGGAAATGTTATTACACTCAATGAAGGAATTGACCTGAGGAGAAAGCGGGTGTTTTGCTGAAGGCTACTGTGGAACAGAAGGGAGAGTCGGAGCCTGGACTTTAAAATCATAATTTTTGTCCCTATAGTTGGGAAAGGAAGGACTCTTACAGCTACTTAGATTCTTGATGCTATTGAAGTGTTCCAGTTTGAAACTTGAGTTAAAAAAAAAATTGATTACATAAAACCACCGGACTGTAAACAGGATTCAATTTATCCTGAGGTAATTTATCCAATGGTGTGAAGAAAAGCACTTTTTGCATTTTCCTAGGAAGGAAATGGGAAAAAATAGCACAGAACAGGCATCCAGTAAGCTTTCAGAGTGAGTGCCCTGTGCTCTGGACATTAACCCAGCCACTTCAGGGTTGCCCTTTCAAGTCAGCTCAATGGGTCTTTGTTCCTTTCAAGAGTGACCATTCTAGCCTGCAAAAGAACAATCCTGAATATCCAGACCAAATCCAAATAACTCAGAATTATCATAAGCAGACCAAACCAAAGGACTATCACACCCTTGTATGCAATCAGGCAGTACAGACAAGGCAACCAGGTCTACATAGCAAGCCCCACTAGATAAGTCCTGGAAAGATGCTAACAACAAAGCCCCATTCTTTAAATTAGCTACTAGGCTTGATCCAACCAATGAGACAGAATACTACCCCTTTATTTCTGTACCTAGTGCCTGGAGCCATAATATCTGAGGCCCAGTGTGGCTCCTAAGCATTATTACTCTCATAGCAGTAGACAATCAAAGTAACATGACCAGCTCTCAAGTGTACCTTCCAGATATTGAAAAACAAAAGACAAAAAATAGCCTTTATATCATTTTTAGAGACAAGCCCCCCACCACACACACACACACACACACACACACACACACACACACACACACACACACCTCCCATGTCAATTACAAGCTACTGGAAAGAACCTTGTGGATTTTAATTAGAATCGTTCATCATCAGAGTGTAAGAACTAAAACCTGTGAATTTGCTGGGGATACTATTCCAAGTAGCCTGAGGGTCATTGTCTCCTTAAAGGGGTCTTTTCCTTAGAAGATCAGGCTTTAAAATCAGAACTGCATTCCACAAGTGTCTCGGGAGAACCTGATATCTCAGGTTGCTCTTTCTCTCTTTTTTTTTTTTTTTTTTTTTTTTTTTTTTTTCCTAGTTCAAAGTAGTTCGAACCTTCCTTGAGACCTGCTGTGGGCAGCAAGGATTCTGAAACCTCAGCAGTATGTGGATAATTTCCACCTCATGGAGGTCAAGAGAAGCAGTGGCTGTAAATCTGAGAGAAAAAAAAATGCTACCCAAAGGAAAGACTTAATGACAGAGTGGCAGCGCAGAGACTAAATGAACTTTACTTGGACTTTATATAGAAAAGAACTAAAGGAGGCCTCGTGTAGACTTACAAAGAAATAGGACTGTGACTTAGCTTGTCCCAGCTTCCTCCTCCAAGGCCCCACCTGCATCATTTAGGTCTGATGACAACCACAGGCATGTAATCTAGATTTTTTTTTCTTTAAATAAAACATGTTCTTCTTACATAGCGTATTCACATAACTTGTAAAACTAGCCATTTCTCTTAATCCTGGAGCTCCTCTCTATGCATGGAGTCTCCACCACAGGCTACTCCCCTTTCAAGATGAATAACATGGGCATATAGGAATCAGTAAGCCATCTGACAGTAATTTACACATTTTAAAACTGCCTTTCTTCCCCATCTTTGCATTTTCATTAGTTGTCCCCCCAGAGCAGCTTAACTTCCCAAGTAACCAAGACTTTTGATTTCTGATTCAACCCCTCTGCTTCAGAAAATAAAAATCTTGTTGAAAAAAATTCAATTATTACTATGTACTCTGTAACTTAAGAAATTCCTTCCCGTAGGAATTTGCAGAAGGATTAAACTAATGATGACATTTAGAATATTTGTCATTGACTGTAAAAAAAGGCACAGAGACGTTTCTTCGGAGCCCTCTCAAATCCTGCTATAGAGATGACCAAAATTGTCAACCAGCAATATTGTGAGAAAATAGTTTATGCACATTGAAGCTAATAAAGATGGCAAAATATCTTTTCAACTACAGAGGCAAACAACTTGCCGTGAAATTATTTTGAGAAAAATGTAAAGAATATCCCAAAAGTTAATAAGACATTTATTCAATAACTGCAGAAAGTTAAGTCAATGATGACATAGGTACCCCAGCTCCTGTGTCTAAAAGGGTCCCACTCATTTAAACAGAAAGGAACAAAATATCAAAAGTCAAATCCGGCATCTTTAAATTGGTCCAGTAAAACTGTAACACTTCATTTCGCCTTGTGGACACAATAAGGGAACATTTGAGACAGTTGTTGAAAATTGCCTCTAGGGTGTTCATGCTACACAAACAACGCAAGTACATTGGGAGACATTTAATGTACTGTATCTAGGTTTTAATTGTTCTGCCCACACAATTAACTAGGGATTGCTCATAACAAACGAGAAGAAGACATTAAAAAAAAAACCCACATTCAAAGTTTGCAAGTGATTTTTTTCGGTACATATTTGCAATTAAATATAATACACACACAAACACTAGACTATCAGGTATACTACTTAGTTTTTTATAGCTATAACTCAAATAGCTGATAGAATGTAAAGGGAATAAATTCCATTCATATTCAAGGTTTCAGAGGGCTTCCTATGGTGTAGGCTTCCTCTGTTATTACCTTAGGCCTAACATGAGGCTGAATGCCATGACAGTGAACACAGAAGGAAAAAGAGAATATTCACTTGACAGCACATAGGAGGAAGACAGAAGCAATACAACGACACATCTTTGTCACTGACATCTATTGAAAACTTCTACCAACTCCCCAAAATCCAGTCAAAACTTGAATTATCAGTGGATTATTATATTTATGAGGAACCCTCATGGTCCAACCAAAAGCCTACCAGCTGACAACCAAGCTCCCAATACATAAATGTCTGAGGAAATTTAGTTTTGAAGCCGTAAAGTCTACCTTAAAGTAATAAATTCATTAAGTCCATCTATTAGAGTTTCCACAGTGTTAATAGCTCATGCACCGCTCAGAAGTCCAAGTCCAAAGTATCTGAGACACAAACAAAATTCTTAACTGTGAGCACCAACTAAGCTCCCTCTTAGAGCATTATACCTCTTCTAACCATTTCCAAATTTCTTCTACCCTCCAAAGTTCCAAAGACATAAGAACTTCATGCTCCAATTTAATCACAGCAACAACACCTCTTGGGTGTTGTCGTCAGCCATTCATTGTGATCATATACTTAAGAAAGTCAACTTACAGGAGGAGGAATTGATTTATGGTGAGGGATTTAGAGGTTTCAGTCTAATGAGATGGAAGAGCACAGGGAAGTAAATTCCTCCTGGCACACAGGAAGCTGAGGGCGGTAACAGGAAAAGGCCAGTGCTAAAGTACACCCTTGAGAGACGTGACTGACTCACTCACCTCCAACAGTGAGATTCTACATTCCCAAAAGGTCTACTCAAAATTTAAACCTATCAATGAATGAGTCGACTAATGAGATAAAAGTAGCCATGACCCAACTACGTTTTAAAGGCCCATCAAAGTTAGCAATCAAGCCCCTATATATTACCACATGGGAGATAGTTCATGCTCAAACCGGAACATCTCGTTATGATACCTGAGTTAACAGTGCTCTCTTTGATGAATAAAGCTTGTCTTTTCCTGAGATGTTGCCTTTCATGTGGTCTCCCTTGGGAAATTGGCAGAGTTCAGGAGATGGCTCTATGAGTCAAGTGCCAAGTACTGGATTGGATGTACAAGACTGAGGACCCAAGTTTGGATCCCCAGTGGCCACAGCAATGGTAAGTATGATACATTCTTATACTATCAACAGTGGGAAGTCTAAAGGCTCCCTGCCCCATCAGGCTAGGCAGTCAGTGAGCTCTAGGCTTCGTGAAAGACCCTGACTCATAATCAATCAATCAATCAATCAACCAAGTAATCAATCAGTACAGAATAGATTATGGTAGACATCCTGAACTCAACACCTGGCCTCCACATGCACATACACACACAGCTGAAAACACCCATGAACACATGAACTTGCACAAGCATCAACTGTCTATAACCCCCAAAATTTAGAAAAATAAAAAAGGTTGCATTTATCAAAGAAAATTTCTTAAGCTCCAGGGTACATTAACTTACATAGAAGAAATAATCAGCATGCTTGAAAAAAGACAAAAACACTTCTTTATTTTGCTTATTTACAAAATGTAGTGTTTTCTTTTTAAAGATCCAGACAATCTAAAATACCTCAGGCAAATATAGACACATCTCTAACTCAAATCACAAAAAGTACATTTCCTTACATTTGTCATATAATGAAATTTCATCTTTCTCTTATCATGTTATTGTTATAGTTTAATAGCTTTTTTCAGGAAGAAACTGGATTTACCATTAAAAAATTAAATTAAAAAATATTCCCACACTAAATATATGACAAATTTTAGATATTCAGGAAACCAATGTTTATAAATGTATAATAAATCAAATAGGAAGAGTAAATAATATTAAGATACTGCTTGAGGGAGTAGACTGTCACAACAAAAGAGCCTTGCAAAGATAAAATTAATAATCGCATTTGTTTACTATATAGTTGTCATAAAATTTCATGTATTCATTAAAAATCTTTTTAATAGATAAGAGAAAGAATAAATGATGTCTAAATAAGAGATGCCAAATTATTCCTTCTTTCAGATGCCATGATTTTGTATTAGAAAAACTGACTCCACTAAAATCAACTATTAGAATAGATAAATGAATTCAGTACATTTGACTAATACAAGTGGTAACACAAAATCACTAACTTTTCCATGTAGCAGTAACAAAGTTGCTGGAAAAATGAATGAATCAGTATCATATAATTCATGTCAAAGCACACCTAGAAATAAATGTCACCAAAGGAGTGAATGGTCTCCACCATGGAAATCATAAAACACTGACAACAAAGGCTGAAGCTATTAAAAAAGCAAACAAACAAACAAACAACAAAGAAGCAAACAAAAAAAAAGGCATGGAGAGATTCCTTCTGTTCACTGGTTGAAAAAAATGACATTATAGAAATGTTTACAATGTAATATGCAGAGGCAGTATAATTCCTATCACAAGACCAACGAAACTTTTCACAGAAATAGAGAAAACACTGCTGAACTTTGCAAGGAATCACAAAGAAACTACAAACAGCAAAAACAAAAACAAAGCAAAAAAACCCTGATGAAAAAAACAGTTGGAAGCATTACAATACCTAATATCAAAACTAACTTTAAAGCAATAACTACAAAAACAGCATGGCATTTATAACAAAAACAGACAGAAAAATAAACAAATAGAGGACTAGGAAATGAATGTGCTTACTGATTTTCAACAAAGGCATCAAGAACATTTATTGGAGAAAATAAAGACTCCTTAATACATTTTCCAAAAACTCAACATTTAGAAGAAAGGAATTAAATATCAAAAACTGGCTGAAAATAGATCAAAGACCTAAATACAAAACCGGAAACTATGATGCTTATTAGAAGAAAATACAGGGGGCAGAATTATTTCAGTGTACTATACTTGGCAAGGATTTTGTTTTGGATGTGACCTCAAACACAAAGAACATAAATGTGAAATCTGCTAAATGTGGTACTATCAAACTCAAAACTTCATTCAGCAACGGAAAGAATTGGCTGAAGAAAGAAATCACCTAGAGACTAGGGAAATAGTTTCAAACTATTCCCCTTAGAAAGGATTGATTTGCAAAATACATACATAACAAAAATTCAACAGCAGAAGCTTAAGTAATCCAATTTTTACAGTGGGCAAATGATCTGAACAGACATTTCTCAAAAGAGAATGTACAAATGAGCTGAAAGAAGATTATTTTAAAAGTGCGTATCATCATTTGCTGTCATGAAAATGCATATCAAAGCTATAGCACCGCATCGTATCACCCCTCCCCAGAACAGCAGCTATTAAAAAGACGAAGCAAACAACATCAACAACACAGAAGCAAAACAAAACAAAATATGCTTCCCAAGAGTAGAGAAGGTGGCTGTGTCCTGTAGTGATAGGGGCAAGGTAAGTTAGAACAGCCACTATGGAGAACAGTATGGAGGCCCCTCAGGAACTAAACCTGGAACATTGCTAGGCTTCCCATTGTGGCGCTAGGTGTAAATCTAAAGAAACTCAAATCAGCAGGTTGAAATGGCCACACGTGCATGTTTGTGGTATCTTTATTCACAGCAGCCAAGTTAGAGAATCGACCTAAGTATCATCAGCTGATAAACGGATAAGGGAAATGTGGTGTGTGTATATATCTATACACTATGACATAACACAAATGAGAATGAAATTTGTTATGCGCAAACATTTGACCCCAGCTTCAAAATATTTAGAAATAAATTTAACCAAGAAAATGAACAGTCTCTAAGGTGAAAATTATATAACACATGTACAAGTGATGGAAGACATTGCAAAAAAGAATCAAAGACGTCTTATACTCAGTTGAACGAATTCAAATTGTTAGAGGATTCGTGAAGTAGCAGACATATCAATTGTAATTCCCATAAAAATGTCAATGAAATTCTTCACAGAAATAGAAAAATCACTATTGAAATTTCAAAGGAATCACATATACATGCACAGAATACAAGTAGCTAGAAAATACTGGGCAAAAGAACTGGGGGATTTTATGTTTACTGAAATAGTCAGGTAGAGAATGGCAAGTATTATATGGGCTCACTTATATATTCAAGCAGTAGTTTGTCTGGAGGCAGTAGACATGATGAATCATAGCATCTTGCTGTAGTTTAGATGCCAATGCTCCCAATGGCCCATATATTCCAGCCTAGGTCTCCAGAGTGGCACAGTTGGGAGGGGTGTGTAGCCTTGGGTGATATCCTTGGCTCTTTGGGTTGTGCCTCATGAGGAGATGGAACAGTTTGTGCTTATCCATATTTCCCATCCTAGCTTGTGTAGCACTGACGTAGGCACCAGGCCTCTGGGTCTCAGATCCAAGAACCGAAGCCTCTCTCTTTTACCTACATCTTGCAGATAGTTTGGTGTGTTGAGATGAACTTGGCAAGTGCATTAGCAGAGTCTGGTGATGACATGGAGAAAAAAAACACAAAAACAAAAACAAAAAAATGGAGAGAATGAACCTTGGGTACCGTGTGGTAATTGGATAGGGGTAATAGCTGCTAATTTCTATAGCATGATGGGATAACCATGGTTGACAATATTTAATCAAATATTTTAAAATAGCTTCTTGAATTTTGAATATTTCCGATGTAAAGAAATGATATGTGCCTTAGTTGAAAGACATATCATTATCTTAATCTAGTTATTACACACAGCATGTGCATATTAAAATACATACTGTACCCCATTAATATGTAAAGCCACTATGTGTTGATTAAAAATATACCCTAATTTTTCATTAGTAATCACTATATTTACATATAAGTCAAATTTGATATTTTATTGTGATTTATTATTTCACTGACTTACACTGCTTTCATTACAAAATTCTTAGTATATCAACTATAAAATTGGCAATCATAAGAACAGTTTAAAAACTAACAAAAGCTTGAGTACACAGAAAATTAAAAAAGTCACTTACACACAAAATGAATACTATTCAAAATAGAGGATGAATGAGGGAAAGTTTGGTTTGGAAAGCAGAAGAGTCAATGTTTCCTGACTTACCTAAGCTTTGTAAAGATGCAAAATCATTAAGGGTAAGGATACACTCACTGAAAGGCATGGCTTATTGCAAACAGGTGATCAAAAACAGCCTAAACACAGCTTGGCAGTACTCTGGGAAAGATGCTAGAAGGATTGAGAGAAAGACAACACGAAGCAAGAGGCATCCCAAGAAGCATTTAACTTCTGACCCTCCAAGGTCCCCTAACCAGCTGCTAACATCTAAAGTCCAAGGCCAACGCCTTTGCAGGGTGCAGATGGGAGCTCTTTGACCCAAATGAGGGCCGTGCCTTGTTTACCTGCCTCAGCACAGTAGCTGGCAAAATTCTACACTAAATAGACGTGTAAGAGAGAGGGGCTGGGGGAGGCAGGGGGAGACTAGCTTGTGAGACCCGATGTGTAAATGCTGTTGTTGTAAATGAATTAAAATATCTAAAGAAAATTATATCTGAACTCAAGGAAAACTTTGCCCTAGATTTTCGAATAAAAGAACATGATAGATTCTGAAAGTTGTAAAATTTGTAAAATAAAATGTCAAACAAGAGGTGCCTGTATAAGGCACAAAGGAAGAACAAAAATAAGTTAGCTTTCAGCATATTTATTTTTAACTGGATTGCTGGATTATAAATTTGTAAGCTGAAAAAAATAAATAAATATATTTGTAAGCTGTATCCAGCATAGTTTAGTGTAATTTCAAATGTGTTTGGTATAACCTCATGGCAGCTTTGACTGACTGTACAGTGATGTCTGCTCACAGCTGCTCTGAATATATCACATACGATTTTATCATCCAGAAAAGTTTCTAGTGTTGTCAGAGATTTATTCCATGGCCTTCATTCTATTTTAAGTAAATAATTTGGTTAAAAACACAGAGACAATGTTTCAGAACTATTTTATAATAATACTATATAAATCTTAATTTTATGCATTTCAGTTTTTAAAATATTTGTGTGTGATGCACACATAAAGGTCTGCATGTGGAGGCTAAGGGACAATTTGTAGAGAAGACAGTTCTTTCCCTCCACCGTGAGGATTCCTGGGACCAAATCAGGCCATCATGTTTTGACGCAGTTGCCTTCACAGCTGAGCAATCTTCATGATCTCTCAAATCTCAGTTTTAAAAATTGAATTTTAAATGGATAAGTACTTATTCTTGCTTGGAAGCTAATTTATTAATTTCATGGCGATATTTCTTATATAAAATATTCTGATGGTTTTAGTAGCTGAAGTCTACAGTTGAGCTAAATTATTCACAGTGGTCTGAGTGGTCCATATGCATCAATAAACTTAAGGGAGAAAAGCTGTTATTTTCATGAGCCATTGATAGGAATTTAGTATTTTATCCCACAGTGAATGTAATACCAAAATAATATTAGCAAACCCATAAGCATCTCCGTGGCATAAATTTTCTTCTGTTCTGTTTTTATTTCTCAAAATGATGTGTATCTTACCACTTTAAGACAATTACTAGACTCATTATTGTCTCTCATTAGTAATACTTTTTGGAGAGATATATGCATTTCCATATATAACCTCAGGTCACAAATTGTTCAACAACATTTGGTAACAGTACTGTTTCTAATTTCGTAGGTTGTGAGACTCAACAAAGGTAGTTTTTTCCTCTGCTTCTGAAAACCATAATCATTATCCATGAAAACAGACTATTCACCTGAGAGTATAATTCCCAGCCTCCAGTAGAAAGATGCTCTCTTGGACAAGAATTATTCATAGTTCAAATAGATAGAATGATGGTCATAGCTATGGGATTCCTGCAGGAATTTTGAAAGCTCAATTCTGCAGAAATTAGTGATATAAATAATACAAATGTACATAAGAATGTTAGAAACAAGAGAATACTTAGACACACATGCTTTTTTTTAAAAAAAAGAATCATGTTCTAATGTGTGTTCTAAAGGATACTGATGGCAACATGACCCTGTAAGGAGGGAGCAAGTCCATCTTGTGATGCAGCATCTGTACTACCCAGATGCAAGGACATTCCATGCTTTAGCAAGTAAGAAAAACAGGGAAGAAAAGGACAATGAATGGATCACAAATAGGTGAATTAACCATTGGTTTTACTAACCACTCAACTATAGAAGATGTCTATCATGCATTAGAGTTAACAGGAAGCAGAGTTTCTTATCTCTTATTATCTATGTACCTATCTACCCTCTATCATTTCACCTCCCAAAAGGATCCTCGTGAATTTCTTATAAACTCTGAGATTTTTCTCATGTTTCTACATTTTTAAATAAAATATTTTTGTCTTTACATGTATGTGTGAGTGCACATGCATGCATGTACACATGCACAAGCATACACACACACACACACACACACACACACACACATCATATGTTCAGGCACACTTGGACGTTAGAAAAGAGCATCAAATTCTCTGGATGTAGAGTTATAGGTGGTTGTGATTTACCCAAAATGGTTCCTGGGAATCAAGCTTGGGTCTACTGGAAGACCAGTACATGCCCTCAACTGCTGAGCAATCTCTCCAGCCTATTACATTTCGACAATCTAAACTGTCCCTTGACTGTCTCCATTGTACAAAGAAGTATATTCTTCAAAAATAATCTTTTTTAAAAGAATGGTATGGCTTGATAGGATCACAGTCAATCAACATGAACATTTCTAAATATACTATGATTTTTAAAAGAAAATTTTATGCTAGTTAGATGCATGTTAATATCTGCAATTATTTTGTGTTTAGGCAGATACAGGGAAAACGTCTAAGGAAGGAATTTAGTAAGCTTATCAGAGTCTAATTTATGACACATAAACCGCATTTACATTATATTTCAGCCTAATACAGAGTTGTTTTATTCTATTTATCATAAGCAATGATTATTTAACCCCTTCTCATTAAAATATCACAATGTATCTTTTATTGTAACTCAGGAATCCGAGTACTTATATATCCTGAATGTTGAGATGATTATAAAATTGTTCCAAGAGGGAAAAGGTCACTATCAATGCAACACTCCCTTGAGATGTGTGGGAAAGTACCACTGAGAGCAAATTTCCCACTCTCAAGTGCAGTCTCTAAATTTGACCTTCCACCTTCCACATGCCAAAAAGTGTTTCTTCTTGTGACAAGGGAAAGCATACCAGGCATAATCTCAAAGGATAGAGTCCATGTCTGATACCAGTGTATGAAGTCACAATGAATAACACTACAGCTTAACAAACCAGCTAATTACATCTGTAGAAATGGGTCAGAAAGAAAGCTGACTTTAAGGGATAAAGAGGAAATCTAACAGGAGGTCTCTTTGTCAAGATGAATCTGCCATCATGCCTAGACTGGAAACTACTCCAGATACCCATTTCTCTGGACAGTATTAGAATGTGCACACCCACGGGTGCCCTTTTACATGTTTGTAACTGACCAATATTCTTATATTCTTTAGAAAAATAGCATACAAATTAAAGCATACGAATTTATACAATCTGGACATAATGGTTTTACTTTGAAGATGATTTTCAATCATGTTGATATTAGTATTTTCCTCTAAGACAGGGTGAGAAGCTTTATCCTTTAAATATAAATAAAAAAGGAATGTATAGCTATTGATGAAGAAACTGTACTCAGGAGATATTCTTACATAAACACTCGAAGCATGCATTTAGAAGTCAGCCCACACAGAAAACAAAACCAAGTTCTTGTGCCACCATGTACTCCTAGAGTGATGGCTGCTCAGATGGCTCAGTCTGGTTCTCAGCCTGACCCATCCTAGATTAGAACATTTGCCTCCTAGGCTGTCAGGAAGAAGTAATTGGCTGAATGACATGAAGGGTTAAGGACTACAAGGCCATGTGTCACGTTGCTCACTTGACTTTTCTCATGCTGTTCTCTCTCTCTGCACTTGCAAAATAAACCTTTCCATAATTTCTCGCAACACCTCTAATAAGGTAAGCGATTTCATGAGGAGTCACCTTCTGGGTGAGCTCATCCTCCCTTCAGTGGAAGTCGCTCTTTGTTAAGTATCAACAAAGTCACCTACAGGTTGACATATCATTTCTCAATCTGTCCTGTGTCAATTTACACCTGAAGACACGTGGCTCCTTTCTCCCATTACTTCCTCTGTGACTTGTTGCCCTGATGTTTTAGCTTCTGGAGGGTAAAGGCTTTGCTTTCCGGTTCTTTTAAGCTGGATCCCCTCTCACCTCACCTCATACCCCCAACTCTGCCCAATGTTGGAGTGATGTGAATTTTGTGCTGATGGTCTGGTTAAAGAGAAATTATTTTAGCATTAGGGCAGGGAGAAATCTACAGAGGAATTAGCAGACTTATCAAATCATCAGAATAAAGAGAGAAATAAAAAAAAGGGGGGGGGAGGAGAAGGTACCCTTTCCTTTGTCTAAAAGGTAACTGATTTTTATTTGTTCCAATCTCACAAGGAATACAAGTGCCTTCCCTGTGGCTGCTTTCTACAAATAGTGACAGCGGAGAAAGTCAGAAATGAAAGTCTCAAAGTAGAGGTAACAGGAACACTTGGAGAAAAGGGCCACAATATATCAATAAGTACTTAGAGCCACAGAGAAATTAAAGAGAGCACATGCAAACATTTTTCTTAAGTATTTATGCTGCCATCTTTTATCAGACTGATTATTGTCTACTGCACTAAGGAAACAGATGTCACTATCTTTTAAAAATCCTTTCTGTGGGGCCAAGGATAAGCCCAGAGCTTTGGATAGACTTATCCTTGTTCTATTCTAAAATGACCACTATCAAAAGCTATATTATATATACATATATACATATATTTACACATATACATATATTTATATAATTACAATGGCATATTATTGAGTATGTAGAGTTTGGAGCCACAAATAGCTCTCTATAACAGGATAATTCTCTGTTCACACAGTTGAAAACAATAATTTCATGATGAATATAAGGAAAATCTCTGCATGATTAAAAGTGGATTAAATGAGAGGCAACATGAAACCCAATACTGGTTATTGTGTCTGTTTTTTTCTGTCTCATTAAAAACCTTAAGAACTTACTCCCTCCTGCCATTTCCCTAAGGAGAGACATTTATTCCAGGAATGTGCTGCCACTGAGATGGAGAATGGCATTTTTGCTACAAATGAATCACACCTGGAAAACAGTGTTTAAATTGTGGAGCTATCTGGAGATGAGGTAGTAAGCAGGATGCAAATCAGAGCAAAATCACAGCTTATCAGAAAATTGCAAAACAAACCCCACCTGGATACATGCGAGTGAGATTTTTACTAACAATAAAAGTGAGGAGATAGCTTCAAGGTTTAAACCTCATTTAAATGCAGCCCCATTAAACCTTTATCATTCTAAGTGAATGCAATAATTTTAATATTGTATAACCTACATAGGATTTTGATTAACCTGACTTGACAGGTGGGAAAGAAATTTCCCTTCAAAACTACTTCAGAATGATTATAAAAAAAGAGCTTACTTCAGAGTTAGATGTTAGAGTGATTTTTAAGTGTATTGTGATAAGAAAAAAATTTCTCGGGAATTACTTATTTAATTTTAAATACTTTTACAAACCACCCTGGCAGCCATTTCTCCTTAACATTAAAGTGGATTCATGTTGACACTACGAAGCACAGAAGACTTCAGGACGCCCATGTATTTTGTGACATTAGTGAATCACAAAACAGATATAAATCCTTTATGTGAAAGAAGACAGTGCCCTTTAAATAAGAACAATCTCTGGAAAACTAATAAAGAAAATTCTGGAGGATAAAAACTTCACACGCATTGCCATATTTCGAGTAGAAGTCCACGGACTGCCTAATGCTTATAATGAAGTTTTCACAGATCTTTTTAAAAAGTGAGTTTCAGTTAAAACCTAAAGGACAAACAGATGGAAAAGAATGGCAGTAAGCTTTGAAAGTCTGTGAACAAGAACAGTAAAGATAAAACAGTGAGAGAGATTAATCACTTATGGGTATTAGAAAATGAAGCTACACTTTCCGTGGATGAGAGGACTTGAAGTTACCAGAAAAAAAATTATTTAGGCCAAAGTTTTAAGAAGTTGTGTGTATGTGTTTGTGTGCATGCCCAATGTACTTTTAAATGGCACACAACTTCTATCTCGATGCATATGGCTGAGTCCTTTCCTTCAGAAGATAGATATAAGATATGGATGAGACGAGCTGGAGTCTACAGGAAATTTGAGAGAAGAACTATGCTCCCTTTGGCATAAGAAAAGGGGGAGGAATCAACAGAAGTCAGAGAACAAAGGAATCAAGAGATTGAGTGAAAGAGAAGCAGATAGAGAGACAGACAGACAGACAGACAGACATGGAAAACAAGAAGGGAGAAAGGAAGGGAGGGAGGGATGAACAATTACAGAAAATATAGTACTTTACAGTCTCTAGGGTTGTTATGTCATAATCACTAAACGTTGTCTATAATTTTCAATTATGAGTGGAGACGGATTAAAATGGGGAGGAAGAAGAGGAGAGAGATCAGGAAACTGGGACAAAGGGGGAAAAAAAAGAAAGAAAAGAAAAGAAAGAAGAAGAAAATGAGAACACCTATTGGTTCAGCATATTTTTTCCAGCAGTCTCATTTGAAAGTCCCTCTGCACCTATGCACAAGCTCCACTAATTTATCAAAGGTTAAACTGAGTAAGAACTTCCAAAGTGATAATTGAAGTGGGTGATGCCTTACATCTATTTTGCCAAATTCTCTGGGAAGCGCTGTACACAAATTATTGCGTTATTGACCATAAGACCTTAGAACATAGCACTAATCTCAACCTTCTTTTTAAGAAAGAGAATACTGTGATGTAGCCATAGTCACACTGGTTATAAGTGCAGAGACTAAGAGTCAAGTATGGGGCCTGATGGTTGGCAACTCCACCTACTGAGGATAACAACAACCGTATGGTTACAACCATAATCCTTTGTATTGAACAAAAAAAGTATGTCCGCTTATACCTTTCCGGCCCATCACTAAGGGACGTCACAGCAAGAACTCGAGGCAGAAACCTGGAGACAAGATTTCATGTAGATAGAGAAACACTGCTTACGCCCTTGCTCCTCATGGCTTGCTTATTTTGTGAGCAAAACTTCTTAACAACGTTAATATTTCCATTTTCTAGCATTTCCCCAATGACTATATCTCCTGGTATCATATATGGTCTCCAAGATGTAGCTAAGCAGCAACTTAAACAAAGGTTTTGTAACCAAATAATTGCTTGTTTTCTATTATGGCATCTTTTTTCTCTGCTATTCCTTTTACTAATGTCAGGTTTTGTGTTTTATTTGTAGTCATCAAGAAAAAAATCCCATTAATATTGAGACCTATATCATATAGCTTCTGTTGGATGCACAGGGCATCCAAAAAAGAGGGTCAGGGAGCAACAGATGTGACAACTCTGTTTCTGTGAAGTGCCAATTCCAAATAATAATAAAAGGAGTGGGGTAAGAAAAAGACCATTGTATTTAAAAGATGTTTCAAAAGTAGTACACATAATTCTTAGTGAACTTTCCAGGGCACAATTGTGTTGTTACTACTTTCACGGTCAAAGGAGAACGGGAAATTTCTCTTTTTGCGCTGTGTGATTTATGTCAACCTGAAAACTCAGGATTATGTTTTTAAAAATCAATATCAATACATATTTCTCATACATACATAGTTCTAATAGGAGCATTCAACTAATTTTATACCCAAATTTGGTATCAAGCATATTTATCTATCAAAGTATTTAACAAGTAGTTTATTTCTATTTGCCTTATGTTTCCTGGTCCTATGCAATGGCATAATATCAGAAAGTGTGGACTGATGTTGGAGATTAAATTAAACATACACTATTTATGCATACATATAAGTTATATAACATATTATGGATATATAACACACAATATGTACACATATAATACATATATAACAATATGATATATAATAAATAATGTAAAGCATACTAAATTTGCATAACCAAAATATCTACATCATAAAATTTATTGCTGTAGTTTATTGTATGAGATAATATTCTATAGTCTAGGTAGTTAGTATCTATTATACTTACCTTCTATAGCAAAGAAATTATCCCCCCAAAATACACACTCCTGAGAAAAATTTAATACTTAAACCGAAGCAAATTTATGTGATTAAAAGATAAAAATTAAAAATTCCCTCTTGAATTCAGTTAACCCTAGAGATAATACTACAAAAAAAAAGCCTGTTTGTTTTACTGTTTACAGCCCCCAAGTACTGGGTATCTCCCAGGAAATTCCAGTCCTAGGAGGATTGCAGCAAACACCAAGAGCTGAATGGTTCAGATTGAAGCAGAAATTGTATTCAGAATGGGCACTTCACTTCAGCTTCAACACTGATGTTTCTAATATCTGAGAACCAGCCTTCATTCATGCAGGTTCCAACCAGAAGACACTCACAAATGAAACAAAAATAAAAGTAACCCACTAAGTCAGTGAGTTTGTATAATAAAAAGTGTACTGCTCTCTTTGTATAATAAAAAGTATACTACTCTCACATACAGTCAATTTTTCACCCCTTTATTCTGTGACAGATAATAGTTTTGTACAATGATTTTTAACACTGACCTGTAGAATTCAAAGATGCAATGCATTGGTTAAAATCTTGAGTATTAGTATGGATAATGTAAGATCCAGATATATACCAACTATGCAACTATATTCATAAAATTTGTTATTTTTACTTATATTTATATGGGTTTCCAGTAGTTATTCATTTTCAGTTTTTCACTGTAACCTAGCATTTTTTTTTCATTGTAACCTAGACTAAACTTATTTATTTAATAAAGTTACGTTGGCTCTGAGAACAAATGATAAACACTAAGCAATATGTTATTAGGTTATTTCAGTAATATAAGGTTCAATGTTCATATAAAATAGATCCTTTCCCCCTTTCACTCTACAACATTGTTTCTCCTGGTTTTTATCCAGTGAAATGTCCTGTACATGAGAGCTATCCAACAAATGAGCTTAGGTAATAGGTAGGTCAATGGTAATGTTAGAATTGCCTTTATACAAAGAGATGCATTAAGAAGCAATGTAGGTCAGTCCTGCAGAGCCTGACTAACTGGTTCTGACACTGGCAAACAGCATTCACTCTGACTAATCCTAAAGATTTCTTATTAACAGCACATGCAATTTTAACTGACTGAAGTCAGTAGAGACAAAAAGATGAGAAATGATTCAATCCACGTTGCTACACTTCAATTATCGAGAGGAGACAAAACATTCTAAGATCTCCAGAAGTTGCAAAACCTTTCTACACCCAATAATTAAAACAACCTGGTAACAAATAAGTTACCAACAATTCAATTTTCCTTTACTATTAGTCATTGGTGGGACCAGAGAAGATTTACTACTTTACTCACTTCCACTGACAATTTATACACAGGACTCCAAGGAATCAGTGACTACATAAGAAAAATAAATCTGCAGTAACTGAGAGCTAGCTCATTAATTTTCCAATACATATTTTTATTTTTTCAATATTTTTCCAAGCTATATTTTCCTTTTCTCTAATTATTGATGAGGTGTATTTGTAGTGTTGTGAATAGATACAAAAAGGATGAACAAGAACACAAGAAATATTTGTATCATATGGCCTTTTAAATAATTAGTATGCAAATGTTAGACATAATAATGCAAAGAATGAGGTTCTCCATGTCACTCTACCATACGTACTGATGGCTTTGAATAAATCAGTTATATTCATAAGCTGTATTTTTCTTAATCATCACAAGTAGTATCAATGCTCTCACATTTCTTCTCATGATTTTTTTTCTAAGAGTCACAACAGAGCAGTAAAATATTTGCTTCATTAAAAAAGGAATCCAAGAGTCTAGAGAAGTGACTCAATTGTTACAGGCACTTATCTTCCTGGCTTTGATTCTCAGCAATCACATAATAGCTCACAACCATCTGTAACTAGTTCCAGAGAATCTAAAGCCCTTTCGACCTCTGTAGATACAAATACATGGAACACACACACACACACACACACACACACAGAGAGAGAGAGAGAGAGAGAGAGAGAGAGAGAGAGAGAGAGAGAGAGAGAGAGAGAGAGAGCTCTAAAAAAGTAAAAGAAACACCAGTTAGAAATATAGCATTCTTCAAAGAGATAAAGTAAGTCCCCAGGACCATATTATTGGCATTTCAAAGTGGTTAATGTACAAACAAATCTGTCACAGTATTATTGTTGTCATTTAAGATATATGATGAAAGAGGAAAAAGGAAAACCCATGTTCTTCTTCACATTTATGCATTTATTTGAATGTGCAAGTGTAGTCCAGAGGACAACCACAGGGGCTATTTCTCAGAAGCATCTTCTTTCTCTGTTGTTGTTTGTGAAACGAGGTCTTGGCTTTGGCTTTGAGCTCACCAAGTAAGGCAGGCAGACTGGCCACTGAGCCTCAGAAATTATCTATAGCAGCTTCCCTAGGAGAGATCATAAACACCTATCACTTCACTCGGCTTAATTCACATAAGATTCAAACTCTAGTCCTAGTGCTTGCAAATTCAACTGAGTTGTTTCCCCAGCCCCAATTCTGCCTATATTTACAGATAACCACTAGATTTCTTGGTTCATGACGTTAAATGTTTGGTGTAACATGATCTTTTGAGTTATTCAGATTGTATTAAGAAGGAAGTCTTATTTTATGGCAGAGATGTATTTTTCCTTGCTGTAGTCAACAAAAGATACACATGAGGAATTAGCCCCAGTGTGTTGTCTGTGGGAGTGGTAACTCTAGATTTTCTGCTTCATCCAGCCTTCTCAGCAAAGCAAGACAGCCCTGATCAAGGGCAGCTGAACCTGTTTCCCATACATCAGAACTAAGGCGACGATCTCTAGGCAAATCTTTAAGCCGCTCAGCAGTGAGGACAAAGTATGCCCTACCTTAAGTACTCCTAAGACACTTCTACCTAGAAGACAACTCATTTAAGAACTCGGCAGGAATAAGGTGACTGAATCAAAGGTCATAGCTGCCTCTCTCATGTATCTACTGCAGAAATCTTGTAACTGGGTGTTTTCTAAGGCAAACCCACCATCAGAAGTTCCCTATAAACTTGGCAGTGTGTTTTCCCAGCCACCTACTTTCAATTATTTTTAAAGCCCATGGCTCTAGAATAGACGGAAATACAAGTTCATATTGTTAAATGTGTCTGGTATATATATCACAGAACACAGAGCAATGCTTTTAATTCTATCCTTTTCAAGGTTTATGTCCTTTGGGATGATTTTTTGCTTGCCAAACTGAAAAAGACAAATACCAAGGTCAAGTAGTATCGTTGGCGAAAGACTTTGCACACCAAAATTAAAACTGAACCAATTTCAGAGTTTAGGTTTTCCTAGTAGCTTCTGAGTGATTTGATTTGATTTGTGTCGTGGCCCATCTTTCATTCCGCTCTGCATAGCAGGGTTTAGCAAAACTTTTTGTACCCTTTCCTTGACACGCCTATTTCCAGAGTCTGGCTCCCCAGGGAGATAGGTCAAGAATGCTAGCTGGTGTGTTATATTGGCTGGACCTATACAGCGATGCTTTAGTGTGCAGTCTTGATTCTTACTCAGGACCACATATACGTACACACACACACACACACACACACACACACACACACACACAAACACACACAGTTACACCTACAGTTACATAGACTTCTAAGGAAAATGTTGAACCTCCCAAGAAATCTACTGAAAATAATCCTTAGGAACAAATGAATAACCCTCTCTCTCTCTCTCCTACTCCTCCTTCCTTTCTTCCTTCTCCCAATTTCTGTTTCTTTCGTTTACTTTATTTCCTCCTTTCCTTCTTCCTATTTTATTTCTATTTTATGTTTTCCCTGGAGAAGTTTCTGAAGTTCAACAACGATTTTTTTTTAATTAAGAGAAAGAGAGTGGGGGAAATAAAACCACTCGAGAACAAGAAGGCGTACGAAACAGACCCTTCCAGAGCCTAAGGGGATGGTTACAAAATAAACATCTCATAGACCGGGCCACATCTCCTGTAATGAGGCAGCTGTAACTAACATGAAGTGACCCCCTTGTGTTGACTAAAGGGTTCTCACAGGGAATTCTTTGCAACCACCTACAGCAATTTTGACAATCTACCTCGTGCCTCACACATTCTGCAGGCTCTCCTCATGTACCCTGATTTAATGGTTTAGCCCTCCCACCGGAGACACAAAGTCCAAGCTTTTCCTTATAGCCATCTATATAAAGGAAAACTCCATAAGCAGGAGACAAGGAATGGTGGTTACACAGCCTGGTTTGCTATCTGGTGGAACTTAGAGAGGCAGGAAATTAGTATTTCTTTCTTCCCCTTCCCCAAACCAAAACACACTAACAAAAGAAGATTGTTCACATTTGCAAAAATTTGCCTTGAGCTTCTAGGAGGAAAGATGCCATATAAAACCTAAAAATAAGTAATGATCAAAATGCCTTAGAACAAAAACTGGCATTCTAGTAATAATCTCAAAGATGTTATCATCATTCCAAGAAATGAAGGGGGAAATCACACCAGGATATTATCTGCCCTCCTCGGGCATGCTATGCAACAGAAGCGATCACACGACTTGCCAAAATTAGGTCACGATCTTTAAATTAATGAATGTAAACAATAGAATCTATTGCTCCAGTGAAGTCCATGGGAAGCTGGAAACAGGACAGTCGCCTGCCTAAAGTCTGCAGAAATGACTGACGTTGGTCTCCAGGGGAAGACACAAAACTCCAAAGCGTCATATTTCCCAACAGGAAGTGATGAGAAGAGGCGCCCATCCCAGGCATACATTGACATTTGCCTTTCAGCTACAGTTAAGGGCTATTGGTTTTGGAGAGGGGTTTGTTCTTTTGTCAGGCAGCACAGCAGAACACAGTGACGCCTGCCATTCCATTCCAGCCCTGTCTGCCCCTGACACCTTTTTTTTCTCTTTATAAGATGTGCTTTTCTTATATCTGCTTTCGGTTTTGACTACTACAATCAGAACAAGAGGAAAGCACTCCCAAATAAATGTTTCAAAATGTGAAACCACGTGCACTAGCCCAAGTGTCATTATAAATATAAGTGACGTGTTAGACGAACACCTGGAGAGGCAATTAAAAAGTAGGTGTCATCCGGCCTGATGGGAAGCCCATGGATCCTCGTGGCCGTCCCTTGTATCTATTTGCTGTTGATTCTTTTTAACCAGTTGGAGTTTATTGCAAGGACACAAATTACAGGTGCAAAAATAAAATGCGCTTGGAGAAGAGGTAACGAGCAACACAGCAGAGGTGGAGGACACTAACCTATGAGACATTTAGTCTATGGAATTGACAAAATCTCGTTAGTAAGACTGCTGTTTTCATTTAAGGAAAACGCAAAAAAAAAGAATGTATGAAGACATTTTGACATAATCTTTTAAATACTTTGGATGGTATGACTTCAGAAGCGACTGAAATCCTAAATACAGTTATGAAAGCACGTAAATGCAAAGCTTTCGTGAGAAGCCCATCTCTCCTCTGCGATGTTCACTGCCACCCCTTATTCACACCTCTCTTTCCCCTTTGCTCAATGCAATGCTCAGATTCTTATACCTTTTCTTAATTTGTTTCCAAAAATTAAGTAAAAGTGGAAACGAGGTGAAAGGAGAGTGGGGAAATAAGAGTAAAATTAGTTTAAAATTGGATATTCAAACACTAGAGAGTGTGCAAGGATACCCTTGCCTCTCAAGTCATTCCTTTTTTCATAAAAACCTCTTCATTACTATTCTTTAAGGCCACAAGAATAGAATTCACCTCAATCATATAATACTCTGACCCAGCAAGTTGCATTAATGGGTAGATGACAAACTTCCTTCATGTTTGCATTAGAGTGTGCACTCTTAAGGATGAGAGTGTACATGAAGTTACTCCAAATTACACACCATTCAAGTTACTGCAAATAGACTCTCACACCATTAAGTGATGACTTGTAAGATTGAATAACCCTACTTTTTAGAGATATGGAACGCCAGAGGTCAGTCACTTCTCAATGTGTAGATTACCTTGTGAGGTTATGCTATTGATTCTTGATGTCAGCTTTACTATCTCCCCTTCCTTTCCCAGACACAGGAAGAGAAAGACCTCAAGTTCTCTCCAAGACTGAGGGCCTAGTGTCTATATTTAATGATGTGTATGTACGTGAGAATGAGTATATATATATATATATATATATATATATATATATATATATATATATATATATATATGTCATAAAACTAGAAGGGGACTAGGAAAGAAGGGGGGAAAATCAGGTTTTCGATTTTGTCTGTTGTCATTTATTATCATCATCATTATTTATAATCATTATTATTACTACTATTGTGTGTATGCACATACACAGTCATATGTGTAGAACTCATATGGAAGTCAGAAGACAGTTTCAGTGATAGGCGATCTCCTTCTACCGTGAGTTCTAAGGATCTAAGTCTAGTCGGGCGGCTTGCAGGGGAAAGCTCTTTTGCCTACTCAGCTATCTCTTTGGTCTGGGAAAAAGTTTTATTAGAGAGGAGTGGAAAATGTGATTGAATATACGAAACGTGAGAGGGGACGAAATCATGCTGGGAGCCAAAGTGTCCATGTTGTGGGAAGATGGGTGAAAGGAGTGACAAAGGAGGCCAACCAAAAGAAAATATGTATGGAAATGCCACCATGAAGCCTGACATTTGGTACACAAATCTGATAAAGGGAAAGTCAGTTTTCTTCAATGGATCATCACTAGGTATGGCATCCACACTCCATGACATGCCCCACATCCAAGAGTACTTATCAAGCACAAAAAAAAAAAAAAAAAGAAAAAAAAACCCTTCATGGTTTTTGTGTGCTTTTCATTTTGTTTGGCACTTTTTGTCAGTATTATTGTTGTTGTTGTTATTATTAATTCTTTAAGTTTGTTTTTACTTTTGAGAGAGAGAACACGAAGCTAGGTGTATAGGGAGGCAGGGGGGATCTAGGAGTTGTTAGGAGAACAGAAAGAATATAATTAAAATACGTCCTACAAAAAAGTAATAAAAAATAAAGAGAAATTATATTCATCTCTAAAAAAAATTAAATCTTGAAATTTCCAGGTAAATGGATGGAACTAGAGAAGACAAAAAGCTGTATGTTCTTATTTGAATATACTAGCTCCAAATGCTTAGGTGTTACCACAACTGGTCAAAAATAACACAAGACCAACTAATACATCTAAAACACAAGCCCTATACCCAAGGCTCAAGGAACTTTAGAGAAGAAAGAACAAGAAGGTTGTAAGAGGCAGAGGCCAAAAATACCTGATGCTAAATAATGTTCCCTAGGTATAACAGAGAATATGCATTTATGATATCTCATCCATGAGATCCCCCTTTAAAAAACCCTTCATAATGACACTAGTTGGCATGACAGTGTGTATGGGGGAAATATTGCAAGAGCTCCCTTTGTAATGCTAAGAGCTGTGGGCAGTTAGCCACTGCTGAGAGAAGGAGAATAAGTCCTGTGGGACTAGCTCCCTGATAATTTAACCAATCCCAAGTGGTCATCTCTAAATATATATATATCAGCAACAATAAATGAACTCAGTAGATTATGTATATATATATATGTATGTGTGTATAAACATGCATATATATATACACATTTATATGTTATATATCTGTAACAATAGTAACTATTGTTACTATTAAATAGTAAAGAAGAAAAAGTCAATAATTTGAGAGGGAGTTGGAAAGGAAGACTAAAGGAATTTGAAGGGAAGAAGAAATGGTGGTAATTACAGTTTTCATTTGTGAAATTCTGAAAAAAGATTTTAAATTCCTAAAAATTTTAAATTAAAAAAAAAAAACCCAAACTTCCTTTCCTGTTTTATCAGCCTAAGCCCAACTCAGATTTCATAAACCTGAACAAGTAGCACCTCACTTGACCTTCAGTAATCTTTGGACTACCTTGCAATGATCACCCTTCTCTGAATATTTTTGAAACTAAATATAAAATGTTAAAAAAAATCTTGAGTGGTTTTGTTTTGTGTGCTAGCCTTGTCATCCATCTATTTATTCCACACATTAGGGAGTGCCTAGTATGTGCCAGACATATCTCCAGCTTCTTGGTGCACAGCAGGAAGCTTAACAGACAGCTCTGCTCTAGTGGGAACCACCTTTTTATTGGGAGCAACAGCCAATAAACAACATAAAAGGCTACAGTGTTCGCTAGTCATCGTGGAAGGAAAAAGCTAACAGGAGGCAAGAATGAACGCGCGAAGTCACAGTAAAGACGTAGACGGAGGGGAGTTACTGCGCAAATACAGTCTTCGGTTATCTCTTTTTGTTAAAGTACTGTTGAAAAATCCTTTATAAGCAAGGATAAGAAAAAGTCTCTGCCAAGCCACACAGTGATGGACATAATGCAAGTATCAGTAAATAGTCAGTAATTAATTCTTTTAGTTCTCTGCTACTGCAATTATAAGTAAGCTATTTTTGCCTCAGCCTTATATTCTCTGATGAGGAGGATTGTAAAAGGTCTTAACTCTGCTTCAAGAACAACTGAAGTGCCTTGGCGTCTGAAGTCTTGGATTTTGAATGCACCTCCACTACTCATTAACCGAGCGACCTTGGCCAAATCAATTTCCTCAGCATGGCTTTTATCACTTGCAAAACAGCAATAATTACTCCAGTCTCCCAGAACAGAACCAATGAATTCTGGCATGCGACAGGGTTTGTAAGCTATTCTGTGCTATACCACTGGTGGCTATTAGTATTATGAATGAAGACTTTGGAGAAAATAATTTTCTAGAATGTTCAGTTCTGACAGAGGTACACATAAAAGAAATTTTAGGCCAGCGAGAGCTGAGTTCAGACACTAGTTTCAGGAACATATTAATAACATTTCATGAGGTAAGATTTTGAGTCTTGCCCAAGGGCTTCAACTAATAAATCTAAAGTTGCCAATGGTGAGATGGAATAAATGTCCAGAGGCTGTACAGTGTCTATTCCTTGTCACTTTATCCTCAAGTGGAGAAAAGCAATTACCTATACCCACACATACCAAGTCAATCAGGCTTGACATGGTTACCAGGAACTGCAGGCAAACTGCATACTTTCATCTCAATAACTAACAGAACACGTGCTTCATTCGGGTCAGATCTTGTATATTGTTATGGCTTATAGTTAACTCTGCTATGCCCTGACCACAGCCCATGACACCATCATGAACTACTCCACATAATCCTAACCCTAGTCTTAGGCTGGCTGCTCTTCCACTTTGCATTCTGTATTTTCAGAAATAAAATGTCCCCAGAAGTTCTGGGGGGACAAATCCAGAGTGCTTTTGGCCATTGCTACATGGTCTGTTTAGTCTAGAAACTTTTTTTGTGTGTATCTAACTGAAGAATATAAAGTGCAAAGATGGTTAATATGAACAGGGAAAAGTGTTTGTTCCAATCACTCAGCCATTGCAAAGGGCTGTTGGCACTGAGTTATTTGAATTCCTTTCTGGGACATACAGGGGAATAAAAATGTAAGACTAAGTATATGGATTAAAGAGTTTAAAGCAAACAAAAAAAGTGTTATGTTTGTAACAGAGCCCAGAAGACAGATCTTTGTGTGTGCTTTCTCACAGCATTAGAAAAACATGGATGGGATAACTATTGAGATGTAACAAGAATAAATTAATAATAAAAAATAAGAAAAAAAAGAAAGAAAAACAGGAATGGCTCTGTAGTGTAAGCCATTCAGCCAGCTGCAGAGGCAGGGGGATGATGCCATCACAAATCAACACACTACTACTCCCAATGGGACCTACTTTGAGATGAGTTGTTCCCCCAGGGCAGTCTTTTTTTCAAGCCCAAATAGTTCTTTCAGTGGACCATTGGGAAAGTGAGCATTCATCAGACTGTGCAATTGTCACGGGGGTAAGTATTCCAGATGTTGGGACTCAGAGGTTAAAATGGGTTTTGTTTGCATTACTGACAGACACCTTTCTGCTTAAATCAGAAAGACTCAAGGGTCTGCAGGAAGTGACACAGGGCCTCCGAGGTGTTTATGCCCATGCTTAGTAATAGCATCAAACTCCATGCACAGTTGTAACTGCAGAGACGCCCTTGGACATGTGTTTCCAGCCTCAAGAAATCTCCATAAACTTCACCATAAATCTAGCTGCAGCTAAACGTGAGAGTTTCTGTTTTGTTATTATATATCTTAATCTTCCTTATAGAACATCATTCATGCCACAAGAAAAAAAGAAGAGAAGAAAGGCTTTGAACAATAAAATCAGCAACATGTCTCCCCAAATCATGAAATAGTTAAGACTAAGAGGCCCTGAAAAATGAGTACAACCAGGATGTGAAAGAAAGCCCTTCTCAAACCCATCATAAAAAAAAAAAAAAGGAGTCTGCTGGCAGGCTGCCTCTTCTTAGAGGCCTGGTCTTCCCTGGCGAAAGGGTTGTAAAGGCATAGGAATGTGGATTCTTGGGTGTTACTATTTCGTTCCTTCAGGCAAGAAAGGAGAAGAGACGGCAAAAGCACAGCTACTACCAAAAAGCAGGTTTCTCTCTGTGTAACTGTAAAGATAGATGTTGGGCCTGTCACCATTTTTCCTTATCCAGTAATAGAAACCAAAATCATTATGTAGGTTGTAAATTATAACATTTTTTTTTAAGTCAAGAAAGTAGAGAAACAGTTATTGGCCAAGGCTGATAAGAATGATTTTATATTTAGGTCTGGTCCCAATGCACGTCATGGATAAAGACTGAATCAAAATAGGTCAAAAAAAGGAATTCTGGATACACAGAGACGCATGCATATTTCGTTCATGACATAATCCCTCCAAAATTGTCTGGAAAGGTTTTCTTTCTTTTCATTTCTTTCTTTCTTTTCTTTTCTTTCTTTCTTTCTTTTTTTAAACTTTTTTTAAAATTTATTTTTTATTTATACATTCACTTTACATACTGATTGTAACACCCCCCCTACTTGCTTCCTGGTCCCTCCCTCCCACTCCCTTCTCCCTTTGTGCCCAGAAAAGGGGAGCATGCCCCAACATACCCCAGCACATCAAGCCACATCAGAACTGAACTCCTTCTCATCCACTAAGGCCAGGCAAGGCAGCCCAGTTCCAGCGACGTGATTGAAAGCAGGCAACAGACTCCATGTCATAGACAGCTCCTGCTCCATTTACTAGGGGACCTACCTGGAGATCAAAGTGCCCATGGATTACATATGTGTAAGGGCCTAGGCCCAATCTATGCATTCTCTTTGGCTGGTGTTTCCATCTCTGCAAGCCCCCATTGGTCTAGGTTAGTAGACTCTGTTGGTCTTCTTGCAGTGTTCTTATCTCCTTCGAGGTCTTCTATCCTTCTTTCCTAGTCTTCCACAGGACTCACTGAGCTCCACCTAATGCTTGACTGTGAGTCACAGTATCTGATTCGATCAGGTGCTAGGGGAGCCTCCCAGAAAATGGTTAAGTTATGCTCCTATCTGTAAACAGAGCACAGTGTCCTTAATGGTGTCAGAGGTTGGCTATTTCCCAGGGTGTGGGTCTCAGGTCTCAGGTCTCGGGCATTGGTTGGACAGCCTCTTAGTCTCTACTCTATCTTTATCTCTGCACATCTTGTAGCTAGAGTAAATTTTGGCTCCAAGGTTTTGTAGCGGGATTGGTGTTTCCTTCCCATCACTACAGGTCTGCCTGTCTAGAAGGTGGCCTCCTCAGTCTCGTGTTCCCTGCTGCTAGAGGCATCCCCATAGCCTACCTTTAACCTACCCTGTCTCAGGTCTCCAGCTTGTGTAAGTGATGCCCCAGCCTTCAGTTTCCCTTTTCCCTCCAGGCCCTCAAACCTTCCCTCCCCATTCTTGCCACATCTGATCCCCACCACCTTTGTTTCTCTCCCCACACCTTCTTCTATCCAGTTCCCTCTCTACTTCCTCTTCCACTGTCTATTCTATTTCCTCATCTGAGTGAGATTCAAGGAGGGCCTCCCTTGGGCCCTCCTTGTTACTTAGCCTCTTTGGGTCCATTATGTGTAATATAGTCATCCAGTAACATATGGCTAATATCCACTTATAATTGAGTACATCCCATGTGTGTCTTTCTGGGTCTAGGTTACCTCGCTCAGGTTGACCCTTTCTAGTTCCATCCATTTGCCTGCAAATTTCATGATTTTATTATTTTTCATAGCTGAGTAGTATTCCAAAGCTTCTGTACACCAAAATACATTGTCAACAGAACAAAACAGTAGCCTACAGATTAGGAAAAGATCTTCACCAACACTACATCTGACAGAGAGCTACTAACCAAAACATATAAAGAACTGAAGAAATTAAACACTAACAAACCAAACAATCCAATTAAAAATGAGGTATAGATACTCACTTATATCTGCATATTAGCCCAACGGGCATGTCCCACGAAAGCCTTCACTTACCAGGAAACAGAGACAGAGGAGAGGACATTCTAGTGGGACTCTAGATGTGAGATTCATGAGAGAAAGGCAAAGTAGAAGGACCCAGAGGGTCCTAGGAGCCTACAAGTAGAACATTATGATAGGCAGATTTGGGCACAGGGGTCCCACTCAAACTAGGCACCAGACAAGGACAATACAGGCGGTAAACCTTAAACCCCTACCCAGATCTAGACAATGGACAGAACACTCTCCACAGTAAAGTGGAGAGTGGGATATTACGTTCTCACACACTCTGGTGCCACACCTCTGACCATGTCCCCTGGATGGGGAGACCTGATGGCACTCAGAGGAAGGACAGCAGGTTACCAAGAAGAGACTTGATACCCTATGATCATATAGAGGGGGAGGTAATCCCCCTCAGGAACTGTCATAGGGGAGGGAAATAAGGGGAAAATGGGAGGGAGGGAAGAATGGGAGGATACAAGGGACGGGATAACCATTGAGATGTAACAAGAATAAATTAATAATAAAAAAAAAAAATGAGGTATAGAGCTAAACAGAGAATTCTCAACAGAGGAACCTCAAATGGCCGAGAAGCACAGAAATAAATGTTATATGTTATTGCATTCCCATCAGGGAAATTCAAATCAAAACAGCTATGAGATTCCATCTTATATCTGTCAGAATAGCTAAGATCATAAACTCAAGTGACAGCACATGCTGGTGAAGATGTGGAGAAAGGAAAACACTCCTCCATTGCTGGCAGGAGTGCAAACTTGTACAACCACGTTGGAAATCAATCTGGCACTTTCTCAGAAAACTGGGAATAGTTCTACCTCAAGACCCAGCTATACCGCTTCTGGGCATATAGCCAAAAGATGCTCCAACATACAACAAAGAAATTTACGCAACTATGTTCATAGCAGCTTTATTCATAATAGCCAGGAAAGATTTTCAGAAGAAGAAAAAGATCGCTATTCAGGACACCATTGAAAGATGGAGAGAAAGGTGGGGGGCGGCGAGGAGAGTCACACTCCTAGACAGTCTGGAAGCACAGAAGCTTCAAGTAGCTGTGAAAGTAGGTTACATAGTTTTACATTTCTATGGGTAGTAGTTACCATGCCAAATAGGAAACAAACAGAGGCCCTCATGTTCTGTTATCCATGTTATCCAGACACAGCCCATTCCTGCCACCATATAAATAGTGGAAGTCCACTTCTTTGGGACACTTATGAGAATAACAGAAAGACAGATTGCAGGAAAGTTAGGCCCCAGGGAGGGCAATGATTCTCCTCGTGGTGGTCCTCCTTCCTCTGCTGCTCCTCCTCCATTGCCTCTCTTACTTCTTTCTTGGTGGTGGTCTTGGAATTGGCCCTCCAGGGACCCCAGAACCTCTGCCTGTTAAGCAAAATGCTCTACACCCCACCCACACATGATTTATTTCTCAAAAGAGGAAGATTAATTGGAAGCCTGTGTTCTGAGCATCTGTGCATTACCTCAGCCTCCTTGCTGCCCCTCAGTCTCTTTCTTTTGAACACTAGATTTCCTGCTGGCTGTTTGAGAGAACTTGTGGAACCTTTAAAGGTTAAAGTCAAACTGCAAGAAGTGTTTGCTAAGGGTCAAACAGTGAGAGCTGGGGCTGGGAGCCCAGTTCTAGCTAAGATCTGTTTGCTATCTACAGCCTACGATAGCTAGCTTGTGCTGCCATATTTCCCCACCACAATGGTCTGTGATCCTCTGGCATCAGGACCCAGAATAAATCCTTCATCCTTTGAATTGCTTCCACCAGGTATCCTGTCGTGGCTGGGAAAGTAGCTGATGCGCTGGACAAATTTCTATGGAAAACGAAGAAGAAGGAGGAGGAGGAGGAAGAGGAAGAAGAGAAGAAGGAGGTAAAGGAGAAGGAGAAGAAGAAGAAGAAGAAGGAGGAGGAGGAGGAGGAGAAGGAGGAGGAGAAGGTGGAGGAGAAGGAGGAGGAGGAAGAGGAGGCAGAGGAGGAGGAAGAAGAAGAAGAAGAGGAAGAAGAAGAAGAAGAAGAAGACCATCACCTGCCTGCAGTCCAAAGACTTGCCGGGTGAACCATAGTAATCAAGAGCTCAAGGAATCCTGCGCTACACAGTGAGTCTAAGGACTCCAAAAGTGTTTCAGAAAACAAATGTCTAGAAAAGATGGCTACACAGATGACCTCTGTCAGGCAGAAGATGGGAAAATTATGCTGGACAGAAGAGAAAGAGGTATTAAGATTTTAAGAATATATTAAGCTAAACCAAAAGCCACTGTTAAGTGTTACAAGACAAAATTTAACAGATTTCAAAAAAAAGCAAGATGAAATTCAGTGGATGAAATGAAAAAAAAAACAGAAGACAGGAAATGCAAGATAATAAAACTAGAGTATCAAAGAGGGCCACATCTGAAGAATAGGGCTTCTTCCCGTAGAAAATACACAAAAAATACTTCAGAGATATTTTACAGAGCTAAAGGACATGAGTTTTCACACTCAAAGATCCCACCAACACCCCTACCCAACTCATGAAATAAAGACCTCTTCATACTAGACACATCATGAAAACTTATAGTGACAAAGGCAGAGAATATGCAGTGGACCAAGCCATGTCATCTATCCCCTTGTGCCCTCCTAAAATAGCTCTTTTGGTCCAAACCAAAGGCTGTTCTCCTGAAAATGAGGAGGGACTGTCTAAATTATTCTCATAGAGCCTGCTTCATGCTTTTCATCAGCTTGACTACACAATGACCCTTGGAATAGACGCTCTCTCCCACCCTCTGAGTTACAATACCGACACGAGGCTTGCAGTAATGATCATGTGCATTTGCAGATCAGGTTAATAACAGTCAAGTGCACAAAACCGGTCGGAAACAAAACACAATGGTCTTATCTTTGATATTTCAGATGTCTTGAGGTTTTTATTATTTCTGTTTCAGTGTGACATGCATTGTCTGAGAGGAGAAGAGGGAGGGACTCTGTGGGCAGCTCCATTATCTATGCTTCATTGTTAGCCTGGGGAGAAGATATCATTTACCCTGCCACCTTTGTGCCTTTTGGAGAATAAGATAACCTACTTACACTTTCTAACCAGCGAAACAATCTGGACCCTCCAAAGAGGCTGCAGCTTCTTGGCACTGATTTCTAATGCTAGACTGTTCAGGCTTTGAAAGTATACACTATTTCACAGAAGTCCTGAGGGGATCAGCCTGCTTTAAAAAAAAAAAGCAGTTTCAACGATTGTGATTCCCGAAACTTGCCAAGCACTCTCTATTTGAGATCCTCTCTCTTAATTATTCTTGTGTACTGTATGGTATTCAGTTTACTGCTTCAGGGAGTGTCCACAGAAAGGGAGCAAATGGATTTCTGAAAAATCAAGGGGTTCCTTCGAGCAGGACACCACCTGCCTGCTAAGACCTTCTTCAGTCACCATAGGAACGTCCCTCAGGATTCAGTTGTGTGGTTGCCTGTGATCCCCAGGCTAGAGATATCACAGGAAACCCAAAGTGAGTGAGTATTTTATATAATTAAAAAGGTAAGGTGGGCAAAGACATACCTGAGAGGAAAAAGAGAAGAGAACAGACACCCAGCTCTCACGGATGCAGTCTGAGGAAAAATAAATATAAACCCACTCTGTGCTTACACCTCTCCTAGAAATGTTCAGAACCAAAGACATATCATCAGAATTAACAGTCCTATCATCGCAAATAAAATTGCATTATTCATTGGTTTTTATTATCATGACTCTATTATTATGTTTAATTATTCATTATTATGTTTCTCCATTATTACTGTTATTGATGATACTATTTTTTAACTTCATAATAAACCACTTCCCTTAATCAGTCACTGTTTATTTTCTGTATTCTGTTTCCATGGTGCAAGGGACATGAATGTGTTTTATTTGCCACAGGCAGCAAGGATGGAAAGAAAGGAACGATACTGGAAAAGGAAGGCTCTCTCAGTGCCTGGAACATCATGCCTGAGAGAACTCATGTCTTTAGCCAACTTTCTCAAGACACTTAAATAATGATATGTTTTCCTTGGAGGAATAAGTCACCTACAGAGAAAACTAACCCAATTGGACCGGTTCTTTTTTTGTAAGCCCTCATAGTGCCTGTCTCAGTAAGAGCCAAAAGCCTACAAGATAAAGTTGACAAGTATATATTATTTCCCTGAAGATACGTCTTCCTCTTCTTCCTATCTGATGAGTGGGAAAAAGGCAGAAGGGACTCATCTTCTAATACCTACCTGTGAAATCTACTGAGATTCTAAACGCTAGAACACATTCATGTTCAAAGAACTAATGTTACAGCATAGTCAGCTGCTTCGTATTTAATTAATTGCTTGCCCCCTCGAATTCTTACTGTTCTACGAGTAAACTCTCATGTATACCAAAAAGATGCTGTGTAACCCTGCCTCCAAACTATGCCTCATTGGTTAGATAAATTTGCCTACACACATGGGCAGGGCAGAAGTGAGGTGGGCAGGGCTGAGGTGCATGGCCTTGGAGGACAGAGGACCAGAGGAGGGGAAAGAGAGAGGAAGGAGAAGACAGAAGAGGAAGACAGAGGAAGGAGAGACCACCATTGCTTAGTGTAAAGAAGATCCACGTGGCCGGGAAGGAATTTACTCTAAAGATCAAGGATGAAGAGAAGAAGCCCAGATGAAAACAGTGTGCAAGTATTTGTGGGAATTATGGCTGGGAAGTAGTCCAGATAGGAATAATTAAAGCAAATGGCATGGGATGTGGGGCTGGGATGTAACAAGACAGCTTAGGGGCCTAATTTCTGCACAGTTACAGTGTGCAGGCATATTAAAAATCTAACAGGTGTCTCTGTCTTTTATTAATATGATAGAGGGTTACATAATAACCACCATAATAATCTAAGGATTAATAGTAAACATTAATAACCTAAAACAAACTAACCTTACAGATAGAAATATTGATCTTCAGAGAGGTCAAATAATCTGCTTAAGGTCACATAACAAGCGAAGAACAGGTCTCAAAAGAAAAAGAGTGCTGAATCCCAGCCAAATTTTCTTTCTCCTCCAAACTAGTTTTTATCAAAATCGTCTTCTAAAAATGAAAATGATGAAAACTAGAATTTAAAATGATTTATGAATTATTCACAAGGCCTCTTTCTGCCAATGTCAGAAAGTCTTACTACTAAATTGGCATTTTTCCCACTAAATTGACATTTCTCCCTCCCCCCCAAAAAATTTGATCTCCAAAAACTATTATGAATATTGGATGTTTCATTCTTATAATTTACGATCAGTAAATTGCATTAGTCCTCATAAAAACTCCGATAATTCAGATAGCTGAATGATTCTGATTCGTACTTTCCTGAATACTGCCGGACGAGGACACATGAAGTACGAGATACGCTTTGGGGATGAAGGGAGCCTTTCAGTCGAGCTCCCAATCGTGGAAGCCAGCCTCTGTCTCCTCCTAATGCCTCTCCAAAACTCACCCACTTTCCAAGAAGCTTCATCCCCGCCCACTGGAGAAATCCCATACACTTCTCAGTTTCTTTCTTCACTTTGTGCTTCATCTCTCGTGCAAGCCCATCCCAGGCCTGCAGCAGGCAGTTACTAAGGAGCAGACGTTCCTGCTTCAGGGTCTAGCTGAGTTGTGTTTGCCAGAATGTATGCCAAAGGCAGTTCCATTTGATTCTCGACACTTCCTGTTTCACCAAACCCATGTCTTGCAGAAAAATAAGGAGAGGTGACTGAGAGGAGAGCGAGAGCAGCACAAGGAGGATGGCACTTCTTTTAATGAGCAGTGAGTTTTACAATCCCTTCATGGTGGAGGAGTTTAGGAGATCAGATTAGCAGCCCCAGTTTTTCGCCCTTTGTTGCATGCTTGCTTACTGTCAAGTTATCTTGCAATTCTCCCCACAGACAGAAAATAAGAGCTCACCTAACCTTTGGCTTTGGACTCCTCTACCTGGCTTGCTTCAGCCTGCAGAATTTGAGTAGCAGCAACAGTAAGCCCTTGTCAAGATCAGATCATAAACACTTTGATCTACTTCTGCTAGTTTCCTGATGTGGGTGCCATGGTCACAAAGAAAGCTTTCCTTGAGAAGCCACTTACCATCCAACTTGGGCCACAGGGTGAACACATCCAACCAGAGGCCAACACACAGGAAAGAACCACTCCCAAGTAGTTTCCCAACTTAAAAAACAGCTTGCCTGCAGATTTCAATAAAGCGAGAGATAAAAGAGCTTCCAATAAAGAAGGCTTGCCTCTGTCTCCTCCTGACACCACTACAAAATGTCTTGGGAAACTCACCCATGCTCTCTGTCCATGGGACTTGTGGGTCATTAATGCAGCAATAGTTATATGATAAAGAGGCTGTCCACCATGTGTTCATTGTGATGGTGGTTGTTTCTTTTTCATATTTGTTCCTACCTGGACTAGACTACCTCAAGGAGAAAAGGAACTACTTCATCATTAATGGTTACTTTTCTTAGGGACACAAAATATACTCTTCTAGTAATGATCATTTAAAAATCTCACCAAATACTGTTAACTATGTCTTCACTTAAGGGAAGAAGAGATACTACATTCTCCTAGCAATAAGTATAGCACAGTCTTTGTAATATAGCATTTATGGGAGAAGAAAACACTGGTGGAAACTAAACCATGTAGCTTTCCTAAGCATGGAATTCAATCTCTGTGAGAAGTGATACCACTTGCCTAGTCCAAAGCTTTTGCAGTAGGGACTCACTAACAAAGGGCCAGAACAAGGAAAAAGAAGGAGACAGACTGGGTCGACATTTTCAGCTTAAATTAGTGAAGATAGAGAAGACAGTAACAGAAATATTAAAGTAAAAATTTACATCACCTTCTCCTCAAAAAAAAAGGGATTTTTTTGCGTTTACATATGAACTTTATTTTTTATTTTTGGTCTGATTACTAAGGAAGGATATCAGTAACATGAATTGGTACACAGAACATTAAAACAGAATGTATATATGCATTTTGACTTGTCTGCTTGATTTTCGTGATGTAATTTAATATGTTTTTGTGCTTCTCTTTTCTTTCTGTTTTCTATTGATTTTTTTCCTTCTACACTCTCCCATCCTTCGATTCCTCGCTTTCCTTCACTTTTTCCTTTTAATCCATTTGTTCAAGTACCTTACTTAAAAAAAAAAAGATTTCTTGGTAACCTGCTGTCCTTCCTCTGAGTGCCAGAACAAATTAATAAAATAATATATATCTTGGAAAAAAAAAGAAATAAAAAAAAGATTTCTAAAGCAGAAAAAAAAAGTGGCTTAAGAAGGAATGAGGTTCTGGAATATTCCAAAGCTTGATAGGGAAGAAGGAGCTTGCATGGAACTCACAGATGAAAGGGCTGGAAGGGTAGTATGAAGAGAGGAGTATGGCAGAAATGTGATGGAAGATAAAGAAGTGGGTATGTGAAAGAAGCTGTCCACAGAGACTCTACTGAGAATCAAAGGCAAGTAGTCACTGAAAACAGCTCAATAAGGAGGTTCTTTGATGCTCATTAGGGCAAAATGTCCTCATTTCTACCACAAACAGAATTCTGCCACAAGCTTGGGCTCAGGCAGAGTCGACAGCCAAAGTCTACCAAGACAGGGTAAGCAAGTCCTCAATTATTCCTGCCTCACCAATATGTCTGTCAGATATATTGGGCCAGAAGGCTGAAGATGATGCTCCAATGTTATGGGGAGTTTTGGGTGACTGTTCAGGCAGCAAACTGTCTCTGTTATCTTCTCATTTGGGAAGCAGATAACTTGAACACCCTGTATACTCAGGTAATCAATTTTATTCTTTCACAAGTCTCTGGTGGGGTTGAAGACCAGATAATTTAGTTTTGCAATTAAGCTTAGTTGTTTAGGGGCTAAGATATTTTTAGGTCTAGATAGTTGATAATGATGAGATATGATAGATATTGATTTACATTCAGAATTTCAGACTCATCAAGATAGGAAAGATGTTTTCTTTAAGGCTGTCAAAGACAAATAGCCAAAACACTATGAATGTAACATATATAATTCCTGATTGTCTTGTGATTCTTCTTGCTGTAGTAGGTGGTTTATTGTATATATGTATAATAATATAAATGCATATGTAAAATATTTAATAAAAAATAAAAAATTAAAAAAGAAAGAGTCACTGAGTTTATAGAAGTGGAAATGTGCGTAGGCTGACAATTCACCACATATTTAACCTGTAGGAGAGAGACTAGTGAAGCAGACAGGAAAAGAAGAAAATAGGAAAAGACTGGTTATTGAAGAAAGTCAGTAGATAACTAATAGTTTTTTTCTGCCTAGTTATATAGAAAATAAATGTGACCTGGATAATTTATTACTACATGCCTTAGTATAAACACAAAAAGATGAGGGCAAAGAAACTCAACAGGTAACAGCTAAAGTGACCAGTACTATGATATTTGTTCACATTTTATGTGTTGGCAAAGAAGATAAAGTTGTGTCTTCAGATGGAGAAAACGATGTAACTGGAGAGTCAACATAGAGAAAACCTTACTGTCACAGTAGGAAAAGGATCATATATCATTGCCAAGTACACTTCTGGGATACATGGCTGTTATTTAGTGCTTGCAGTTATAGGAAATGTATATCACTATGAACTAGGCCTGTTATGCTGGTGTTTCATATTAATCCATGGGAAATTTTCTACTGTGTTCATACTATTAGTTTCTTTATAGCGTACAAAGATGAAGGGTTTGTACTTCCAAAGGGTTAAGTAATTTTCCAAGCTACAAACGAGTAAATAGCACATCTGGGATTCAAATCCCCAAGTCTATAGTCTATGTTGTTTTCAGCATATCATGTTACCTGGCTTATGTGAGTAAGGGAAGCTAAACAGAACAAGGAAGTGAAATCAGAGATAACTATCAAAAGGTTTAAAATTAGTGAACCAGCATATAGCAGACATTCCCCATATAGTGACCTGCAAATAGCTTTATTGTAACATTGGGCAAGAGGTAATGGGGGTCTGCTGCATTCAATTCTGCAAGGAAAGTGATAGAGAAAGGCTGGAGCCTGAACCCACTCCTTGGTGAGAAAAGACTCCAGTGACTTGCCTAAGTGGTGAAGATTATTAAAAGCCCCTGGATCTTACTTCATTTTCCAAGCTCTTTCCCTGAGTGGTTTGAAATATGCCTGTTTAGTTTTCACCTTTAGCAACACTCACTCAATATTAGCTGCCCGCCTATGGGAAAACAATTGCTGCTCTCTCCTGCCACTTATATAACTAAATCACTTAGGTGTGTGTTTCTCTGATCAGGAGCTAATTCTACTCTGAGTGTCACACAGATTGATGTAAAATTTCAATAAAACTGTATATTCATACTTTGTGAACATAAAGTATAAACAAATGGCATAGACCCTGACTCCCCTAAGAACCCACACCCAAGAACTCCTACTGAATGGATCCTTTTTTTCTTTTTTTTTTTCCTTCGACTTTTTGAGACAGGGTCTCTCTGGGTTAGCCTTGGCTATCCTGGACTCGCTTTGTAGACCAGGCTGGCCTCGAACTCACAGCAATCTGCCTGCCTCTGCCTCTCAAGTGCTGAGATTAAAGGCACCCTTTACCTTCTCAGACTCCTGCTGGGTGCTCACTGCCACCCAAAAGGAAGACTCTGAACTCAATAGTTACTTTAGTTACCAGCCAAAGACTAACTGATAAAGCATGGTAGATGTGCCATCAGTGTGACAATTCATGGAAAACCACCAGACTTCATGTCTCTACTACTGAAATACCACATTTCTATCTTGCACAGACACACAGCTAACATCTCTGAGACTCTGGGTGCACCTTGTAAATAATGTCATAAGAGGGCATGGTGCCTGGTAGAATCAAATCTGGTCCACTACCTCCTTGCTTCTGTACCACTCTAGACTTAATTTGTTATATATATTTATATGACTTATAAATATATATATATATATATATAATTATATATATTTAAAGGTTAAAATACAAAATAAGAGGTATGTTTTGTAATATATGACAAGAAAATGTAATTTACCTTTTAGTGACTATAAGCAAAGTTTTGCCAGATACAGCCATGCTCTTCTCTATAAATTTTGGGTGTCACTGCAAAATTCAGGCTTGGTAAAAGACTTTATTGACCCTAGAATATCTAGCCATGAGCATAACAAAGTTGCCAGTTCTTATTATGCTTTGATTGACAGCAATTTTTTATGAGTGGTTTCAGTATTCTTCCCCAGAGAGAATAAAATAATAACATGTAGTGTACCATTTATGAATATATGATTAAGAGTAAGGGACCACAGAGAACCCATTTGCAGGCTGGAGATACAGGAAAACAAAGGGGAGTAGTTCAGTCTCAGTCTTCAAGCCTGAGAACTAGCATTGCCAGTCCCTTGCCCCTTAGGCCAAACACCAAGGTCCAGCTCAGAGAGTCAGGCAAGGGGATTAAAGATTCCCTCTTCCTCTTTGCTCTCTCCAATCCCTCAGCAAATCGCCTCATGTCTACCTACAACAGAGAGGGCAATGTGTTCCACTGAGTTCACATTGTGAGCTCTCACAGACACACTCAAAAATAATATTCAGTCAAATATCTTAGAACCCCATGGTCTCATCAAGTTGACACCTAAAAGTCACCATCAGCATAATTATGATAACGGCATATATGGTCATTGACAGGGCTGTCAGTCAATAGAGTGTGGGATAGTCATTACACTAGTGCCTTTGCTTTTTTTCCCAAAAGACAGTACTAGATCATTTGTCCATATGACAAAACATAAGACGAGGCTTATTCAATTTATTACTCATCATTTATGAGCCAATGTTAGCACATTAATAATATTATCAAATTAATCTTTCTAGGCATCAGCAAAGCATATAGAGTATTTCATTTTTTTCAACTCTTTAAATCCTTATTCAAATGTCCATATACATATCCTTGTATGGTAGAATGGGGAAATTGTGCTTTGCTACCAAAGATGTAAAGACTTTGAATCCTGGCCTTATTCTTGATGAACTCAGTGACTGACAAATTACTCAACTTTAGGGAACCTCGTTTCCTTCCTCTGTTGTATAGAACTGTTCCATCAAGTTGCCAAGAGGCGAAATGAGATAACAATTTTTTTTCTGAGCCATTATGTCAGTTTTAGTGAAATAATGATGATATCCAGTAAGTACATTGTATATAAACTACCCACAAATTATTAGAAATTTATGTGTTGGAACTATTTGCTAGCAGATAAAAGACATTCAGTACTGTTGAAAGCAATAGAAAACTGAAGTGTGTTTTTCTGACTCACTGACAGACGCAAAACTGGACTTACTTGGATGAAGGGGACTAGCAAGTTAACACCACTTGAAATAAGTGTTGTATGCAGGTACACAGAGACTAGTCCTTGTAGTCATTTAAAAAAAATCCTCAAACTAAATCAAATATGTACTGAGCAAATCTCTCTAATATTCTACTGGTTGCTGGTGATAGTGGGGTTCCTGAGCAAGAGATTATATTTTTATGAATAAATAATTCTAGATTAAGAAACTGCAACAGTCTTGGAATTTTAAGGTGTATACAAGTGATAAGATCTATGTGCCAACTTGACCTATAGCAACTCAGGCTACTTTACTAGGACCAAAGGATAACTAGGAAAACTTAAAGACAAATCTCATTAGATTAGGACTCAAGCACTTTATATTTGATATTATTGTGATTAAAACAGAAGGTGGGACAGTTTCTGCTCATCCTGACATCAGGAGAACATCATGGTCTCAGATGTTGGCAGTCCCCCTCATGGGCAGGTCTGCCTCCTAATTTATCGCATATTGTTTCTTAAATGTCTCTACTCAAAGTCTGCAGTGACTTATAGGCTTTCAAATACTTCTCTGCTCTGTTGATGTATAAAATCTGAAAAATCTCAGAGAAGTCTCTGATTGGCTGATGTAGGTAGCCTTCTCATATTCTGGACCAATCTGCAGAAGATGAGGTCACAGTCTGTGATTAATCTCACAGAGAACGCAGACACTACATCTGGTATCGTTGCTGACCAGGTAGTAAAATTCCCATCTAGAACACATGTTTAGCAAAATAAGGCCCCGCTAGGAAAGATAGAATAAGAGACCCCATTCTGTATACGGCACATTCATATGGCTCCTGCTGTCACAGGCCTAGAGGAGGGGACATCTAATAATAAGTCTCAGAGCTTCTGTAACCAACAAGAAGCACTGTCTATGCATAGACACTCGTGTCTCAGCCAGTCTCCAAGCTAGTCCCATGTAGGAATTAGCAATATAAGTTACCTTCTTGTTCTGCAGTTTGAACTCTTCACATCCCAATTGTAGCCCCCTCCCTCATCACCTCTTGATCCCCCCTGTCCCTCCCTTATCCTCTCTCCCTCCCTCTCCTAGTCCTGTCAGTAGAGTTGCTGCTCATTACTCAGACTGCCTGATGTCCACCAACTTGTAATAGTAACACGCCTATAAGTTCTGTTAATGAATGAAGTACTGTGTCTTAAATCAGTGGTTCTCAACCTGTGGGTCATGACCCCTTTGAAGCTCAACTGACCTTCTAACAGGGGTCACCTAAGGCCATCCTGCATATCAGGTATTTCCATTAGGATTCATAACAGTATGAAAGTTACATCTATAAAGCAGCAACAACTATTATTTTATGACTGGAGGCCACCACAGCATTAGGAAGGTTGAGAATCACTGCCTCACATAGAAATTGACGGATATGGTTATGCATATCAACACTGGAGCCATGCTGTAAGAAGTATTAGGAGTTCAAGTCCAGCCTCAGCTACATGAAATGTCTTGACCTCAATAATGAACAAAACCCCCAAATGGCATGACTTGTCATCATTAGGATCAGAGAAATCCAGAGCATCTAAACTCACCATTGTTTGAAGACTTGCTCTTTGATAATTCAGACACAACATAGGAGACTATCTGGAGATTTTGTGCTTCTGGCCAGGGTGGGTCTCATTCCCATAGTGCCCTCTTCCCTCAGGTCTCCATTCATAGATGACGTTGTCCCAATGCAGGAGCATTTTAAACAAGACTCATTTCTTAAATGCTTGGAGATATGTTTTTTCTCTCTTTATTTTCATCAGGGGCTCTTTAATTTCTCCTTAACATATTTCCGTCTAATCTTCTTTATTTTTAGTTTCAATGCCTTAATTTTACCTACTTAGTGATTAATTCCTACTAATCCTTAGTTTTTTATCTATTTTTATACTTAAACTTTTTATCTTATGAGCTTAAGCATTTTATCTTATTCTTTAATCACCTATAGTTTTACAACTTTAATGATCCACATTTTTATCTTTTATTTTATAACTCATTTGTTTAATCTTATTTTCAAACCCAACATTTTATTCTATTGAAATCTTAATTCTTTCATATACACTTTTACTTTAGTCTCTGCAATTTTTCAAGGTTTGTTTAAAATGTTTCCTCTAGAGCTCTGTGGCTTTAACTTTCTTGTTTTCTGGATTGTTTTCTTTCTTAAAATATGTTCTTATAAAGATCCTCACCATGCCAGGTGTGGTGGCACACACCTTTAATCCCAGCACTCGGGAGGCAGAGGCAGGTGGATCGCTGTGAGTTCGAGGCCAGCCTGGACTATACTGTGAGTTCAGGACAGCCAAGGCTAACCCAGAGAGACCCTGTCTTGAAAAAACAAAACAAAACAAAACAAAAATCCTCACCATGAAAGCAATGTTGATAGTGGTAGTGGAGATAGTGGTGAGGATGATAATAAAACTGATAATATAGAGTATCTTTTTCCTCAATGCTTATTACCACAAGAACTTTACATTTTAAATCTCATTGCATTGTGTTTGCTTATCAATTTGTTTGTTAACTAGTTTGTTTGTTTTGAGAAAATGTCTTCCAATGTAGCCCTGTAACTCTGTACAATGTAGCCAGAAACTCACTATATAGATCAGCCTGGACCTGAACTTACAAAGCTCCACCTGTCTCTACCTCCCAAGTGCTAGGATTAAAGTCACATATGAAAATGACCAGCTTGCTCTGAGATTTTTGAATAGACACAATGAGATATCTTGGATTGGTGACTACTTTTAAATACGAAAATCATGACCCACAAAACACCATTCACATATAGACTAAAGATGATTTCCTACAATATTTTTAGTTACTAAGCCTGAAGAACAACTTAATGACCATTCTTATGGTCTGAATCTGAAATGTCCCCCCACAAACCCATGCTTTGAATGTGCAGCCACCAGTTTGCACTTTATTTTAAGGCTGGGGAGCACTTGGGAGGGAAGGAGGCCTTATATGTCAGACACAGGTAACAAGGTGTGGATCTCAGTAAGCTAATGAGCTGCTGATTTCCAAGCTGCTATCTCTGCTCTCTGGTTAGCTGCAATGCAGTAAAATTGCTGCTTGCTTTCATAGTAATGAACTCAACCATTCCTCTCCCACAGGACCAGACTTGAAGTCCCTCTATAACTGGGAGCTAATATAAATATTGCACCTTGAATTGGGGTCTTTGGACCTGGTTTGCACAAGGGAGGTAGAAGAGTTTGGAGACAAGAGCTAACACATCCCTAGAATGCTACCAATAGAGCCTACTGGGTCTTTCTGGTGGGAGTCTAGAAAACCATAACGCCTATGTAAATGTGAACAGTAAAACTGTCTTCATGAAGCTCCAGGAAGGAACAGTAGCCCTATCAATATCTGCACTAGAAGCCATTTGTATTACATCTCATGCCCTGAAATTTTGAATGAAGCAGAATTCAAATGTCATTCACTAATCTTTTTAACAAAGAATATTTCAGCATCCAGGCATCTCTATGGACATATATTTAAAAATTAGTACAATTATTTATAAACAGAGTACTAATATTGTAACAACATAGGGTATAACATCAGGAAATATTTAGTAAGCATTGACAACCGTGGAAGAGGAACACAAATATGACTGTAAGTCTCCACATGCTGGTGGTCATTGCTTTTGATCATAGTAAAAAGTTATCCTTCTCCTCATGACCCTCAGGGTCATCTACACCTGTTCTCAGCTTTTCTGTATGTATGTCTGTCCTTTCTTCATTCCCTCAGTACCCAAGTCAAGAGTTCCAGGATCCAAGCTGCACAAGTCACAGTGGACCCCTAAGCTTTTATAAAGTATGTCTGCTGCCTTCTGTAAAATAAAGCCAAAACCTAAAACTTTAAATGATAGCTTCTTTATAAGAGGCCTGGTGGCACTCAGAGGAAGGATAGCAGGCTACCAAGAAGAGACTTGATACCCTATGAGCATATAAAGGGGGAGGAGGTCCCCACAGTCACAGTCATAGGGGAGGGGAGTAGGGGAAAATGAGAGGAAGGAAGGAAAGGGAGGATACAAGGGATGGGATAACCATTGAGATGTAATATGAATAGATTAATAAAATATATTTTAAAAATTAAGAATAAAAAATATGATCTTTAAAATAATAAAAATATTTTAAATACCAAAAAAAATGCTTTGAACTGTATTTCACCATGCTATGTAGTTTCTTCTCCTCCTATTGAATGCCTGATACTTTAAACAGTAAACACCCATTTAAGGGAAGGTAACAGTTTTATCCTCCCCACTCATATGGAAGTGAGTATCTTAGAGTAAGAAAAGAGTTTAATGTACATCTTAGTAATCTAAGGCTCAAGACCCCATATTCTAGGTCAACTACTCTCTAAAAGGTGAAGGCAGAAAGAAGTCCAAGTCAGTGGTGTGGTTGGCACCTGTAATAGAGGGAATTACCAAGGAAAATTCACTGAGGACCCTAGTGGATTCATTCAAAGACCTATTAAAATTTACCTTTGTAAAGTGAGAATTATTTGTTAGTTTTGCTCACCTTACACCATGATTTCTATTCCAGCCTAGGCTATATACTGAGATTCTTTCTTGAAAAAGAACAGAAAAGGAAGAAAGGTAGAGGGAATGAGTAAGGTTGTGTTAGTGTTCATCTTAAAATGGCTTGTTGTTAGATCACAAATCTATCTTGACCTCAAAAAGCATTTGCTATTTACAAGATTGTATTATTGTTAGACTATAAAATAAATAGAATGACATGCAACAGATCTGATAAGGAAAGATTTATTATAGACGTGTGGAGAGAGAAAGAAGAGGAAAGGACACCCCAGGAGGACAGAGGGTGACAGAACATCAGAGTAAGAGTAAGAGAGACAAAGTAAGAAAGTGCAAGAGAGCGAGGTGTGGCCAGTTGGTCCTTTTTATCCTGTGCCCCTGGAGCAAACTGGTGACAGACAGATGATGATGTCAGAGGTTGCTAAGCAACCTAGAGGCAGGCCACTTACATGCCAACAATTATGAGTGAGGAGATTTTTTTTAAGGAAATGAGGTTGAGTACTTTGGGACAGATGAAAAGTAGGAAAGCAGTATTGTTGGTCCCTGAGCTGAACTAACTCCATCAAGACAGGAATCCACATTTTTCAGTGACCACAGGAAATAAAGCCTCAGTGGATATACATGAGAAATGAAGACAGGAGCCACTCCATGCAGCGAGGACAGGTGAATGGCACCCAGAGGTATACCTGCTGCCACACCACATGGCTCAGTGAGGTAAAGGATGCCCAGGGGTCTATCACCTAGCTCTCCCTCAGCAGGAACCACCATAAGCAAGTATGTGGTAGACAGATGGGAGAGAAAGAGAAACAGAACCCTTTGACCATCAAGAAGAGAAGCAGAACTGGGGATGGTAGGGTGGAGAGTGATAGCTTGTTGTGAGTGGCCAGCCTCAACACCTGTGGACATGGTGACATCCCAGCATGTACTGCTACTGAGGGCCATGTCTGGGTCCATGGCCATGCAGAAGCTGGGGTTTGTGCTGATGTCCATGGCTCATGTTACCATTAAAGACCACACAGACATCTGTGGGTGGGCGGGCACTGCCATAGATGTCCAAGTGCTGTGCGGAGCTGACCCTGCCCCTAACTGGCTATGGCACTCCAGAGAGCTGGCCCTACCCCTCACCTGCTTCAGGACTTGGGAGAGCAGCCTCACATCCAGAGTGGGCAGCATGGTAGAGCTTGCTGTGGTAGGCGTGGATGGCGCAGGTGAGCTGGCTCAGAAGGCATGAAAGCAGGAGAGCTTGCCCTGTCCCTTGACAGCTGAAGCATTGAGTGAGAGCTGGGGAAGTGCTGGATAGCTTGCCCTGGTGGTGGGGCTGAGGGAGAGAGGGTGGGCTAGCCAACTCAGTTGGCACCCAGGCCCAAATCCAGGCTTTTAAGTTAGCCCATGCCAACATCTCCCTCATCTATGAACTGCTGGACCACGTGGAAGAGCCTGCCCTGCAGATCCAAAACTGCAAGACCTCCATGACACCAGGAAAACAACAGGATAACTGGAGGAGTCTTGGTGAGAATCAAGTATTGATGGCATGTCAGGAGCCAGAGGCCTCAAACCAGACCAATGACGCATTGCAATAAACATTTGAAAGTGAAGATGTGCGGACAAAAGGATGTCCTGTGGGACACACATTGATGTACTACAGCTTCCATGACTAGAGTTTTTATGTCTTGTTTCGTTCATTTTATTTTTGTTCTTTGTTTTCACTTGGAGGAGGCTGCAGGGCAGAGGGCGTTTATGAAGATAAGATTGTTTTGGGTGCATGATGTGAAACTTGAAAAGAATCAATAAAAACTTTTTTTAAAAAATACATTTTAGAATACCGGAAGCATGACCCTATTTTGTAAAAAAGAAAAGGGGGAAAGGAGGGAGGGAGGAAAAAAGAAAGGATAGTTTTAGATCTCAGGAGCTATACAATTAGGGCTTTAGGCTGATATCCAAATATTAAGGTCCCTGAAGCTCCTGGTTTATATCTAGGTTATATCCATGGATGGCCCCACCACATGTAACACTGTGTTTATAGGATGAGATGAGTAGTGAAAGGAATAAGAATTTCTTTAAAAATACCTGCACACATCCACACCTCAGATACAGTCCTTAATGAGGTCAGGGTAGCACTGCAAAGACTTGAATGTTGATTGCCTCAAGAAACCACTGTATCAAAGCCATGTTAGTCCATTAAATCTATTTCATTTCATTAAAGCCTTAGAACCGAAGATACTGGGCCTGAGGAGCTGAAGGGAGCATCCACAGAGTAGGTATCATGTTGGAGGGAGAATAGAACACTACTAGAAAGGGGCAGGCAGTCTTGTCTCAGTGAACGCTTTGGGCACCTATGCTGGTGCTATCTATACACGTGGCAGCACTCTGTGGCTGACCTTATTGGCCCATGAGCTGCCGCCCAGGAGATGTCACAACACTCTGGTATGCCTACAAACTGCCCACACCATGGATTGGGTCATCACCCCATTTGAGTAAATTTACCCATAACCTCTAACCTCTCTACAGGGAACAGAGTATTTTCTCTGTTGTCACTGCCCAGGGCCCTTCTTAGTCTGTTTCATTGTTTCTTATGTCACCTCTCCAGATAGAATGTCACCTCTCCAGACTAGAGAGGAGGTATCTAGATGAAGAAATCAGTCTTCCCTTCCTATTCAACAATTTGGCTTGAAGTCTACTTTTTCAAACAATTAAATAGTGCTTTCTATAGCCCTTTCTTTTCCAGGGTACAGATTCTTTTCCATGTAAGGCACACAAACAGAGTGAAAAGAGGGGACATGTTTCCTTTCATACAAAAATGTATTTTTATTGAGGGTATCTGCCAGACATCATTCACATAAAACAATGTGCATTTCATAGCAAACACTATCTAATTTTTCTTTATTTTCCTTGCATTATCCCTCCCATCACTTATTTTTCAGGGCATGTGTTCTAGTTATATTGTATATATCATAAGTGATCTTTAAGATGGCACAAAATTGAACACACATACGGCTAGCTGTATGCTCATATGAATGTGAAAGCTATTTCAGCGGCTCACTGGAGAACATTAGGTCTTTGCTCCTGTTCCATCACAGGTTCGTCATACAGTCTTCACTAACTTGCTTCCCCCTTTGTTTTCATTTAGTTTGGCATAAAAGGGTATCATAGCAGTTAACCTATCTCTGGGGTGTGTTCAGGTTTAATGAATGAACATGCATAATGCCTTCCGAGGGCCTCACATGAGATGCGCTGTAAGTGCACATTATTAGTGCTGCTGTTACAGTACCACCTTGGGAGCCTCTGCCTTTAAGCTGGCTTGAGACAGGAGGTCTCAGAAATAATAACAACTCTTTCCCCAGTGTGCCTCTCTCCCGAAAACCTCAGAGAACTTAAAGGCATTACCTTATTAATGTAAAGCTCCACCTGAGATGGATGGAAATGACTACTGAATATTTCTGTTTCCAGGTGGGAGACATTAAGGCAATATTTTGCATTTACACACAGCTCACCTGCAATGTGAGCAACACTACAGTTCTTAGAAGACACAAGCCCTACCTCACTGTTGCTTCTCCGAACATATGTAGCTCATGCTAACCCTGCTGGGAACAGTGGGTTAGTCTGTTATTACCAAAGCATCTCAGGATATTAATGAGGATCAACAGACATTAATGTATCAAAAAACCTAATAGAGATTTTATATTTTATTTAGCTATGGCTTGTCTGCAGAGGATAACTAAAGAGGGCTATTATTTTTATTATTTTCATTTTTTGAAGATCTTTTTTTTACCCTGGTAACCTCAACAATTAATAAAGGAATGAGTAGGCTTCATTTGTAATTATATAGGTTATTGATGAATTTTAAATGGCTGACATATTGCTACTTAATTGACTAGTTGGTAGTCAAATGATTCAAATAGTAAGAGACTGTTAATAGATAGGAAATCATCGGCTGAAATTTAGCAAGCATTTGCCTATAACTTTGCCATTTGAAGGATGAAGAAGCCATTGATTAAAGCAATTGTAACATCAGCCTTCAAAAAAGTAGTTCAATTAAATATCTAAAAACTATTCTGTAGATTAGACAGCCCATCCCTACACAGTAAGAATTGGGAAGTGATCACTGACAGGCATTCAGCCTTGGTATTGTGTTATCTTCAGTGGCTAATATGATGGGCCATGCTGATTGGAGTTCATTTATCATAAGGCTCTTTCAGCTCCTCCTCAGTCAAGTCTTGGGGCTCCAGTGATGCCTGGTTCTTCTGAAGGTTTCAATGGTTTCATTCCTCTTACTGTAGTTGTTGGTAATGTTGAACCATTTCCACCTTAAATTTCGTCCAACATTTTTATAGCAATTTTTAAAGTAAACTTCATAATTCCACTGGCATTACATACTGAGACTATGAAGGTTTTACTGGGCTGTGTGCTCATACAAATATGTATTAGAAATAGAATTAGCCCCTGGGCTCTCTGTCCCTTCATTAAAGCTCGGGCACTTAGCTGACATCATTATTTGGCATTCCACGTTATTTTCTCACTATTTTACCAATGGTTAATGAAAATACAGTTGTCAGCTACAAATTATATAAATACTAGAAATCTGATCCTTTATAGCATCCTGCCTTCTCCATTGGATCTCCACTCAACCAGGCACATTCCTCATACTTCCATGCTTTAGCTAATGGAAAAGGAGCACAAAAGATCTCCATGTCAGACATTTAACTTAGTCTCAAGCCGTTTGCAGTGACCAATTCCTCGTGCTTCCCATAAAGGCAGGAAGAGCAGGTAATTTGTGGGCTGGTTTATGATGATGGATGTAGTGGAAACTTTCCTTCTGGACACCTGCAGTTACTCACTCGGTCTTCAAAACATGAGATTTGATTTCTCTATTTTCAGTGTGCTGGCTTACAAACATTGTTATTGATCATAAAATTACCCAGTCTTAAAACCCAGCTTTGCTGCTTGACTCAAGAACTTTCTTTAGATTGACTCCTACCTCCTTGCAGAAATTTCCCTCCACTTGTCTGCCCTATCTGCAACCCCCTCCCTCAATGCCTAGGCCTACAGGGAATTTCCTTAAGCAAGTTTTTATTTCTCTTCTAAGAGGTGGTTCACAAAAGGAAGGGGTGAGTTCATTTTAAAAAATAATATTTCATTAACTCCTTGAGAATTGCCTACTATGTATTTTGATCATATTTCCCACCTCCTCATCTATCCTCAGCATCACTCAACTTCATATTTTCTTTTGTGTTATTTTTTTAAAGCTATCAAAGGAGGACACTTCATTTTACTGTCAGCCCAGCAGATCACAAAACCATCAGCTCTCAGCAAAGACTAGGTTTTCCTGCTACTTTTATGGAAAGAGCTGCAGCCTCATCTCTAGAGAGATGGAATTAGAAAAGAGCCCTTTGTGTTACCAGCTTGGTCTGATGGGTCATCCGTGCACTGGCGTCTCTTAGCTTTTCCTGGAGCCCTTGCACCACTTTCTTGCCCTTAGTGTTGCGGTTATTGTGTCTGTCTGTAAGGCCTAGGAAGCCAATAACTGACACAATAAAGTTGAAATGTAATTCAAAGCTGCAAGCACATCACTGGGCAGAATCTAAACTGCTACTAATCTTCTAGTAAACTAAAATAAACCTCTCTAATCCTCACAACCTACTCTATCCCAAGCAGTTGCCAATCTCATCCTCCTAGGACAGCTTTTCTTCACCAACTGTGCACTCTCAACTGTCACCCACCCTCTTCCTCTCCTGGAAACCCTGCCTTCCACTTCCTGTCCTTCTGCCCAGCTGATTGGCAAAACGGCGCTTTATTGACAACTGCTTCATCCACTCAAGGCATTCCTCACAATTTCCTTTTTTAGTCTAATAAATAAAACTTTTACTTATACATTTATATTATTACACCAATATACAATACACACACATACACCACACACACACATATGTATATATATATACAATAATCTATATACAGCAAGAAGGACCACAAAACAATCATTATATTCGTGTTATACTCATAGTGTTTTGCTGTCTTCAACCCCCTCAGAGACTTGAGAAGGGATAAAATTAATTACCTGAGTAAACAGGAAGTGCAGGTTAACAGCCTCCAAAGTGAAAAAAAAAAATGACAGGGACACTTTGCTACCTGAACAGTCACTCTAAACTCTCTAACATGTTGGAGCATCATCTTCAGCCTTCTGGTCCAGTATATCTGACAGACATATTTGTGAAGCAGGGACTATTGAGGACTTTCCAATCCTGTCTTGGCAGAGTTTGGCCGTCAACTTCACCTGCATCCAATCTTGCCCATTTCAGGCAGAATTCTGTCTGTGGCAGAAAACAAGGACATTTTTGTCCAGTGGCTTGTTTGCCACATCTGAAGCCATGCTCATTATCTTCATTGAGGCAGGCTGGGTGTTGCCAGGAATCAACTTGTCTCATTTTCAAAAAATTCCACAAAAATAAAAAAATAAAAATAAAGAAAAATCTTGAAATGCCATATTCTGTAGGTCTCTGAGGTTTTTGAAGACCTTATCTAAAAATTTTACCTTATCTATCCATTGAACCTAGGATGTATATTCTTGTGATAAAATTGAGTAGTATTTGACATGACCATGAGTTGATCAACCAAAAATTAACTTGTATTACTAATTATCCTAAACAGCCTACAATAGTATTTTCAAAGTACTGAAAATAAACCTTGTATCATAATCGAGTTGTAAGAGAACAATACCTCATATTAGGGTAGAAATATATATATAATATGTATAATAATAATCTTTTAGAATTCTATAATAAGGAATTTAAAACAAACTTATTTGACATCAATATGCAAAATTCTATACCAATGAATTAAAAATAACCTTGTGAGTAACAAATAAGTCCTTAGGTTGAAGAGTAAATTCAATAATCTACCTTTTGTTCTATCATCCCTATATATCTCTATATTCTCAGAGAGAAATCCCTGAGTCCAATCTCATTCTCTCTCTGAATAAAACCAACAATAACATAACCAACTCCCAATGAAAATAAACATCCACAGCCAAAAACCTTTCCAATCCCCCTTCAGGGATATGGGCTCTATCATTCTCTTTTTAAGGCTTCTTCCAGCTGATTTGGGATGAATAATACCGATGTAGGGGTCCAAATAAAATTGGGAAAATGGTTAAACAAGCTAGAGATAGCATTTGTGGCCCAGTCTCTAAATGTTGAGAAATTCCAGGCTTAATAAAAGTCCTGTGTGGGACAGTCTGAAATGCTGGACCAATTGGAATCAGGAGCTTTCTTTGGAGCTGTTCTGTTCTGATGACAAACAGCAACTGAAGCACTTGTGACTGGAACATGCAGAATACAGGATGTCAGCATCTCAGCATGCTGGAGGATGCATCCTATTGGGTCTGATCCCGCATCAGTGTCCGGTTCTTTTATTCTGAAACTATATAATTTCTCACAAGTATTATACAGTTCTAAAACTATAAATACATGAGGTGTGCAGGATGCACAGAACAATCCAGGCTGGTTCTATAATTTGAATTCTTGCACATATAGACTGACTTAAGGTAGCAGTCTCCCTTTCATCCAGGTCTGCTTCATTTTGACCTCTTTTAAAGAGGAAGTATAATGTTACCATTACCAAAGAACATACAATCATTATGTAATTGAAATCAAAACAAGATTGTATAGAGTTCTAAATGTCCCTCTCTAGGCTCTATGGCATCTGATGTACAGGCCAGGCCGCTACCTGTTTCCTGAGAAAATGTATCTTGTTTTAGAGACAAGCCGGTTGCCCTGAGCAAAAGAAAAGGCATTAAGCTTACCCTAGTCACCTTGTACGTACCTGGGTTTTTATTTTTGTTGTGAGTGTTTTTGTCTCACCCCCTATCTCCACAGTGATGGATGCTTCCACCTTTTAAGCATATATGAATCGTAGCCTTTGAATTTTGGGGACCTAACTAGGCTGATGTGTACTTTGACACCTGTAAGTCCTCTGTGTCTCTTTGCATCTGCCACTTGTCCCCCGTGAAAGTAGGTGTCATTTAGCTGGATAAGCTGGCTGCCAGAGCAGTGACACCTCACCTCATCATACAAAGGCTGTTCAATGGGGGAGGCATGCAGCTTGCATGTCTGTCTTCCCACCCAACATTGGTCCTTACATTGACCAACAGAACATATCTTTTAGGCAAATTACCCTCTGGCACCAGTTCTCCTAATGGAAGCTCCGCTTTTAAGGAGATTGGCTGGCAATTTTTAGAGCAGTGCCATCATTTTACCTTACATAAATGTAAGATGATGCACATCCATTCTTTATATCAGTAAAAACATATAATCAATTGTTAAGGAAATTTGTCAGTTGAAATCCTAGGCTATCTCTGCAAGTAACTCATCTTATCATCAGGGAGTCATGCCCTGTGGAGACCAGGCTGGTCTAGAATTCACAGAGATCCACTTGTCTTTTTCTCTATTGTGTTAAGATTAAGAGTGTGTGTCACCACCAACCACCCTGCACAAATATTTCATCTCAATTCCAGTCAAAATCTATAGAAATCTCAAGTAAAATTCAAGAGTTAACAACAACAAAAAAAATCTAAGTCTTAGGTTAGTTTTGCTAATTTAGGCTTCAGTAAGTAGAGCCCTGTCCACCATTCTTTGGAATTTAGCTATTGCTAGCTCATATAGGTGGACCTTTCCAGAAAGAGCTGACAAACACCTTGCAGCTAATGAGTTCTGAATTCCATCCGCTATCAACTCTATGGAAAAGAGTTCGGTTCCTTCTTCCCTTCCCATTGTTCTTAATTAGACTCACATCTCTCAGCTTTCTGCCTTTCTCCCTGAACAACAAAAGCCAAAACAAAGCCAAAACAAAGCCAAAAAAGGATCTAGGACCCTTCTGCCATAGCTTCTTGGAGAGGGAGCAAAGCAACCTCTATTTTATTATTTGGGTTATCTCTTTGGGAGTTATTCCCCTTCCAAACTATAACAAAGCATGATTTTTTTAAGGATGTGGATACATTAAATTCGTTGGGTACCTTTTTGTTGCTGTGATTCTATCTTTAAGGACTGGGAAGCCAATAATATATCCCAAGCACTAGGGCAGCTTCTCTCCGCCAACTGTCCACTCTCAACTTCAAATCTCCCCCCACCTCCTCTCCTGAAAGGCCCACCATCCACTTCCTGTTCTTCTGCCCAGCTGATTGGCTAAACAGAGCTTTATTGACAACTACTACATCCACTCAAGGCATTCCTCCACACCTGAGTCAAAGAACCTGTTCCCCCAATGGAGGGCACCACTTATCTGCAAGGAGCAGTGGTCTGGTCAACAGTCTCCGCTTGCGGGAAGCCTATCAGGGTATACGTGTTACACACCAGTTTAGGCCCTTGACTTACAGTTTGCTTTTAGTCCAAAGAGAAATAGTGAGGCTGGTATGTTGTAAAATACATTTTGAATTTCCCAGGTATTAATCTTCATTCATACTAACTCAAAGAGAGCACTGGAGTTATTTTTAAGAACAAATTTCTTATTGAAACAATTAGAACAATTTCCCAGTAATTTTAGCTCAAAGATAGTACTTCCCTGGGAATATTTTGAAAGTTGGCTTTTAGCATCAATAATTAGGGTACATTTATAATGTTTTTCCACTTGGCTATTTTAAATCAAACTTAGGAAAATCCTTTAAAACCCTGACCTTTGGGGGGGGGGCGGGGAAATCACTTGGAGCTAACCGTCAATCACATTTTCAGCATGCTTAGTTACCAAGAAAGAATAACTTACCATCACTCTTCATGTTAGCATGTGTCAGCTCTGACAGCCATTGCTACCTATGTGATGGGGTGCTTGAAAAAGATAAATTCCGTAACAATATGTTTTTCCATGTTTTGAACACTGAAAAATGGCCTTTGATTTGTGGCTATAGATCCTGGTTGATGGACCTTGTATTGCTCTCAATGAAAAAGGAGTAGCTAGTAATAATCAATGTAATTTTAAACCCCAGTGTTTTTTATTTATCCCAGAGATCAATAACACTGTAGGAGCATTCCCTTCAATCAAAGACACTGTGGAGAAATTCTATTCATCTTTTTAGCCATATCCATTTCTCAGTGCCGATGCTTAAATAACTTCAGCATGTATGAATTTGTTTGGGGTGTCCTTTAAAGCAGGCTAATTCTGTTCCAGTTGAATGTCCTTGATTATACGGTACTCAGACAGAAGATTACAAAACACTAGAAACTATTCAAATGTCTTTGTGTTAATTAAATTGCCAGAAATTTTATCATGAAGCGCTAATGATTCCAAGGCTCTGGCAGAACGTGGTTCCTTTAAAAGGAACAAGGCACTAGAATGTGGCCTCCTTTGCTGAATTAGCAAGGCTGCCATCAACCAGGGCCCCTGGGATCTGGGCAAAGCAAGCCTTTGGCACTAAGTGCATGGACAGAGGTTTGCAAAGAGTTTTTAAAACTCTATGCAGTTTATCAGACCTTGAATCTGCTCAGATCATGACAAAGTTTCCTACCTTCTTTTTTTTTTCTCAAAGTCTAGCACTGCTGGTAGAACCTGAAAACATAGCTTTCTCTTGGCTACACAGTTTGCCATAATTCATCTCATGAACAGTATTTTAAGGATTTTTCCCCCTCTTGATTTTTAATTCTGATACTTTCTTTTCCAATCTCTGGAATGTGATAGGAAATGTCCCGTGCATTCTTCTCTCTTGTGTGAACTTTGCGACCCCCCAGGGAGAATATTTTCCCCACTAGCTTGGCTTTGAACATGGGAATCTTTGGCTACTATGTGATAATGAACAATGTGAAATTGTTGGTGCGATGATGGCAGCCAGAACCATTAAAAATGCTCATGTGTGGTGAATGGTTTCATGGTTCACTGTGAAATGTATCTCCCAGTAGGTTTGATTCTGTCGTTTGCTTCTTCCAATAAATTATCTAAAGTGAAACAGGCAGGAATTTCTCTCAGTCTTGCAAGGACTCTCCTTACTTTGCCTGCTACAACTCTTTACACTTGAAATTTGAAGCCAGGTACAACTTGCATATTTCTTTTGGAATCTGACACTACTAAGAGACTTGCCAAGATTTGACAAACCTTCCTATGAACCTCAGGAATTTTCATGCTAGGCCTGAACCGGAAGCAGGTACATTTCACTAAGTGTCAGATTTCCTTCTGGCGAGCACACCAGGCTCTTTCCCTAGGTTGTAATAATTATTTCCTGCTTCGAGATGAGGGGACAGATTATCTGGCCTCACACACTACCAAATAAAACATTTTTTAAGGAAACACAGAGGTGAAGAAGTCATCTTCTAAACATATAAGTTTCATCTGGATTCTTGATTTGACTAATGTCTTTCTTATAAATATTACAGAATAGGAGTATAATGTGAGTATAAATGTGAGGCTTTCCTGTAACCCTAGCATTTGGGAGACTGAAGCAGGAAGGTTATGAGTTCAAGGACAGCCTGGACTACATAGCAAATTCCAGACCAGTTTGGGTTATGTAGTTAAATACTATCTCAAAAATACAAAAGAATAGGAAGGGGGATTTTTTTTTTTTAAAAAAGAAGATGTTCAAAGAGATACTAAAACAATCATGATCTAATAACAAGACCTACAATCATGGCCTTTAAATGAGAAGAAGGTAGGAATAAAGACGTTAGGAAGATGCCGCACAACTCTAGGCTTGCTGCTTCGTGCACTGATGCATTGGAGTACGTGAAAAGCTCTCCAGTCACACAGTCAGCTCATAATGCTTTGTGGATTTAGTTCAGCCATTCCATCTCGTTCATTTCCCTTCTTGTCAAGAGAACGAAGTCGTTATATGCTGAAGGACATGGTATTTCTTTTGTTTGCGTAAACCAGGCCTTGGCAGCCTTAGCAGCATTGACATTCTAGAATGTTCAGTTTTTGTGGTGTGGTTCAATCTTGTGCACTGCAGAATGTCCAGTAGCTTCTTTACCCTCACTCCACTGGATATGGAAGCTCACTGCCCCTCAGTCATGAGGGTTGAAATGCATCTCTAGACATTGTCAAATGTCCCTGGTAAGCAATATCACAATTGACAAGCCATCATTAAATTTTCATGTCTTGTATTGATAAATGGAACTAAATAAAAAACCCAGAAACAAATCCAAACACCTATGAGTCAACAACTCTCTATGTAGCCTGGACTAACCTTAACCTCATGGCAATCCTCCTGCCTCAGCCTTCCAGAATGCTGTGACTATAGACATGAGTCACCATAAACATCCCAGCAACATAAATTTTGACAAATGATCAAAAACATACATTTTGAGGAAAAGGTAGCCTATTCAGCATAGAGAAACCCACTTCTCTACCTATAGAAGAATGAAATCACATCTGTAGTTATCACTCCATACCAAAATCAATTAAAAATAGATAAAATAAAAAAAACTTAATGTAAGAACAGAAACTCAGAAAAGGCTATAGTAAAACACTAAGTAGTCAGGTAGACAAAGGCAAGGACTTTGTGAAAAGGATTCCATTAGCTCAGGGGTAACTGCAAGAACTGAAAAGTGGGGATGCATAGAACACGTGGACTATGCATCTTAACACTTATGTATAGAGGAAAGAGTTACCAGTATGAAGACACAGCCAGAAAGAAAAGGAGAGAAATCTTTTACCAGCTATACATCTGACAAGATATTAATATCTAGAATAGATAAAGAACTAAAAGTATTAAACACACCCCCCAAAATCATCCACCAGTAAATGGGCAAAAGAGACAAATAAATGGGCTCTCAGCTCTGCCTGCATACATGGAGGCCTGCTGCCATCAGGGACCACCAAGTGAGACCCATCCTCCCAATCCCTTGTCTATCAGTTCCCCTAAAGCACTCCCAACAGCAGTAAATCTCATCTGTTACCCTCCACTCCATTTTCTGGCCTACAACTCTGCCTGTATAACTGGAGGCCTGCCAACACTAGACAAAACCAGATGGCTAAAGGCCAGCATAAGAACACAATGAAGAAGAGCCAGGGCAAAAATGGCACAACCAGAACTCAGCTCTCTTACTACAACAAGCCCTGGATATCCTAACACATCTGAAGCAAAAAACAAACAAACAAACAAAAAAAAACTAAAAAACGAAAAAAACTTAAATCAAATCTTATAAATATGATAGAAGCCTTTAATGGGGGAAGTTAATGAATCCTTTAAATAAATACAGGAGAATACAGTCAAACAGGCAAAGGAAATGAATAAAATTATTCAAGACCTGAAAATGGAAATAAAAGCAATAAAACAAACACAAACAGAGGGAATCCTGGAGATGGAAAAACTAGGGAAGAGAACAGGGACTATAGGCACAAACATCACCAATAGAATATAAGAGATGGACGGGAGAATGTCGGACATAGAAGATACGATAGAAGAAATTGATAAGTTGGTCAAAGAAAAATGTTAAATTTAAAAAGTTTCTAATACAAGACATCCAGGAAATTTGGGATATAATGAAAAGAATAAAGAACTAAATATATTATACGTGCCCCCCCCACATCACCCATCAGTAATTGGGCAAAAGGACAAACAAATGGGCTCTAAGAATAATAGGAATAGAAAAAGGAAAAGAGTCCCAGATCAAAGGCCCAGAAAATATTTTCAACTAAGTCATAGAAGAAAATTTCCATAACCCAAAGTAATGCCTACAAATGTACAAAAAGCTTATAGAACACCAAATAGATTACCAAAGAAGAAAATCTTCCTGTCACATAATAACCAAAACATTAAATGTACAGAACAAAGAAAGGATATTAAAAACCACAATGGAAAAAAAAGGCCAAATAACATATAAAGGCAGACCTATTAGAATTACACCGGATTTCTCAACAGAGACTTTAAAGGCCAGGAGGGGCCATGGGTAGATACCTTGTAGTACCTAAGAGACTACAGATGTCAGCTCACACTACTATAACTAAAAATACTTTCAATCACCGTGGAGGAAGAAAACAAGATGTTCTATGACAAAACCTAACTTAAACAATATTGTTACACAAAACTAGCCTTACAGAGGATACTAGAAGGAAAACTCCAATATGAAGAAGTTATCTACACCCAAGAAAACATAAGAAATAAAATAATCCCACATCAGCAAAATCAAAAACAGGAAACACGCACACAATCAAAATAACAGGAACAAACAATAATAGGTCATTAATATCTCTCAACATCCATAGATTCAACTCTTCAATAAAAAGGCACAGGATAACAGAATGGATGTGAAAACAGGATCCATTATTCTGCTGTAAACAAGAAACACACCTCAGCAACAACAATAGACATTACCTCAGAGTAAAGGACTAAAAACGATTTTCCAAGCAAATGGATCCAAGAAGCAAGCTGGAGTAACCATTCTGATATATAACAAAATAGACTTTCAACCAAAACTAATTAAAACAGATGGGGAAGGATACTTCCTACTCACCAAAGGGGAAAAATCCACCAAGATGACCTCTCAATTCTGAACATCTATGTTCCAAATGTGAGGTCACCCACATTCATAAAAGAAATATCTATAAATCTTAAATCATATATCAAAGCACACATGTTAATAGTAGGAAACTTTAAAACCCCACTCTCACCAACGGACAGGTCATTCAGATAGAAACTAAACAGAGAATTAATGAAACTAAAAGACATTTTTAATCAAGTGGATGTAGGTTCAATTTTCTTAACAAATATATTTTATTACGAACTTATTAACTGAGAGTACCTCACTTATAACCCAACTAACCTAAACAATAGAAAAAGAAGATTAAAGAATACAATAATGAAACCATCAGGATATCAGTTCTGAGGAACAATTCTCCTGGCATAGTCAGCTAGATTTCTTCTGCTGGAATCTGGAGAAACCAGAACCTAGAACATCAGCTGAAACCCTGAGCTCTGAAGCCTACCCTCAAATGGTTCTCAAAGTAGAGCGGTGAACAGCCTAAACTATCCCAAGTCTCCAGAGGCCCCACCTCTTGTTTTTGGCTCACATTTATACCTCTTCTCACCATTTGTTCAAGGATGTGTTTCAGCTGCTTAATAATAGATCTCCCCAACATGGCGGTTCGACGTCTAAGGGGATAAACATCACCTGCTCTCTCACAAGTCTTTATCCCATCCCCTACTTGTGATCTAAACAAAAAAACATGTTTATCTCTCCTTCAAATGGAGCTAACAGATATTTACACAACATTTCACCCTAATACGAAAGAATAGATCTTCTCCTTAGCACCTCACAGAATCTTCTCCAAACTTGATCAGGTAATAAGACACAAACAGACTCAACAGATAACAGATACAAGAAAACTGGAATAATGCCCATTATCTTATCAGATCACTGTGGATAAAAGCAGGACTTCAACAGTGACCGAAACAACAGAAAATATACAAACTCATAGAAACTGAGCAACTTTGTACTTGATGAGCAATTGGTCAAGGAAGAAATAAATAAATAAATTAAAGACTTTGTAGAGGTCAATGAAAATGAAAGCACAATGTACCCAAACTAAAGGGACATAATGAAAACAGTGATAAGAAGAAAGTACATAGGACTAAGTGCCTTTATAATGAACTTGAAGAGAATCCATGCTAGCAACTTAACAACACACAGAAAGCTCTAGAACAAAAAGAAGCAAATACACCCAAGAGGAGTAGATTGCAAGAGGCAATTAAACTCAGAGTGGAAACCAACAAATCAAAGCAAAGAGAACAATACAAAGAATCAATGAAACTAAGAGCTAGTTCTTTGAGGGAAAAACCCTTAGACAAACTAAACAAAAGTCACAGAGACAATATCCAAGTTATCAAAATCAGAAATGAAAAGGAAGACATTACAACAGACATTAAGGAAATCCAAAGAATCATTAGATCTTGCTTCAAAATGCTGTACTCCACAAAATTGGAAAATGAGAACAAAACAGACTATTTTCTTGATAGGTATTACCTAGCAAATTAAATCAAGATCAGGTGAACAATTTAAAAAGAAACAGTCATTAAAAGTCTCCCAACAACAACAAAAAAAGCCCTGGGACAGATGGTTTTAGCACAGAATTCTACCAGACCTTCAGAGAAGAGACAATACCAATAATTCTCAAACTATTTCACAAAATAGAAACAGAAGGAACATTACTGAACTCATTCTATGAGACCATAGTCACTTCGATACCTAAACCACACAAAGATCCAACAGCAACAAAAAAAGAATTTCCACCAATTTCCATCATGAGTGTTGATGCAAAAAATACTCAATAAAGTTCACAAACTAAATTATGAACACAGCAAAAACATCATCTACAATGATCAACTAGGCTTCATCTCAGGGATACAGGCATGGTTCAAAACACAATGTATCCATCAGTGTAATACACTTTATAAACAAACTGAAAGAAAAAACACCGCATGGTCATTTCATTGAATGCTGAAAAAGCCTTCGACAAAATCCATCACTCTTTTATGATAAAAGTCTTGGAGTAATCAAGGATACATACCTAAACACAATAAAGGCAATATTGAGCAAGCCAATAGACAACATCAAATTGGATGGAGAGAAACTTAAATAATTTTACTAAATTCAGAAACAAGACAAGGCTGTCTACTCTCTTCATATCAATTCAATAAACTTGAAATTTTAGTTAGAGCAATAAGACAAGTGAAGGAGATCAAAGCGATACAAATTAGAAAGGAAGAAGTCAAAGAATCATTATTTGCAGATGGTATAATAGTATACATAAGGAATGCCCAAAATTTTACCAGGGACCTTTATAGCTAATAAACATTCTCAGCAAAGTGGCTGTATAGAAAATTAACTCAAAAAAAGAAAAAAAATCAGTAGCACTCTTGTATACAAACAGCAAAGGGTCTGAGAACGGGAACAACACGCTTCATTATAGCCACAAATAATATAAAATATTTTGGTGTAACTCTAACCAAGCAAGTAAAGACCTGTATGAAAAGAACCTCAAGTCTTTGAAGAAAGAAATAGAAGAAGATATCAGAAGACGGAAAGAGATCTCCCATGCTTTTAGATAAGTAAGATTAATATACCAAAAATAGCAATCTTTTAACAAAAGCAATCTACAGATTCAATGCAATTCCCAACAAAATTCCAAAAACATTCTTTATATACCTTGAAAGAACAATTCTCAACTACATGTGGAAAAATTAAAAACCCAGGGTAGCTAAAAGCAATCATTTATAATAAAAAAAAAAGTTCTGGAAGTATTACCACCCCTGATTTCAAACTGAGCAATAAAAATAAAAACTTCATAGTATTGGCATAAAAACAGATGGCTGATCAGTGCAACCAAATTGAAGACCCAGAAGTAAACCCACACACCTATGGATACTAGATTTTTGACAAAGAAGCCAAAACTATAAACTAGAACAAATAAACATCTTCAACAAATAGTGCTGGTCTAACTGGATGTCTGCATGTGGAAGAAACCAAATAGACCCATCTCCATCACCCTGCAGAAAACTTAAGTCCAAGTGAATCAAAGACCTCAACATAAAACTAGATACACTAAATCTGATAGAAGAAAAAACAGGGAATAGCCTAGAATGCATTGACACAGGAGAAAATTTCCCGAACAGAACACCAATAGTTCAGGCTCTAAGATCAACAATTAATAAATGTGACCTCAAGAAATTGAAAAGCTTCTGTAAGGCAAAGGACATCTTCAAATGGGCAAAATGGCAGCATATAGAATGAGAAAAGATCTTCACTAACCTTATATCCAACAGAGGGCTTATATTCAAAATATAGAAGAACTTATAAAATTAGAAACAAGCCAAACAACCCAATTTTTAAAAATGGGGTACAGAGCAAAACAGTAAATTCTCGACAGAAGAATATTTAGTGCCTGAGGAGCACTTAATAAATGTTCAACATCTTTAGTCATCAGGGAAAAGTAAATCAAAATGACTTTGAGATTCTATCTTACACCAGTCAGAATGGCTAAGACCAAAACCTCAAGTGACAGAAAATGCTGGCATGGATGTGGAGAAAGGGCAACACTCCTCCTTTGCTGGTGGTAATGCAAACTTGTACAACCACTTTGAAAATCAATTTGGTGGTTTCTCAGAAAATTAAGAATGATTTTACCTCAAAACCCAGCTATACTACTCCTGGACATGTACCCAAAATCTGCTCCATAATACCTCAAGAACACTAGCTTAACTATATTCATAGCAGCTGTATTTGTAATAGCCAGAAACAGAAAATAACCTAAGATGTCCCTTAACTGAACAACAGATAAATAAAATGTGATACATTTACACAATGGAATATTACTGAGCTATTAAAAACAATTACTTCAAAGTAGATACTAGCCCAACATAGGTGTCCTCTGAGAGACTCCACGCAGCAGAGGATCAGAAAGATGCTAGGACTCACTGCTGGACTCTTAGTGGAGTGCTGAGAATGGTATGGAAGAATGGGGCAATAGAAGGACCCAGAGGGTTCAGGAGCTCCACAAGAAGATCATCAAGGCTGACAGATCTAGACCCAGGATCCTGCACAAACTGTTGCACCGAATAAGGACAGTGCAAGCAGTAAACTTAGGCTCCATGTTCAGATCTAGCCAATTGACAGCTCATTCTCCAAGGATGTTGGAGAGAGCAGAGACTGCCTCTGACATCAACTCTGGTCCTCCCAAATGATCACTTCCTTTTGGTGGGGAGGCCCAGCATCACACAGGGGAACAGGAAGCAGGCTATCTAGATGAGACTTGATAGGCTATAGTCATATGATGGGGAAGAAAGTCCTCTTCTGTCAGAGATCTAGGGGAGGGGAATAGGAAGGAAGAGGGAGGGAGGGTGGGAGCGGGAAGATACAAGTAACATTCCAGATGTAGAGGCCCATAGCCAAACATTAGGCAGAGCTCATAGAAGCTTATGGTAGAAGGTGAAAAAGAGTCAGATAGGTCAAGGACACCATAAGAAAGCCTACAAAGTCAACTAAGCTAGGCCCGTAGGGATGGACCTAGGCTCCTTATACATATGTAACAGATGTACAGATTGGTCCTCATGTGGGACCTCTAACATCAGGAGCAGGGGCTGTCTCTTACTCTCTTGCCTGCCTTTGGATCCATTTCCCCTAACTGTATGACCTTGTTTAGCTTCAACAGAAGATGTGCCCAACTTGATATGTCAATGTGGATTATATCTATGGGAGGTCCCCATCTCTGAGAAGAAGGAAGGAGCAAGGGGGGGGGGGCAGAGAGGAGGTAAGAGGTGGGACTGGGAGGAGAGGACAGAGAAGAAGTTCTGATCAAGATATAAAGTAAATAAATTAATTGAAGAAAAAAAATATTTTAAATAGGTAACCTCAACATCACATGTGATGAACAATAAAAATTGTTTTGTATAAAAGAATGAAAATTAAAGGAATAGCAGGACAACAGTGGAAACATAAGAAACAAATAAATGTTTATCCAAAGATGAGGATTAGATGGCCATTAGATACAAGGAAATGGGCTCAGCTTCCTTAGCCATCAGAGACATGAAAATAAAAACTAAACTGAGATCCCATCTTTGTCAGGTTTGTTATCACTGAAAAGCAAACAGCCAGAGCTGGCGATGTACCTCAGTTAATAGATAGCTTACCTAGCATTAAAGCCCTGTGTTCATTCGTGTGGACCTTATAACCATGTGTAATGGTGGACACCTGTAACCTCAGCCATTGAAAGGTAAATATAAAAGGATTAGAAGTTCAAGGCCAGCCTGAGCTACATAAGCTCCTATAACCCCATCTCACGCTAAAACAAAACAACAAAAACACAAATGCTGCTAAATATCTAGGGACACACACACACACACACACACACACACACGCACGCACGCACGCACGCACGCACGCACACACGCACGCACGCACGCACGCCATGAAAATAAAGAAATAAGGTCAACTTTTTGGAAAGATGAAACGGACTAGTGGACAGTGAAAAAGAGACAGGAGAGCGTGTTGGAGGTTGGTTGATTACTGCTTGCTATCTCTGCCCCACCTGTACTTTGCCTAAGAGCCTAACCTGTTAGGCCAATAAAAGGCCATCACACCTGGGCAGGGCAAATGGGGTAGGGATGTATGGCTAAGGTTCCAGGGCTTGGGGAGAGAGGGAGAATCTTGGGAGGAGGAGAGACTGGACGAGAAGAGAGGAAGAAGAAGGCTATACCATGGCTTAGCTGGAGGAGAAGCACATGACCAGTGTGAATGGAGACTTGGCCCAGGTGATGATAATTAACAAGTATTTGGGATTATGAATGGGACGGGTAGCTTGATAGAAATTATAAGAAGCAGATACCTGCTCCACTATGGGAAGTAGTTTAGGGGATTAATATCTGCCCTGCCCCAGGTTAATTAAGTCTGTTTTAAAATAAAATAGGTGTCTGTGTATTGATTGATTGCTAGCGGGTTAAAAAAATACTGCCGTCATAATAATTATAGGCCTAATAATGTTATTAGTAAGCCATATTGGTAAATGAACCACAACAAGAGGGCAATGAGTAGATGTGGATATTCTTAAACAAAAATTCCATTATGAAAAACTTTACTCTCTACAATGAAATCATACTAATAAAATTTTGAAGATATATCTGCCCATATTAAATTCTCAAGTTTTATGTCTCCAAAGTCTTCAATTTACATGTTGGAACACATATTCTATAATTGTGAAATGACTCTGTGGAACACCTAGGAAAAAGTATACAACCTATAGAAAATTTATAGAAGAAGAAACACACCATCAATGAAGAGAATAATAGTAACAACAGCAGGAATAAGAAAACAAATCCTAATGTGCAAACCCACTACTGAGGAAATTTAAAAGATGTCTCAGAAAATATAAGCATGTGCTTTAAAATTATTCTGATAGCCATCATGTGAAAAATGGTTAATTCCATACTTTGCAAAATATTAAAGTTGTATTGGATGGTAGACTAGGCAGTAGTTAAATGTGATTTTTACATTTAAACTTAAATAAAAGTTATAATTGTTTGTTGCTACTAGTCCTCTGAGTTGCATGTGCCAAGGAGCTAGCTGACTGGACCTTAGAGATTATGGGTCATTTGATCATGTGGAAAGCATTCTGCTATATAGGTGGGCTATCTGGATTGCACAGCAATACTAGAAACTATGGCCTGGTAAGTTACAATTTAATATGTAAAAACATTTAGAAAATGGACGCTTGCAACAGTAATCCTCTCAAATAAGTTTAGACAGATGCCAGGAAGGAATTCCTGCTGCATAAACCACTGTGTCAGATGAACAGGCATCACTAACCCACACTCAAAGGGCTTATGTATGTGTTTTTATGAATTTTTATATAACTTTTTTTTAACAGTTTCTAAACACAACCTTGTAAAGTTGGGAGAAATAGTCATATTTAAAAGTTGGGACACTTTAAATATTGCATGACTTCTAGATCAAAATAATATTTACAAAATGAAGACTGCTTATTTAAAAATTTCCAATGTGGTAAGACCTGTCCACACTCTATCTACCTCGGAGAAAAGGATTTCTGTTATTTTACCCACATTCTCAAATAAATTCTAGTCTCTTGTGAAGAGTAAGACTTGGTTGTATGCCTGGTGGCTCATGCACTAACCAAGTTAAAGATTTGGCTGTGAAGTATTTATAGGGAATGAAAAAACAAGGGTTTAGCATGTGCAGAGCAGAGAAAGCAATCAGAAAGAAAATTAAATGCTACACTACCTTGACAGGGAAGATATTGCTTTTAAAATGTTATTATTCTGGGGAAAGGGTATGTGCCACGATGCCCATGTGCAGGTCAGAGGACAATTTTCTGAAGTCAGGACTCTCCCATTTCACATCGGTTTCAGGGATGAAACTCAGGTCACCAGGCTCTCACTCGTACAGAGGCCATTTTAAGTCTGGGTTAGTGACAGTTGTTCATGCAACACAGTGATGTATCAGGCAGGATGCTTTCTTGGCACCTGCCTAAACTCATTTGAGAGGATAACTGTTATGACTTTCTCTCTCTCTTTTTTTTTTTAACCCATACAGCCATCTCACAAGCCCCAGATACTGCTTTCATATGCAACAAATCAGCTTCTGGTTAAAGGATGCAGTGTTCTAGGAGGTACTTAAAATTCAGGCGACAGTTGAGGATAACCTGCCCTGTAGAAAAGCAAACAGCAACAATACTGTGTATGGCCCTTTCTAAGTCCATGACTCTTTTACCAGACATAAACTCTATAAGAAATTCCTTAAAGAAATCAACTTATAAGGATAAAAGGTGAGTTTTGGCTTATAGCTTTAAGAGTTTTGTGGTCCATGTTCAAGCAAACCCATTACCATTAGGCCTCTTGCTGGGGACACCAATTAGTAATGGCAGGGAGCACATGACAGTGACAGAGCAAATAACTCACCTCATGACAGGATGAGAAAGGAAAGAAAGGGCATGCTTCCCGTGACACAGAACTTCCCACTAGCCCACTCTTAAAATTTCCACATGTCAACAGAGGCAAGCTGGAGCCCAAGGCAGACTTTTGAGAGCGTTTTAATAAAAACTGGGGCCACCCTTTCCCACAAAACAAAAATTTCACTCAAAGTATCCATGTTTTCGGACACCACATACAATTGACAAAGCTAATCTACTGAATTATGAAGAACTAATGACTCCTTGGTTAGACCTTCATTGTGTTTTGTATATGGTCTTTAGCATCTTCTGTCCTGTTAGTAATCTTTGCCCTTCCAAAAGGTTAATGGTTTAAGTGGGTGGCAGTGACACACAAATACAATGGGAGAGTGGTTCTAGGCAATACTAATTCCAAAGAAAATTAGTGTTAGCCGTAAAGATGTTGGTACAGCTATTGAAATCAATGAAGGCTTCAAAGAGAGGAATGAGGGTTACAGGAATATGGATACAGAAGAGGAAAGCAAGGCTGATAAAACATGCTTATAAAAGCTCAGCATCCAGAAGTTTGAGCTAGCCTGAGCTTTCAAGGGAATTCTAGGACCACTTAGGTTAAATTTTAAAAATCATGTAAAAAAACCAAACTCTGATAGAAAGCAAAAACAGTAAATGTAGCATCCTAAATATAGTCCAAAGAGTCCTGTCCGTGTGGGCTGGGTATACCGTAAGGAAATGATGGAGCGATGTCCAAACATGGAACACCTTAAAAATCTAAGCAGAGGATGGCAGAGTTAGGAGGTTGATAAACAGGTACAATAAAAATCACATAAAGAAGCATTGCCTCTGAAAGATAACTGGGTACAGGCCTTAGGATGAATTGGAGGCTGGAAAGTTAATTACTGGAACATGTTAACAACTGGACAGATGGCTGCAGCTGGGATTAAGCAGGGCATGGTAAGTGCTCCAATCTATTTGTGGCTCACAGTGAAGAACAAGAAGGAATGCTTTAGCAATGAAGAACACTGGAAAGAAGTACACATTGGTTGGGAGCTTGACATCTCTACTGGAGAAGCTCAAATACGAACTTCCCTAAAAGGATCACTGTGGGCTGCTTCTCAGAATCTTTCAGGGCTGTGGTGCTCTGATCCTCAGCACAGGAGAATCACAGAGGAACTGGGTTATTTCTTTCCTTGATCTTTATTCTGCCATTCGTTGTTGAGCTGCTGTAGGGCTGCAGCAGATCACATACTTTCTCTGTGTCTCCATTTTAGTATCTATAAAATAGAAATTGGTTTGTTACACATCTTAAAGCAATGCCACAAAGCTTGTGAAATATTGGGTCCTAGGAAATACTGGGCATTTTGGAGGTGGAAAAAAAATGGATTTGTGATAAATAGGAGACAGAAACCATCTAAAATTAGATAGAGACTTTCACTTTGAATGCTTCATAGTTCTTGTCCTAAAGGTGATCAGGCTCCATCATGAACAAATATATTCATTTACACAACTATTTAAAATTATGGACTCAGAATATTAAAGACCACAAACTTTCTGAAGTTAAAAATTTTGTTGAGCCATAAATATAAATGATTACAAACATGTAGTCATGCTAAGTGATTTCCTATGTATTTAGTGTTCTGCAAAAAAAGTGTGTGAGAGATGACAATGAAAGAACAAAGAAGGCTCTGCAATAGCAATTAGTTGTTAGAAGACTGGCTGAGGCAAATCATTCTCAAAAAAAATCAGAACCACTGGAAACCAGTTACCATCACCCTGGCATCAAGCTCACCACTCCCGATATACAAAAAGTGTTACTGTGTGTTACTGAAAAATCACACAGGAAATATCTTAGTCACGGTGCAACAAGTTAATGTCAAAATAGAAAGCTGTCTTGGGGAACATCTAGTTCAACCCCCTCACTTTAGTGGGTGAAAAATATGATGCTAAGATGATTAAGTGGCACATTTAAAGTCACAGGATAATCAGTGTGAGAGAAAGGTAGAACGGGAACTCTAAGTCTGGGGATGTACTGTTCATTTTTTAGTATTCCTCTCTCTGAGATTCCAACCTTGAGAGGTGATCAAAGTGAACAGTGGCAGCAAAGGACTGGGAACAAAAAGGAAGAAAAGGATGTGAAGCACTCAGATTAACAGGCTCCTTTGAGAAGCTCTGTGGTATCCCCCACTATATTTCCTCACAACACACATTGAGGCTAATAGACATGTTGAAAGGAAAAGAAGAAGCTACGTCTTAATTTGCATTAGAGACAGAATATGTACAAGAGGGAAGACAAAGAAACAAGGAGTGGCTTTCACTCATATTAGAAATGTGAACAACTGCTACAGAGAAGACAGAAATAGAGAGGAGGAGGACAGAAAGAAGTGTATATTTGGACTTCTGAGGAAAGCTACTCGATTGAGTTGACACACTGGGTTTGAAAGAGCTTTTGAAGGAAGGCAAAAAGGAATCTTCTGACGAGATGAAGTGCAGAAAGCATCACAAGTTCAGAGTTCCTGCGAAGTCAAATGAGATATACCTCCTATCCAGCAGTGACTGGAAACAACCAAAACAGTCACTCTGATTTGTTCACATGTTGACTTGACAAACCACTGCTTTCACTTTCCACAGTTTCAGTCACTTATACTTAACAACAGTCTAAAAATATTAAATGGAAAATTCCAGAAATAAGGAGTTCATAAGAATTCACCACCATTCTTTGTAGTGTGATAAAATGGCATGCTGTCCCACCCTGCCCAACCCAAAATATGAATCAGTTTTTTGGCCCAGCACATCCACATTGTCCACATAACTGATCATCACTTGCTTGTTGTCTTAGTTACCAGGTTGACTGTAGTGGTGTCCTGATGCTTGAATTCTTAAGACTGTTACATAACACAAGCCAGTGTCATACCTCACACCTTTTCATGTTGGCATTGCATCTTACATCATACCTAGACCAAAGGTGAGTACCATATAAGATATTATAAGAGAGACAGAGAAGGCATACTCACATTCTGTTCATTATAGCAAATGATTATGGGTTTTGTGGGGGGTTTGTTTATTTGTTGTTGTGCATTGCTGTTCATTATCAATCTCTTAAGGTGTCAGATGTATAATTAAACTTTATCAGTATGTATACATATATTATTATATGTTTATGTATGTGTTTATATAAAAGAACATACCACATATGGGGTTCAGAACTTTGAGTTTTTCAAACATCCACATGAGTCTTAGGAACCATCCCATGAGGATAATGTACACTAACACACTTCCTGAAACCACTACCATTACTCATTTGAACAATGCAAAGACTAATTGCATCTTTGATTTTGATTCTTGGAGAAAAGGCTTTAGAACGTGGAGATATACACACCGTTTAAAATTTTTCTTCAAATGTATGCTCACAACTTTCTAAGATATTTAGGTGGTGTTGAATTACTAGATTTTTAAGCATATCGCTTTTGACATAAAATAGCAAACAGTAGAGCTTTGTTGATAAAACTGTTTATAAATTTGATGGTCCTGATCAAAATTATTAACCTAAGAGTTAGCAGTTAAGAGTATTTGTTGAGGTCGGACCCTTCCAAGATGGAGGTGCCTATTATGCACTGTATCTGATCTTCCACACAGAGACCAGGGACCAGACTGGGAGCCACAGACTGCAGGAACTGGAGAACACTAAGTGAGTGGGGTCCCGCTCAGTGCAGACCACAGACAGGTCTGACCCCAGGTCAGGCAACAGCCCACAGAGGTCCTGAACCCACTCCCCAGACTTTGGAACAGAACCCGCCTGCAGACTGCAACCGGCCTCTATAGCCCATGCGCAGTGTGTGCAATGGTGGAACACAGGAGCTGCTGACCTGGGGAAGTCTCAGAAAAACAGATCAATCTATCCTCGGACACTCCCACCTGCCCCATGCCAGTCCACAAGGAGCCCCAGAGGCAGCGGGGAAGCCCAGCAACAGCGCATATGGAACGGGTAAACACCAGAGCCAGACAGCCGGGCTCAGCGGACCGATTTTGCAAAATTGGGCTGATAGAACACAGCCCGAACAGTCCCCAGGGCCCGGCAGGAACTCTCGTGCTTGTGGGAGAAGCTGGACTGCCCTGAGGGTTTGGAAGGGGGTCTGAACTGTGGCCACAACTCGGTGGGACAGAACCACCACAGTCCTGCTGTCCCCCCTCACTAGTGTGCACGGAATCAGGCAGAAGCCTACCACTGCTGACCCAGTCAGGAGCTTAAGGTGTAGAGCAAAGTCTCCTGGAGTAGAAACCAGGTCATAGAAGCAGTCATTAAAAGTCTCCCAACCATAAAAAGTCCAGGGCCAAGGGGTTTCAGGGCAGAATACTACTAGACCTTCAAAGAAGAGCTAATATCGATACTCTTCAAGCTACTCCAAAAGATAGAAATGGATGGAACATTACCAAATTCATTCTATGAGGCGACAGTCATGTTGATACCTAAACCCCACAAAGACCCAACAAAAAAAGAGAATTTCAGACCAATTTATCTTATGAACACTGACGTAAAAATATTCAATAAAATACTTGCAAAATATTTCATGTTTAAAGTTTTGGAGAGATCGGGAATACAGGTCACATACCTAAACATAATAAAGGCTAAATATAGCAAGCCAATAGCCAACATGAAATTAAATGGAGAGATACTGAAGAAAATTCCTCTGACACTGGGGACCACACAAGGCTGCCCACTTTCTCCATATCTCTTCATTATAGTTCTTGAAGTTCTAGCCAGAGCAATACAACATCAAAAGGAGATTAAGGGGATCCAAATGGGAAAAGAGGGGGTCAAATTATCTCTATTTGCAGATGATATGATATTGTACATAAGTGACCCCCAAAATTCCACCAGAGAACTCCTACAGCTGATAAACACCTTTAGCAAATTGTCTGGATACAAAATTTACTCAAAAAACTCAGTAGCCTTCCTATATACAAATGACAAGGAAGAAATTAGGAAAACTACACCCTTCACTATAGCCACAAGCAATATAAAATATCTAGGAGTAACTATAACCAAGCAAGTGAAGGACTTCTTTGAAAAAACTTCAAATCTCTGAAGAAAGAGATTAAAAATGACATCAGAAGATGGAAGGATCTCCTTTGTCCATGAATCAGAAGAATTAACATAGTAAAAATGGCCATCTTACCAAAAGCAATCTACACATTCAATGCAATCCCTATCAAAATACCTACACAACTTTTAAAAAGACATTGAAAGATCAATCCTCAACTTCATATGAAAAACAAAAAACGCAGAATAGCTAAAACAATCTTGTATAATAAAAGATCCTCCAGAGGAATCTCCATACCCGAACTCAAGCTGTACTATAGAGCAACAGTGATTGAACAGTATGGTACTGGCACAGCAATAGGCTGGTTGATCAACGGAATCAAATTGAAAACCCAGAAATGAATCTACACACATATGGTCACTTGATTTTTGACAAAGAAGCCAAATCTATTCAATGGAAAAAGGATAGCTTATTCAATAAATGGTGCTGGTCTAACTGGATGTCTACATGTAGAAAAATGCAGTTGAACCTATATTTGTCACCATGCACAAAACTCAAATCCAAGTGGATAAAATACCTCAACATAGAACCAGAGACACTAAATCGGTTAGAAGAAAAAGTGGGGAAGAGCCTGGAACACATTGGCACAGGAGACAACTTCCTAAACAGAACACCAACAGCCCAGGCCTTAATGTCAACAATTAATAAATGGGACCTCATGAGGCTGGGAAGCTTCTGTAAGGTAGGAGACACTGTCAAGAGAATAAAGCGGCAGTGTACAGACTGGGAAAAGATCTTCACCAACCCTACATCTGGCAAAGGTCTAATATCCAAAATATATAAAGAACTCAAGAAATTAAACACCACCAAACCAAATAACCTAAATGAGAAATGGGCTTTAGAACTAAACAGAGAATTCTCAACAGAGGAATATCGAATGGCTGAGAAACACTTAAAGAAATGCTCAACTTCTTTAGTCATCAGGGAAATCCAAGTCAAAACAACTCTGAGAGTCCATCTTACACCCATCAGAATGGCCAAGATCAATAAGTCAAGCAATACCACATGCTGCCAAGGATGTGGAGAAAGAGGAACACTCTTTCATTGCTGGTGGGAACGCAGTCTAGTGCAGCCACTTTGGAAATCTATCTGGCGCTATCTCAGAAAACTGTGAATAGGGCTTCCTCAAGACCCAGCTATTCCACTCCTTATAATATACCCAGAAGATGCTCCAGCATACAACAGGGACATATGCTCAACCATGTTCATAGCAGCCTTATTCATAATAGCCAGAAAACTGTGAATAGGGCTTCCTCAAGACCCAGCTATTCTACTCCTTAGAATATACCCAGAAGATGCTCCAGTATACAACAGGGACATATGCTCAGCTATGTTCATAGCAGCCGTATTCATAATAGCCAGAACATGGAAACAGCCTAAATGTCCCTCAGTTGAAGAATGGATAAAGAAACTGTGGTACATTTACACTATGGAATACTACTCAGCTATTAAAAACAAGGAAATCCTGAAATTTGTGGACAAATGGATGGACCTAGAAAGGATCATATTGAGTGAGTTAACCCAGAAGCAGAAAGATTCATATGGTATATACTCACTTATAATTGGGCACTAGCCCAAAAGGCATGTCCCAAGAAAGTCTTTTACTTACCAGGTGATTGGGATAGATGTGAGGGCATAACTGGGACTCTAGGTAAGAGAAATATAGGAGATGGAGAAATAGAAGGATCCAGAGGGTCCTAGAAACCCACAAGAAGAACATTGTGAAGGGTAAAGTGGGGTCCAGAAGGGTCTGCTCAAACTATTGCACTAGCCAAGGACAATACAAGTAGTGAACATCGAACCCCTAGTCTGATCTCGCCAATGGACAGCACATTCTCCACAGTTATGTGGAGAGCAGGGACTGACTCTGACATGAACTCTGGTGCCCCATATTTGACCATCTCCCCTTGGTGGGGAGGCCTGGTAGCCCTCAAATAAAGAATAAGCAGGCTACCAAGATGAGACTTGATAGCCTATGACCATATAGTGTCAGAGGAAGGCCCCCCTTGGTCATTGGCCTAGGGGAGGGGAATAGGGTGAAAGCAGGAGAGAGGGAGGAATGGGAGGATACAAGTGATGGGATAACAATTGAGTTGTAATCTGAATAAATTAATTAAATAAAAAAAGAGTAATTGTTGCTCTTGCAGAGGATGCAGGATCAGTTCCCAGTGCCTATGTGCTTGTTTACAACCATCCAAACTCTAGTTCCATAACATCTAGTGCCTTTTTTCAACCTCTGTTGGCACCACGTCACATTTAGTACACAGATGTACATACAGGCGAAACATTCCCACATACAAAACAAGTAAATATAAAACAAATTAACTTGTAATTTTAAAATGAGACCTCATTACCCAGATAAATGGATAAATCTAGAAATAAATAGAAGACAAAACAAAAACTCTTATGAGTAAAGTAACAGAGACTACCCTGGGGTATTATTAATAGTCTCTGATTTTTTTTTTTTTTTTTTGCCCTTCTGTTCAGAGAAAACTTTAATAATAAAGAGATTGCGATTTTTACAGACTAGGCTAACTAAACTTTGTGGAATGATGAGATTTTTTAATAGAGCAACATAAGCCATGTTTACCAAAGGGAAAGTTCCTAGAAGTGACAGAGGTACAGCACAATAGATCAAAACTCATGCACTCACACAAAATTCATCAGCTACAAGAGAATAGGCCACATAGGTGAAATTTTGAAAGAAAGACAAGGAATATCAGAAATGAGCAGAAGCTTTTGATGTTGGGTATCTAATTATCTTTATTTTTAATAATCTCATTTTATATTTATTTCCCAAGTTTACTTGACAAACACCATCAACCCTCAGTTGTTCTGGTTTGGATACAAACTGCATGGTACTCCTGATAAAAAATAAAGTTTAACTAGTTGTAAAATCCAATCATCTTTACAGAGGCATGCTATTATGATTTTATATGTGTTATGAATACTTCTCAAAAGAGAGCAGAGATCCAGTAAACACATAAAAGAAAATGTGTTCAATGCCTTTTGCTATAATGTGAATTCAAATCAAAATTACACTGAGTTATCAGGTTGGTTATCACTTTTTTAAAAAACTACAACCAGTGATTGAGGTGCATGCCTGTAATCCCAAAAATCAGAGAGGCAGAGGCTAGTGGATCTCTGTGAGTCTGAGGCCAGCCTGATCTACAAAGTGAATCCAGGAAGGCAAAAGCTACATACAGAAACCCTGCAGCCCTACCCCACCCCCAAATAATACTGAAATGGCAAATGTTGGTGAAGATGTAAAGAGGGAAAGAAAGAAAGAAAGAAAGAAAGAAAGAAAGAAAGAAAGAAAGAAAGAAAGAAAGAAAGAAAGAAAGAAAGGAAAAGAAAAGAAAAAGAAGAAGAAACTCTAGACACTGTTGGAGGCAGGTAACTCAATACAACCAACACAGAAAAAGTATGGAAGTGCTTCCCAAAACTAAAGCTGCAACTACCATACAATCCAGTTGAACCACATTTGAGTATTTATCCAAAGTAAATGAAATCATCACATAGCATATGTCATATTAATACATCTGCAAATGCATGCTCACTAAAGCACTGTTTATAGCAGCTAATATAGAATCAAAACCTTAGGGGCCATCACCATATTAATAGGTAAAGAAAGCATAGTACACACAGACAGAGAAGGAGGGAGGAAGGAGAGGAAGAGGAGAGAGAGAGAGAGAGAGAGGAAAAGGAGGAGAAGGATTGTTCATAGGAAAAGAGAACTGTAAATCATCATGTAAACAAAGTTAGCCAAAGTATCACACATTTTCCCTCCTAGGTGAAAAAAACCTGAAAATAAAAAGTGACTATTAGAGAAAGGGACTGAAGGGCAGGAAAATGAGGAGGGAGAGGAGGAAGAGGGCGGGATGCAGTAGAGCCAACAGTAAACAATGAGCATGCCATGTTTACATGTATGGAAATGTCACAAATAAGAAACATAATCAAAACTGTTCAAAGCACTACATTCAAATCTGATGCCTAGACCCTTTAAAAAGGCTAACGAACTAACAGAGACTTAGTGAGCAACCTCAACTTACAAAAGAACATTTTAAAGAAATTAGAGAAGACTCCTGTCTGGCAGGGCATCATATTTATTCTTCTAATAGGAATTTCATGAAGTGATGGTTATTCGGCTACATCTTTAACATCATAGTAGGAAGACAAGCTTTATTGAAAGTCAGGCTTTGATGATTCATAAGCTACCTTGTACTAAGAGCTCAAGCTGTTGTTAAAACAAATAAACTACTTTAAGGGTTTAGGAGCATGATGTCCCTTATTGGGTTATCCCAAAGGGTGAATTTCTACCAGTCTTGGATGTCACAGAGGTAATCCCACTATCCAAGGATTCTGAGTTCTTGTGCTCCCAAGCTTATGACTACACTTGAGACTTTGAACTCTCTGTAATTCAGTAAAGGCATATGGCCGGTACCCACATGGAGTTATACATACAGAAATAACACCTACTCCTTACAATTTTGTAACCAAATAATTATTTATTAATCACCTCACAGCAGAGTATTTCACATCTTGTACTATATTTATTCTTCGGAATAGAAGAAAAAAAATCCCTGTTGGCCCTCCATAACAGAAGCAGAAAGAAGAGGTGAAGTTAGCTTTTGATGTGTCCAAAGGTACTCTGTTAAAAATTGGGAGAAATGAGAATTTGATAAATCATCTGTGAAACCAATTTATTGAGGCTGACTTTTATTTTGTGCTATTCACACCCAGCAGTGCCCTCCCAAGAGAGCTAGCTACATTGTTTACTTCTTCCTGAGTTTCCTTTAAAAATCAGCGCAGCATTGCTCTTTGCAGTAGAAAATTAAACAGGAGACGACTCCAGAGGAATGTGTTCTTGAGCACTTTTCTCTCCCCCACTGTGCCTGTGACCTCTTGTGTGATCTGACTCCCTTCTGTCTCATGCAGCTAAAATTAAACCAGTGGGAAAAAAAATTGTTTGCCTCAAAGTACATGTTGCCTTCATGAAACACAACTGTGCTTAAAGGTCATTAGATTAACAAGGGAGCAGCGATAGCGGTCTTTATCTGGAAGGCAAAGAGGTGGTACTAGAAGCTTTGGGAGAGAAAAGAAAGAGGATTTTGTGGGTACTATGGACAGGAATGAGAAATGAGGAAAGCGAAGACAGTATTTGGGGCCACATGCAGGCTGATAGCAGTCCATGGACCAAATTAAGAAACTGCTTGACTTGAATACTTGTAAAATAATAAATAATGCAAACTTTCTTCACATGAAGCATCATTTGTAACTTATATGGCATGTTCATAAGCATTGCTTTTTAATTTTAGTGATATCTGTGAAAATAGGCAAAACTCTCTCCTGTTTTACCTATGAGGAAACTGGACTCCAGAAATACGAGTGACTCACCAAAGCCTATAGCCCCTGTATAATCATGTATTTCTTGTAGTCTACAAATACAGTTTCTCCCTTCCTTGAAGGACATTTTGTCTGTCTGATATAAAGCTACACTTTAAAAGAAGATCTTTGTGCAGAGAGAAATTCTGTCTTTAAGAATTTGCCAAGGAGCCTCCCGCGCCTCTATCACTGCCCACTTCTTTCAGCCCATGTTTTTCTGTGTTTGGTCACACTGAATGGATAATTCCATTTGGTGATTTCATATTTAAGTCATAAGAGTTCTCCAGCAAAAGACATCTTAAGTAGAGGTAGAGGCTTAACTTCTACTCAGGCTCATGACCCACTTGTTTCCTGGTGATCTATATCCAGGTGGGCAAACTCATCTTTAACGGTTTTGATTTTCACTATTGAACCAGGTCATCTGAAGTACTCCCCACTGGGGACCAATGAAAGACATACTTTCCTTGTTGAGATCAGCTTTAGAGAGTAAAAAGACAGTTGGATTGCTTTTATAACCAAAAAGTAATTTATCTGCCAGCAGAGTGAGTCGCTGAAGTAAGCCATTTGATTTGCAGCAATATTGTTTGAGATTTTCTTGCATTCCTAAAGGATCTTGCAAATATCAACACATACAGCACTACACATAGATAAAGCAGATGGTAATAGCTACCTGTTCAACACAGAAGCACTGGCTTACATGGAACTGAAAAGCTGCTACAAAGACACTGGGAGATTCAAATCAGAAGGCACTTTTGGTACATGAAGATTTTTTTTCCTGAGTCTATAATGCCATGAATAGTGCTTTCTCTTGTTCTTAATATGAAATAATATGAGAATGAGTAGAATTTACCAAGCCAGCTTATTTTTACGACTGAAGCATAGGAATTATTAATTTGCTTTATGTGAGCTTTCAGGGGACACTGGGAATAAGGATGAGAGATGGAGTTTTATCTTGGCTAAATCCTTTAATGACCTCTCCAAGTGCACGAATATGTTACAAGCAAACACCGAAACACCCCTTCTTATACTGTATTGATTGAGAGATTACACAGGAAAATGCAAATTGCCCACTACAATATATTCTCTGCTTCTGTAAAATCAGCTCAGGGCTGCACTGGTGCTCTCAGTCTCTCGGTCTCTTGTGCCTCGGATATGACCACTAGAAGGAAATTCCCCATGAACAGACCATTATGGCCAGTGATGTCCACCTCACAATATTTCAAAATTCTAGTCTCTTCTCCCATTCTGCTTCCTGGATGGATCTCTCTCCCTTCTTTGAATCGAAGAGTTTTAAATCATTCTGTTATAGCAATGTAACTTCTGCCCTAATTAGAAGAGGCTTCAACTACAAGTTCATCACTTGCCTATTTCTATCTCCATAAAAGAAAATGTATCAGGTTAGATAAAGTCAAAGATGGAGAGCACCATTAGTAGCTCTGTCTTTATAACCAGAATTTAAAAAGATTTTAGTCTTTAGAGTCGCTACAGTTTGCATATCTCTTACCCAAAGTGATTATCACCAAAAATACTTTGGATTTTTTTTCAGCTCAAGAATATTTGCATATACATAACAGTATAGCTCAGAGTTGGTACTCATATGTAACTACAAAGTTCACTTATGTTTCATGTACATCATGTACACATAGTTCTCTAAAGGAAAATTTTACAAAAACTTTAGTATGCTTGTGTTTTAACAGTGACTGACCATAAGAAGTAAGGCATGGAATTTTCCATTTGTGATATTATGGTGGTGCTCAAAATATTTTGGATGTTGGAGCATTCTGTATTTTTAATATGGAAATTAGAAATAATAGAGAGAGATAGATAGATACATACATACATACATACATGAAGATTATCACCTTGCTTCTTTAAAGAAAGTCTTTTGTCTGTGAGAACTATATCCACTTAGAATTACAGACCTATGGTTTGTTCAGTCCTTCATATCTGGGCATGTGGCAGTCATCTGTATCTGTACTGCACGGTGAGTAGTACAGATTTTGGACACAGAATTTGTGAGACACTAGAAATAGCAGTATGACCTAATCTTCAATGGAGACATTAGTTAAATTGAAGGCAATAGCACGGAGCATTATTTTATAATGAGCTTTTTTTTTAATAAGTATGTGCCAAGTGCCTTTAAGTAGAATAAAAAGAATGTGTTGGTATAAGAAAAGCACTGGGGATCTATTGCTTATATGTAAGGCCTGAAACATCACTAGCAGCTGTCCAGATTACATCTGGTGAGTTAAGTCAACAAATAGTTTTCGGTTATCTTCTAAGTGTTAGGCAGTGTATTCAGTGCTACAGGGTTCCATGGTCAGAGAAAGCATTGATTTCATCCTAAGGAATTTATATGTTGATTACAATTTATCCACACAAAGCTACAGTGTCCATCATTATTTCCTAATGATGTCAAAACCCAATCCACATTGCCTTCTTCCACTGTTTTCTTCTCATGGCATGCCTTCTGTAACCTCTTAACATAGCATATAATATATCTCCATATGTGATTCTTCACCACCATCATTGGAACAGATTCTTACCAAGGACATAATTCTTGTTGCTCACTGGGGTATCTCAAGGGGCTTGGTAATGGCCTAGAATATAGTAGGTAGTCTATATGAATAAAAATTATAGAATATATGAGTAAGAGCTTCTGAAGATGAATAAGACTAATAGAATACATGCAATCATATGAGACTTATTAGATTGATTTACATGATTGTATGTAGCCTGGAGAGGTTGGGAGTCCAGTAGATGTTCAATCTAAGCTTAAAGTCAATGAACAAGTGGAGTTGATGATACAGTGTCTACGTGAGGCTGAAGGTGTGAAAATAAAGCCTGATAAAGAGTTGTTGGTGAAATTCTAAGTTTGACAGCTGAAAAATCTGGCATCTGCTGTCCATGAGCATTGGCAGCGGGGGGAAAAAAAACACTGACTTTACTGTTTATTATGTGCATTCCAAGCTTTGTTCTTTCACAAACAAAGACAAAGTAAGATACTGAGGATCTTGCTTTATCACTCTATGACTTTACTCCCCTTAAGACAGTGTCTTCCAGTCACCCTAGAGTTAAGCTTGTAGTCAGAAAGCCCCATGATCTCAGCCATCTACAGAACTTGTGTTACAGGCATTTATGGCAGTGCCCAGCTTTTCACATGGGTGTGTGAGATTTGAACTTGGGTCCTCCTGCCCACTGAGCCATCTCACTAGTCCTCTTTTCTGCCTTTTTATTCCCTCCTGGATCCCAAGCTTTTGGGTGGGGCAGCCCATGACCACAGGATGTCTTCTCTTAGTTTACTGATTCACATACCAATAGGCTCTAGAAACATCCTCCAAGACACATAGAAATGTGCTTTACAAGGTCTCTAGGTATCTCTCAATTCAGACAAGTTGACAATTAAGATTAGCTATGACATGGGCTAAATCTCACTACATTCATACTCAAAAACAGTGCTACATGGAATGTGTAAGATTTATGGGTGGACCGTAGCAGAACAGTACACTGCATACAATCCTCCAAACTGTATGAGGTACAGCTTATATGAGTCTATAAATAGCCTTTGTGTCACATTGCTTACTGTGTAGTAGAAAGGGTTTCCTGTCCCATACTGCATCTAGCTTGGCTGAAGAGGTAGCCATGTTAGAAAATGATCTTTGTAGTGTCTCTGATGGGATATCTTATGCTATAGTGAATCAATCTCAAATGTGTTGAGCCAACTCTTGCCCCAAGTTTCCAAAAGTGGGCAGATTTGAACTCTCCAGAAGAATCCTAAGTTTTACTCACATTAGTGAATAAACACATAAATAATGAATCAAAGAATGAACTTGATCTCCGTAATCCACTGAGACTTGACAGATGTTTTTAAATCTTCTAAGGCAGAGTTTAAAGGGGCGAGAGAGGGAAGGAAGCTAACTGCCCCCTCAATGGCTCCCTGATGAAGGTGGGCTGAAATTTTGTCATTACGGACACTATATCTACTTAGGAAAAACATCCCCATTTCACTGTCTGCAGGAGAGAGGTCCCACGGTTAATGCTCTCCTTGGGGAACTTGCAAAATGTGGGTACCTAAGTAGCACTGTTTTCTTCTAGAGACTTCTTCAGTGTTCAGATGGTAGCAGGGACTTTATTTGAAGCTGTTGCAAAGGAAGATCAAAGAAGAAAGGTGGCCTATGTAAGAGTAAGATCAAAAAGAAGAAATTTCATTTTGATTTTTGGATATCAAGGAATAAAATATACACCAAAGCCTATTAGTAATTGTCAGTGAGTATAAAGGCAACGCCAGATATGCAGGTCAACATGGTTTCATTCTTTTAACTAATAGCAAACATTAATTTTACCTTTTCTTTGTATGAGCTTTTCCTCACCATCTTCACTATTATAATCTCCATTATTTCTGTATCTGGCATTTAAAAATGGTCACATTTCCACAATATTCTGGAGGTGAAAATTTTCTCTTCTATGTAGAAGGTGACATAATTTGCATAGTGACAGGAGTTTGTTTTAATTTATCAGAAATAAGTCAATGAACCTGCTTTCTTATGTAGAAAGAAAAAAAAAACACTTATCTAAAAATATGACCTGAAAGTAGGGTACAAAACACCAAGATGACCGAGTTAGAAAAGTTCTGTGCCTGTGGGTGAGAAAATGAAGACCACCTGAGGAGAGTGTAAGCGATCTCTGGGGAAATATGTGTACCAGCAATTCCATGCAGGGGCCACTGAGGAGGGACAAGGCCAGAGATACATCCCTATGATGTGAGAAATGCTTCTCATCTCATTTTGAAAAAAAAAAAATTCTGGTTCAGTAAGTAGTCTTACTCACCATTAGCTTTAGTTTTTTTTTTTTAATCCTCTACATCCAAAGGTTTAAGAGAGTAAAACTATCCTTTCTCCCATGTTATAATTATCTTATCTACTATCTCCAAAATTTTCAGAAGGCTCTTCTGCTCCCTCTATCTTGGCTGTGCATTATATAAAAGTAGTGAAGGGATACGAGTGGTGAGGATGTGTGCTGGAAAGATTATTAAAGTATGAATCAGACTAGAGTGAGAAATTAGTGAGATTTCCGAGATACTAATCTCAAATTATGTGCCATCATTGCCGGGGGTACGAAAAGAAGCAAGTCCTGAGGTCAGGGACACAGCTGACCCATAACCTGGTTTATTTCTGGGCTTCCAGCGGACGTCTGGTGTGCCTAATGTGAAAACAAACATCTCACCTGGAATTGACAAGAGTTTTGGTGCTTAATCACCAACATCCTGAAGAAACCAATAGCCACAAACTAACCCGGAAGTATATCCTCGCATCGGAAATGAATGGCTCACACAGCAGCCGGGTGGTGAGGACAGTGACTTCCGTACTAGGCCCTTATTGGGGTGCAGTTTAAAGAGTTGTTCTGGAATCGTGCCTTGTATCACGCTACTCCATGATTGCCAATGATTCTATACATAACATAGCTGCTCTAATTAGCTGCAGCGGATTCTGCTTTCTACTGTTTTCAGGTAAGAATTTTCTCAAATGTAACACACTTGCTCTGAACTTCTTGGATGAGACGGCACTCTGCTTCCTCTGGGGGAGGAAGTGACAGTGAACATGATTTTTGCAGGAGAGACAGAGCAGAAGCTATTATGGATTCACATGTGAAAAACAAAAACAAAACAAAAACAACTGCACCAAAGAGCGACAGCAGATCCCTTTCCTAACATGCAAATGTTCTGTCTCTGGCTTGTCTTCCTCTATCAGTTTTCCATATTTATGTAGTTCACTTTTAAAATGATTATAAAATATGGCCTCTTCTAAGACAGTCTTATCCCATATGCTACTCCCTATGTTTTCTCATCCAACCTATTATAGCATTTATACAATTTCAGGATATGTAATTTTCATATTTAACTCTGTAAGCATCACGGCCAGATTACCTTAACATTTAAATTAATTCTCTTCTCAGTACACATCTATTTGTCTCAACTTATAAATTCCTATTTTAGTTGGTGGAAGTCTTTTCACTGGTAGTTTTGATAAGAATGTTATGGAAACAATATTTCTTGATTTTTTTATATGTTTAAAAATATTTTCCTTGGTTTTTATTACTGCACAGTGGTATAGCTGGACATGAAATATGATGATGTTCTTTTCTGTGAGAACATTGTAGAAATTGCTTCACAGTTGCTAGCATTGGACATAGTTCTAGAGAAGTCTGAAGCCAAACTTATTATTTTTTTCTTCTAGAATATAAAGTTCTTTGTATTTTTTTTCTCTGCCTAGAGGAGCAGAAAAGTGTTCTGATATGTTTATATTCAATAACGTTTCTCAGAAACTACTTACAAGCTAATCCATCAGAGTTAACTCCTCCTGGGACATGACTTACTCTTGGTCAACTATTAGATGATCTTCCTTTATTACCAGAATATTTCCTTTGTAGGTATCAGTGAAAACTTTGGCTATCACATCAGTCTTATAGCTGCTGATGTCTTACGGGTCTTCCGAGTTCTTACTATTCTTTAAGCTTATACAAATATTATTTTGTTCACTGCTTATTCTTTTTCTTCTTCTTCTTCTTCTTCTTCTTCTTCTTCTTCTTCTTCTTCTTCTTCTTCTTCTTCTTCTCTCTCTCTCTCTCTCTCTCTCTCTCTCTCTCTCTCTCTCTCTCTCTCTCTCTCTCTCTCTCTCTTTGAGACAGAGTTTCTCTGTGTAGGTTTGCCTGTCCTGGACTAGCAGATGGATCACTGTGAGTTCAAGGCCAGTCTAGTCACTGCTTATTCTTTTATCTGCTTCCAAAAATGCTTCCCTTTGTAGTGATTTTATTTTTCATATTAGTCATAGCTGCAGCTATTTATAATTTCATACTTATTTTTAAGATATATAATATATAAATATCTTTTACTTTAGACAGCAAAAAATGTATACCTTAAACACTGATTTCAAAACTTTCTCAAGTACAAATGATTTTAATATATTTCTAGATATACAAGCAATGGATGTGTATTACCTTTTCTTTTTATGACAATGTGAATACAGGCTACATTCAATAGTCTACATTTTAAATATTTCTTGACAATCTTCCCACACTGCCATATAATCTTCCTCTCTTTCCTCTTTCCTGCCATCATTGTTTCCTTTCTTTTTACTTTTCTATTCACAATTATGTGGCATTCATGTGATTTCTAGTTTGCTCAGTCTCATAAGCAAATATTAAAGTTCCTATTTTGTTTTTATAAACTGCTGTACTAAATATGCAAATTTTTATTCAAATGTAGACACGTATTTGTTGAATAAGTTCTTAAGATATAATTGTGTTAGTAATTTGTATAAATTCTGCAAGGCTGTGATCTATGAGCAGCACGCCAATTTGCACACACCCCTGCTAATGCCATAGTCAACAAAATTCCAGCAAAGTACATTCAAAAACATATGTCAGAATTGTATCCCATGTCCATATGAAATTTATCCCAAGAATACTAGGCTGTTTCAACATTAAAAATAATCAAAGCATGCAGCTACTTAATAAGCCATATTAATAATAAAAAGGACAAAACCACATGGTTAATGAGTTGGCAACAATGCCAAAACATGGATTTAATTCAATCACTATCAAAATTCAATCATCTTTTTTTTTTGTACACATGAATAAGCTGATCCCAGATTTACATAGAAATGCAAGAAATCTAAACTAGCCAAGCCAGCAGTGGTAAATAAAACTGAAAATCACAAGATCCACACTTCCTCAGTCCAAGACTTACCACAATATATAACATTAATCAAGACAGTATGACAGACATACAACAGAAGAGAACTGAAACTCAGAAAAAAATAAAAAGTTCTATGCTAATGGTCAACTAATCTCGAACAAGGGTGCTGAAATAATTCCAAGTAAGAAAAGCTAACCTTTCAACAAATCATGCCCAAGAATAACAGATATCCATGTATGTGGTCTCCTGAATACCCATATACAAATATGACCTCAGAACAAATCAAAGATTTAAATGTGCATAACTAAAGCACGTAGTTAAAAGTATACAACTGTTAAAAACAGACAATGTCATAAATCTTTGTGATTTAGATTATACAATTTCTTTGATAAGACATCAAAAGCATGAGCAGGAAAAGGAAACTTTGATAAATTGGACTTCATAAAAATTAAAAACTTTTATGCTTCAAAGGAAGCCAAAAGACTGTACACAGGATGTGAGAAACAACTTTAAAGCATATATATGATAACTAAATGTTTTCTTAAGACATATACAGAACTTGTACATCCTACAGTAAAAAGCAACACATTTTTGGAATGAACAAAAGATTTGAATAGATATTGTTCCAAGGCAAGTAAACAAACGTCCAATACTCACATTAGAATAAAAGAAAGCAAAATCACAGTGAGGAATGTATATCAAGGACGAAGGCAAGACACAGAAAAGATAGAAAGAAGGCAAACTTTCCTTTTTATATAAACTCACTCTGATAATAAAAGCTGACCCCTGTACGATGGCGTTAATAAAGGCAGCGCTTTCACAGCCCAACAAGCTCTCTAAAGACCCACTTGTACTTCATTATGGCAACCAAACTCATTCTGGCAAGAATTTAGAAGAGGACATAATACTCAGCCCATAGCAAGGACCCTCGGGAATCCCAAGTAATTCTTTGGAGACTATTGCTCTGAGCTCTTATTTATTATACAATATTCTTCATCCACTTCTGCACATTTCAGTCTCCGAGTGGAAGGCATCTATGTCTCCCCTTAGCCACAACATAAAAGCAGAGGAAATGTCTTCCTGGAGTGACATTCTCATGATGAATCAATCTTGATAGGAGAAGATATGTTGTCATTTAAGCAAGCCTGGGATAAACATAACTTAGCATCTCAAGAACATGAGTCACCCTGAAGGAATCCCCACCCTCCATGGAAAGGGCATTCTCCTACATTGCTTGACTTTGTCCCTCACTGGCTCCCAATATACCATTCTGTATTGCCTGATAGGCCCACCTTTCATGAAATATTTGGAAACAAAGAACTATAAAAGAAGATAACCAGTTGATTTTCGGTCTGTTATTTAATATTAGGTATCTTACAGTCTCCCCGTGTCTTTTTACCTCACCATAAATATTACTGTACACCACTGTAGTTGTTGGAAAACAAAAGATATCACTAAGCCTGGTAGTAGTGGTGCATGCCTTAGTCACAGCATTTGTGAGTTTGGAACCAGCCTGGTTTGCAGAGTGAGTTCCAGGACAGCAAGGTTACACAGAGAAATCCTGTCTTTAAAAAAATGTTCACAGTCTTTTTCTTTACTGCAATGTATGTTGGAGAGAGAGAGAGGGAGAGAGAGAGAGAGAGAGAGAGAGAGAGAGAGAGAGAGAGAGAGAGAGAGAGAGAGAGAGAGAAAGAAACATTCATAGTGCCTGAGGAAAGAGGCTGAGAATTCTGCCTTATTACTGTCCACCATACTCCCTAGAGACAGGAAACAGGGTCTCTCCCTGAACATGTAACTAGATTGGCAGCCAATGAGGCCCAGAACTCTAATTGTCTCTGTCCTACACACTAGTTCTGAGATCCCATTCACATATTGATGCACCTAGCTTTTTCCATGCATCCTGGGGCTTTAAACGCTGGTCCTCACACACAACAAACTCTCTTACCCACTGAGCCAGCCACCCTTGTATCTGTGTTTCTCTTCTTTTTCTCCTCCTCCTCTTCCTCTTTTTTCTCCAACCTTGAATTGTCAGTATCTACACTAGTTTTACACACCCGCCCCTCTGACGTTTGTAGACTAGTTCACCCCTATTTATTGCCTTACTCCTCTGCCTTGCCCAGAAACACAGTTAAGAAAACCAAACAAAAATTCTACCCTAAAGTAATTTCTTCTCTTTGGTCTCATTTTGCTCTCTGTTCCTCTTCCCAAATAACCAAGTAAACTGCATTTGATCAAAATGCTTCCCATGCCACAAAGACAACACTTTAAACTCCAGTGAAAAAAGAGAAGACAGCATTTGTGACCCCCCCCCCCCGCCTCAATATCATTGGTGGATAATACAGGCTGACACTAGGATAGCATCTCTCACTCTCTGTAGAAATTTACTGTTTGTTGAATGACTACGTGGATGACGGTTTCCCAGCACCAAAATTAAGTCTAGCCTTCAAACAAAATGGTGTAGCTCTTTAGCTTCTCTGGCTCCCCCTATGTTAATCATATATGCTGCTTTTTTAAAAAAATAACCATTTAATAGTGATGAATAAAGCATAGATTCCTGTGGGGGGAAGTCACTGCCGTCATGGATTTGCATGGTGATACTGCCTACTCAAAGTGTGCTGGAAGTTACAACTCGCTGCAAATGGGAAAGGTAATCTTGGAGAGAAAAGACACCGCCCATTCCTCACCAATGATGTCAGGAGGGAAAGCTGCCTCTCACTTCCGGGATGAAATTCTCACAGTTTAATACCATGCCTGAGAAATCTGACAGGTTCCATCTTTCTTTCAGTTCCATTTTTTTTTTCCTCCTAACTCTTCAATAGAATATAGGTTAAAGTTTCTCTGTAGTGTTCATCTCTGTCTCTCCTGATTTCAGATTTCCACAGAACATCCAGGCTGGGCCTAGAAACATGTGATGATGCCCTCTATATATGAGGCAATATCTCTAAATGCCTTCCCTTCCTAATTGAGAGACGATCTTGTCATGGAACTTTGGTACTATTTTACTTGGCTTCCTGACCTATAGCAAAATACCTGTAGAAATCACCTTGGATGGAATAAAACTTATTTTGGTGCATGGTTTTAGAGGCTTCTATTTGACACAGTTGCCTTTGGGCCTGTAGCATGACAGGGAGCATGTGGCAGAAGCTGTCCACTCCAGCATAGTCAGGAAGCAAATGAGAGAGCAGCAGGGAAGGTGTAGAAGTCCCAAGATCAACTTCAAGGGCACAACACCAGAAACCTGATTTCTTTCCACCTCTTCAGATTCCAAAATCTCCAAACAGCCCTCTCGCCTGGGCACCATGTTTTCACACAGGAGTCTATGGTTTTAAGAGGTAAACCATAACACGTGTCACATGTCTCAAACCCTACAATGATTCTCTCTCGGTTTCTTTCTTTACAAGGGGGAAATTAATAACAATAATCTCCATTTATACCCTTTAAAATCATTGACTTTAAAGCTAATTTTTTTTTTTACTACAAGTAATAAAATGCAGAGGACATAGTAAGAGGACATTGAATCACAAGCCTGGGTTTTAATGTGCCCACGCTGCTGGCTCTCAAACTTCGATGATTGCTTGCGTCCACCATTCTCAGCTTAATTGTAAAATCAGAATGATAATGATGACATTGACCCACAGAAATAATCAGACTTTGAATGAAATAAAAATGTGGCTATTCCATATACACTATAAAGTACCTCACGGCAGTGAATTATCTACCCCTAACACAGAGAGCAACATCTGTTCTTGACCTTATCTTTTGCTGTTCCGTTGGGAACTGGGTGACACTATATAGACAACAGACTCTTCTATCTCAGGTCCAGTAAAGAAGATGTTTTAAATCCTTTCTCTGCATCTGCTTCACATTTTTTGTAAGTTTTCATCTCCTATTTTTTTAAAAAAAAAAATTGATACAGCTAGTGCATGAATTTTCATAAGTGAAATAATGCACTTGAAATATAGTGGTTAATACAAAATAATGGCCGTCAGATACTTTTTGTTGTCTTGATTCCAAGTACACTACTTAAAATACCACCCATTCTTTCTTATTTATAAACATGAGAATAGAGTTCTGGGGAGATGGCTCAGCGCACATCTGTGCGTGCTCAGTGCACAACAGAAGTACATTGCACAGATTACAACTGCCTGAAACTCTAGTTCCCAGATCTAATGCCACAGATCTCTGTGAGCTCTGCATCCACATGCACATATGCACACAGAGACACATACACATAATTTAGGGAGTAAATTTAAAAGAAAAACACCAAAAATAAAAAATAATATTTTATATGCCTTCGACTTCAACTTCACTTGTTTTTTTTTTTTTTAAATAGAATCAGTAACCATTTGGGCACTTCATTCTTCAAAAATTTGTACTTCCAATACATCTTCAAATTAAAATTTGCACATTATACCACATGTCTGTGAGGAGCATTCTGTGGTCACGTTTTATGTCACTGACTAATCACGGGGTTGTAGAATCATCAAACTATCCCCCATGTTTTATCTGTAAATGAACTAAATAAAATGTTTACAATTAAATAGGATTTCACCGCACGCTTTAACATTTAACATGGCTTAACATTAAAATAGAAAAAGGCTCAGACATAATATCTCTCAGAAATTTTTCAAATGACTGGAACCATAACCAATTAATTTATGTCATCAAATCCTAACACAGCTGTAGGCAGGGAGAATACTTAATCAGCACTGCTTGGTGATGGCTTGATGGAACAAGGCAAGGTGAGAACAAAAATAGGAACATGAAAATTAGAGGTGATGAAATCTGACCTAGATGTCTTTTCCGGTAAGTATTAAGCTTCTCTAAATTTTTTGAATTTTTGATTGAAACAGCCTCTACCTAAACTTCTACTTAGAATTATGATTATGTGGCCAAGGTGCTGCTAATGGATCAGTGGGTGCAGACTTAACTGAATACTAATTTCTACCATAGGTGTGGATGAGGTGTGTGAGACAAAGCCAGTGTGAAATGCCACAGCCACTGCAAGTATACAATAGCCATGGCCACATAAACAAGTTTGTCTGGATGCAATGAAAAACAAATGGAGGAAAATTAAGCCAAGCCTTACACATCAGCTGTGTGAATAGATTGACTTTTTCTTTTTGTCTTTTAAAGAAATAAGTTGTGTATATTATTTAATACAATACCAATTCCTTCTGTTCTCTCTTGGTTTCTCTCTATATCCCTCTGTCTGTCTGCCTGCATGCACACACATGTATGTGAGAATCAGATTTGGTGTGTGAAATATGCCAGAGCCTGTGCGATTGGCCAAGTCATAAGATCAACTTAATAGAAACCAAGGGGGGAGGGAGGAGGGGGGAGGGGAGGCAGAGGGGAGTGTAGGAAATGAGAAACACAGGAACAAAGCGATTCAAAACTAAGTTATGTGAACTAATTCTTAGATTGGATTCTTGGCAACTTACCCAGTTGGGGTTTCCAAGGGTCAAAACTTTTCTAGAGTTGCTTGCTTTTGTTTCTTTCTTGCTTTTTGCTTTTTGATATGGGGTAATGTCTTGAGGCCCAGGCTGAAGAAGAACTTATTATGGAACTCAGGTTGGCCTTGACTTCTCGGTGATTGTCTTGACCTAAGCACACAAGGACCAAAATAATAGGTCTGTACCACCATACCCAGCTAGGTGACACTTACTCAAATGGCGGCCTGAGTTGAATGATAATCTTAATCAATAGCACAAGATTTCTGTCTCATTCATTTTTTCCCCTTTTGCCAAATAAGAGCAGGTTGTAAGTATCATCAAGACATAATATTTTTCTTCTGTCAGCCCACTTGACATCAGGATTATCTCATTTAAAGCATGCAGCATCCTTGATAAGTGGGGATTAATGTTATCCCCATACGATACTTAAAGAAGCCAATGAACAAAGTGCCTAAATCACACATCTTGCAAGCTCAGAGCCAAGAGTTGAACACAAACAAGACCATGAGCACATTTTGATTTCAGTCAGTATATTTATAACTCTTACAACAAAAGTAGTATCAGCAGACTCCTTGGCAGTATATGTTTCTAGCCAAAACTAAAAAGTTACATACATTTTAATACCATTATTTTTTTTTATTACAAGGTATTGAGCATTCATTCCTCCTTTCTCCTTTCTGCCCTCTCATTCTCAGTCTGATATATCTGCAGCCATAAATGAAGGAACTAATGTAAAGGATAAGAATGAAAAAGCCATCAGATGGGGTAGGGAGAGAGAAGAGAGAGAGAGAGAGAGAGAGAGAGAGAGAGAGAGAGAGAGAGAGAGAGAGAGAGAGATTAACTCATGGTCTCATGGTTGGATGCTGAAAGTTAGAGCTTGGCTTCCTGCCTGCTCTGCATGTTGTATTTGGATATGATTGCTTCGGTAAAATGAGTCACAACAGCTGAAAGACCAGCTGAAATCAAAGGCTCACAACTGAAGACATTGTCTGATTAAATGCTGATTTTAGACGTTAATAATCAGTCCCAGTTTTCCAGAAAGGTTAATGTTAGCATCTTTCTATTACTAAATGGGAAGGAGGCCAGAATGTACAGTAATAGGAAGTAAGTACTAAGAAAGACTGGTGAATGTGAGGATAAAAGTCAAAACAGAAAGATACTGTGAAGAAAATCTTAGAAAACAGGCTATGAAAAGTTGGCTAAAGTTTGACTATGTCACACCATCCAACCTAAATACTTTGCTCTTTCTTTTGTCAACTTATGCAGGCAGTAAATGACATTTGATGCAAGATGAGTTGGATGGGGTCAAGGGCAAACTAGAGTGGAGGCTCACAATAGGAACACTTGTGTAACAAACATATGAGAGAAGAACAATTGTGAGCACACTGGTTACAAGGGAAAGCAAGACAAGAGTAATTTTTTTTAACACAGGACTTAAGGGAGCAGGCATGAAGAGTGAAAAAACAAAAAAGTTCAGGAGTAACTTCAAATTTAAGGAGCTGGTAAAATGTTGTGATGCTTTTGGTTGACCACAAGAGGAGGGAAAGAGGGTAATATTGGAAATAAGAACAAGTATTGAAAATGACAACTTTGACAGGAAAAGAATAAATTAATGGGAGATTGAACAATGCAACATGTTTTAGGGCCATTTTTGGAAGGTGACTTCATAAATGACAGCTGAGAATTCTGTTTCTGACCAGGATGCTTTAACAGAGTCCAGATTTGTCCTAACTTAAAACAAAGACAACAGCATGTATTTAAAGACTATAACCCCTGAAAGAAAGGAAAAACATGAAGCACTCCCTACAATTGCTTCCTCACTGCAATCTGCAGTTCAAGTAGGTCTAATAGGCTAAGCAAGCCTGGCATTTGCTGCTCAGAAATATCAGCAAGGAGGAATGCAGAATGTGCTCCAGAAGATTCCAGAAGGGCCTACAACATGCAACATTCCAACTGTGTCAATATAAACTTAGAAAAAATACATGTAAAACCTCTATACTGGGCCTTATAAATTGTTGAGAGAAAAACTTTACAAAAATCATGCAGAGCCCAAGATTAAGATGTCAGGGTTTCCAAATTAACTTTATAGAATCGATGTAATCTATTTTTTTTTTACAGATTGGTGAGTCAAATCTAATACTAAGTAGAAAGAAAAATTTGAAAAGCTCATACCTACTGATTTCAAATTTTATTATAAAGCTGCAAGAGCCAAGAGAGAACACTGTGGTATTAGACACATGAGTTAGAGAGGCTGGATAGTCTAGAAATAGGCCCATATTTATATGGTCAAATGGCTTTTCCCAAAAGTGCTAAGGTAAATCAGTATAGGGAAAAAAGAGACTGTCAGTAACAGATGGCATTATAACAGTTAGATATACCTCACAGACACATGGACACACACTCAGTTATCGACCCATGCAGCTGGCATTACTTCCACCAACTGAGTAAGTGGAAGGAAATTTCCCGTGTTCACGCATTTCTCTTCTTTGCTCCAAAACTTCCAACTCTGCTCACTCTCCCAAAGGTTTCAAATGTACACCAAAAGGGAATGCTCTCGCTAGCCTACTATCTTTGTCTTCTGCTCATATATATGTTCTAGCGTCCTGCCAGATTTCTTGCATTCAAGACAGCATCAAAGTATCTACCTACAGGTGCTCCAGTCCAACCTTAAAGATCATGCCAGCTGTACCTACAATGCCCCTCCTAGACAGTAAATATAAAAGCCTGGACAGCAAATACAACAACCTGCTCTTCCTGGACGTAGCCAACATTTCAGCCTTTTGACCCCCCAGTCACCGCCCCAGTGTCAGCAGGAAGCAGCTAAAGATGATTGATTTCTTCAACCCTTATCCATTTATTATCAACAAAAGGCTGGGATGGTGTGTTTCTGACCCAGGACAAACACTTCCAGGTTCTCCCAGCACTCCTCAGTCCCTAACTGCTGCAGGACATGGTTGGCATACCCTGTCCTCTACCCTGAACTTTCCAGGGCAGGGACTTTTCCTTCTCCTTTACCATAGAATACAGGTATTCTCTCTCTCTCTCTCTCTCTCTCTCTCTCTCTCTCTCTCTCTCTCTCTCTCTCTCTCTCTCTTTCTCCCTCTCTCTCTCTCTCCCCTCCCCTCCCCACCCCCATCTATGTTTGTTCCCTTGGAGTGTCCCTCCCTCCCCTACTTTTTTCTCTCCCCATGCTTCTACAATAAACCCTATACCATATGTGTTATGTGGCACATATTTCATATTTAACACCTTGCATGAAAAGCAGTCCAACGTCCTCATTTTTTTTTTTATTATAGGAAAAGGAAGGAATGTTGGCATATAAGCGGCCTGCCTCTAGGTTTCTTAGCAACCTCTGACACAATCACCTGCCCACCACTAAGTCTTTCTTATTCTTGTACGTTCTCTAAGGGCAGCCCCCTTTTCTGTTGCTCTCTGACCCTCTGTCTCTGTTTCTCCCTATCCTCATGGCCCACTCAGGTCCCAATGCCTCTTCATTTCCCTTCTCCCCAAATAAATCTCTCCATATTCATATCTGTTGGGTGCCATCTTATTTTTTAATCCTAACATATGTCATACACAAAAGTCTATGCACAAAGATAATAAGCCCAAATTTAAGAGCTTAAATTACATTATATCTGGGAAGGATTTTTACTATCTTGCAATAGGAATAATTTTAATATTAAAAACATAGATTTCTTCAAGTATACTACCAAAAAATTGTTATAGATTGGGTGAAAATATTTTCAAAACCTGTACACATATACCTTATACATGACTTACATCAAGTACATACAAACAATTCAGATAATTCAATATTGAGACAACACAATTAGGAAGTAGATAAAAACTTGAAATAACAGTTCTCAAAAAATTATCCAAGTTGAGAGTTGGGTGTAATGGTACACATCTGAAATCCATGAAATATGCTGAAAAGGCAGATGAGGGAAGATGACAAAACAAAGACCATCATGGACTGTAAATGAAACCGTGTCTCAAAAATATCTCTCTCCCAGCTGGACGTGGTGGTGCATGCCTTTAATCCCAGCAGAGGCAGGAGGATCACTGTGAGTTCGAGGCCAGCCTGGTCTACAAAGTGAGTCCAGAACAGCCAAGAGCCAAGGCTAACACAGAGAACCCTGTCTCAAAAGACCAAAAACAACAATCTCTCTCTCTCTCTCTCTCTCTCTCTCTCTCTCTCTCTCTCTCTCTCTGTGTGTGTGTGTGTGTGTGTGTGTGTGTGTGTGTGTGTGTGTGTGTATCTATGTGCCTGTAGGACTGTGTGTATACACAAGTCATTTAAATAGCATCGGTTTTATTTCAGTTTTATCTACTCAAAATCAGTTCATCAAGTCTCTTCTTGGTAGCCTGCTATCCTTCCTCTGAGTGCCACCAGGTCTCCCCCTCCAGGGGACATGGTCAAAGGTGAGGCACCAGAGTACGTGTGAAAGTCATACCCCACTGATACCCTATGAGCATATAAAGGGGGAGGAAGTCCCCCTCAGGCACAGTCATAGGGGAGGGGAGTAAGGGGAAAATGGGAGGGAGGGAAGAATGGGAGGATACAAAGGATGGGATAACCATTGAGATGTAACAAGAATAAATTAATTTTAAAAAACTATTTTGAAAAAAAATCCAAAAATAAAAAAGTGTCTATCAAAAAAAAAAAGAAAGAAAAGAAAAGAAAGGAGTTCATCTTCTAAAGAATAATCTACCATTGAAATCTGACATTGAGAACTGTAGGCAGAAGGTTGCCAAGTGTGCCCTTGAAAAAGGGTGTAGCAGACACAGGGGTCTAGTAGAAGGAGAGAAGTCTGCACCAGAGTCCAGTGAGGATTGTCCAGCTGCGGAACTCGTGCATCCTTGAGGTGATGGCAAAAGAAAAATGATTGATGGTTGGAGGTCAGAGTACTAGCAAGAAAGACACTGGGAGGTAGACTGGGCCTCAAACAACAGAGAATTACTCATGTCCGTAGCTTATGACTTATTCAGCCTTATACAAGCTGCCAAGAGAAGTCTTCTAGAAATAGTGATATTTCTGATTTGAACATAAAGTGTGTTTGAGGGAAAGAATCAGAAGAAAAAGAGGTCTATTCATCCTGTGGGATTAGAAACAGATGAGGGCCAGGAAGCTTCTTTGGGGACAGAAATATTCATGGAGCAAGAAGGGATAAGAGAGGTCCAGGCTGCTGGCTCCGTCGATCTCTTTGCCGGCTTAATTACAGATGTAGCTACAAGTTTAACTTCCTGCTTTGCCTCATTAGCTGTGTGACTGTGGGAAAGTTACATCTATCTCTGGGTTTTGAGCTCTTTAACTATAGCATAGGGATGACACTAAAGTTGTGCATGTGCCCTGTAGTGTAGTACACAATGTGCATCACGCCTAAAAGCACTTACAAGTGAGCACTCCCTGTTTATCTTGAAATAAAGAACATATCTGGGTTGGTTTTTCCCTGACTCTCTGAGCACTTTTTTGGCTTCACGTTTTGTTGTCTTACAAATTGCACCACTGCTTTCACTGCTTTGGCTCCCAACAGTATGTATGTAGGGGTGTGTCTATCTGTCTTCACCTCCTTAATAAAATTCTAGCTTGAAGAGAGGAGTTGGGCCCCTTGCATGTCCCGTTAGCTGCATAAGTCCCCTAAGTCCTATAGCACTCAGCAAATACTTGTTAAACAAACGAGGTTGTTAAGACTCAACCACAAAACTCCCCTCTGCTGTGGATCAATTACACAGAGGAGGAAGAGGCAGGTGTAGAATAATTTAGCCAGGGTCTGGGTGTTTGTTTCCAGTTGGTCGGTGATACATGGGCTCCGTCACAATGAGGCTGAGAAAGGAGAGATGACATTTTGGAAAAAGAAAAGAAAATTTGGGTATTACATCCCAACATTTGTCACGTCCCCAGCTGATAGCAACACACATTTCCTTCCCTTTGGCTAAATTTGGATCAAATGCTGGCTGAGTGCACTGAGCAAGCCAGAACTGCATTGTGCCTCTATTTTGTGACATATGAGCTCCCGGCTTTAATCTCCCCTCATACTGTATAAAAGAAGATCTGAGGCTGTTAGCCTTCAATCCGGTGATTCATGCAGCTGGCACACAATAGATCCCACCTCTCCGCACTGCCACACAGTACCAAGCTAAACAAAATGTCTTAAAAGCTCCAGCACATGTAGTTAGCCTGTCACAAACCCCTCCCCCACCCCAGTGCTCCCGGCTCCCACTTCTTTTTATTTTTTTCTCTCTCTCTCTTTCTTTTTCTTCTTCTACAGAGCAAGAGTCCAAATGCCTAGCACCTGCCTTTTTTTTACTGACATTTCCACAAAGGTAAGGAATGAGCCCTTTGTCAGTTCCATCCAAATGATCTGTTCTGAAACAATGAGATTAAAAAACAGCCTGGGCCCCTCTCCTCGATACTGGATTATAGCGCAGAAGATTAAAATAAAGGACACTTGGTTTTATTGATTTAATGAGGGATAGAGGCTTTTGTCCAGCACCCCTTGTGGCAAAGAAACAAGTCTTGCTGGCAGGTATCTCTGCAGAAATGCTTTTTTCCCCCCACATTCGTTGGGTTCTATTTCAGATGTGTTTATTTGAGTTTGGGCTCTGAGATGACCCACAGTAAAACTTCCGGGGCTACATGAAACAGTCAAATGCCTGCAGTGATTTCAGTATGTATCTCCAGGCAGGGAGAGGCGCAGAAGGGACGCTGCTCAGCGCGGCAGGGGGAGGTGACAGGAGAAAGCACAGTTTGAATAAAGAAGGAGAGTCAGAGAGGGGAGACAGAAAAAGAAATAGCGCTTCTCCCTGCAAGAGACTGTCTGCACACCTATTACTTCTCAGCGGCATCGATGTCTATTTCGGCTCAGTTTCTACCCCGCTCCCCTGCTCCCCACCCTTCACCAGCCCTTCCCCCTCCCCCCCAGTCCATTACCCAAGTTTGAACAGTAAAATCAAAAAAAAAAAAAAAAAAGTAGGGAAGGGGCTTCAGGCACCATGTTCCCTGCAGTCCCTTCTCTGCACAGCTCGATAATCTTTTTGGCTTTTGTTCTCTTCCTCTTTGGGGGGTCTCATGATATTATTATTGACATTTTCATATGGTAATCATTTGAATTCTCTGTGTCTTCTTTTATAGCTGCCCTATTTTTTTTTTCATAGCATCTGACTTCATTGTCCACTGAGCCGTGTGAAAGGGACACTGCCAGTCACCTGCTGACCAAATTTAAGCAGCAATCTACTGTTCAGACCAAAATGGGCTGTGTTTGTTCTTAGACTGGATAGCCAGGATTCCTTTTAATACAAGTATATATCTCTATACAGCGTGTACATTTATTTAAATAGATTTATGCAATCCACCCCATAGATTAAACAATCTCTCCCCTCCCAACACACACACAAATTCCCTCTGGTGTTACTGTCTCTCTGATGGCCAGCTTAAAAAGAAACAGTTCCTGAGAGCTTTGGTTTCCAAAACACAGCGCACCCCCCCCACCTTTGAGTTTACACAAAATGAGGGGTGGCCCCTCCCCCACAGCCTCTCTGCTCTTTGCCGCAAGCCAGTCTGAAAGCAGGGGGCAAAATCATTACTTCCCAATTACCTTAAGCCATGCAAGATAACCTCTCTCAAGGGCTGCTAGTAAAATATGCGCATGGTTCCAGTGTCTAGACAGTTATGAAATATAGGTGAAGGGTTTGGCCGCTGCCGAACCCTGATGCATCCCAAATGAAGTGCTTTTATTAAAGAAGTATAATCACCATGATAACTAATTACGTCAATACCACATAGTTAATTAAACCCATTATAGTTACTACTCCCATGGGGAAGAGGTCAAATAAAGCCACAGTCTTCTGGATACCACTGTGATAACAAAAGAAGGAAAAATTAAGGGAAACAATGCAGATCTCTGGTCTTCTGTCTCCCACCACCAGCACTTTAATATTCAGGAACTGTCTATTAAGTCACACAAAAAGGTTCTTAAGTGTAACATATCCAAAGACTGCTTAGGTTTTCAAAAGACCACTTCTGAATGCACATCTCCCTTGAGTGTGAGCCTACCAACTGTTTGCTTGATTGGTGCAAGAGGCTACAACGAGGGAACTTAGGAGAGTAAATGAATGCCACTGAGGCGTTATTAATATCTTACCGAGAAACATGACGGAGGGGAGGGCTCGTAGTTCCCTCCAGCTTCACTGGGAGCACCAGGAATGTTCCGAACACCAGGAATGTTCCGAGCCAGGGCCTTGCAGAGACTGTGGCAGTAACCTTGAAGGTTAGATGTTAAAGCTCCTTTTCCAGGCAAAAGCTCACAGATTATATGCCCTGCTCTTTTGACACCAACCAAACCTTGTGTGTCAATGCCAAAACATAGGGAATCATTCAGATCTGAATGTGGAAACGGCTCTGCAGAACTCCATTGCATGGTGACATTGGCTTCCAGGAGAATCTGAACACACAGCAAGAGGAAGTGAGGGAAAGAAGAAAAGAGAAAAGAGGGAGGGACAGAGGAAGGGAAGAAAAGAAGAAATGAAGGGGGAGGGAGAGAAAGGAGAGAGGGAGAGAGACATAAAGAGGGACAGAGACAGAGAGACAGAGATGGGGGAGGGAGGGGGAGAGAGAGAGAGAGAGAGTCTTAAATGCTAATCTCTAGACAACAAAAACAAGCTATTTTGATCCTCCTCATCTGGAAATTCAGAGTCATTGTATCAGTCTCCCACCGCAGGTTCTTCTCAAAGAAGCTCATTGTCCATCTTGCAGATTTGCATTTACTTCTGCTAATTAACAAAGAAAACTTTGTATAGAAGGGCTGGGCACTGAGAGTACAACTGTGGCCCATCTGACCCCCTGCAGGAGAAAGCAGCCAAGCAGTAGGGCTAAGAGGTAAAGGAGGATGGAGAAGGAATGCTTTGATCCTAGGGCAGTGCAGAGCAAGCACACAGCGTTGTAGGCAGGCAGGCGGCACACTCCCAGCCACCCAGCGCTGACCCTCCCCAGGCTCAAGTCTGGAATGGAATCAGAGTGGGAAAAGTGGAATTCCAGGCACGGGTGGGCCACAGAAAGGTCCAGCTGCGGGTGGTTAGTAGGATTGTGGCTGCTGCTAATGTTACCGTCACTGTTACTTTCAAACTCCAAAATTTATAACATTGTTTCTGCGGCAAGATGGGCCGCATTATTTTGATGCACACGGTACGCTATAGCTGCATGAAAAATACACATAGGTCTCAGGATAAACAAAAGTCAAATGTTAAGTCTTTTATTTACCCAGTGGTTGATGCTGATACATGTACAGGAAAAAAAAAAGAGAGTTCTCTACTTGACTCCCAAAATCTCCTTCTCAGGCATCTCATCTTAGCTCTCCTCATGGGTCTACCATGAAGTTGGTAAGATTTACAGAAAAGCCAAGGGGAAGGAATTTTCATAAGATCAATTGTCACACCCAGGGGACCTCTTGCCATCAATCACACTCCAGAAGCCCTTCCATCTTGCCTTTATGACACCTCCTTTCTCTGTTCTATAGCTTTGTCCCCTGCCATGCAATCCTTGTTACACAACCCACTTTCAGACTAATCCTCCTAAATATTGTTCCCATCTGGTGACTCTTTGCCTCAAAATGCACATTGATCTGCACATTTACCCATGGAATGGCACTTCGAAATCCTTCCCTTCACTCTGAAGATGTTCTCCGTTCTGTCTCAGCTTGACAAGCTGAGTCAGGGCCCGTGGCTGCCCCTCCCTGACTGTTTACCCTCTCCGAATGGGTCTCAGGCTCCAAAAGATGCCACACTTTTGCTTCCTGAATGCCTTTCTGATCCTTAGTATTCTTTTTTTTTTTCATAACTCGAACTCTATCTGAGAATCAAATGGAGTTTTACTATGTCACATGAGAAGGGCCATGAAATGATACATGGACTTTCAATATAAAGGTCCATAAAAATTTCTTGATGCCAGACTTTTATTGGACATACAATAATAGCATGGTCTTCCATTCTAGAAAGATCCTTACAGAAAAAGCATGACTGCAATAGTCTAAGAATATTTACTGAAGTCAATCCCTCTCAACTCATGTTTTATCACTCACTTAAAGGGACTTTCAACAAGTGATTTATCATGTGGAGGACTCAATTTTGTCACCTGCAAAATGAATCCTTCTTGGCATGTCTAAGTTACATGTTGTTTTCCCTTTGTGCTTTATGACCTGACTGTAATGATCATACACGCTGACCGTGTTATTCATCAGAATACGCTCTGTAAAATGCAGAGATGACTGAATCAAAATATTCTACTAATGATCTCTGCAAGGACTTGATTAAATATCTGAAATGGAACTCAGGGGATGGTTGAGAGTATTTCGTTTTCTCAAGCACAAAGCATGCATCTACTTACTGGAAAGTCATGCTCCACCATATTTAAAGACAAGGAAAGGCAGTAAGTGCATTGTCACTTTCCATCTCACCTCTTTCTGATCTAAATAAAACTCATCTTATTGTCACTGTGTCTGACGATGGAAGATCTGGTCCCCAGGGTGGTGTTGCTGAAAATTAGTGGTGCCTTTGAGATATAAGAGCTAGAAGAGCATTTTAAGTAATTGAGAGGATTACTTCAAGGGCAATATTAGGAAAACTATTTTGTAGTCTCATTATGCTTCCTGAGTTACCCCATCACAAGCCATATCCTGCTTTCCTCTGGGGCCTGGACTAAGACATTTATTATTTATTCAGAAGAAAAATGGGCTTGAGAAAATCAGCACCTTTATTATTAACCAAAAAGTACTTAACCAAGTACAACATATTTTTTTTGCATTTTAGGTTGAAATTCATGTTATTTTTAATTCCATGGTTTATATTTTGATGCCCAAGCAACCAGAAATATTCAGCTTATAATTACCAAAAAAATTTAATGCTACCAACCTGCTCTGATGCATGCCTTTGCAATTCTCTTAGCAGACTAACTTCACAGTCTGAAATTATCTTACTGATCCTTCAGAATGTAAGGCAACTGATTTAGCACTTTACTTTCACGAAAGAGTAATCATTGGTGTTCCAGTTCTACCATTCAAATCTGGGTGAACAAATATCTAATACAGGAAGAAGGAGAAAGAGATGGAATTTCTGAAATTAAAAATAAAAGAGAGTAATAGCTTTTAAATTATTAAAGTAAACAAATTAAAACTAATCAAATACATTTATTCACTATTTTTAATTGTAGCATATTATATTTTCACATTTTGCTGAAGGATAAAATTTTCTACTCTTTTGATGTAATAATGCAATATGATTAAATCAAGAAAAAGAGACTGGATAAAATTAAAAATAAATAACTGCAATACAAACTTGGAACAATACAAAACAAAGCAAAAATACAATACTAAATGCCATATAAACTTAGAACAATAACCAAGTCACCACTACCATTGTATATAGCCATAGAAACACATGGAAAAATAAAATAAAATCAGATCTATCCTTAGTTCATGTAATGACAATACAACAAACACAATTAGGAAGCACTGTGAAAAGTCTTTGGCTTTTCAAGAATGTAGTGCTTATGAATTTTAGTTCAGTGAATTGAGAAAAATAAATTGAGGGTTGAAAATGACCTTATTGTTTCTTTCTATTGAATAAATTAGTTATAGGCTACTGACAAACAATAAATTCTGAGGCAAGAACTTGGAGCCTTAACTCTCCTAGCATGGGATGTGTCCGGCATTGCTCCTGACTTCCCAATGAGTCCTTCTCAATGGCCACAGGGTAGATGTAGAAAAGTCAGCCAAAGAGAAACAAAAATACTCAATCTTGTTCTGTATTAAAGGAAGGAGAGAAAGAATGGAGAAGAGAGGAAACATAAAAAGCACAAAGTGATAAAGAAAGACACCAAGAGAGGAAAGAAGGATGTGAAGGGGCTTAGAAAGAATAGATTTTTTTTTCTGGAAGATGAAAGGTCAAGAGTCTGGAGGACATACTTGGCCCCTGATCTCTCTCTGTACACCTCCTCACTTCTTTCTTAAGTAGATTCTTGAAATCTACATCTTCCTAGTTAAAGAAAAAGCAACAGTACCTAGATAAAGTACAGTCATGGATGTAAAGAAGCCCTAAACCAAACAACAGTGAGAAGAAGCATAAATATCCAAGATCAAACAAGCATATGCAGTCTGTGCTGGTATGTTTTAATGGTCTCTCAATAGACTATGTCACCACACTATATGCACAGAAATATTCACGTATATAAAATTTAATGGATTACAATTGTCTACAAGACAGGTGTTAGTGATTCACAGGCTTTCCAAAAAGCCAAGCACTAGAGCATCTTTCACAACCAGAGGATCTGTGCTGGTCCCCAGAGAACAAGGAAGAGGTAGTTACAGAGGATGCCCTATGTTACTGAAATGTCACACCTGTGGTCTGTCATACACATCCTTTCTTGACCTTGCAAAGTGGATCCTTCCTCCTCAACAAAGCCTCTAACTGTAGCTTCCTTCTATACTGATCTCACTCTCAGAGATTTCTCATTTACATATACGCCTCCTCTTCTGAGAGAGCTAGGATATTTAATCCTTTCTGAAGTAGAAAATGCTAACAGTGTCTGATACGTGTTAATAGCAGTAATAGTTAATTGATGCATCAGGCATTCAGAGGAATTCTGCTATTGTGAAAATTGTAATGAACTCTAATAAGGAGGACATTTATAAACCACTTCATTGTTGAAAAGGCACTTTCACAAATATTACCATATATTATCATACGGTCTGTGAAGACAGTTTTATCCCCAGTGTTAAATGGAAAGAAGTGTTGATGGAGCACATTAATAAAAGAAACTACATTAACTGGCTTGGAAATTTAGAAAGTTAATTCGCTTCTGCAGCCCTTGTGCTTTCTATGGGTTAAATAGAAGTCTTTAATGTGGGGTTCTGTAGTGTGCCTTTGCCTCTTGAAGAAGAAGCCAAATGGAAAAATATAAACATTCTTATATTCATAAAAAGAAAGAAGGGTCAGACAAGCATGCAGAATGAAGAACTGTATGAGTCAACTGTTGGCTCTTTGGGCCAATTCTGCAAATGCCAAAAAAAAAGAAATAAAGTCTTTTTAGATTTTATTATTGATAGGGGAAACCTGAAGATGGAAAAAAATAATTATAAAGAAAAACCAAAAGTAAAAATGATTTGAGAATCATGGAACTTGGTTTACACTTAACTAGAAATATTTTTACTTGACAAGCAAGGACACTTTTTTTTTTTCAAGCACAGACTACAGCACTCCCCCACCCCCAAACCTAGCATGCAGTATACCAAGGGATGGCTTCCTTTAGCCGCAAAGAATAAGTATTGCACTCACCTTCTGAAGTAATCACAAAGCAACAATATCAGGACCAGATCGAAAGAAGTATCTTTAAATATTTCATGTTATATATACTTGAAAGTATTGAAACTTGTGGACATGTTTTGTTATTATCGTCAAAGGAAAAGACAGGAGAAATACAATACAAAACAAAACATTGGCTATTAGTAGTTAAATAGTTATGAAGCCTACAGATCTGATTCTGGAAGCAAAGTAGTATAAATAGTAAACTTAAAATGTTTTAAAATATATTTAGCCAAATAAAAGAAGGATTTTAGAAACAGTTAAGTGATTAAGCAGAGCATCCACAAAATAGGGCCAGGTTAAGCAAAGGAAGAGAAAGGAATAATAAAAGACAATGGCCAGGATTCCTGAACAATAGGAAACAGAACCAAGAGGCTTCTATAAGCGCATGGCAAAAGTGTTGGATGTTAAAATTATAATAGTTAATATAAAATGTAATAGGAGATCTGAAGTATGCTACTGAGAAATATCTAAGAAACAACAGAGCAAAGAAACTAGGCAAAAATATAGGAAGGTGATTAAAACCAAAGGAATAAGATCAATCCACTGTTAAACATTAGTTTAAACACACTGAAAAAATACTACGAAAACTTATGAATACCCAAACCAAACTTGAGTCCAGAAGCAAGATCATTGTGTCTCTTGTCAGTGAAGGTCAGTGGAAGAGGGAATAAAGCACAAAGAAATCTTTTGTTCATATGGGCTTGGTTCTTAATATAGTCAAAATGCCTAATTTAATCAAGAAAGGACATCTATGCACACATAAAACCCTGGGCAATTCACAGTTATATAAATGTAATTAACAACAAATGAGAATTGGAAAGTTGTAGTAGTTTGATCAGATGAAATTGCTAACATTCAACTTTGTGACCTAAATCAGTTTCTGTTTCATACAGCTCAGCCTAATACACTAACGGATTCATATTTATGCACAAAAGGAGAATAGTTGCAAATACATGGATTAAAACACCTATATAAGGTCAAGCCTGTTAACAATTCCAGAATGGAGTGAGGAAGGACTCTCAAAGCTGCACTCCTACCTTAGGAGCTATTGGCAGTTGATGGTAACGAAGGAAGGAAAGGGGGAGGTACTTCTCTTTGGCTTGGGGCCACTTGTTGATCCCCCGTGTCCCAATGGATGACCTACTCCTTTGTGCGTGGCCAGCACTAATTGCATTCAGTGAGTTAAAAGTAAATAATTGTAAAAGGAGGGTATAGCATTAAGAGAGAGACGTGATGGGCAAGGGTCCTAGTGAGAATATAGAGATGAAGGAGGAGTAGGTATGATCAAGACATGTTGTACACATACATGAAATTTTCAAAGAAAAATTGTGTGTGTGTGTGTGTGTGTGTGTGTGTGTGTGTGTGTGTGTGTATTTTCTGGACATACAGTGAATTGTGAACTGAAAAGAGCTCAGTTTCCTGTACCCATCTATGATGCTGATTGAAGGTTTGTACAAAATCCTAACAGATGGTAAAATTACCATGGCAGCCGAAAGTTGTTATGCTAAAAAAAAAAAAGTCAGAAAAATAATAATAATAATAAAGGCAAATGAGATAAGAGATGGAAAAAGTTGTCTTAGATGATAGAAAAATATAAAAATATTTAAAGATGGATAGGCACAGCTACAAAAAAAGAGTACATTTACCTAAATAGGATTCAAAGAATAACAACATAAAAATATCAAAGCATTAGATTTTGAGAATAGAATAAAAGATAGAATATCCTCAATTCTTCAGGATATTTCCTAAACATATGAGGAGGTCAGTGGACTGTGGCACTTTCATCAGTGACACAGTGTTTAACTGAGAAAGTAAAAGAGAAGTCTACCCTACTTACCCATGTCAGCACTACTGCCACAATGTTCATCATAAATTTAAAAAAATATATAATTTAAGGTGCTTAATGTAATCTTGTATGGGAGGGGAACTCTTACTAGAAATTATTTCTTTATATTCACAATTTTTTAAATTCCAAATTTATAAGAAAAAAAAACTTGGGCTTCATATATTTTTCCAGCTAAGGGTCATTATTTTTGCCCTCTTCAACAGACAGTTATGACAGTGAGAATTAAGCCTGTAAATTATATATATTAGACTTGACCATGACATGATACACCTTCTACTTATAATTTAGGTGGTCTTATATAATGCAACAGACAGTAATGTTATCATTATTTACAGAACCTCGGAGGCAGCAGTACTCATCAATCTAAATGGCCGTGCATTATTTTTAACAGTGAAGTGCAGTGAACTATTCCAGGTTAATGCATGTTAAGTGGGACAGAGGGATTAAATTGGGAGATAGAAATAGAGATTTCTCCACATCAACAACAATGATTTCCTGGGCCCTCTCCTCCCCACCCCTGCCTGAACTGCTCTTC